>NC_140594.1:75760690-76360690 GCF_964204655.1 Triturus cristatus | reverse complement strand
TTTTAGTTTCTGCAGGTTGTATTTTCGGTTCCGATTGTTTGTTTCGGTTCCGAAGGTTGAGAATGTGAATTCTTCGGTACTGTCTTTTTGCTCGGTTCCGGCGGCTTTTTCGGAGTCGAGGGGTCGGTGCCAGTAGGTTTGGGTGCCGAGAGCATGGATGTGGAGTCAGTGGTTGGCACTAAGGTGGAGGAAGGTTTCTTTTTCGGTGCCGGGGCTTGAGTTTGAGCACCGAGGGCAGGCTGACTCGATCCCGAGTGGCCTGAAGGCTTAGTTGTGGACTTCTTTTCCGGGCCCGAAGGCGGGCTGTGAGAAGTATTGTCTCGGTGTGCACCTAGGCCCGAAGGTGAAGGTGTTACCGAAGCCTTTTTCAGTGCAGGGGGGAGGGGGTCGGGGTCGACGTCAGTACTTACGACCCGCTTCCCAGGAGTGATGTCCTCGACGCCGGATTCATCGGCTTCGGAGGTGCCGACGGGGCCTTCTTCGACCCGCTCCTGTTCTGGCACATCGACGCCCTCCTGGAAGATGTCATCGGGAATGGATGCTGACGAGCGAGCCATTGTTCTTCGAGCTCGACGATCCTGAATGGTTTTCATGGAGGGGAAAGAGGCACAAGCTGGACAGTCTTTGGACTCATGCTCCGGTGAGAAGCAGAGGTTACACACCTCATGAAGATCTGGGTGTAGGAACTTCGACCCACATTGAGGACACTTCTTAAAAGGAGTCTTTCCATGAGCCAGAATGATTGGCCTAAGTAGGCCCGAAGGCCTTCGTCGACGACCGGAATCGAGGACTTCGAAATTGAAGAGATGCGCGACGACTAGGGATTGCGATCGAAACAATACCGGAAAAAGGGTGAGGATTGCACGTAGAAAGTTGGATCGGCAACGGCACCGAACGGTAGCACAATAAACACATCCGAGCCCGATCTGAAGATTGAGCCGATGCCCATGCGCACTATCATCCAAAGGAGAAGTCACCTATCTCGTGACTTCCAAAGACTTTTCCAAGACAAAAACAAGTGCAAACATCCGGGCTCAACACCAGATGGCGATCTGTGCATAGTGTGTGATCTGCAGCTCATATGCATCGAACTCAGGCTTTCGTTTTGGGTCAAAGTATCTGTTGAGCGGATCCACCGCTACATCAAAGTCAGTGTTACTCTCAGTATTCGGAAGGTTTTCAAACAAATCATAGAGTTCATCGCCACTCAGTGAAGCATCATAGAGCGCTTTACAGCGTTATGAGTCTCTTGTGTTGCTTGAAAATAATTGCCCAACCTTCCCAACCACTGTCGCCAACGGGGATCAGCCCTCTCATGGTCTGCCAATTACCTGAAAGGTGGTAGCGCTGCCACTCATGCATGCGCACTGTTTGGATGCATGGGAGGAGCATCCGCGTGGCACGAAGAGCTAGCACTCTTATTGGATGAAGTTGACATAGTGCACTCTCTTTTTTACACAGCGTTCCTATGCTGATTCCACTAAGTAAGCTGGAGGAGCCATCCTCTATGTTAGGCATTCAACTCTACCCCCAACGATTTGGCCTCATGCTTCCCCAGCGTCCTGCACTGTCCTTCCACCACTTGCACTGGATCACAGGCGTATTGAAAACATCTCATCTCTGTTACTCATTCTGCAACTTGCATGCAGAATCCCCACTATCTGCCTTCACGGGGAGTACTGCCACGGCCACACCTATGCGGGCCACCTCTGGGACCGTTAATTCTGCTGGCGCATGTCTCCCCACCAATGGTTGGAATGGGTCCTGCACTTCGACTGGTGCGCCTCCGGCCACGTCGCTCTTTCACTGTTCCCACCAAAGGACCTCCGTGTTCATGCGGCCTGCTTCTGCTTTGCATTGCAGATACACGTCTCTTCTGCAGATGCCACGTGGGGATGGGGCACCATCAGTGGCCTTCACGCACTCCGACTGCGACCGCGTAAACACAACACTTCTCCGGACAGTCAGGAGACACCCATTGCATGCTCAGCGGGAGGGGGGCCAGGATCCGTTGGCCGCCACGTCACATACCCTCACTTCAATGCACTGAGCAGCCGCACAGCAAACTGCATGTGGCAGCAAAACCTAGCCTGCCACGCTGCACTCCACACCGAGAGGTGGGCATTCTCGCACGCAGAGAAAACTCCCGCAGTTGTCACCAGTGTAAAGGATCCAAGTCAACCCTCTGTATGTGCCGTCATCTGAGCCTAGAATAACCATGCTTCACAGCACTGCACAATTAGACACTTGGTGCTGGTCTCACCAAAGAACCACAAGCGATCCTCAGCCCTTTACTTATATCATTCGGCCGAGCCCGGTCTCCTGGGTTGTTGCGGGGATTCTGCTCATGCACAGAACTATGCGTAAGGAAACCAGGACCTCAGTGAATTGTGGTGTACCAAAAAACTCACCTCAGTACCCAGAACCCCTATCCGACTAGCATCAGTGTCTCATTCATTCTCCGTACTACAGCGAAGCTACCGATGATTAGACAACCCAGAACAAGCGACTTAGGTTACTCTCAGGAACGGTGGGAATCAAGAACACTCTTTCGTTTTTATTCTCATATCAGTCCACAACATGAGTAATCAGAGACCCGGAAAAGTTTAAAATGTTTATTTTTAACTACGTGCTCTAAGATGCAGTATAAGCAGACACATGATCAGAAATAAAACCAACAGCATTGTTACAATTCCATAAAACACAAAGGGAGAAATCATATTATAATGATAGTGGAAACAGGTCCTAAAGCACCTTGTGTACCACCCTCCCCTGGCTAGAAACTAGTTTTATAATGAAAGAAGGTCTCTAGGTTTGAATGGGGAACCCCATACCTCCAAGATCAGCTTGGGTGAATCACATCACAGGATCAGCACTGCTCTCTGTGTCTGGAAAGGTTTTCTCCAAATGCCAGCATCATGCATGCAATGCAATATTAAAGGCACCCGAGTTTCAGATATTTGCAGCCTTGTGCTTGTTGTGTCTAGAGCGTGGGCCGATCAACCTGAATTCAACAGCACACATTGTTATTTGACCTTGACGGCTTCTGCACACAGTGTTCAGACTAAGGTCGCGGTGTAAGTCTAGGGATGTGAAAAACAGACTGTTCTCATGTGAAGAAAAAACAAACAAGCAGTTTTACTTATAATAATATCTACCTGTAGTGTTGTGTGCAAAAGCAGCAAAGTGGCAAGATGGCGTTTAACATCCAAAACGCTTATGCTAACATAGCAATGTGTGCAGGCAAAACCCTGTCGTCACTACAGGGTGAATGTGCGATACATTGTATAGTTGAGGCCGGGTGGCACTCTACACTCCTCAGAGCCTCTTCATATATTACCCCCTTGATATCCACAGGGAACCTCTGCTTCAGCTTTTGGTGACCAGTGCGCCTGCCTCTCCCAAGGGCCGCACTGTTCCACCCCCAGCCTTAACTCAGCTTTGGAGCCTGCCAAGCACGCTCGGCATCGACCCCTTGGTCCGATTCTCACTAGTGTCCTCTGTGGGGGGGGTGGGAATTGAGGAGAATGTCCACAGAGGAAGCCTACCCGGCACCAGTGCAGATGTCCTTGTGCTAGGGTGTCCTTCCCTGCTGTCAGTATTCGACGAGGCTCGTCTCACCCCAGGTCCCCAGGGGGCACATGCGACCATGCGGCGCTCTGTTTGCCCCATGTCGGTGTGTGTCACATTTTTGGGGTGGCTGGTGGCTTCTTTGCTGCCCATGTTGCCCTCAGTCCCCTGCCTCACCCCCCTCCCCCACTCCCCTGGAGAGGGAAGCTGTAGGCAGGAAAGACAGCTGTCTTACTGTTGGTGCGGTTGCTTTTTAGAGCTGCGTACTGTAGCATGGCTGCCCGCTGTGCTATGGTGCCATCTGCCGATCAGTCTGGGGGTGATCCCCAGGGCGACGGGCATTTCCCCGGTGGGCCGCCAGGGTGGGGGCCTGTTTTGGGCCCCTGTGGGGTGTTTTTGTTACTGGGCCGTTTTTACAGCATAGCTGCAAAATCGGCCCCTGTAACAAAATCGGCCAAAACCGTCCCGGGCAAACAGCTCTGCTGTACCCCCAACCCCACGGGGTGGGGGCGGCCAAGCACTTTGCCAGTGCCAGTGTTAGTTCCCCGTACGGCTCTGGTGATACCGCAGTGCTTTTTTGGCTCTCACCTCAGCCATAGGGCTCTTCCCGCCACTCCCGGGGGGGCCCTGTTAGTGCAGCAGGCGCTGTCCCGAAGGATTCAAAGTGGTGAGGCTGATGCGGAGGACTAGAAGAGTGCGTCCGCCATGTTGGCTTCCTAGTCAAGCCCTCTAATCTTTTGTGTTAACTATTTTCTGACGTACAACATCTTGTTTGTCCATTTTTACAGCATATGGATTGTTGAGGGAGATAAATATCTCATTTGCCTCAAATTTCATAAAAACCACTGAACATCTGCATAAGGTATGACTACTTGTTGATGCTCAATTGACGTTTACTTTATCCCACTACAACCCATTCTAAACTTAGGTTAATTTCAAAGACAACTTTTTTGAGACCTCTTGTTACCCAAAACCATATAAATACTTAACACAAAAAAGAATACCTTGTTTCTAATATAGTACTTTATACCATGTATCTGTGTTTCTAAGTGCTTTTAAAGTTGTAATTGTTACTCAGTTCAACTCTAAAAGGGTTGAAGGCTGAGCTCGCGCTCTTGAGATTCAATCTTCTAACCAGCAAATGTCAGCAGCACGTTTACGGGTCACTGAGCTATCTTACTGTATTCTATGGGATGTAAGTTATAACTATTATCTTTTCTGTGATATGAATGGAAATTAAAGGGATACAGTTCAAGTGTTTTGTACATAAGGTACGGAGAAACATGATTATTTTAGTGATAACTAATCTTAGGTATTCAGGGCGATGCTTTACGGGTATTTGATAGTGAGCCTGCTTCCAAATTCCCTTCAAGCCTTTCAGTCAGGAACACACTGAATGAAACAAGCATTGACTAAAGGTTCCATGCGTTTATTTTTTATGTTAAAGTACACATTGCACCAGTAATTCCTGGCACAAGAGCCAGTGGTGCTGGAACAATTTTCATAATGGGGTGCTGACATAAACGTTATATCACTTGCGCCTATATGTCATCGTCTTGAGACCCTCACGGGTGATTTGCAGTGCTTTATAAATCCTGATTGATTGATTGATCACTTAAGTCATTGAGATTATGAAATATCCAAAACTCCCACAAAGGTCGCGTGTATCAAGTATCCACACTTGTTCAGCAGAAGTGTAAGAATGTGGTATGTAGTTGATGGTGCATGTTGGAGCACACTGTTGTAAATATATTAATAACGCATTGTGTGGTTCCATGATGTCATTTACAGACAGCTAAAGAAGAAAAATACCTAGGCAATTAACTGGTCAAACAAAGACCTAATACAATTCATTGACTCAGTGTACTAAACATTTAAATTAAAATATATATTTTATTGTTATAAATTCATAAAAACACAATCTGATCCAAAATATTGCGACATATTCCATTTGACAACATAATAACCAGAATATAATGCATACACAAAAATTAAATACAATATACAAATTTCAGACATACGACATAAAACCATATCAAAAATGAATATATTATTGCTTGTGAGAAAGACGTGGCTAGATGTTTAGACAAGGTTCTTGTTATTTGTCTACGCGCGTTTAGGCGTGTGAGCGCCTTCTTCAGGACAGCCACAGTAACCTCGAAGAGGTATGTGAATGGGACCAAAAACCAATGTTTGGACTCAATTACTTGTTGAAAAATGGCCAGGGATGTATGGAAAGTCAAACATTCATATGAAGGATAAAAGCTGCTAAAATCGGATCGTGCCTACTATTACAGATGTACAAATCTGATATGATATCCAAATAGCCAAGGCAACCCAGCCGGGTCCTCCAAAGTGATCCCTATGTGTGATGACCGGGAAAAGAGTCTGTATGATTTAAGTAAAGCATAACTCCAGAGTAGCTGGCTAAATCAAATTTGTATATAAGATTCAATAACAATAAGCACTCTGATCTGAGAGACGATGTATCATACGGCCGGGTTTCCAGAATCGCATGTCATTTACAGACAGCACATTTTCCATTGAAATGGGCAGTAAATGTCCACAGACATGCAGTTTTCCTGATAAAACTACACATCATACAAATAATAATGTTGGGGAATTGGGTTTCAGCTAATATTTATCATTAGTGCATCACCAAGTTAAGTTTTTTGACTTATTTTGATGCCATTAAAATGTTTGTTTCTACCACTAGTCAAAAAATGCTCCATTTGTGATTTACTAATATATATCCTAAGATATATAAATTGACGAATGTGTACAGATTATTTACAGGTATTAACATCTTGTGTGCTAGAATAGATACAATGACATCATGCAGCCTTCTCTTTGACATGCCTCTACCCCAGCAGGACTGTCACATAGTTCACTTTACAAAATCTTCTCACGTTGCAGTGAAACAGAAAAGTAAACAGCAGTCTCCATGTTAAAAGAATAAGCAGCACATTGCCAGATCCAGCCTCAAAATGTACCTCTGTCTATAAAGGCACGGCAAATGTGACCGGTTAAAAACAAAACTGAAACGGCGCCTTCTGACTTCAGCAAGGTTCCTTTGGGGGTGCTGCAGCACCCCTGCACCTGTACTTCCAGCGCCTAAGACTAAAAGCAGACTCCTTATTGAGCGTCAGTGCACATTGTGCATAAGTGTGATGCAGTCACTCACATCCGGGTAAGCCAGTGGCTGAGGATGGCTGCCCCGGTGCCCCAGGATGTAAACAGTCGCAGTTGGCGGCAAATTTGATTGACGTATAGTAGACCAATGGATGCAGAGGGATGAAGGAAAGCCCCTCTAACTAAGTATCTATATCATATGTATTTTTATTCAAAACAAAAGGCTAACGCCAGGCCTTAAATTGCAGGTTTACATTTTCTAAGGGACATGTGGCTGAATTCTAAAAAGCGCGCGACTAACTCTCTCCCTTAATCCCTCCCTGCCTGCAGTCTCTCCTGCTGACTCAAGAGGGCGCTCCAAACACAACAATGCTGCCAAGTATGCACGTGGCATGAGGCGGGCTGACGTCTCGGGTGGCGGCTGGATGTGGAAATGGCGGCCTGCGTTGGGTTTGGGTGACTGAGGCGCAAGGCCTGTGGCCTCGCTGCTTTGAACCCTGCAGCCAGCCAGGCTAAATTAAGACAAAAAACCAGCAGTGAGTGAGTGTCGTACTCCCGTGCGTTCACAAGACTCGAGTGTCCCTGCCTCGTGCACTCAGCTCGGTTTTAGGCCGTCGGCACAGAAGTGCCACGTGGCCGGTTCAGGAAAACGGAACTTTCCTTTCAGAGGTCACGCGGCTTCAAACTTGCTTTTTTCTCCAATCTCAGCCAGACGCAGGGGAAAGCGGGGAGTGCTGTAAATAAAGTTAGTTGACTATTAAAGTTGCGATAAACTAATTCTAAATAAACTTTTTTTTTCCCAATATAGATCATTTGCTCTGCGAGTATCAAGGAATTAGAGTCGGCTGCTGGACGGTTACCTCTAACCTCCCCTATTTCAATGACTTTAGCAGTGTAGTCGTGTTATTTACCTAACTAGCCTGTTCTTCTTTTTAATTCCGCCTTATTTTGCGCTTTCTTTTTAAAAATTCCTAGATTTGAAAGGCCGTGCAGCTGAAACTTGGTGGTTGAATTATTTAGAGTTTAACGGATGGGATACTCCGTCGCTATAATTAACGTATAATTCTATATGATACTGTAATGCACTTGTAATATGAAGCATGGGGCATCCGCCACGGTTGTATTACAAGCGTCATAGGCTGTAATGCACTTGTAATCCAGCGGACGGGACATCAGCCATGATTGTATTACAAGCGTCATAGGCTGTAATGCACTTGTAATCCAACGGACGGGGCACCCGCCATGGTTATATTACAAGCGTCATAGGCTGTAATGCACTTATACTGCAGCGGACAGGGCACCCGCCACGGTTGTATTACAAGCTTCATAGGCTGTAATGCACTTGCAATATGACGGATGGGGAAATCCGCCGCAGTTGTATTACAAGCGTCATAAACTGTAATGCACTTGTAATCCAGCGGACGGGACATCAGCCATGATTGTATTACAAGCGTCATAGGACGTAATGCATTTGTAATCCAGCGGACGGGGCATCTGCCATGATTGTTTTACAAGCGTCATAGGCTGTAATGCACTTGTCCAACGGACGGGGCACCCGCCACGGTTATATTACAAGCATCATAGGCTGTAATGCACTTATAATGCAGCGGACGGGGCACCCGCCACGGTTGTATTACAAGTGTCATATGCTGTAAGGCACTTGTAATCCAGCGGACAGGGCATCTGCCATGATTGTATTACAAGCATCATAGGCTGTTGTATTACAAGCGTCATGGGCTGTTGTATTACAAGTGTCATAGGCTGTAATGCACTTGTAATCTATTCGACGGGACATCCGCCACGGTTGTATTTCAAGCATCATAGGCAGTAATTCACTTGTAATCCAGCGGACAGGGCATCAGCCATGGTTGTTTTACAAGCGTCATAGGCTGTTGTATTACAAGTGTCATAGGCTGTAATGCACTTGTAATCTAGTGGACGGGACATCCGCCACGGTTGTATTACAAGCGTCATTGGCTGTTGTTTTACAAGTGTCATAGGCTGTAATTCACCTGTAATCCAGACGACAGGGCATCCGCCACGGTTGTATTACAAGCGTCATTGGCTGTTGTTTTACAAGTGTCATAGGCTGTAATTCACCTGTAATCCAGACGACAGGGCATCCGCCACGGTTGTATTACAAGAGTCATAGGCTGTAATACATTTCTAATCCAGAGCATGGGGCATCCGCCATGTTTGTGATGGAGTATCCCATCTAGCAAACTCCGAATCAAGGCCGATGTTGTCCTGCCAGTGTGTTAACCTACCAACTGGTATCCATTTTACCAACCTTCAAAGGACAAAAGGATGAGTGGACATTTTGAACTTCGAAACTGGTTACCTGCCGATTTCTGCAACAGCCGCAATACCCACTGAGTTTATTTCCAAATGATCTAGGTTTGTGTGGCCCTCAAGAGTTGGGCGACAGAACAAGCACTGTCCTGAGTGGGATTCCGACCTCTAAGCGTGGTTGCTGGGTCCTCTCTGCCTCATCCGCTCAACCCACTGAGCTAACTTTGCAAGTGTCCCAGCCGTGTGGATCTCTGCCGTCGTGGGGATGCAGACCATGGGCATGCCACTGCGTTTTCTGAAGCAGACACTGTCCGGCCGATCCGCTTGGTTTGCCCGGGTTTATTTGTCGAGGCTGTTGGAAATTCCATAAGGCCTTTTCTCTCTCATTTTTTTGTGACATTTGATACGCGTGGTATTTTAACCCTTGGGCTCCCGCCATTCTCCGGCATTGTGGCTGGAGGAATGTTGCATGAGGGAGGGTGAGTGTGAGTGAATGTGGGTGGGAAGGTATCCGATCCCACAGCAGCCCCCAGGCTCATGCCTGAAATAGTTAAACGTCCTTTTAAGGTGCGGAACCTGTCTGTGACAATCACCGGCATTTCTGTTTTACATCTCTCGTGGCGTTTTTTTAACTCTGTCTTGACCCGTAATCAGCCTTTTTTTTCCCTACATTGTGTTTAGACTGTGAAATATGTCTTGGAGAGTTTTAAACTTAAGTGAGAATGGGCTGTGTAAATATACATTCAATTCAGGTCCAAGTCATCCTGGGTGAGGGGGGTTCAGGCGAAGGATGTTAACCTTAAATTCCAGGGTTTTAAGGTGAATTTTTAAAAAATAACATCTGTACTTTGTGATGTTTTTCCTCTTGCAGGACAAGTAAGCACTGGAAAATCGTCATTCCTTAGGCGTCTTCTCTAAGGGTTAGAAACAACACGGTTGTATTGAATTGTACTTGCATTTATGTAGCGCTTGATAACCTGATAAAGGGAAAAACAACAGGAGTATAACGCATAAACCTAGTTGAGATCTGGGTAGGTAGATTTACAAACATGCAACAATATCTCAACCGGATTCATTCAAGATAATTATGCTTGTATGTGCAAGACATTTCAATAGAAGAACAAAGATGAGAGACTCCAAGTTATTTGCTGAATGTGCTCTTAGGCATCATATATTTAGAGGATTGAAATATACATAACAGTTATATAACCTGATAAGGCATCAAAGCACATGGGCAGGCGGGTAGCACCATACACTGTGCGTGGAGAGTGCTTGTTTGAAATAACGTAAGTAACCTCTGTGGTAAGCCATTTTAGTTTTACACAAACACAAAGGACTAGGAGGAAAAAAAAGCCTATGTGAGTGAATTCAGCGCGCACAAACTGTCAAACTTTGTTAAAGCTGCCCTCACCCACTAGTAGTGGCAAGCTTCATCAGTGGGCCTGCTAACAACATCCCTGCGCAGACCGATGCCTGGGATGGAGCATGAGGGAAGGGGTGACGATACAAACATACAAAAATCTTTGGTATAGGAATGTGCAGAAACTACATTAAATGTGATTAAAACTCGCTCGGGACTATCCCAACAATTTTGTTCATGGATTTGCTGGTCAGGATTAAAAATATTGTACAGGACGGTGATGATGGGGAACGTTATTATCCCTGCATCCCTCCTATCTAGATCTACGCAGCTCCGTCGTCTGCTCTTGCGCTCTGCAGTTCACCTCATCAAGGTCTCTTTAAATCTCTCTCCTAATCCGGTTCTCTTTAGCTCTGTGACCAGCATTTGCTCTCTCCTGTTCACTTGACATAGGTCTTCTGAGGTCCATCTCCTGATTCAGTTCTCTGCAGCTCTGTCTCTTGTGCTTGCTCTCTGCGGCTCACCTGATATTGGGCTCTTGAGATCCACCACCTGGTCCAGTTCCCAGCAGCTCTGTCTCAGGACCTAGGTTCTATAGTTCTGTCTCATCATCTGGCTCCGGGCAGCTCTTCCTCTGCTCCAGATCTCTGTCGCTCTGTCTTCTGCATGTTGCAGCTCTGTTTCCTGATCAACACTTGCCCCGTTTCTTCTTCGAGCGAGAGCTCCGTAAAGGCAGTGACTCATCTGATAACCTTTGAGGCCTGCTTCATTGTCTGATTCTGCAGTTGTCTCATGTCTAAGCTTTCTGCAGTCCTGTTTCATGATCTCATTCTCTGCAGCCCTCCTTCTGCTATGGATATCAGCAGCTCTCTGCTGCTCAAGCTCTTGCAGCTCTGTCTCTGACCTGTAGGGGTTACAGACAACCATGACAGATGCTCCTTGGAATCCACCCGTAGCTACAAAGAACCGCTCCTGATGTACAGTGGCAACAATCCGCCTTAGCAAATGATCTGGAAAGTGAATTCAAGCATGACAGAGGAGCAACCGAATTGGCAGGTACTGGGTACAGGTAGCCATGGCAAATAATCAGAAGAAACATCGCATGTCGAACTCAATACAACCGTACGGCCTTTCACGTTCGTTTAGTGCATTGCATAGACTAGGAAACCACAATGAACAACAAATAATCATTTTTGAAATGCATGAAGTTCCTTTATGCTTATCTGGTCAAGTTGATGAGAACCGTTCTTTACTTTAATATTCTGGTTTAATTGAGTAATCTATGTTTATTGATAACAATTAGATCTGTTTTGAATTCGATTTATACACCATGTGTGATCTGTGCTATTCATGTATTTGTTTTCTGACCCCTGAAGAAGGGTCGTACATGACCCGAAATGCATTGGGTGGAAATGGAATTTCAATTGAATGTTTTTGCATCTGAGGATATAAGATGCTAAAAAGAAAAGTTCTTTACTTAAGAAGGAAATTGAAGCATAAAATAAATGGTGAAGATTCACGAAATGAATGAGGACTCACATTGAAGTTATTTGATTATCAATAAGAGAAGAAACAGTTTGTTTCAATATGAACGTGCACACATCTAAGGGAAAGGAGTTCCTGCCCCACATATATTTGGATGTTCAAGGGCACTGTCAGATACAGTGCGGCAGATGTTGTAGCACAACACAAATTATTCTAAAATAGAACATTCAGGAATACTCGAGTGCACTGAGAAACTTTGTTATAAATAATCAGAAGAGTTCACATGGTGGCACCCAGGAGTAATCCACAGGCATGTACTGGATATGGGTAGCCATGGCACATGATCTGAGGAATATTCTCAAGTGGTGATAGCGAAACTACACTGCATGCAGGTAGCTGTAGGACGTGATCTGAAGGAATCCCCTTGAATATCAAAGGATCAATCCAGAGGCATGCAATGGGAAGTTCTGCTGGACACTTCTTCCCTAAGATTCCTCAATTTATGAATGTAGTCCAGGTGCCAGACTGGATTTAGAAACATTTTCTTCCCCAGCAATAGTCCTCCAGCTCTACCAAGTGGAGTTATATGGCTTCAGGAGTGACTTTGCCACCTTGGGTGTAACATCAGGAGATATAAGGGAGAGACCAAAGCTGTGGCTTCAGTTCTTGTTTGTTAAAACCTAATTAGCATGGGTTGGCAGCATTACCCCATGGTCTTTCACTAATAAAATTCACAGCTTTTGGCAGTGAGTAGCAGTAGTTCAAATTTTCCTCCTTAGGTTTTGAGTTTTAAACCCTGTCGTAAGGGCTGTAAATATATTTCTTTGACAGATCTGCATGTCATCTATATGTGGTGTCTTGGCTAGGGGTGGGCGACAGTTTCCGTTCCGCCTGCGGAAATTGCGACAATTCGACATTTTCGCGTTCCGCGCGGAACGCGAAAATGTCGAATTGTTGCAATTTCCGCGAGGGAACGCCTTGTCGAGTTGAAGGCAGCAGGTAAGCTCAAATTCAGTAACGCATTAATCAGCACAAAACATTCGGGAACTAGGTCGAGGCTGGGCAGGTGTGCTTTTCTCCCCATATCTACCGTCAAAAATTAGCTGTGGTCCTGGCGACTCCTTACCTGATGGAGCTCTGTGCAGCCATGACTTTCTCGAGCGCAATCCCCGTGTAGTTCCTGACACCAGGAGGTTCTGTCTCCTCGTCTGCTGCTCTGATCGGTCTCTGGCCCACGGTATGTGAACTGCATGGAAGCCCCGCCCCAAACACCAGCGGTGGGCAACGTCTTCCCGCCCTTTCCCCCACTATGATGGACAGCTGACTCGAGGGGGCCCGTCGGCGCCGTGGTGTGCTTTTCTCCCCATATCTACCGTCAAAAATTAGATGTGGTCCTTGATGGAGCTCTGTGCAGCCATGACTTTCTCGAGCGCAATCCCCGTGTAGTTCCTGACACCAGGAGGTTCTGTCTCCTCGTCTGCTGCTCTGATCGGTCTCTGGCCCGCGGCATGTGAACTGCATGGAAGCCCCGCCCCACACACCAGCGGTGGGCAACGTCTTCCTGCCCTTTCCCCCACTATGAAAGTGAAACCCCAACCGGAAGCAAAATCTCCACGATCACACGAAATATCGCGTGATCGCGGAGATTTTGTGCCGTTTCGCGATATTTGGCGAAAGGCACTTCCGGTAATTCCGCCCACCCCTAGTCTTGGCTCAGATCATGATCCATCGGCTTACAGCTCCTGCACTTTCATGCATCCACAGGCCATCAGAGAACAGCAGGCAAAGTTATTTTGGAATAAGGCCCATTGGTACGCCCTTAAACTGTCTCTTTTTTTATTCAGGTATGTCTTTGTCAGCAAGCGGTCTGGAGATACTGTACACCGTGTAGTGCGCCTAAATTGCGGGGAAGTATTCTTCCTTTAGGAAATGTTCTGCTCCAGTGACCGTCTGGAGACTTGACGCCATTGATCTTTTCATCATCTAAGCTTGTTCCGATACCGAAGAGGATGAAGCAGGAGCTCCCGCTCCCATCTGCCAACCCCTCGCATGTATAGGCCTTTGGTCAAGTCATGCTGCACATATTTAGGACTGCCTTGTTACCCTCTGTGCTGAAAACCTACCCCCAGCATTAGGCCTGCTCCCGTGCATTTGACGATTCTGGAGACTTTGAGCCTGACATCTCCCAACCATTCACCACCTCAGGCTTCAGCCTCTGCACCGCTGCAGAAGACGCATACACTTTTCAAGGCACTGATCCCTGCACTTTCAATGCTGCCTACAGTGCCATGTCTGGTACCGCCCTTGGAACCGATCCTAATGCTGCTTCCACCCTCAAAGTCATCAGACATTATCCCAGTGGAAAAAGAAAAGGTTTATACCTATTTCTATAGCTAACCCATTACAGAGCGACTCCCTATTGCTCAGTTAACTGCTTAGATTGATAAACTTTTTGGATGAGACTCCTATCTTATAACTACGGCTGCACAGACGATGATGACTTAGATGCTGATAATCTCCCTCGCCTTTTACAATACTGATGCTGGACTTAAAGAATGTTGGTGGCCCCAACACATCTCCAGAAGGGAATATCTCTTATCCCTCTGGGCCTCGTTTAGAGAAAGTCAGTTTGTTCACCTCAGTGGTATGTAAGCTGCAGAAACCTTGGAAGTATCCTTGCACACACCATTGAGTCATAGTCCAACATTTTGACTGAAATCGTGTAGCCATCTTCTGTGATAGTCGAGTGGTCACTTCCCTGGGATTCAGCTGCCGGGGAGAAACACTTTCAGGCCCGGCAATCTACAAACAATGTGCACAATGACACTGGTGGCACCTTCTTCCCCAAAGTTTCTGCCATCGCATCCTTACCCAGAGAGCCTCCCAGTAAGCCCCTTCCACTAAACAGAACCCTAATGTCTTTCCTATAGTTCCTCCAGAAAAAAGGTTTAAGAGGCATGACTGAAAAGGGCGACATAGGGCGGAAAAGTCTTTTCACAGATAATATCACATGCCTCCTTTGCTGCTATGTTAACAGCCTTTGGGAGTTAGCAAAAATTACCATTATCAGCCTTGCCGACAGCGCGAAAAAGGTGCTTCAGATCTCATCAATGTTGGCCTGGACACCTCCAAACAAATACTCAAATGTGGCTCGGACTCCAATGATACAGTGCATGATCTATGACCATGGGCATTACCTTGCGCCATCACGCCTGGGTGTGCTCCACAAGTTTTTGGGATGATGTTTTTGTCTTTTCTCATGATGTCCAAGAAACACTAATGGAGATGACCTTTGATGGTTAACGACTCAGGGGGCCGATTCCGGTCTTGCTCGGAAGGGCTCCAAATGGGTCCAGCCGGAAAATGCACGAGCCGTATGCGTGTTTTCCGACCGACTCGTACAGCTGTACGAGCAAGCAAGTGCGATGAGAGAAACGCAAATTCGCGGACCGAATCGTTTCCGGGACCGAACCGCTCCGTACGTCTCATCCGTAAGCAAACCGTGCCGTGCAATGTAGGCGATTCCGACCGAGCCAGTATGATGCACGATTCGGACAGCCGGATCGAGTTGGAGCCTCCGACACATAAACGGTCCGGGAAGCGGACTTCGGGGGTCCGCGCCGACCACCCTTCACCCGCAGCCTTACGAGTCGATCACAGGGGGGCACATGCATGTACGGTGCAGGTGGCACAGATGCGTCCCCACTACAGGGGCGCCCTTGTGCGCAACGTACCTTTTTCATCAATGGGAGCCTATGTAGCCTATGTACGCGTCGTACAACAGGCTCCCATTGACTTCAATGGGGCTCCGAGCGACCCGTGTCCATCAGCACTTTGTTCGCATCGTACTCGGGCGCTCGGAGCCCCAGAGCACGAGTCGGTCGGAAAAGCCCTCCGGATCCGAGTCGGACGGAGCCTTCTCCCAGCGAGATCGGAATCGGCCCCTCAGTGGTGAAATATCGGATTCCTCCCGTAAGCAATTCAGAAATATTTGCTCCCTATGGGTCTGACCATCCTGCATAACAGTTCCACGAACAGTCAAGGAAGATTTGGGGCTTCTCAAGGGTGTAATAGTCCAGTCAGTGACAGCTGTTGCAACAAATCCTTAGAGGGCAGGGGCAGATCTAGAGGACACCATCAACAGGAGCAGCTCCAATCCCCATTGCCTCCTGCTGGCTCAGCTGCCTCAAAACCGTTTTCATTTCACCCCTTACACCAGCAGTTCCTCTGTGAGGAGCATCTTCTACTTCGCTGCCAATTTTGAAGCAAACAGGATGGATCGCTGGATATACCAGCATATTTGCAGGGGCTACAACCAATCTTTCTTGTCTTCCCTCTCGACCAGGATGTACTCCCCGACACTGGCCTCAGTCTTGTAGGTGGAGGATTGCTGGACCTGCAGGTGTCTACATTCATCTGCTAGTCTTACTCTTAGGTGCTACACGAGGTTCACTCTGGGGTCACAGCACTATCAGTTTGTGCTTCTAAAATTTGGTCTGACCATTGCCCTGCATGCGTTTACTATTGTGCTTGTAGTGGTGGTGTCTTTACTAAGGAGGCCAAGAGTCCTTCTATTTCTGTACTTAGATGACAGGTTGGTGACGACATGATTAATTCCACCAGTCATGGAATATCTTCAGCCCACTATGACTCTCCTGCACGAGCCTGGCTTTACCATCTACTACCGGCAAGAGTCTTACCTCGTCCTCAAGCAGAGGTTGGCGTTCATAGGTGCAGTTTTAGACATGACCTGTATCAAGGAGTTTGCTCCTCTTCAAACAATTTAATACATTTAGGGTATGATTCAAATTCCAGTTGTTGATCCTCGCTAAACGATGCATTGCTATGCATTGGAAGGCGCCGGGGGGGGCCCCCCCATAGCAGCATGGGTGGGGGCCAACAAGAAGTGGGGCAAGGCGGAGGAAACCACACTCAGAACGGAGGAGGCCCGTGGGATGCGCAAACACCCCATCTCCATGCCCTGGGCCATGCTAATGCACACATTCACACAGGAAACTGAGGCAGCGGCGAGCTCGGGACTGATAGACCCTTCGCGGGCGCCCGCCACTCCGGAATCCACCCTGGGTAATGCGCAGGCAGGTCCAGCACCCGGTGTCTCGCAGGGGTTACCACCACGGGCCTCACAGCCAGAGTCCTCATAGGCCAGGCGCGATGCTCCTGCCCCCCCCCCCCGCCCCCTCCCCATCTCCGCGTCCGCGGCCACACTGGCCCTCTCCCACATGATGGTCCGACCTCAAGAGTGCGCAGCTACTAATACTCCCGATGGGCGACACAGTGCACCCCCCCTTTTCCCTGGTTTTCGGCCCCCAGTTAGTTAGTGGTTAATCAATGGCCGCACTTCCATAGCCTCCGCGACGCCCCTCACAGGGGGTTCAGTCACATTGCACGGCGTCCCTGCCACGAGGCGACCTAGGCGCACTCCCGTAGGGCACACTCAGAGGCTGGACCCAGGCACATATCTGCAGCCCCACTCAGGACAGCGATGAACGGCCTGAAGAGCCGAGAGGCTGCTAGATTGTAAGAACTGTGACTGGGCGCACTTGAAATGTAAATCTATGTGATAATGGCGATATCGCATGTGCCTGCGTGTTTCACTATCTATAAATGCCAATAAAGAAAGCTTTTTCAAAAAAAATGATTCAAATTCCAGTTCTGTGAGCCTTACGCCTTTTAGGCCTGATAGTCTCAAGCCTCCTGCTGGTGCCAGATGGCAGATGAGAACCCTCTAGTGGCTCCAGCATTAGCAGAATCTCTTGGCTTGGGTGCAGATATACAAGTCAGTTTTCTTGGAGATTTTACTTGTTACTGTGTCACTCCAACATTTTGGCGTTTTGTTCCTTTCAGCCCTCCACAGTTGCAGGCTAAAGCGGTTATGGTTACCTCCTTATTGGGTTGGGCTACTTATCCAGGCGGCGTGAGTGCAAGGTGCATGTGGTCCCCATCGGAGCTGTGCCCGCACATCAGTATTTTGGAAATGGAGGTGGCCCACTTTCCCTAAAGGCTTTGCTCCTTTCCTTTCAGGGAGCACCATTCAAGTTCTGTTGAACATCACAACAACCGTCCATTATTTCAACAAACAGGGTGGTGCCAGGTCTTAGGCTCTATGTTGGGAAGAAATATGACTGTGGCGAATGGTTCTGCTATGGGGCTTTTCCCCAGTTCAAAATGCAAAGGCAATCTACATTCAAAAACAGATCACCAACTTGTTAAAGGCATTCAGATCTCTGTTCTAGTTTAATCATAAAATCGTCAACGCATCTGGGCATGGTCTCAGCACTTTGTCACTAGAGAAATGAAAACATTACCCATATATTCCACCACCATTGTCAACCATATGAAGCAAAACAGTCCCCAAGACTCTGCTAAATCACGAAGCTAGAATTCAGAAAACCTGGGAAACGTTCACCAGAATTTCAGAAGAGACTTTCACAAAATCGTAAACAAATCCATTCAGTGGACAACTTTAAAGACCAAATTCACACAAACATCACCTACTAGAAACTTTCTGGTCACTTATAATAAACATTCCTGGCCAGATACAAAAGGGGAAATTACACCAATCCCCAACAAGCATCAGCAAAGCCAATAGTTTTAGTAACCGAAATCTGCTAACATGCAGCATAAGCACATTAAGAACAGACAGATAAGTCTATGGTTGTAAAGTAGTCCCTCATGCAGTTCAATGCAAGCACTTGAGTGGGGGTGGAAGTGTACAGCTAAACAGCCAGTATCATAAGGTGAGAGATGATTACTCAACTGAGCTGATCCAAGAAGTGATTGACAAATTCTCAAACCATTGACTGGAAGAGGCGGGCAGGCCAAAGCCCACTCTAAGTATATTGTAAGCAAGAGGACTGTTTGACAAATGCTCTGTGGAACACAGACCTACAAATAGAAATGGAAAATCAGAACTGTATAGGAATACTATAGACCAACTGGCCTTGGTTGATCAAGGCACTAAAAAACGTGTGTCGCCACACAGCTCACAACCTACCTGAATGTCACTTTTGTACTTGTAGGCCACTAGGCTGGCTTCAGATGAACATACAGTGCAGAAAGAGTGACACTGAAACAGATTTGATATTCAGCATATCCTTTCAGTGGCGTAACAAAACTTGAGGGGGCCCCTTGCAAAGTACATGGAGCCCGACCCAGTCTGAAGGAGATGTGTGCCTTCTAGTCTTATTAGTTGTGTTGATATTGGGGACCACAAGAAACTTCTCAACAAAAAGTGGGATTAAGAAAGCAAGTACTTAGTTGTTATACTACATTCCTTGGCAGTGGGTGAATATATTTCAACCGGAGAACTGATGTTATGTGGAGCTTCCCACAGATCCTTTCTAATGCCAAGGATATTTAAACTACAATAGGACCCTTGTATTTGAACCTAGTGGATATTGGCTTTGGAATCCACCATTATGCAAACTATACAGAATTATACCTAAGATTATCGTCTCTACACCCACCCGCCCTTCACTGAAAAACTACAATAGTGGGTGACTGAAAAATTCGTGATGCCAAAGCCACCAAGACAGAATTTCTGCTCATCACCACGAAACTAAAAAGTAAAATTGACCCAAACCTACTTAAGTCTACAGTTTGAAGGCTTCAAGCCATCCTTGTCAATCACGGTAAAATCACACTGTTTCACTAATGATACCCTACTTTCATTCACACCTCACATAAACAAATTGGCACAATCATCAACCTTCCACATATTGTTGCTAAAGGAGAAACCTTCTCCCCAAATCAGTTAAAGACAGCAGAATATGCACTTCTAATATTCTAACTTAACCAGAGGGTGGACTCACCATCAGCATAATATATGAAAGAACAAATTTGACCACATCTCACCTATTCTGTAGAAGCTGCATTGGCTCCCCCTAGAACTAACTTTAAAATTAGACGCATGACTTACAGGCATCCACCTTCAGAGATGAGGCGACCTCTCCTCTCCAGGCTACTCACCAGATCAAAGGTCTGCAGATTTTCTCAGAAGCGAAGACTCTTTATGCCTAGAACCACCAAGAACCACCAAGTTCAGCACTTCCCAAGCCATGAATCAATCCTTCCCTTGGGCATAGCCAAGCAGCTGGAACTCACTCTTGGTTAAACTGCGAAGGCAATCAAATATTCTGTCATTCAGAAGGGCAATTAAAACACTCTTATTAAAGCTACCTCTGTGCTTTAGAGTCAATAATCCTTACCAGATTTCTTACTTAATTCTCTAGTTTCTTGGCCAGTTAGTTTTAGGCTGATAGTTTCTCCATTCTTTATAAGTGAAGATCTCAGTTTCAGAGGGTTCTTCATTATTCATTTATCTGGGATATGAAGACAGTGGCCAGGTCTTGATAATTTTAGTTCTTAAGGGTTTTCAAATTTTAGGAAACGAGTTGTTTATGGGTCATTTATGAGTCATTATGAGTTTCTGCCATAGGGTAGCGCAGCAGGCCTTGCTGCTGCGCTGCCCTACGGTAAAAGAAAAGGGCAGGGATGTGCTGTATCTATGAACTACAGCGCATTCCTGTCCTTATCCCCAGTGCCAGCGCACAATGGGCCGCCGTGCGCCAGCGCAGTCACCTTTGCACCATGGTGCAAGGTCGCCTGCATTGTGGGGATGATTATTTTTGTGCAGAAAGGGAAACCTTCCTGCACAAAAACAATCACAAGAGGCTTTTTCCTCTTTCTATGTGTGCTGCAGAATGCAGCACACACAGAAAGAGGAAAAACGAGGAACAACGAGGGGAAATAAAGATATTTCACCTCGTTGTGCCTTCCTTACGCCTCCCATTTTTTCTCTCTGCATGCAGTCAAGAAGATCTGCAGTGAGAGGCAAGCCCCCAAATCCATTAGCTTTTGTCATCCATCTAAGTGCATCTGAAACCATAGACTTAAATCCATGGAAAAAAGAGTTCTGAACTAATAAATGATAACCACCAGTGGTTTAAGATTATCAAGGAAGGTACATAGTTCGAAATCAGACCTCTTTTAAGACTCTAATAGTTAGGTGTAGAAAGAAGAATCTCCAAGAGACCCTGGGACACAATTATTTTCCGACACCTCACTTTTTCCCCTCATTGAGCCATTAATGCGCCTGTAATGAGTTGGTCCTGTTGGAGGTAAGCCTCCTGTGGGGCCTTCTGGTCCCTCGGTTTGGTGATTTGAAGACCGAATAATCTCTACATTCTGTCATTTATTCGACCTGGGCAGAATCTTTCACTTTGCTTAAACTTCCTTTTTAAAATTTTACTCTTGTATCCATATTCTAAGTTTGAAAGTCCAACTCCAAGCCCTCTCCTAAGTGTCCTTAATCTTTAAAATACCAACTACGACTTTCCCATAGGATTGTACAGAGCTCACGGCTGTGTTCTCACACTGCACGCGTCCCCCGTGGGTCCCCTGTGTCACTACCTTGGGTGGTTCCTTGGGGTCCCAGCGATTCTATGTGCTCTAGGCACTGTGTCTAGTCAAGTCGTGGTTCTTATTCCACTTTCTTAATATATGGCTTGGTCTCCCCCTGGGGCCCACTGTGTATTGTGCTATTTACTGTCGTTTTACTACTGTAATATTGTGTGCCTTGCTCTCTAATCTCATAAAGAGGTTAGTAGTGAGTGTTTAGAAATAAATACATATATTTTATATATACCTTGTGTGGATCTCCTTTCATTTGGTCATTCAGGTTATAATCTGGTAAACCAAGCTGCTTTACACTCCTTCAAGACTTAGCCTGAAGGCTGCTCTCCATAGCTACCACTAGGATAGCTTTCAATAAAGGTTGTCTTTAACCTAATCATCAATAAGGGTTGTTTGGACTGGTACAAGGTGCCCACTTTAATTAGTGGACAGCATATACCAGGCCAACTTCTCACAATTATTTTGTAGATGGTGGACACAGACGGGTTTTCTTTAATGTCCAAAGGGGAAAACGCAGGATGAGGCTCCCCCCAGTATCAGTGTGAGGAGCCCAAGATGAACCTCCGGTTCTTGAATGAGGAAGCGGGGGTCCCATTGCAAAGGTTGACAAGCTAGAAAGAACAGCTGAATGGGGCTTGAGGGCCTCCAGTTCATCACCTCAGTTTTGCAAAAAGAATGAGCATTAGGGAGTTGAATACTTGCACTGGAGGCAATGACACGCATGCAGAGTTGGAAGTGAGTCGCTACTAACGCCTTAGTATCGCAATGACACGCATGCAGAGTTGGAAGTGAGTCGCTACTAACGCCTTAGTATCGCAATGACACGCATGCAGAGTTGGAAGTGAGTCGCTACTAACGCCTTAGTATCGCAATGACACGCATGCAGAGTTGGAAGTGAGTTGCTACCAACTCCTTAGTATCGCAATGACACACATGCAGAGTTGGAAGTGAGTCGCTACTAACGCCTTAGTATCGCAATGACACACATGCAGAGTTGGAAGTGAGTGGCTAAAACGCCTTAGTATCGCAATGACACGCATGCAGAGTTGGAAGTGAGTCGCTAGCAACGCCTTAGTATCGCAATGACACTCATGCAGAGTTGGAAGTGAGTCGTTACTAACGCCTTAGTATCGCAATGACACGCATGCAGAGTTGGAAGTGAGTGGCTACTAACGCCTTAGTATCGCAATGACACGCATGCAGAGTTGGAAGTGAGTGGCTACTAACGCCTTAGTATCGCAATGACACACATGCAGAGCTGGAAGTGAGTCGCTACTAACACCTTAGTATCGCAATGACACGCATGCAGAGTTGGAAGTGAGTCGCTACCAACGCCTTAGTATCGCAATGACACGCATGAAGAGATGGAAGTGAGTCGCTACCAACGCCTTAGTATCGCAATGACACGCATGCAGAGTTGGAAGTGAGTCGCTACCAACGCCTTAGTATCGCAATGACACGCATGAAGAGATGGAAGGGAGTCGCTACCAACGCCTTAGTATCGCAATGATACGCATGCAGAGTTGGAAGTGAGTCGCTACCAACGCCTTAGTATCGCAATGACACGCATGCAGAGTTGGAAGTGAGTGGCTACTAACGCCTTAGTATCGCAATGACACGCATGCAGAGTTGGAAGTGAGTGGCTACTAACGCCTTAGTATCGCAATGACACACATGCAGAGTTGGAAGTGAGTCGCTACTAACGCCTTAGTATCGCAATGACACGCATGCAGAGTTGGAAGTGAGTCGCTACTAACGCCTTAGTATCGCAATGACACGCATGCAGAGTTGGAAGTGAGTCGCTACTAACGCCTTAGTATCGCAATGACACGCATGCAGAGTTGGAAGTGAGTCGCTACTAACGCCTTAGTATCGCAATGACACGCATTCAGAGTTGGAAGTGAGTCGCTACTAACGCCTTAGTATCGCAATGACACGCATGCAGAGTTGGAAGTGAGTCGCTACCAACGCCTTAGTATCGCAATGACACGCATGAAGAGATGGAAGTGAGTCGCTACCAACGCCTTAGTATCGCAATGACACGCATGCAGAGTTGGAAGTGAGTCGCTACCAACGCCTTAGTATCGCAATGACACGCATGAAGAGATGGAAGGGAGTCGCTACCAACGCCTTAGTATCGCAATGATACGCATGCAGAGTTGGAAGTGAGTCGCTACCAACGCCTTAGTATCGCAATGACACGCATGCAGAGTTGGAAGTGAGTGGCTACTAACGCCTTAGTATCGCAATGACACGCATGCAGAGTTGGAAGTGAGTGGCTACTAACGCCTTAGTATCGCAATGACACACATGCAGAGTTGGAAGTGAGTCGCTACTAACGCCTTAGTATCGCAATGACACGCATGCAGAGTTGGAAGTGAGTCGCTACTAACGCCTTAGTATCGCAATGACACGCATGCAGAGTTGGAAGTGAGTCGCTACTAACGCCTTAGTATCGCAATGACACGCATGCAGAGTTGGAAGTGAGTCGCTACTAACGCCTTAGTATCGCAATGACACGCATTCAGAGTTGGAAGTGAGTCGCTACTAACGCCTTAGTATCGCAATGACACGCATGCAGAGTTGGAAGTGAGTAGCTACTAACGCCTGAGTATCGCAATCACACACATGCAGAGTTGGAAGTGAGTAGCTACTAACGCCTTAGTATCGCAATGACACGCATGCAGAGTTGGAAGTGAGTCGCTACTAACGCCTTAGTATCGCAATGACACGCATGCAGAGTTGGAAGTGAGTCGCTACCAACGCCTTAGTATCGCAATGACACACATGCAGAGTTGGAAGTGAGTCGCTACTAACGCCTTAGTATCATCTAAGGCAGTGGTTCAGAACCTGTGGTCCGAGGACCCTTGGGGGACCACAATGTGTACTCAGGGGGTCCGTGACTGTTTAGCAAAATGAAATAATATTAAAATTAATACATTAACGTTAATAATGTGTATACAATTAAAGAAGCAAAATTGAAAATGTGAAAACTTCCAGGTTTGATTGTGAATTAAACATAAGAACAAAAAATGTGACCAATGTTTTGGTGTATGTTTGCTTTTGGTTTTTTTGTGTATTACATTAAGGTTCAAATCATAGACATTGCTTAACCTTGGGGTCTCCGACTTCCAATAATGAGTGGGGGGGGGGGAGCTTGAGGGGGGAAGCGGGGGCGAATTTAAGTGATGATTCACTGGGGTGCCACAAAAGTCGAAAGGTTAGGCACCACTGATGTAAATGGAAAAGAGATTTGAGCAATTGTCCATGTACATATAAAAAATACAACTCAGCAGGAACAATGACAGAGGCCACGGGAAGAACATTAGTGTTGAACAGGACATTGCCCGCTGGATCAGCCACTTGTGCCGGACATGTTGCAACTAGAGAGCGCAACTCCTAACAGCGGAGACTGGTTTACGTCTTACTGGGTCAACATAGCCATAATAGATAGGTGTGTAGAAGGGCCCTAATGTGTAATATTGCATTTGGGACAAAGCCATTGCATATCTGGGAGAGGACCAGATGTTGCAACGGCTCAGGAGCCCGTCTTGCATTATGCGCCTGCGCGCCACATATATATGATTAACATTGGGTAAAAGCAGACAGACAGAGCCCGCCAAGTTACTTTTGTTTAAGGCCACCTACAGCCAGCCCTCACTTTTTAGACAGCCATGCTTTGAATTCTGGGTCTTGTAGTCTTCCTTTTCCAAGGGCTGAAATGCTGCGCTGAATGTGTGTTAACTAGTCTGGGCCACCTTTGTTTAATAACATCTGGTTCGATTGTAAAACCTGTTGTGTGTGGCATCATTCACTAGAGGGCTCTTTTATTCACGACAGGGCCCCTTTGGCACCTCCGCCTGCCCACACTTACGCTCAATTAACAGCGTACCACCGAGTGGGGCAATGCGAGCACCTGTTGCCAGCGCCTAGACGAGGCCCAGTTTGGGGAGTGCGCTATGGAAGCGCGCTAGTCTCTTGCGTCTGAGAGGGAAGGCGCCGTCGCGGCCTTGTTTTCGGATGCCAGGCAGGGTACCTTCTTCCTCCTGGGTGACCTTTCACCGTCTGAGTTTTATCGGCCTCTTCCCAGGCTGAGGAAGGGGCCTGAGCGCAGGGGGTGGGGGTGTTACCAGCGCGAGCTGCAGCCAGGGATGCTTGGAATTCTTCAAACATTACGATCCCGTCAGTTGTCGGACAGAAAAAAACAGCCTCGCGTTTGATCTCCGTGCAGTTTTCTGTCTTGGGGCCGTCGCTAATTCCTTGTGGGGAGGGAGCCTGTACCTCACGGCTGTATTGTGAATGTAGGGGGGGCGGAGGTGGGGGCGTCCCGGGGGACGACAACCTGTGGGGAGCCTTCCGAGCACATGTCCGGCCTGCTGCACGAGTCTCTCTCTGCCTAAGATGGCGGGACTCTGCTGCTGAGCGAACAGCGCAACCGATACACGAGGCTCCGACACACACAGGGTTTTTCAAGGAGGAATTACTTTCACTGCGGAAACCATGAAAAGGTTCGAGAATTATGTGGCCTTAGGTCTCGCCCAAAACCGCGCATGCGCAGTGGCTTTTGAGACAGTTTATTTACAGGGAGCTTAGAGGCCACCCACTGCTTACCACTGGTCGCTTCACTGTCACTCTCATTTGCCTGCTTTTCGTAAATTGGTACATGTGGCATTCACTTCTGCTTCTTGAGTTTGTCCTTGCCCTGGAGCATGGCCCAATTACTTGTGTTCTTGTGCTCCCTTAATTGGGGGCTACCTTTTCTTTTTGTGTAAGCTCTGGACTAGAGTGCGTGTCCTTTCCAGCATTCTCCCACGTGTACTCTGCCTCTTTGTTGCTTCGCCACCCCCGCTGCCCTCCATGTTGCTGACTCTCTTGTGTTACTTGCCCCCGCAGTCCTTGTTGTTCCTTGCCCCTTTTCACTGTCCGTGCTGTTGCTTGCCCACCTGCAATCCATCTTGTAGCTTGCCCCTACCCATTGTTCGTGTTGCGGCTCTCCCAAACTGCTCTCCTCCCAACTCACCTGCCGTCCGTGTAGTTGCTCTCCCTCCCGCCCCACCTGCTGTCCATGCTGTTACTTTCCCTGTCCCCTACACCCACTCCCTCTGTGTTGCCTCCAAGGAAATGGTGCAAGAGTCCTGGGTTTTCATTTAGCCACATAATGCATTCTGGAAGTCGTAGTTCTTCTCACATCAATGGAACTAAATGATTTAAAAACAATGATTTGTAAGAGAAAAGCCTAGCAGCAGACGCTGACTCCTTAATCACATGGAACTGTCGCATAACCTTACTGCTGCCGAATGTTTGATCAAATATTTATTCAGGATATGTAGAGCATAGCTACTTCACTAGTGAGAGTCTTGAGGCGCTGTTGGATAGTGCTGCCTGATCTCCCATTGGTTGAACATCCATGTTCTGCTTAGAAAGGGCGATCACACCTAGCTAGCCCCCATTAGGGCATCCCGACCCTCAGCAGGCAGGATATCCAGGTGGAAAATCATGGATTGCTACTACTGAGTAGTGTTGGGCCAACTGCTGCCCTTGGTGCCCAGAGCGGCAGCAGAACGTTTCCTGCTCCCGTGCAAGGATGTGAAACCTGCCTCAACTTTACAGGCTTCACATGTCGCAAACCTTCTGAAATGACAAAATATGTGCAAACTTACAATGCATTTAACTTCGTAACTTTGCACCCCCCCCAAAAAATAGGTGTTTATTGTGATACACACCTATATGTTTACTCTAGTTCGGGTGAGAAGGTATGGTTCCATTGACATCTCTTTCCAGAGCTCGGTTACGAGAGTGTCAGGGCGAGACTTACTGAATTCTCAAGCCACGCAGCGCAGCAGCCACAAATGCAGTTGTATTGTGGGAGAAGGAGAGAGCAGGAGAACTCTATATCTACAGAGATATGGGTCACTCCTTCCCTCTCCCTAGAGCTGGTGCAGAATTTTGCTGCTTAGCGCCATGGACACACCTAACTTTTCCTACCTGGTATGTGTTGTGAACAGTGCAGCACACATGCAAAGTCAGAAAAGAAAGGAGAAATGAAAGCATTTCTCCTTTTAACACCTGCTTTTAAGTGGCACTAATTTTTTATCAAAACCATGTCTCAAATTTTTCATAGTTAGGGTTTTGCATTAAAGTGTGGGTGGTTGCATTGGAACGCCCATGAACCACCCATATAACGCCCCTTGACGCTAAGTAAGGCACAGCAGCGCTTTGAGCTGCTTTGCATACATTTTAGGCAACTGTTTGTTTTGTGCTGGAGAGGAAATAAAAAAACATATTTTGCTTATTTGCGTCACCCTTGTGATGCAAACACTGCGCAAACGCTTTGTAAATCTGTCCCTCAGTCTCACATCTTTGCACACAGTCTCTTGGTCAGCCAGCATCAATGCTATTGGTTGACTTTAAAAGAGCTTCAAGGTTATGTATTTTCAGTAGGTCTGGTGTTTGCCAAGATCTTTTGATTTTACTAAAATTATATCTACAATAGACTTACTTTCCGTTACCGTCTACATGTATTGGTCTGTTATTGTGTCATTCATATTTTTGTAGCTCCCTGCACAGCATAGAGCATGGTACAGTGGGTCAGCCTACTGAAATCATTGGCTAACTTCATTGCGAGTAATGGCATTCTGCACTTTCACAAGGAGCACAACCACACAAAAAAGTTGGTACCTTCAGTGCCAGGGACTTTTAAAGGCAAAGTATGCTTTTTGAGACCGAAAAATATTTTCTATTATTTTTTCAGATTGAGTCAATAAAGTTTGGCAAAATAAAACATGACAAACGAACAAGCATTGACAAAGTGAACAAGCATTCGTATAGCCAATAAGTCTCGCTTTTGGGACCTTCTAAGTATTTAGTTATGCAGCACAATATCCTTGGTACAACAACATCAACTGTTGCATGGCTCAGCACTTATAAGGTCCCAAAGGCAAGACCTATTGGCTATGCCAATGCTTATTGTCATTGGTGATGGGCGTGGCATCATCACAGACATCATCGCACTTTTACGCTCCTAAAATGTGCTCACAACCCTTCAAAAATTTATATATTGTAACTTAACATTTTTCATGTACTCTGTCCAGTGGCGTTAAAAATAAGTCTTGTATATATGCCACATACCACTACACTGCAGGGCATTGTTTTTCATGACCAAAACTGAGTTTCACTTAAAGCCAGGGTCTCACACCACATGCATAAGCCAGACATAATGTCTTTGCGAACACTGGAAAAACAAAAAAAGCATCAAAAAAGGATTGCGTTTTCTATAGAATATGGGTAATAAGGAATTGATTGTAAAAAAAGTGTGATGATGGAAAGTATTTTTTTCAGATTTAAAATAGTCCCTCATTCACGAAGCACTCCGTAGAAGGAGGACTGATACACCAAACAGCCAATAGCATCAGTTAAGAGACTGACAGAGCCAAAGTGCACTCTGAGTTAATTTTTTTAAATAGTAAGAGCAGGTTGACACGGCTGCACTGATAAGCCAGACCTAATAAAAAAAATGCTAAAAATATGAGCATCCATATCTATTTGAGGAAGCTTTTAACTTGTTGCATGGTTTCTGCCTATAGGCGTTCTCTGTCTGCCTTCTGTCTCTCTTTGGTTAGAAGAAAGTGGCTTCATGTAGTCTGCAGAATTATTGGCTTAATGCGACAAGCAATAAATGGGTGAATGGTTGGATGGATGGACAGAGACATGAGAAGGAGGAGGAAAGGTTTGGATACGTGGATGGGTGATTGGTCTGCAGCAACATATCTGCGGATGACTGTTATACAAACGTGGGTGAATGATGAATGAATGGCTAGATGGACAGTAATTATAAAACAGTGTTGCCGTCACATAGATGACTGGAGCTGTTTCATGCACTAGTCTGTACTCTTTGGTTTCACTTTAAGTCAACAAACCTACAATAAACCGTATATATATATTTTATCCCACTTGCCACACATTTCACTTTTATCCTTGTGAAAAAAAGTAGTGACTTTTCTTAAAGTTTGCGTGACAATGTCAGGACTTCCACGACTGGGGGATTGTCTCTGTAGTCACAACCTGTGTGCAAGGCCCAGACCTCCTGCCCAGGATGAATGCTGCAACAGGTTGTTTTCGAAAGGCGAACTTTCGCCCTTCCCCATCTGCAGATAATCTTTGGGCGTGCTGCTGACGTCACGGCCGTGTCTTCTGGCAGTCAGATAGACTTCCTCTTGTTTCCTTAATTCCTTGTAGGGACATCTGATTCCAGGCCATTCGGACTTCTAAATCCTGCTTTGCACTGCCTCGGGGCCCTGATGTTCAAGGAAAAGCTTCTAAAGGGACCAGGAGCCAAGGGCGGGAAAAGGTTGGCTTGGCTACTGGCGCAAGGCAAGGAGGACAATATGAGGCCTCTCTGCTGGGGTCAAGCTCAACCGTTACGTGACAGGCTGTGATAAGTGGGAGGCATTTTTCATCTTTTCCCAGTTGCACACCGCTTGTAAGAAACGTTTACTGTCTCACACTCCAGTATGCACTGTGCACACTCACGTACATTGTGGAAGGGTGCAAGATCACACACTGGGGTGCAGTTATTGCCACAGGGCAAACTACCAACCTCCAGACACAAATCTGTGAGCCAACACTCACGAGCACACTGACAAAATGTAAATCCTGAACTCTGCACTGCACTAAAATTGTATCACGTGACATCTGAATGGTCTTGGGCAAAAACTGCTGATTAAGGAGTCCCGTCCCGACTCCGCAAACACAGACAGCATGAAACAAAACACATCCAGGAGACAGGGCTGGGGAGCAGGCCCCTGGGGCAGTGTGAAACCAGAGGTGGGGAGGTCTCCTGAGCTCCGGGGAGGCATAGAGAATCAGAGGGGGTAAGGAGTAATAAATGGGGGCACGGAGGAGGTGGGGGAGGGGGAGAAAAAGAGAGAAAGAAGGTTGTGAAGGCTTGGGTATGGGAGAGTAAGGGGTAAAGGGACGAAGGGAGAGACAGAGGGGATATTGAGGAGGAAACATGGAAAGGAGTCCTTGTGTAACGTAACCGATGCTCACGTAAAGCGCTCCAATACCTTCGGGTCTAGTTCGCGCTATATAAATCTGCAAAAAAAAGGGAGTAGAGCATGAAGAGAAGGGGAAACGTGAAAACATCAACAGGATGGGGAGAATGAGTGCGGTGATTGGGGCATGGAGCTGAAATAGCTGTCCGAGCAGGAGAGGCGCGTGCAAATTAAGGAACCTACTGGCTCTGCCAATTTCTTTTGGTGGTGCTGTACAGCATCTGGACCCTCTGCAACATCGTCAAAAGACGTGCAGCCGCAACCGGGAGTTCTGTGCGCGTACGCGAGCAAAAATAAAATAAAACAAGATGCGCCAAAAGGAAATAAAAGAAGACGTGCGGCCGCGAGACACACTCTGTGGTGGGGGAGTGGCGGACAAGCGAGAGGAAAGCCAGATCGGAGGAAAGCCAGGGCGCTGAAAGCTGGCGGCTGCGTGTGTGCACGCAAGTGTGAACGCAAGCGCTAGGCCGTGTGGCAGCACTTTTAAAAGCCCCAACTAAATGTCTCGCAGAGCAGCGCATGTGCTGGCACAGGCGAGACCTAAAAAGGGCAACTAACACCAGACCCACTGGCTTTGCCAATGCTTGTTTCTTTTTTTGGGCCAAGTTTTTCAAATCTCATCCTTGTGGACCCCTAGAATGTGAGATCTCCTGAGCTGCATCAGAGGCAGAGTGGACTGTAGGATGGAATGAACAGGTGACTCCAGGTCAGCTGGATATCCGTGTTCCAGTCGTGGCCCTTGACGTTTCAACTCAAGGTCATTGCCGTGTCGGATAGTCTGTCATCTTTATCTACTTTCTACCCTATGAAGGTACTTAGGTAATGCATTTATGTGTATATTCTGACTTGGCATTTATTGGTTTGTTTTTAAAAATATGTAGTATGTGCTGTTAACAATGCTTTCTAGCACTCTTTTGTGCAAGCATCACTGTAGCTCTGTAACAACGCATGCTCTGTAAAGTGGCTCTGACACCCTTGAGGTTGGGTCTGCACTCCATATAACTGATAGTAAATAAAGGTACCCTGAAAGATCCAGTCTTGCTTCAGTTCGATTCGACCATCTCGACTTGTATATTAGAAAACAGTGTTGTGTAAAAGAGATTCTCAAGCTTGGAAAAACTGTGACTCACTCACATGGATCCACTGGTTTACTTAAATCTGTCTAGATAACTCTGGAGATTTTAATGAAGTCCCGGTTTTTGAGGCAAAAGCATCAAACACGCCAAGGTTTTAGTATCACTTTTTACCTTATAAGAATGGGTGTGCAAATTTATCCCTGTGTGACTATGATCATGCCTAGGGGTTTGTGAAATGTATCAGGCCTGCTTCACTGGTGAAGTTTTGCAAACAAAAAGAATGAATGATTTGTGACCGGGCTTAGAGTTCAGATTTCCAGGTTGCCCTGGAAGTCCAGATGAGTGCTCATCAGAAATGTTCTTGCAGCCAAGTCACCAACCATGAGGGTAGATCCCTCATCTGAGAAGCCCCCTCCGCTACACCTGCTAACCAGATTACAAGAAAGCCTTATCACCATCCCCTTGAACCCAGATCTTTACCCTCGTCAAGAGAGTGTGACAAGGATGACTTTAGGCTCTCTAGGGACTGCCAGGCTCATCCACGAGATAGAGGCCAAGGGTAGGGTTGAAAGCTCTGACAAGTCCCCATCAGAGCTGTGGCAGCCCTGGGCTTGGACCAGGCCGTGGTCTCTGCAAGTGGGGTGGAAAGCTCTATGCCACAATCAGTTCTCCAGTCTTGTCCGGAGTGGGGTCTCCAGGACCTAAGCTCAGTTCGCTGTGGAGTAACAAAGTGACCAGGATGGGATTGCGCAGTGCTGGAAAAGGCTCCTCAGCTCCTGCCCGCATGAAAGTTATGACAGGTCGCGGTCAAACTCTGGCAGGCCCAACACTTACACAGACTTATTAAGGGCTGCCATGCTCCTGCAGGGCTGAAAGCTGTGACCAGTTTCCAGTTCGCAGGTGCAGCTCCCCAGGCAATGGGCCTAGTTACCAGCTCAGGGTGTCAAACAGTGCTCAGGACAGGTTCCACAGTCCCAGAGAGGGCTCCTCAGCTGACGCAGGTTAAAAGCTCAGACATGTTGCAGTGAAACTCTGGTTTAGCTTGGGGCACGAGTCCCTAAACCTAGGCTCTATTTGCCATCCCTTGGGATCCCAAAGTATACAAGTTAGAGTTCTGCGGGCTGGCACAGGCTCCCTTGTTCAGACCCGAAGGAAAGCTCTAACCAGGTTCCAGGGAGGCGGAAGCCCTGCATGGAGGCTTGTACCAGGGGGCCATGGTCTCAGCCTTCATCTCCCAGCCTGGGATGGCCCATGCACCCATTGCAGCCTACCAGAGGACTTGCAGGGCCTCATGGGCATCTCAGGGGCAAAAGGCTCTTGCTGGACTCCAGCCAGAGATCCAACTAGTCCCTGGGACTTGGAACCCAGGTTCCAGCTACCAGACTGGGATGTCCCTCTGTGTCCACCCTTTCTCCTCAGTGGAAGCAGAAAGTCACACCCATCTGCTATTGGAATGCATAATAAGAAAATACGTCCAGACTATGAGGTTGACCATCTGGTCGTGTTCCATAGGAAATTAATGGTATAACCAGATAACTAGGCTGCTCTGGAAGTCCCTATCAGGGTTCATTTGAACCTTTTGCCAAGACAGGGTTCCAGGACACCAGATACATTTGTTCAAATATCCCCTTTGGTCACTCAGGCTACACAGAATACAAGAAAGACCAGTCTCATTCCCCTTGCTATGGGTGGGCTTAGAGAAACCACCAGAAAAACAAGATCCGTCTCCCTGTCAAAAAGGTGTGGCAAGGGTGACTTTGGGATGCACGAGGTGCATAGTGCCTTCAGGACCACTCTGGTGAACAGCGGTGAAGACTGATGACTAAGAGCTCTTTAGGTTGGCATGGAGCAGACCCATGGTCTTGGGCATCGGCCAGCAGTCTAAGATGTCCTAAAGTACCCAGGACTGAGTTCTGCATGTGTGGCGCAGGGTCTGCTGGTCTGACAGGGTGGGTAGCTGTGAACGGGTCTTCACTAAGAATTCCAGCTGGACTTCTGGACAGGGTCCTTTTTCCCAGGTTCTGGGCTCCAACCATTGGTGTACCAAAGTACCCAGGGCGGAGCTCCACAGGCAAAGTGTGGGCTCCCCTACTCGGGCACAGTGGGAAGCTCCCACCAGTTCCCCATGTTATAGTACATGTCTGGCACTGCTTTTTAAATGAAGCAGTTTTTCTGTTTTTTAAATGGGGAGGGGAGTTGGCCTAACGGCTAGGGCGGTCAACCTCGAATCTGGGGAACCGGGTTCGAGTCTCGGCAATGACGCTAAACATCCTGTGATTCTGGGCAAATCACTTAATCTCCCTGTGCCTAACAAAAATGAATGTGTCCTCATGTAATGCAACTGGTGCTATGTAAAGCGCTCTGATACCCGATACCGGGTCAAGTTCGCGCTATATAAAACTCTGTAAAAAAAAAATGCAACCCGTCTTTCATAAAGGAAAACGGGATGCATTTAAAAAAGAAAAATGAAACTTTTCAGTTTCATATTTTTAGTGGTCCCCGGGACCACTGCCTGCTCTTACAAACTATTTTCTCACACACTCACAATGGGGAAGGGGTCCACTTGAAGTTGGTGGTAAACTGCAAGTGCTTTGCGGCTGCAAATGCGGTCACAAAACAATAGTACATGGCAGTGAGTCTCGGTATTAGGATGGGATGCCCCTTCCTAATAGCTAGAGTCGCGAAAGCTATTTTGTGAGTCAGTGACTCGCAAAATAGCGTTTGTACATGCCAGGACCCTTTTTTGCGGTCGCAAACAGGCCGATCTCCAGTTTGCGAGTGCAATTAGGGTCGTACATCTGGCCCCTAGTCGTTTTCTTACCTTTTAAATCTATAGGTTTGATTTAAGCACGTTGTCCAAACCACCTTTGTATTGTCTCTGAAATAAAATTTCCTTGGCCAAAAGGTTATTTGTAATGAAACTGAACTGAAATTATTTAAGTGCGGATTCATCGCCAGATGTACAAAGTCACTTGCAACTGCAAAATGTCTTTTAGGCATATATTACACCCATTTTGCAAGTCAGAAAATTATTTCGGATTTACAAAATGGGCTTAGCGACCTATACTGAATCACAATTAAGAAGGGTCATCCCCTTCTGATTGCAATTCGCTAGGCCAGATATCAATGGGTTGCAACTTGCAAATCCTTTATCAGATACAGATACCTGAAAGGAGGTGGAAAATTACTCATAAAAGAGGAGTATCCTTGGGACACCTTTCTCTTTGTGAATGATGTGAGGCAACCTCAGGGGAACAGGCAAGTGGTCAGAGGGACAACTGCCTGATTTTCCCAAATAGTTTTTTTTTCAAGCAACATCACCGGTCCCTTTAAGGAATGTGGACTGCTTCAAAAACAAAGGTTTTCCCATTTGGCAATGAAAACACAGTTCCTTGCAGGCCCCCACCCCTGTGTTTGTAGTCAATCATAGGGGGTCAGGAATAGTGACCTGGGTCATTAATATTCATTAGGCTGGTCATTGATTTTGCCTGTGACCCTGTAGAGCATTGGTTTCAAATCATTGACAGGTCGTAAAATGTTAAGGACATATTTACGAGCCACTTTGCCTCGCTCTTGCACCACGCAATGTGGCGCAAGAGCGATGCAAATTAAAATGAGATTTCTGTAGCCATGCAAGGCCACCATGCGTGCGCCTGAGTGTCTTCATAAATATCCAGCAATGCAACGCAGTGCAAATTGCCGCCTTGCATTACTCTGCACCAGTGAGGCATTTCCATGGGCGTTGCGTGGGTGTTCCCAGGTCTACCAGAAGAGGTAGAATTGGGAATGCGCCAAAAACGTACGCCTCTTCAGGCGAGGCGTAACGAGGAGAAATATGTTTATTTCTCCTCGTTTTTTCCTTTTTCTATATGTACTGCATTCTGCAGCACTCATAGAAAGAGGGAAAAGCCTCAGGTGATTGTTTTTGTGCTGGAAGGTGCCCCTTCCTGCACAAAAACAATCCTCCTTACAACGCAGGCATCCTATAGTGCAAGGGTGACTGAGTTGGAGCTAGGCAGCCAAAAGGGCACCAGTGCAGGGGAAAAGGCAGGAATGCACCGTATTGACTTAAATATGGCACATTCATGCCCTTTCTCTGTCACACAGTGCAGCGCTTCAATGTGGCTTGCTGTGCTGCACTGTGTGACTTGGCCATAATTATGGCCCTTTGAGTGCAATTTGAACCACTTTTTGCAACCTGAACTTAGGGGCTCATTAGGATGGCGGACGGACTGGAGTCGGTCCGCCATCCTGGCGTAAACCGGGACTGTCCGCCATACATGCGGTGGTCCCACATACCCGAACAGAATGTGACCGTCACCATGGCGGTCGGATCTTGATTTTTACATTGTGGCGGGTGCTGCTGACAGCAGCACCCGCCGCAATGGCAAAATGCCACGTTGTGCATTTCTCAGTACTACGTGGCAGGCACCACACGGTGCCTGCCAGGTAGTGCTGGGAAATGTAGGGGGGACCATGGGTACCCCCCAAGTGCACCATCACCTCCCCCCAACACAAGGGGGGGCCCGCAATGGGCCCCGGTCTCTAATCCACACCAGCCTTTCCATGGCGGCGAAAGGCCTGCAATATAAAGCATCCTAATTTGGTGGACGGTGCCTTCTAGGCACCGCCACCATTTAGGGCTATGGGATCCGTCCGCCAGGCAATCTTTAAGATTGCTTTTGGCGGACCGGTGGCGGATGGTCTTTGTGTCCGCCACAGTCCGAGTGCGATTACCTCCTCCATTGTAATGTGGCGGGGGGAAAATTGCGGTACGATTTAGGAAGGACCGCGACCACATGGCTGGTGGTGATGGGCCTTCCGCAATCGTTATCGCCCCTTATAGTACATACATTGCCCTTGAACACTTACTTCTAGCAGAACATAGGATGTGAAGAACCGGGCTCATTAAGCCTGGCGGCGCAGGGTACGCCTGAAATCTTCTGAGTTCGCCTTCCAAATTACAGAGACACGGAACACTCTGTTTGGCATAGGAACTTCAATTTATTAGCTGCAGCTAGGTACAGTTGTCCTAGAAGTACATCAGTGGTAGGTTCTCAGGAGACTGTCACTTCAATCCGTGGCTCACAGTCTTTTGTAGCGCTTGAATCCCCTAAAGCAACAACCCCCTCAATGTGCAATAAAAATACAAATCATCCACAAGAAAACATTCTTTGTACAAGATACAGGATAATGGGTAATAGAAATTCCTTCCCTAAGGTCGTGTTCTCTACCCGACCCTATAGGTCAGGCGGCATAGCCATTCCTTGGTTAAATTAATTTACGACAGGACGTGTTTGCGTGTTGAAGATGGTGATTCGTAAAACAACTGGAGAGGCCGAGAACGGTCACCAAGGGTCAACAGATGGTTATCTCGGCGATTAGTTGCTTCGAGCCGGGTCTCAGAATGGACTTAGCTCAGGGAAATAGGAAAGGTCGTGTAATATGCGCAACAGTGTAGAATGTGAAAGAAACGCTACGAAGGTTGAAGGTGCCTGAGTGAGGGCAACAGCGTAAAGGTGTTACTAGGGAAGATGGGGCCATATTTGAATTTCCTCAGACACTCCTTTTGCCATTACTCAGGCAAAGAAACCAGAGGCTGTTGTTAATCCGAATCGACTTCAATAGCCATGAAATCTACAAGCTGTTGTTGCAGCATTATCTTTGTGTTCGCTGCTTTCTGTGATACCGGATTTGGAACACACAGGGTGGCGCAGAGCCCGCATATAGCTGGACCACATTGTAGGCAAAGGCAACATGAGAAGAGAATAGCCAAAGTCGCTCCGACAAAGGTAAGAATCTTCCATCCCCATGTAGACAGTAGTCCCCCAAATCATCCCATCAGAGACCAATTCCCTTCATCCTGGTGAACGGACTCAGCGATCTTATGTAGCTTAGAGATGGCTTGGTATACTGTAGGGGCGTTGTCTGGAATAAAAATGCAACAGCTAGATCCGATCAATCTGCATACGCCCCCACGGTCAGCAAGGATGATATCTAATACCATCCTGTTCTGAAGAGTGACAAGGCGGTCAGCAGCGAGTTCTGCAGTGATGTTACTCAAAGCTCCAGCTGTTTCATTGACAGTGGCTTCTACAACTCGAATTAGTTGTCTTATGTCTCTATTGTTGGCTATTGAGCCCCAGAATGGAAGGAGTCCTTTCAAGATATCCCCGACTTCTTGTCCTGACGTATCCTGGTCAGACGCCACCCCTCTTTTCTGTAAATGATGCTTGGCATCTGCTATATATGTAGGGGGCAACAACCAAGCGATATAACAAGTGCCTCTCCAATTACCTGGTAGAGAAGTGTAAGCCTTATTCCCACACACGAAGTATGTATTACGTGAGGGAACCATGCGAGGCCAATCTGTCCCATTCAATGTCACAATATGTTGGCAATCGCTTGTACCTTTACATTCTAACCCTCCTTTCCTAATACAGAATGGTGCTTGTCCAGGTACTACTAGAAAAGTTTGTCCTTTTCGAGAGGTTCTATTAGAGGGCAGAAAATACAAATCCGTAGATTTGGTTTGACGATCAGCATATTCTGACTTCTCACTATCCGTCCCATATATCCTTTTTCTGTCCCGCCAACATAAATGGTATAGATGTACTCCCAAGCCCCTTACTTCTTGAGTATCCCCATCTCCAGAAAATACCCAACTGGCGCTCAATTCCCACCATGCACTACAAGAGCCATTAAATGAAAAAGGAAGGGTAATGTATGGCATTCCAGTAATCACCGAACTTGGCAGAAGACCGCAAACCCAACAGTTCGTCGCATTAGTAGCCAATTGATGTTGGTGTAGCATGGAAACAAATGTGTTGTTGCGGAATTCACTCCTTCTTGACTCAACATGAGGTGGTAGAGTGACATGTGTATGCATTTCAACCGTAACTTTGGGAGTAGGCTGTGTAAAAATTACGTGTAGTCCCCATCCTATACAAGACAATATAATACATATCAAAATCAATATTATTAAAACCACTATAAAACGATTATGCAATAATTTACAATGCTTCGTGCTCATTGTATGTATTTTGTCCATTCCCTTGTTAACAGTCATTTCCAGCTCTAAATATTGCCTGTGACGGGAGGTTGCTTCACTCAGCTGTGATTGTCTGTAGTTCTTTATACTTTCCTACAAGTCCCACAGGCCTAGAGCCACATTTGGGTCACAATTCTGAGACTTACGATCACGGCCCAGCAATCATGTGGAAATCGGGATAAAAACAAAGTCAATGAAGCACTATTGAGGTATTTTTGTTCAGTCTGGGCCTCAAATCGTACCTCCGGCAACCAGGTACAGTTTGCTCTTGGAAAAGGAGATGTGGTTTAAGTAGTCTCCAATTTCACTGCCGGTGGTATAGCTGTCTGGAGGAACTCGTCGTCGTCTTGTCCTGCTCCGGCAAAGTCTAGGCGCGCATCGCTGAATAGTCCAAATCTTGGTACTCTTCCGGTTTCAGAGTCACTAATTCGTTTATGAACCCATTGATCATAAGGCAATGGTAGGGGCACTTTCTTGCAATGTACCCCATGTACCCAGTTCTTTTTGCCGACCACCTTTACTGCAGTATGCGTCGTCAGTAGCACCTGACGAGGTTCTCTCCAGCGAGGTTCCAAGTACTTTGACCTCTGGAAGTTTTTGACGCAGACCCAGTCTCCCGGCCGTATGGTGTGACCAGGATCCGTTGAAGCATGGGGCAAAGTATCTTGTACCTGTTGGTGAAGGACACGTAACTTAGTGGTTAGATCATGTAAATAGTCAATTAACAATGGATGCTCTATCTCTGAGTATTTCTTTGGCCTAGGGACTCCCCAAACGTTTGCAGAGTGTCCAAAGACAACCTCATAAGGACTAAGCCCCATAAGGGAATGGGTGGTTGTTCTGGTGGATAAGAGAGCCAAGGGCAAGGCATCAGGCCAGGCAAGACCCGTGCTGGCCTGTATTTTCGCCAGTTTAAGCTTAAGGGTGCCATTATGGCATTCCACCAAACCTGCTGACTGAGGATGGTTTGCTGCGTGGAACTCTTGCTGAATGGCAAGGCCTGTACATACTTTCTGCATGATCTGACCCACAAATTCACTTCCGTTGTCACTCCAAATAATTCTCGGTAACCCAAATCTTGGCAGAAACTCCTTCAAAAGGACTTTTGCCGTGGATAGAGCAGTATTATCTTTCAGGGGATAGGCCTCTACCCATCGGGAGAAGGCACATACCACAACAAGAACGTACTTCAGATTGTTACATCATTCCATGTGGATGCAATCTATTTGTAAAACCTCAAAAGGGTAAGTTGGGGAAGCAAAGTGTCCTGCTGGTGTTGGTGTTCCCCGGGTTATGCATCAAGTATACAATACAATGCTTAACCAGATTGTCTGCACATTTAGGGATCTCCACATTCTTCCATACCGGAGCCAGAAGCTTGCATATATCTTTAGCGCTAATATGGGCTGGATCATGTGCCATGGTAACAACTGGGAGTACATAAGCATCTGGTAACAACCAGCGTTGATGTTCTGACAAGTCTGTCCAGCACCCTGTCACATCCAATCTTCCTATACTTTCTTTCCACGTACTCAATTCTTTCTCTGTGGCCTCTGCCTGGATCATTTTCACACTGTCCACAGTATTCTCACACATCCCTCCTTGTGCAACCCATCTAGCAGAGCCCGCAACATACATGCGGCTTGAAGTGTCTCTAGCTGTCGCTTTCGCTATGTGGTCTGCGAAACATTTCCTTGACCTACATCATCAGTGATCTTCTTATGTGCACTACACTTCACAATCGCTATCTGAGTGGGCAAGGTGAGTGATTCAAGGAGGTCATTTACCAATTGGCCATGCTGTATCATAGTGCCATGGGATGTGAGAAACCCTCTTTCCTTCCACAGGCGGCCAAAACTATGGGCCACTCCAAACGCATACTGACTATCAGTATACACATTCACCCTTTTTCCTTCAGCCAACACACAAGCTCTAGTCAGTGCTATCAATTCAGCTGCCTGGGCTGAGTTATGTATAATACGCGCTGTTTCTACAACAGAGTATAAGGTAGTGACTGCATATGCTGAGGTCGTTTCACCATTGGGAAGCTTAAAACAAGAACCGTCCACCCATAAGGTCCCATCCGGGTCCGGGAGTGGAGTATCCTTTAAATCAACTCTGCCTTTTGTCTGTTCCTCCGTGCGGAGGAAGCAGTCGTTTTGCTCCTGAGTGTCATTTTCTACTGGAATTGGCAGCAATGTTGCCGGGTTCAAGGTATTACATCGCTTAATGTGTATGTGACTAGCCAAGAGCGTCAATTCGTACCCCGAAAGGCGTGCACTCGTGAGGTGTTGGGTCTTTGTTCTATTTAGGAGGGTGTCTACTGCATGCGGTACCATGACAATAAGGGTATTATCTAATACCAATCCAGCAGACTGGCGAATGGAAACTGCCGCTGCTGCTGTAGCCCTCAAACAGCTAGGTAATGCCTTGGCCACTGGATCTAACGTGGCCAAAAAATATGCACAGGGGCGTTGCTTTTCCCCAAATCGTTGCGTTAAAACTGATAACGCGCAACCTTCTTTCTCATGAACATAGAGTGTGAAAGGCTTACTGTAATCAGGAGTACCTAACACAGGGGCAGAGCACAAGGCAGTGCGTAAATCAGTGAAACTTTTCTGACATTCCGCAGTCCATGGAAGCGGGTGTGGTGTATCTTTAAGAGTGAGTGCCAACAAAGGTTTTGCCAGAAGGGAAAAATTGGGGATCCATTGTCTACAATAAGAGGTAATACCCAAAAAGGCACGCACCTCTTTTTGCGTACATGGAATAGGCATTTGGGCAATTGCTTGGATACGTTCTGGGGTCAATCGCCGTCCCTCCTTTGACAAGAGATGACCTAGGTAGGTAACCTCTTGGCAGCAATATTGCAATTTTGATGGTGAAACCTTGTGGTTGTGGTCAGATAAGTGGTGTAACAGTGAAATGGTAGCCTTTTTACAAGTGCCTTCAGAATCTGCTGCAACCAACAGGTCATCCACATATTGAATGAGAGTGGCCCCTGGTGGTAAACACAAAGTATCGAGCTGTGATTTCAATGCTTGACTATAAATGGAGGGGCTCTCGCAATAGCCTTGAGGAGCTCGCTTGAACCGGAAGCTTCGGCCTGCTAAGGAGAAGCCAAAAATATCCCTACTTTCCTCAGCAATGGGAATGCTGAAGAAAGCATTTTTGAGGTCAATGACGGAAAACCAGGAAGCTGAGGCTGGTATCATTGTCAGCAGGGCATTAATATCCGGGACAACAGGGAATTGAGGTACCACAATCTTGTTGACCTCTCTGAGATCAATCACAAAACGATAGACAGGTGGCTGAGAAGGGTTGGTTCGTTTAAAAACAGGCAGGACAGGGCTATTACATACATTTCCCCTAGTCTCTTCGACCACATCGTTTTGTACCAAATCATGAACTATAGTCAAAAGAGCTTTTTCGCCGTCACTGGAAATTTTATATTGTGTAATGCGAGGAAATTTAGTATTAGGCTTGAGTGTTACAATGTAGGGAGGAATCCGCAGGAGGCCCACATCATTGGGGCCGGTGGCCCAGAGGGTGGCTGGAAGAGATTGTAATTCAGGGGGAAGCTGATCTTTAGACAAGTTCATCGGTGAGGTCAATTTCTTACCTAAGGTAAGACGTACACCAGAAGGGGAACAGTGTAATGTCGCATACAATCTCTTCAATAAATCCAAGCCCAACAAATTTTCACCACAACCAGTTGTTAAAAGGAGTGCAGCCTTCACTTTGTAAGGACCTATTGAAATGGGCAAAGGGCATGAAACTGGGTTTTGAACTGGGGCGCCAGAAAAACCTACAGAAACATTTGTACAGCCAGACAAAGGTGCCCCAGGGAGTTTAGAGTGAATCATAGAGCTCTTTGTTGCACCAGTGTCTAATAGGAATGGCTCTGTAACACCTAGTGCTTCCACATCAACATAAGGCCCACTTTGGTCCACTGGAACTTATACTACTCCCTTACTTTGTCCATGGCTGTCCTAGCTAGGTTGGGAATTCTGACTCTCATCCTCAGTATAGTAATCACTGTTGTAATAGTTGGTAGACTGAACATTTTGCTGATCAAAATAATTCGTGGAGTTTCCAGGGGGCATGGAACGTTGGTTATTAGGCGGCGTACCTCGTCCTCTACCTCTTGGTGCTGACTGATAACCACCCTGGCCTCGTGACGCGGGAATACCGCTTGTGCGCTGTAACAAAACCGGGCAATTATACTTTAAATGGCCTTCTTCTTTACAGTAAGCGCATTGATTTTGGCCCAGTGGGGGTCGGGGAACAAAAGGTTCAGACCTCTGCAACTGTCTCTGGAATTGTGGAGACGGCTGATATTCACGTTGGGCAGGGCGAGGAGGATAAGCTTGTTGCAAAAGAACTTTTGTTTTCAACTCTTTGGTCTTTTTATCAAGTTTCTCTCTTTCCTCTTTATCCCTATTTTCAAAGTACTGGGCAGTAGCCAATATCTGGGCCGAAGAGGAGACCGCCCACGCACTTTCAGAATTCTTCAATTTATTAGATATTTCCGGAACCAAATTTGACACAAATTTGTCTACAAACAACCGTGCTCATATCCTGACCACTATGATCGATGAACGTCTCCTCGAAACGAGTGAAGAAATCAGAGACGTTTTTATCCGCTTTCTGCTTACAAGCTGCTAACTTATCCCAATTAACTCGCAGAGGTGGCATCATAGTTTTCAGTAAGGCAATGATCCTAGCTGGGAGTTCTGTAATTAGAGCCTCAGGTGTGGCACCACCCACTTGGAGTCTGTCCGCGGCGAGTATGGCAGCCAAATCACCCCCCAGTTCCCCCACATGGTCCTCATTCCGAATCCTAGCCCATAACGGTTGTGGGACCACATTACCCATTAGCATGTCTATATTGGCCAAATTCATAATACATGCATCGACAGTTTGGGACAACTCTTTGTAGTACCCAGCAGGATTTTTACGGGAGTCCGGTAACGACTGCTTAAGGGCCAATACCTCAGATCGTTTCCACGGAACGTGTACCCACACACGTTGAAAGTGAGCAGGTATAAGAGCATTACCACCCTGAGCTGCAACCTCCTCTCTCCACACTGGGGGAACCTCTCTCATGGGATAGTGTTTTAATTTTCGCCTGATGGACGAATCGCGTTTTGGCAAGGACCGGCAGGCAAGCATCATTCTAAAAGTGACAAGCGTTCCTACCGCGTCCTCAACCTCTGCACCCACAATCAGCCCTTTATCAAACTCGGCCTGGACATCGAACAGGCCCTGAGGGGCTCGTCCCAATCCCATATCCTCCCACTCTTGACTTAAAATGTTACACATAGTACCAAAAACATATCTCTGCGTTGGCGCCTCCCACTGCTGAAAGGTGACCATAATATCTTGCACACTATACTGGGGGCCATTTGTGATCCACCTTCGGGCTTGAAGATCTAGCACTTCCCGTTCCTCCGGACCTGGGAGCTGACTACGAGTTTGTCTACGAGGAGGAACAGGGGTCATTTGAAATGTCCCAAAGAGAGGGGACAAAAGGCCAGAAACGGTATCGATCATTCGCCTCCGAGCGGAGGGAGAATTCGTCATTAGGACAGGAGACAGAATATTAGGCGGGGCAGAAGAGGGAGTAACATTTACGAAGGGAGCCAAAGGTAAGGGAGAGCTCGGTAATACCGGAGAAAGCTGTGGTGGGGGTGCAGGAACCGATTGAGGAGCGACAGGTGGGACAACAGGCGGAACAGGCGGGGCAGGTGCTAATAATAAAGGTGCATTCGCTCCGGGGGCAGGCGGTAATCCAAAAGGTACATTAGCTCCCTGCGCATAGGGCGGGGGTAATCTCAACAGATGGGACATTCAGGAATCCATTTCAGGGTCCACATTTTTCTCCGTAGGGGAAGTTGGCAACACTGGATAACATTTATCTACCGCCATACGATGTTGCCTATCTGAGACCTCAATCGCATGATCGGTTTCATTATTTTTAAACTGTTGCGCAGCTTGTAAAATAGACATATCCCTCCTATCTCTTTTAGCTTGTTTTATTTCTTTCTGTTTGGCCTCCTTACGCCATAGGCGAAAAGAGTCAAACATAGCCGGCCGGGCTTTTCGCTTAAACAAAGTGTTCTCCAAATTATCTAAAATATTGAGCTCTAAACTGCAGTTCTGTGGCCATCGTAAAACACCATCTTTCCTAGTATAGCGTACCCATACCTCATTAAAAGCTATGGGGCCAATACGATGTTTAGAATATACTTCATAAGTGGGAGTTCCGGCCGGAGGAATTGGACAAGAGTCCTCCAGTCGGGAAGCCCTATCGCGATTACAACAAAACCATCTTCCAAACTTACTGAAACCAGGCATCGCTACCACAATAGTTTCTGTACAAACTTCAAGGGGTTAATTAGTCACTTTATAGTACAAAAAACTGCACTCACCCCTCGATTTCGGCTTTTGCAAAAGTCGAACAAAGACAAAACAAAGACAAAGGAGTGGCCACTATACTTAACTTAACCAGATGTTTCCGTACGCCAACAGAGGTCCGTCTGATGTCTCGTGATACCAATTACCAAGGGAGCCAAAGCGTGGCCGCAGTCAGGGCAGCAGGTCTTTGCAGCCGTTGGAAGGGAGAAGCCACACTGTAAAAACCTTCGGTCCACTTACGACATGCAGGGGTCGATCACGTGGTGCGCGTCCTCCGGAATTTCCTTGCTGGGCTCCTCACGATCCTCGGGCTGGACCCACGACCTCTGAAGCGGCCTCACAGAGGGCACCAATTGAAGAACCGGGCTCATTAAGCCTGGCGGCGCAGGGTACGCCTGAAATCTTCTGAGTTCACCTTCCAAATTACAGAGACACGGAACACTCTGTTTGGCATAGGAACTTCAATTTATTAGCTGCAGCTAGGTACAGTTGTCCTAGAAGTACATCAGTGGTAGGTTCTCAGGAGACTGCCACTTCAATCCATGGCTCACAGTCTTTTGTAGCGCTTGAATCCCCTAAAGCAACAACCCCCTCAATGTGCAATAAAAATACAAATCATCCACAAGAAAACATTCTTTGTACAAGATACAGGATAATGGGTAATAGAAATTCCTTCCCTAAGGTCGTGTTCTCTACCCAACCCTATAGGTCAGGCGGCATAGCCATTCCTTGGTTAAATTAATTTACGACAGGACGTGTTTGCGTGTTGAAGATGGTGATTCGTAAAAGAACTGGAGAGGCCGAGAACGGTCACCAAGGGTCAACAGATGGTTATCTCGGGGATTAGTTGCTTCGAGCCGGGTCTCAGAATGGACTTAGCTCAGGGAAATAGGAACTGTCGTGTAATATGCGCAACAGTATAGAATGTGAAAGAAACGCTATGAAGGTTGAAGGGGAGTGAGGGCAACAGCGTAAAGGTGTTACTAGGGAAGATAGGGCCGTATTTGAATTTCCTCAGATGTCCTTTGTGCTTTTCATGTAGTTATTCTTAAGTTTGGCCTGAGACAAACTTAAAACTGTAGTCGCGCCAGTATCATGTAATCAAAAAAGTAAAGAATATATACAAGTATACAACCAGAGAGGGACTTTGGGTCAACCCTTTTCTTCCACTAGTATGTTCAACGGTAATTTCCCTGTTTCTTCCTTCCTCTGTGGCAAAGTCCATAGCACTGGGTCAGCTGCCTTCAGCCATTAGCTCTCTTCCATTTGTCCGATCACGTGTGCACTTCCTCCTAACAAGAAGCACAGTTCAGTGCTAGGGATGGTGGGTAAATACTTTACTTTCCCAGTGCTTTTTTCATTCTCTAGCCTTTTTTTGTGGTCATCCTTGTGTCTTTAAATTATGTTTTCAGGTTCCAGGAATTGAAATCCAACAGTATATTTTCTTTGGGCCAATAATTGCAAAGCTATATGGTTGCATATAGCTGCCACACTTAAGGGGTGACATATTTTTCGTTTTTGCAACATAAGTTTGCAATAAAAAATCTGAAATAACCACAGGAACCTGCAGGATCCGACTCATTGGCTTTGCCGATGCTTGTTGCCCTTGTTAGCACTGTGTTTGATTTGTTGTGTGTTTTGAGTGCACAGTGTATTTTACAGGTGAAATAAGCGTCGCGTTGGACGTGTGTAAACACAATACCGTGTTGCCTATTTCCACAGTATGAACCCATTTCTGAGTCCATTATATTTGTTGTGTGATGCTGAGTGTATACAAATGTTTGGCACCTCACAACACTCCTTATATATTCAATCTCGATGCAACCGGATAAGTCTCCGAAATTTAAAGAAGAGTCTGGTCTTGCGATGTCGGTTTTTTGCCCCCTGGGATCGGCGGTAGGTTTATTGCTTCTGCTCGTTAACACTTTCGTAGAAGCCGAAAACGGCTTGTTAGGTGCCGAAGGGCTGCTAATTAGCACCGCTGAATATCCACTAGGTGTTCACGAGCCGTGTTTTCGTTAATTGAGATGCTTCTCTTCCAGTAGGATCATGGGAAATGTAGTTTTTGCTCATGTTAAGCAAACCACCAAACGTCTTCTTGCGTCTTCATAAAACACTCCAATGGGGCTTGAAAGTCATTGATTAGTAATGATAAAAAAAAAAAATTCTAAGCAAGTTAATAACAACATTCAAACAACGAGACGACGAAAGAAACAAAATGAACATAACTATAAATGTGCGAAAAAATAAACATTAAATAACAAAGCAAAACACTGTTCTGTGAATTTTATGCATCTTTATCAAAACATCAAAAAACTTTTCATAAAAGTTGCACACATTTTGATTTGATTTCGTTCCCTTTTTAAAAGAATCTGCACATTAACTAATTATCCGTTCTTTTTTCATTAGAATTATGTGTGTCTTGTAAATGAGTTGCACAAATGTCATAAAATAACTCCCCACATTTCACAATAATTCAGTGCAAACCTGCAACAACGATTTTTTCACGTTTTAATAGCACAATTGTGAAACTGTTGTTACAAATCCTGAATGTTGTACAGAATTCTGCACACATATTTACTTAATTATAATAAAGCATACATAATTGTGCAAATGATCTAAATTATTCTGTTAATTTTAGAAATAATTATATGATTTTTATTAACGGATTTTAACCTTGAACAAATAATTCTACTCACCTTTTAACAAATTTTGTGAATTTCACAACGAATTCTGAAAAATTATTTTTTTAATCTTTCTTTTTGTTTTGAAAAAATATGTACAATTTATAAAATAACGTTTTGCAAGTTTTAAAGATTCGAATGTACGTTGTGAATAATTCTCTATACTTTTTAATAAACTCCTCAACTCTTAGTTTCATTTGCTGTATATTTATACTTTACTACATTTCTACATATTGCATTTGCTGTATAGTTATACTTTATTACAATTCTGCATATTTGTATGCCCTTTTTAAAGAATATGGTTTACAGTCATTTACTGGAGAGCTGCACATTTTCAAAAACGATAGTTTTGTAGGTAAATTCTAGCCATTTCAAAACAAATGTGCACATATTCTAAAATAGCATGACAAACCTCAAAACACTTTTGCATACCTTTTTATACCTTCTATACGAGAATTCTTGAAAAAAATGAAACGTCTGCAACTTTGTTTTAGAAATGTCAAATATTTGTGTTGGATGCCACATACATAAATTACTGTTATTATAATGAACGATCAAAATAGCATAATTTCCACTTCTATGTTAACTCTACAAATGCTACTTGAGTTATCCCAACCTTATAAAACGAGGGAAAAACTCACTCTGCAACTTCCCTTTTTCAAATTGTTTTAAAATTCAACAAACGTTTTTGAAATAATTCTGCACACATACGCAATTTTAAACATTTCTGCACTTTGTACAATGGAGTCAAAATAAATCTGCATATTTTTCAAATATATTTGCATAGGTTTCTACATAGTTTTAAACATAATTCTGTAAAAATAGTTTTGCTGAATTATGCTCCTGAAATCATTCTACACATTTTTTAAATAATTCTACATATGTTTCAAATGAATTACTCGCACCTTTAATATGGGGCTGATTTTCAGAATAATGTATGCTTTGAAAAAGTATTGTGCCCACATTTCTAAAGAATTTTGTATGCATGATAAAAGAATTGTGCGGATTTGAAAGGATGGTGCTAACATTTTTAAATAATGATGGGCGTTATTCTATAACTAACATCTCCTATTTACAAACGCCAGTGCCTGAATAAGAGACCTTCTGTGGTTTTGAACACTAACACATAATACCACCACAGAAGTTCACTTACTGGCAATAAATATACACTACACACAGAATCATTTATTTTGCAATGTAGTTAAATCAAATAATCACAGGATCATCAATGGAGGTTGTAGTTATTTGGCTACATTGAGAGCCTATAACGACCTCTTTTGCTGGTCCTGTGGGAAGCTTAGAAATGCTGCAGCTAACTGGGGTGTGAGCTGGCAGGTGGTGGCCACAGCTGTAGAGAGAAGACCTCTTTTTGGCAGTACCAGGAGAACTTTGAAAGAAGTCCCTGATACCGGTCTCAGTGGTCACTGACAATTAGGAGATGAAGAAAGCTTCATGAAGACCGAGTGGTGAGATGACGACGGAAGAAATGTCCAAGCCCAGCCAGCGACCATCATCTCCGACACACACCCCGACAGGGCAGTTGTCTGCGTAACCAAAGGGATGAGTCCATGGACTACAGGTCCTCGATCACCCCGGCAGGGTAGTTATGGTGCTACCGGTAGACTGGGTAGATCTAATAATGAATTGTAATAATTCTTCATATGTCATTTTTAGCTGATTTCTTCAAGTTCCCAGAAGGGTCAAAAAGGACCAGCAAGTTTACCAAAATGTTTCTGCCCTGAATCTGGGGTCCCATTTCAGTGGAGACCTTGAAACTGCACTTTCCTTGCCTTCCAGGAGAAGAGGTGCCTTGAACCTACACTGGGGGAAAAGATCTGACTGAATGCTGAGTAGGGGTGCTGTAGGTGCCCAGTGCATGAAGAAGATGCTGCCTAGAAGAGGAGGGATGAAGGGAGCCAAGACAAGAACAACTGAAACCTTCCCACTGCATCTGCATCTGCATCCCAGGGAAGGAAGTGCACCCCCTGGCAGTGTGGGGAGGCTTTGTGAACCTGGTGCCTCTGGGGCTCACCAAGAAACAGAAGTGCTTGTGACTGCATGGTGCTCAGGAAAACACATTTCACAGGTTTCCCACTGAAAACAGTGCTTGTGATTGCTCTGTGCTTAGAAAATGTCCCTATATTCAGCTTTATCCGAAGAACCAAAGCGCATTGAAGAGGCTTAGCGCTAAGCTTGGATTGCTTACCACGTTGCACGGTTGCTTCAATCTCTGGCTCCTGATCACTGCTGTGGTTTGGGGTGGGCTCTTTGCTATGAGTGGGTGATGGGTTTGTGTATGGACCCGAGGAAGATTTACGAATAAATGTCCACTAGACAACAATAGGCATGAGAGGGTTATGGCTTGTTCATCATGGATACTGCTCTGCCTGCCTCCATCAGGCCAAGAGTGCACATGTGCACCAGACACAGAGGTCAAAGACCATGGCAATGTTGGCTGGGTTGGAGCAGAGTCCGCACAGTCTCACTCATTAGGCTGATTAGCATCAGACCCCACCAGGAGCGGTGCAGCCTCCACCTGGTGCCGGCACTCGCAGGACCAAGGAGAACTAATGCTTGGGGCGATCCACGCTCTACTTACCCAGGATCTTTGGGTAGGGGAAGATGGAGCGCAGAAGACTAATACAAGAATGGTGCCCAGAAGGGCGATTGTCCCAACTTGCATTGTATAATCATACAATACCTTTGCCAGAGAAACAGCCTATGTTGTTCCCCCTCACACCAATTACTGCATTGATAATTGTGGACCATTTTGTGTGCTCTATTATATTGTGTAAGTATTGTGTTAGGTTTCATTAGTAAGGTACTTTTTATTTTCAAATAAAAGCAGTGACTGAACCTTAATTTCTTCACTGTCATTAGATGTCTCATTAACTTCTGAGTTTCTACCAAACACCACCTACCAGAAGAGACCTTGGACTGCTTGACTTCTCCACCCTCGGGGTCTAATGCAAAAAGGGGTAAACTTTGTGCTAAATCTTGGATCCAACACCAAAGGGGTGAACTTTGTGCTCAATCTTGGATCCAACACCAAAGGGGTGAACTTTGAGCTCAATCTTGAATCCAACACCAAAGGGGTGAACTTTGTGCTCAATCTTGGACCCAACAGCAAAGGGGTTAACTTTGTGCTCAATCTTGGATGCAACATCCAAGGGGTGAACTTTGTGCCCAATATTGGATCCTACACCAAAGGGGTTTACTTTGTGCTCAATCTTGGATCCATTTGTAAGGTAAAGCCCCAGTGTACCAGCTGTAAAGGCTCCCACTGTTACAGTGTGACCCTAGTAGTCCCTCTCTGCCTTACGACTCCTAAAGGATTTCCCATACATGCACAATTTTGACTGTACTGTGTCATCAGTGTAAGTATATACAAGCAAATATAATTTTACTGTTATTGACTCCACATCTGTTTACCTTGACAATCGAGTGGTGGCCGATATTGTGGATGCAAAATGTTGACTACAATATAGTTAACCCGTCCCACAAATGTCATCTAGTAAAAAACATATGCGCATATCTCATGAACAGGGACAGCAATAAAGATCAAAAGCAACAATCTGTGGGTGCTCAGAGTGGATACGAATAATGCGTAGTCAGATCCTGTTGGTTAGAGTGGACGGAAGATAGCCAACCGAGGTTGCACAGATACTTCAGTCCTGGAGTTTTCGGCCATTCTTGGCCTCGCAATTCAAGAACCCCGGCATATTATGAGTATTGTTAGGGTGGAAAATTGACAACTTCCTGTTTTTGTCTGGCCACTTGTCAGCTGGATTATACTATAGTAAATTCAAGCACTAAGACATAATATTCTGGCTGTCAGGATGCAGTCTCATCTTTTCATCTCTGTGTGCAGCATGTAGGCGAAAGTGGTCACTGTGGTGATGATGCTTTTTGATGTTGCAAATGCAGACAGAAGAGCTACAGTGGATTTTGAATGCACAGCCTGTGCTTTGATATTGGGATCTGTGATCTTCAGCAACTTTGGCCCATCTTTGTAGACTGTTCTCCTAGTGGGCCTATTCAAGCATACCTCTGCAAGAAGGAGGGAAGGAGATGATAAAAAAAGATGGCTCAAGTCCAGCATTCCCCACACAGTCGACTCACCGAGGAGCAGTTACTGTGTCCCAGGAGTGATTACAAGGATAATGCAGCAACTGAGTGAGAAGTTTAGAAAGACTAGTCTAGTTTTTGAATAACAGGTGACTACAAAGTAACATAATTGCCACCTGAAGCTGACCTTATTGTGCTGCCAGACATGACTATGACCAATATAGTGTATGTTTACGCTATATGAATACAACATACAGAGATACATTTGTGGGAGAAATGATAGAGTTAAAAAACAGCAGATGGCTTAGCATCACTTACTGCAACGTGAAAGGGACTATGGGCCATATGTATCATTCAAAATTACAATCGCAAATGCCGAAATTCGCAGAATTTCTGCGTTTGCGATCACAATTTAGCTAAGTGGGATGTATGAAAGGAAAACATCCTCGCAAAATAAGGAATCGCAAAATTTGCGATTCCTTATTTTGCAATTGTATTTAAGGAATCTCAAATTGCGATTCCTCAAATGCAATGTAAGAGGCCCAGAAAAAGTGCAATTTGGTCTTAAGGAATCGCAAATTACCACCAACTTCAAGTTGGTGGTAATTTGCGATTTCTTTGAAAAATGCACTTTTTTGCATTTTTCAAAGTGCCATGTGGCACACATACATGCCCTTAGGGCATGTATGTGTGCCACATGTGCACACTTGTACATTTCAGGGGTGCAACAGGGTGTCCTTTTGACACCCTGGCAACCTTGAAATTGCATTCTCAATTTGCGATTCTCTAATTGAGAATCGCAAATTGAGAATGTCTTCCCCTTCATTCCTATGGGCCTTTAGGCCCATAGGAATGAATGGAGAGGTATTTCTTAATTGTGAATTGCAATTTGCAATTCGCAATTAAGGAATATGTAGGATTCGCAAAATTATTTGCAAATCCTACATACATAGCATTTTGCGATTCACAAATAGCGATTCTCTAAAAATCGCTATTTGAGAATCGCAAAACCAAAGTTTCATACATATGGCCCTAAGTGCTTAGCACGCTGTGCTGTGAAGGTTCTGCAGATGTTTTGGTGGATCACGAGGCATTTCCTATTCAACTCCTGTAACTGCTCTCGCAGACTCCTTAACAATTTAAGTATTGCAACTATACTTCCTTACAAGATTTAAGTTGAAGCAATACCATGCTTTTTGGGATGCGCGATCATGGGCTACTTTGGGTTAGTCTCTAGAAAAACCTTACCAAGAAGCAATGCTAAGTCTATAACTTTGGATGTATTCTTGGCCTTTGTTGGCCTACCAAACCCACCCAGCACAGATGTCGCAATAGTATTATCAGTTCATTCAGTGATCACAGCTAACAAACTGGATCACCAGGGTTGGATGATGGGGCATTCCCCACACCATAAGAAACAGTCTGCTGATTCTGTCCGGTGTCTCGGGCATGATGTCACCAGTCCTGGATAAATTTTCACCATTCATGCTGAGGAGAAATAAATACAATATAGGAAGTTGAGGTGTGTGTATTTAAAACTGGGATTTCTGTTTACCACATTAGTGTATTCCAGAATCCACATCCATTTCTTATCAAATATGTCTGCCTATAGTCTCTGCTCCTATGTTGTCCTAAGTGTGTCCGTAGGTGTGTGAAATGTGGGGGCTAAAGCTCTGTGCATAAGCGCAATGGACTTACATTGTACCCCATGAGTCAAAAGAGTAGACAAAATATCTGTTAGAGCTCTATATGTCAGGAACTGGCCAGTGTGCAACGCATATGTATCTATGAGGTCTTCAAATTTAAGCAGCAATTCAGCATTACAGAGGTCTCCCAGACTGGTAATCCTCGCCTTTGTCTGGGGCTGAATAGCAATGGGGTTCTACCATGATCACCAGTCTAAGCAAAGCCCACAGTGGGAGTTTGGGGTAGCAAAACCCATCCTTTTCAGGTATCTGGTGGTGATCTCTGGTATGTGTCTCTTGTTTTGTCTTGCTTGTAAGAGAGTCTCACTACCGAAACAGAGTCACCGCGCCCATTCTTTCATGGTCTATCTTTAATGTTAACCATCTTGACATCCAGACCAACTGGGCAGCCACATAGTAGATCTCAAAATTGGGTACTCCCACCCTGCCCCAATTTAATGGTCACTTGGCCTATTCCATTGGGATAAGTCTTCTCTGGTGACCACATACGAGATCGGTCAGAATAGATCTTGAAAGGATGATCTTGGTAGGATCAGAGAGAAAGCCATGTATTAATACAACCTCAATTTCAATATAGGCCACAGTCGGGGAAGCCAGATGCGGAATGCACTTGATGCATGATGTGCAACAGGTGATGCTAGATAATATGATTATTTTTGTCTCGGAACGAATCCGCAATGATGTTGACGGACCAGATCAGGCAGGTAGAACAGCAGTTGGTTCGCAATAATTTTACCTAAGATTTTACATTCTGCAGTGAGTAATGATAGTGGCCTATATGACCGGACGACTAATGGGTCTTGGTCAATTCCAGCACTCCTACACAATAGGTCTCTGTATACATGATGTGGAGTCGAGGGGCAAGTTGTGTTCTGTAGGTAGTATGAGACTCAGGGGATTAGTCTGGTGTTTTTTCTGGGCCAGTTGATCTATAGCAACCTTAATCTCCTGTATATCCAAGCCTGAGTTGAGGATACCCACGTCTGAGTTGAGGATACCCAAGTCTGAGTTGAGGGAAACTGTTTTGTCAGGTGTAAGTCTCTGCAACTGACTGAGGACGGAAAATCAATTATAAGTGTGTCGTGGGGGACTTCAGGGGCATCATATAAAGTCTTGTAATAGCCAGCAAACACCCTATTTATAACCGCCTTTATCGTGGCAAAAAGGCCAGGGATCTTCCACACCCCACTGATTGGTTTGCATGCAACCTCCTTCCTCACCAACCACGCCAAGAGTCAACCCGCCCCATCACCCTCCCACGTTACCATACTTGGTTCTCGTAATAGTTTAAACATCAGAGAAGTTCCATTAATGTCTGGTTGTTTTTGGTTATTTCCAGGAGTTTCGTCTGTTTGTCAGGGTCGTAACTATGGAGATTTCTAAAATATGGATCTGTTGTTCGGCCTCCATGACTTCTCAAACCACAGTCTATTTTATGGTATAGAAGGTCTTAATACACAATTCCCTTATAACAGTTTAAAATGTGTCTCATTCCATATTTGGATGGGAGGTGGTGCCCTTGTTTTCTTGGAAATAACAGATTATAGCTTTGCATATTGGAGACCTACTCCAAGTAGGCACCGCTGGGAGTAGCTTCCAAACACTCTCGATCACTCAGGTGGACTTCACTTCACAAGTCTGCTAAGTTCCATCAAGTATCCTCGAGCCAACTGTCTGCGTGTAGGTGCCTGAAGCAATGGCTGGGAAGGATCTCATTACAGTGGAAGACCAAGTTATAATCTACCCCCCAAAGCCAAAGACCAGGGGTCCACAGAGCGTCCAGGCATTTCAGCGGTCCGGCGTTGGGTGCGTAAGCTCTAGTGATAGTGAGAGGAGCACCATCTAAGAAGATATTGCAAGATGTTATTAAGATTTTGGTGAATGTAGTAAAATCAATTTTAAAGAGAGTGATTCAACCTTTCTGTAGCATGATTCCTTACTATTAGTACTTTGAAGGAGGGTAGGAAACCTCAAAAGTGCGTGGGTCATAAATACCAACTTTTAGGTTAAATGTGCATCTAAAAACTTTTCCAAACTAAGGGTAAATGGGCTCTTAAAGAATATCCATGCTCTGGTAGACTATTTTGCTTTAGAGGGTTATTAAATTAGTCATTGAGTAACAGGACCATGCTCACCATGCAATCTTAGCAGAGACAGCCAATCAAATGAAAATATAGAGCAGACCCTGTATTCCAGTTGCAAGTCATAGATTAGGTACTTTTTACAGCCTTAGTAAAATGTCTGCTTGTTTTGGATCTATCCAACAGTAACTGTTCAGCTTGTTTGGACTTGATTAAAGCTACTCACCCAAACGTTTCCTTCCGGCGTATAAGCCAATGAGATTGTCCAAGGCTTGATGTAGATCATATGAGTTTAGTCTTCTTTAATGCAGGAATGTTTAAGAATAATTTGTCTCAGCAGTCAAACAGTCATATCAGTCACTCAGGGTGAGGTCACTGTGGAGTCTCTAGACAACATGCATATCACTAGATTAAAAACAAGCCACACTCATTAAAAGACAGTAAAACGTCATGTATTTAGTACTTGTAACTCGAATAAATAAATCTCATCTAAAAGTTAATTTGACCAGGTATCTCAACCAAGCCTGAGTGGTGTGAGTGATCCTTTTCCTGATTGATCAAAACTTAACTGGGCTGCAGGGCCTATACCCAGAGGATCAACTACCCCAAAAGACCTCCTCAGGACACTGCTACGGTGGTGGTCATTGGGCATCTCAGTTTTATAACCTACTAGACAAGGCTGCCTCTTGTACCCCAATTGTATGCAGCGAATATTACAGCTTTTGTTCTGCTTCACACTCTTAAAAACCAAACATTTGTCTAGGTTTGTTGCTTACAATTTCTAGGTGAACATTTCACTGTAAGAAGATGCTGTGGTGACCTTCTCTAACTCCCCTCAGGACAAGATTAACATCAAAGCAGAGCTGAAAGAGTTTGCTTGCTGAGGTTTTTCTGGATTGAAGATTAAAAATAGCTAAAACAGATGCTATGCCCAATAATAGCTTGGCATATGTGGAGAGCAGCACTAGAATCTGAATGTTGAGGGATAGGTGAAAGTTAATATTCATCGTCAATGAGGACCCCCAGGAGGAAGAATTGTGCTTCTAGAGGGCTGGACACCTCTAGAATTGCTTTTAGCATCCTGACTATGGTGGGCCAGTATCTTGCTATTGGGGGCGTGTGGGGGGGGGGGGGCATTCTCATAGTGCAAGTATGAATGTGCCCTCACTTATCCCACAGCACAAACACTGTGGATTCTGGGCCCTGCCCATTTTGAATAGTCTACTTTTATTATAGTAAAACCTATGAAGTATTTTAAACATAATTAGTCAGTTTAGATTTAATGGCCACCTCCCAGGGATGCATTAGGGCCGCTTCCCAGTCGACGTCTCCCATCAGTGCATGCGCTAGTTGGAGATATTTCTATCGTTGTGTGTGATGCAGGTCATACTCCATTTGCAGGGTTTCAAAGGATTTCAGCCTGCCTTTTTCTATTCGGTCCTCCACAATGGATATCCCATTGGTGCCCCACCCTCGAACCTAGTCAGTTTTCCTACTTTGCTCCACATATGCCCTTTCAGATCATGTTTTCCTTGTGTCGCCATACCGTGCAACCCCATGCTCCTGTTAGCTTTATCCCAGGCTTCCAGTGTTGCATGGGTCGGGCGAAGCAGGCGCTGTCAAATTTTCCTGCTATAAAGGTAGTGTCCTTATGAGTTGACTTCTCTTCTCTGCCTCTCCAGCCTCGTTGCTGGGTCTGTTCTCAAGGCAAACTCCCATTGGGTTATCGTCTGCGACACCCACCAGTAGGCCTGAATGTCTGGCAGAGTAATACCCTTAATAGAGAGTTGTAGGGTATGACCAGCAATCCTGGGCCACCCCATCCTATAGAAGGCTGCGTGTAATCCTATCTATCCTATCAAAATATGTCTCTGGCACATTAAGTGGAGTGTTTTGTAGGATGTATAACAGTTTCGGAGTGTGATCATTTTAAATAGTGCCGGTCTCCTCAGTAAGGACAGTGGCTGTTGTCTCCACCTATCTGCATCCGCTGCAGTAAGAATATAGTGGCTTTAGTCTGCATTTGCTTTGCAAAGCAGAACACTGTTAATCAACCTATCCAAAATCCAGAAGGAATTGTAACAACCCATCTGGGAGATGAAACTCCTTATCCCCCTCCCTTCCTAGACAATTTAGAAGTAGAAGCTTCACAGCTGTGCCACCCAGATCGCAGAAATGCTGTCCCACATATTTTATTTAGCACAGAGAACCATTTTCTGCTCCAACGCACTACTCTCTCTTCAGATCAAGAGTTTGGACCATCTCATCCCCATAGCGTATTCTTCATTGACTGGCCCTCCAAGCCTACATCAGGTTTAAATTCGATCACATGACCTATAAAAATCTTGACCGCCACCAACCCTTCTGCCTGGAGGACAACAAACATTCTCTCACTGTGTTATTTTATGTTATGTGGATTTGTTAGTTGAAGAGCCAGGGCTTCAGCTTTTTGCAGAATTCACTAAGTGAGAAGGCCCTAATGTGTTGAGGGCGGTTGTTCACGCCTTGTGTGCATTATAGGAGAATGCTCGATTTCCTGTTCTGCTTTTTTGGATGCCGGGGTTGTGTACGAGTGAGAGAGTGGCTGAATGTAGGTGTCTGGTGGGTTGGTGAAAGTGCAGAAGGTTGTTCAGGTATGCTGGACCAGTGTTGTGCAGTGTCTTGAATGTGTGCATGAGGAGTTTGAATTGCCTGCATTTGTTGATGGAGAGCCAGTGCAGCTATCTAAGGGATGGTGAGATGTGGGTACACGGTGGGAGGTCGAAGATGCACCTCGATGCGGATTCTGGACGATATGGAAACAGTGTAGGAGATGGTTGGAGATCCTGGCATAGAGTGCATTGCCATAGCCTAATCTCCTTGTTATGAGGGCTTGTGTGACGGTGCATTTGGTGTGCAGGGTTATCCATTTGAATATCTTGCGAACAATGCAAAGAATGTGGGAGAAGGGGGAGCCAAACGCGTTGACTTGCCCTGTCAAGTTGAGCTTGTCATCCAGGATGATTCCCAAGTTTCTGGTGTGCTCGGTTGGTGTGGGTCCAAGCTCTGTGCAATGAACCCTGAGGGACTCCGCAGATCAGAATCTTGAATTCCATTTGTGTCGGGTGGTAGTCTGACCTGTGCTCTTTCTGTGAGGAAGGAGCCTATCCATTTGAGAGAAGGTCCTTGGATGCCTATGTCATGCAGTCTTCTGACAAGGGTGTGGTGGGAGACTGTGTTGAAGACTGCAGAGAGGTCGAGTAGGATGAAGTCTGCTGTTTCTCCACAGTCCAATATAGTGTGGATGTCGTCTGTGGCTGTGATCAGTGCTGTTTTGTGCTGTTGTTGCTCTGGAATCCTGATTGGGTGTGGACCAGTAGGTGGTGTTCAAGGTGGCTGGAGAGTTGTCTGTTGATGGCCTTCTTCATCACTTTGGCGCAGTAAGAGGAGGAGATAGATGAGAAGAAAGTTGCACGGTTTCATTGGGTCAGCCGATGGCTTTCTGAGGAGGGCATGGACTGCTTCATGTTATCAGCCTTCTGGAAAGGTGGCGGATTTGATGGAGGTGGTGATGATGTGGGTGAGGGTGTTGCTGATTGGTAGTCCTCCCATTTAATAGATGTGACGGGGGTATGGATCTTTTGGGGCCCCAGAGTGTGCCGTTTTTATGACTGCTGCAGTGTCTTCTTCTTGAGAGATTTCCATTCAGTGAGGTGTCCTTCTCAGTTGGTGGCAGTCAGGTTGGTGATGAGACCTTTAAGCTCTGATTGTTGTTCGAAGTTGCTGTAGATCTTTTCTATTTTGTGGTGGAATAAGTTTAATAAGTTGTTATCCTTTGATGGGGTGAAAGTGTTGGTTGCGGCCTTGGGGTGGTGAATTATTTGATGATTGAAAAGATCTCCTTGTTGGAGCATGCATGCATTCGGTTAGTGCCCTTTGTAGTTCTCGCCTAGGCGTCGTTTGCCCTGTCTCTTCAAGACATCCTGTATTCAGGATATGGGCATGAAGCAACACCCATCTTTCTAATTGGATCATTTTACTTTCCTATGTAAATGATTACTTTGTATTGGTTATTATGGCCACTAGTCCCTCCTTTTTTTACTTTTGTAAACTCCCATGAGGACTGCCCCTCTTACAAATGGTGTTACTGATCATGTTATGTATTAGTGTCTGAGCACTCTTTTTTTCGTTTAACGCTCGTTCCCCCACTTTGGCTACAGCTGCTTTGGAGGTCGCGCTTTATTTTACGCTTTATATTTACAAAAAGCACTCGCCACATGCCACAACGTCACTCGTTAACTTAAAATATGGTGGCAGCACCTCTTCTGTGACCGCTTTATGTTTACAAAAAGCCCTTGCCACACACCACAACGTTGTGCTTTAACTTTTAATTATGTTTATTTTTAGAATGCACAGTCCTTCCGCAGCGCGAGATAACTCCCGAGGTAGCTTCCTGAATGAGGATGCATAGCCTACCATGAATTAGTGCCAAGATAGAGTTGTTATCGATTACCTGACTAAGCGTGTGAAACACAACCACCAGTGGACACCTGTCAGGGCGAAGACTCACTTCAACTACTGGGGGAGTATTTCATGTTTAAAGGTTGAGAATTGTGGTGCGAAATTCGCATGACTATTTTACCCTTTCTTTTCTCTCCCGTTATTCACTACTTTTTCCTTCTGATCCTGGCGAAAGCTGCTGCACCTTCGCTGCTGCACTATGCAGAAACCTGTTGACCAACACATATCTATGACAGGTTGAATTCCCTCCTCTCATAGTATTTAGTTTTTATTCCTAACCTATGGAGGCCCCAATAAAACTCTCTGGCCTACCCTAGAGTTAGTTTTATCTTACACACATTTTGATCTTGCTGACCACACTCTGCCTACATCATTGGTTTTAGGAAACCTCTTGTGAACACATTGAAAATATCCCAGAGCTCCTCCCTCTCAGAGAGGGGGTTGTAGCACACATTCCAACGAGGTTGTGATGTGAGGAGGTTTGCCTATGATGAAGCATGCCACTCACGGGTGGGTGAGGGGAACCGTCCTGTAAAAGGGATATCCCAGATCCTTTAGTCTCTTATCTCTCTGTGCCACACCGCCCTTCACATTTAACATGGCAGCTGCGCGCCTTTCTTTTGTGCTGCGACTCAACTTTTAAAACATTCTTTAATTTTTGTCAACAACGCGCCATGCCGCGTTTTAACTTTAACAATTGCACCTGTGCGCCTATTCAGCAGATCACCATCCCTTTAACATGCATGCTGTCCTCCCAGCTCGCTCTTCCAATTAGCCACTCAATGTGCCTTTAAATATGTCTAACTTACGTCTTGCTGCAAAGACTACCCGCATCACATACCGCAGCTGCTTTTCAGCATTTTCAACACCAAGAGCTCTAAAATTCACAAATGCGATACCTAGTGCATTGCACATTCTTGTTTTTTAAGTCTCTCAGAAGTTGGTGGTAGTGTCTGTTTGCGGCCTTGTAGGTGGTTGTGGCATCGACATCAAGGCTATTTCTTCATGTTTAGATTCTTGGAGGTTGTCTGTATTCCAGCTGGCTCGTTTGTTGGTTCTTTGTTTGTTACTTTGGATGGGCGCTAGGGAGTCTACGAGGTTCCTGACCTCTTTGTTGAAATTGGTTACGTCTTTGTCGAGGTTTTTAGTGGTGTTGGGTTTAGCGGTTAATTTGTAAAACAATAAGCGCTGGAGCTCTCGTCAGGAGGCAGCTTGCACCAGCCCATTTCTTCTGTTAGCGCTGCCTAAAACAGCGCTTTTCATGAGCACCCTTTAAGGATACATACCATAAATGCATGTGTCCTTAACTGGTGCTCATGAAAAGCGCCGGTGTTGATGATTAAGTGCCGGTGCTGAGCAATGGAAACCAACGGCTCAAATTAAGCACTGGTTGGGTTCATCCGTTTTGGGGGCTTTGAGCCAGCTTGCCTCTGTTATTTTGCTTCATCTCCAGCTGGGTAGGTTGGTGCTTGTGGGTGTGTTGACTTACGGTGAGATGATTTGGAATTGAATGAAGGAGTGGTCGATCTATGTGAGCTGTAAGGCGGAGTTGTATGTTATCCTGTTGCTGGTGGCAAAGATTGGATCCAGGGTATGTGACTGTGATGCGTGTACGGTCTGTGATGACCTGTTTGACAGCCTCTATGAGCAATGGCTGTCTTAACTCTACACAGCCCTGGGTACTTGGAATTTACATCTCAGCAATATCTGATCTCATCTCCATGAGAAGCCTTCCTGTTCTAGGCCCTTCTCTAGACTTGTTGTCTCCCAATGTGTCCAGCGTCTTTGTCTCCTGATTTGCCTAATGATTCCTGATGGCCCAATATGTCACCTGATGCCTTTGGATATCTGTCAATCTTCCCCTTTCTATGAACTTTCAACGTATGTGCTAATTATGCTCTATCCTCTGCATCCTCTCTTGTTAGGCTGGTAACACGCCCTCTTGAACTCACATCACGTGCAACCAGACACAAGGTTAAACCATGGTCCTTCTAGGCCAGCAATGTCCAAACAATTTATAACTATGCAAAGGGGGAGGGAGCACACTACCTCTCATCTCAGCACAGTTTACCCCGTTGCATTTTGGTAAATACAGTACGCTTACTTCAAAGTTCCTGTAGTTTTTCATCAAAGTTGATGCAGGAAGTGCTGTTATCTCTAAACACACGTGTTTCTGGGTTTAGCCCTTCACCAGTAGAGAGCAGAAGTAGTAAAGAGCAGAGAAAAGTCATCAGGGGTTGCTGAAATGCTGCCCAAGTCTTTACGGGTACAGTACCGCTCCATAGGGAATCCCAGGTGAGCTTGTCAACTCGTTGGTCCAAGGGAGCCTTTTAAACACAAGGGGGGGAGGAAGCACATTGCCTCTCATCCCAGCAAAGTTCCCCCATTTGTGAGAGGCTGGGTTAGTATATGGTGCTCAGTTAGGTAAGTGTAGTACCCTGCACTAATCCAGACAACACATATGGTGATTGTAGTGGTCCTAGACAACCTTGGAATGCTCTCTAAGTGGTAGCTGTGGAGAGCAGCCTTTAGGCTTAGTCCAGAAGGAGTGTAAAGCAGCTTGTTTTACCAGTACTTAATTTTATGGTATAGGTTGAGAGAAAAAGAATCACACAGTGTAGTTATAAAAATATGTATTTTATTACAAACAGTCACTAACACAATTGTACTATCTCCTACCCGGAGATAGAAACACAATACACACAATACTTAGGAAATAGAGCATGTAAGTAGCACAAATACACAGTGGTCTCCAGAGGGGAGACCAAACCATGTACTAAAATAGTGGACTGCGAACCACAACTCAAGTCAAGAATGGACCGAGAAAGACGTAGAACTGTTAGGGACCCAAGGAGCCACCCAAGGTAAGTATCCAGTAACTCCACGGAGGCTGTGTGCAGAGTGGGAACACGTCCGCATGATCAACACAAGTCAATGTGTTAGTCACGATTGCACTTTTAAAGACCTTTCCAGCAGACCCTAAAGAAACTCTGTGGAAGATGGAAGGTTGGAGAGTCACCCCACCCGTGGATACCCCAGGAACCAGGTTACCTACACCAGAGAATGGAGGACTTCAGGACAGATGCCGCTGGAGAAGACGACGAAGGAGTCCGGTGGAACCCAAATGTGGATTCAAGATGAGAGGTACCTGCAAGCAGAGGAGACAGATTCTTTGCCACTCAGAAGTGACCAGGAGGCACGGAAGACAAATGCCCACCGATGTCGGAGATAGAGGAGAGGTTGACGGTGCCCTTCAAGTTGCAGCTGTATGGTCCAGGCAATGCTGTGGAAGAGCAGGAGCCATTTACGAGCTGTCCCACGTCGGATGTCGAGTGGTAAGGGGTCAGTGTTTGGCAGGGGCACCAATAAGCCTCGGCAGCGTCAAACAACATAGTCGATGAAAAACGTGCAGTGTCGAGACCAGCAAGGTCCAGGTGACTCACCACTACCAGGTAAGACAGAGAAGGCTCCTTGCAAGCAGGGGAGCCCACTTGAACCAAAGAAGACCCTCAAGGGGACCCACAGGACGAGGGCATAGGAGTCGAAAGAGGACCTTGAGCAGCTCACCAATGAAGAAGGCCCACGGTGAAGAGGAAGCGGTGAGGGAGAAGATCTTGGCTACAGGAGTTGCATGAGGTTGGAGCTTCTTGGAGCCCAAAGATCTGTGGAGGAGAGAATCAACAAGCCTTGGCAACGGCAAGTCAACGCGGTGCACAGGGATTCCAGCAATTCCGACGAGGGATACTGGCCTCAAACTCGGTATGAAGACAGTGCAGGCCTTGAGGGAGTTGTAGAACCACCACCTGTGTTGCTGAGCCTTTCAGAGTCTGTGGGAGCCCAGGATCAGCAGAGCAGTCAGCTGCGTTGCGGGGAGTGACTCCTTCACTCCAAGAGAGTTTCCTTTGGAAGCCTTGGATGTCCACAGGCCTGGTGAAGAACCTGTATGGAGCACGGGCACAGACATTGCTGAAGACCAGGAGGATGACAAGACCAGGAGCAGCAGGAATCTTCCTCGGTGCAGTCTCGGTTCCCAAAGCGAAGTCCAGCAAAGTCCAAAGTGTCCAGACGGTCGAAGTTGAAGTGTAATGTGATCTGAATCCTGTCCCACAACAAATCTAGGAACGCACCTACAGGTAAGCCCGTCAGGACCCTTATGAAAGGGTTAGGACAATTCAGGGGTTCCTCCCAGAGGAATTGCTGGATAGTGGGGAGGATACTCCCATGTCCTTTGTCCAGTGTCGTGCCAGAAGGGAGGCCAACTGATCACTGAACTGGTTTGAACTGGAGTATGCAAGGATGGCACCAAATGTGCCCTTCAAGCAGTCTCAGTGGCGCTGGTAAGTGCCCCCACCCTGCCCCAATACACTAAACCCTGTCTGGGAAGTGGTCACACCTCCCTGTGACAGGATATCTATTGTTCTGCCTTTCCTTGCTCGAGCTTGGCTCAGCAGCAGGAGGGCAGAAATGTGTCTCTGGCCGACAGCAGCCTAGCTTGTTGTCTGGTTCTGAAAAACTGGTACCAAGAGCACTGAGGGCCTCCCGAAGAAGCTTTACTGTGTATGGAATCATACCTCCTTGTGGGGGTATGATTCCAACATGTTTGATACCATACATGACAGGGTTTGTTACAGCCAGTTTAGAGGTGATCTTCGCATAATGACGCATGACCACTCTATATGTCGTAATGGCTTATGCACTTACAAACCGGGAGAGTGGACTCCGAAGGTTGTAGGGGTATCCTCACACTTAGGACCCAGCACCCTGCCTTCAGGATGAAAGGCCTGCTTTAGGGGTGGCTTATAGGTTTTAGGTGTAGTGACCTCAGATATAGGGAAACCTATATCTGTCGGAGCTGGTGCTAGCACCAGCTTAGTCAGTCTGCAATGGCAGGCCTGGAGTCACAATTTGAGGGTTGTCTCATAGGTGGCATAATACATGCTTCAGCCCATGGTAGACCTCTGGTGTACCTATGCCCTGGGTACCTTAGTACCATATACTAGGGACTTATCAGGGTACACCAGTAGCCAATCTGGAGTGTACCGAAGTAATCACCATGTCCAATTTAGGGAAGAAGCAAAGAGAATGGGGTCCTGATTAGCAGGATCCCAGTCACACTAGTCAGAAAATATAATGACACCATCAAAAAGTGGGGTTAAAGCAGATCCTAATTTCCTACACCATTGCATTCTGGTAAATGCAGTACGCTTACTTTAAAGTTTCTGTAGTTTTTCATCAAAGTTAGTGGAGGTAGTGCTCCCTAGACATGTGTTTCTGGGTTTAGCCCTTCATCAGTACAGAGCAGAAGTAGTAAAGAGCATTGGGAGATGCACCTGTGTGCCCGTGAGAGGAACAGAGACCTGAGAGGACTGTGGAAGCATTCTCAGCAACCCCTGATAACATTTGTTTTTAATCTCTACTGATGAAGGATAAAATCTAGAAACACATGTGTCTAGAGATGAACAGCACTACCTGCAACAACTTTGGTGAAATACTACTAATAATATTAAAGAAAGCGCTATTTGTGAACTGCCTTCATCATGATGCAAAATGGCGACCTTTGTTGGGATGTGAGGTAGTGTACCCCCATCCCCCTTCAATTGATAACTATGATTTGTCTGTGAATGCAGAGCCAGGAACTGATGAACAAATAAACTACACAGATTTGCATTTGAAGAAAGATCCAACACTGCACATGCATGATGGCCTCACTTAATTAAACCTCAGCGCTTAACAATACCTCTTATGACATTTCATTGTGTAGTTTTTTTATTTATTTATGTGTTTTCTAGTTTTCTATAGCACTCTAGCTGCTGGAAGGAGTACTAGGGCCCTTACCTCGCTAGTGTTTGTGGAAGAGCTTTGCTTGGCCATGGGTAAGGAGGGAGCCATTGTTTGGGACTAGTCACAAGGAAAAGGCTAGAATGAGGTGAGGATGTCGAGGTAGTGGAAGTAGTGGTACTGACATAGAATCAGAGGCACACAATCACCCAATGTAATACAGCGACAAGTGCTCATCATCATATTCAGGGTAAGCTACGCACACAAAGCCTTCACACCACCCAATCTTAAAACATACAATGCACAGATAACAAACATGCTAATGCATACAAATACGCGTGCTTTCCTAAGTCCATACACAGATCTTAACACACTGACACAGATATAATTGTTTGTGTCACAGTTATAATTCAGATACAAGTACACACAGATCCACTTAGACTTGTATTTCTAACATAACATCTTAAAACTAAATAGCAGGGTTTTATTGTTACCCAACTTAATGGTATTAATTTTGTCAACCTCAGAAGGAGGAAAAGCTGAGTGAACCTCACAGATACCCAGAGTGGATACTGTGCCACCATATCCCGATGAATTTCAGCATTCAGCCTCAGGCCATAGGCAGACACATGTGTGTGCAGGCATGCACACACCTCAAACAACTTCAAAGTGCTTACAAATGTATATATTCACACATATACCAACGCACACAAGCTCATACACACAATCAGACAAAATATGTGCATTTCTAATCACAATAAGTAATAGGCAAAGCTGAACAAAATCACACATAGATACAGTTAAACAAAATTGCATTGTCACATAAGCACAACATCCCACAGAAACACAGGCACACACACACAAGTACACAACATAAAAATATACACTCAATAAAAAACAATGCCATACTCCTCCACACCGAACATGCAGCTTATTCAACTTACATGTTCACATATGTGCATACATATATGCTGACAAACAACAAAAACAGACAAAAAATATATATATTCAGAACCAGTAACACATTCACACAGACACACAGACAAACACACACTACATTATGCAGACCAAGAACCATACATGCCAGCACACTAAAAAACACACAGACAAAACACACATACACAAGCATGGAACAGTAATGCTTGCCTATGTACACACAATCCTACTCATACACACCCCAATGAACAGAAAAAGAAGCAGTACACAGTACACAAAACATGCATGCACACTAAAAACACAACCAGAAATCCTAAGACTGACACACACTGACTTAGTGACACAAATCCATACACAAACAAACGCATCAACCGGCCTGTTAAAGAAAGGGGGCAGCGGTACCTCTGACCCTGCCGTACGGGGATGGAGTCTTTGGACCACCATCCCCTGACTTCATCATCCCGCTGACCCTGGACCATTGTCACCTGCTTTCCTCATCCTGCTGACCCTGGACCACCATCAACTGCCTTCCTCATCCCGCTGACCCTGGACCACGGTCAACTGCCTTCCTCATCCCGCTGACCCTGGACCATCGTCACACGTCTTCATCATCCCACTATCCCTGGACTTCCATGACCTGCCTTCCCCATCTCGCAGTGCTGACCTTGGTGCAGAGCTCTGTGAAGGCCACAGATCCTGCTTGTTGTATACACATAGACACCATTGCTGCTCATACAAAGTACAGTCCAACCAAACATATGTCCCAGAAGCATAACATACACATGGTGCGGCAAGAGTTGCCACCTGGTTACCAACAATATCTGCTTTATAACGTCTTCGACTGAGATCTTACTCTCCCATCCATGAGGCCTTGAGAAGGACAAACATTGTTATTCACACTAAAGCGCCTCTCGCACAAGTCTTCGATAACCTTTGTTGAGCGCTGCAACCCTTTGTTTCTTTCCTGCTAAGTTGTAAATGACTCTAAGAAAGTTGGTCCCTTCATCTGTCTTTGAACACTATACTCCACTCTTAACTTAATTATCAGGAGGCGTTGGTTTGATATTTGTGAGGCAGATGATCTTCCTGCAAACCAACCAGATTCCAGAGTACACCTGCATATTTCAATAACATATCCCTCCCATTATCTCAAGACCTGCCCTTCAAAGCCCGAGCATGAGTGGTCTTTCAGTCTCACTCACTGTGAGGAAGACAACCATTCAGTCCAGTTCTCCTGATGACCTTTGCCCAGCTTGGGTCATCTAGCCATCAGCACAGATGCTGGCCGGTGTGCTGTAATAGGTGAATTCTTCTTTGTAGGACAGTAGATTGGAAGAAGGCTTGTATCAACCTTCATTAGATACTTCAGGGTGAAGCCATTATTCTCCTATTTCTCTTCTCCCCTAATGTGCAAAGGCAGCAGACAAAGAAGTGAATTCTCAGCTTGCTGAATTTATTATGGTTACATCTCTTCTTAATGTATTGCTCGCAGGTTCCCGACCCTTTGATGGTTCAGAAGTTGCGCTGGTCGTGTGCTCTCAATGGCCTCCAGATGACTGCAGAAGAAGGTGGTCTCCCAGTTCTGAATTTACTTGACCTGTCAGCGGCCTTTAACACAACATGTCATGATACTTTGTTGGAAAGGCTTCTTATCGTTGGGGTCAATGGGAAAAACATGGATTGGATTTTTTGTTTCTTGACTATTCGAAGTGAGGCGTTGTCTTTATCCCCTTTTAGGTCATATCCTAAAACTCTGTGTCCCCAAGAGTCTCACTTATTGTACGTTGATTCACCATATCTTGTATGTGCTTTACACATGACATGCAACTAACTTTGAAGTTGAATGGAGAGAGTAAGGTGGCTCAACATAACTTTCACCCCTGCCTCAAAGGAGTAGCTGAGTGGATGGCTGGAAGCTGCCTCCAGTTGATGTCTGATAAGATGGAGGTCCTAGTAATAGGTGGTGGTGGTGAAAACTCTGGGGATCCTATTTGATGATGAGCTCGCCTTGCAACAATCAATAATAAACTTCCTGCTAAACCTATCTACATTTATCAATGACATTAATACAACATGAACTGACCTGAAAAATTATTCTTTACATTTTTATTTCACTTTACATACTTTATTTTGTAACAAATTTTCTTGTGTTTATATATTTAATTTTTACATAAACTTCCTTTATGTACATTTTGTACTTAAAAACTCATACATAGATTTCTCAAACAATACAACAATGAATACAATGGGAAGATAGGACAATACATTACAATACGATGTTTGATTCAACACATTTTATGTAGAAATGAAATATATAAACGTAAGAAAATGTGTTAGTTTGATGTAACTTGTGGAATAACTTTTCAGTCAGATGGCTAAGTTACCATAGCTCTGTAACCAGATGGACAGAACTGTTTACATTGGTCTGAGCTTGTAAGATCTGCATGGTGAGCTCCAGTCTGACAGATTTGCTCTCAGATTTTTGAGCCATTAAAGTCTATGTAACATGATGAGAACCTCTGCTATCAAAGGCCTATAGAATCGTTGTAACCTGGAGGATAGCTTGCTGCCACAGCCTCATAGCCCTGAGCAAGAATCATCTGTGTACCATAGGGGTTGACACTTTTCAGATGCCCTATATGGTAGCCATGTTATCCTAAAACTGAGTCTGTATTATCTGTGCAACCTGAGTCTGTAAGGTAACCACAAAATGAATGTGAAACCTAGCGGATTATTATGAAGCTTGAATCTGTTCTATCTATGTGACATGGACTAACTCTGCTGTCTGAAGTCTAATCCTGAACATCTGTGAGGCCCGTGATGCCACTCTGTGGCCTATGCAGTTGCTGCATTACATCTCTAGGCTCCACTGTTATGTTATGTTATGCAGATTTGTAGAGGAAGCCATCACCCAGGAGGGTTTCCTGGGTCTGAGATAGTGTGAGTCTAACCAAAACTAGGGCCTCGTGGGTCCACTTGAAAAGCCAGGTCTTCAGCTTCTTGCAGAATTCAAGAGGTGAAGAGGAGGCAGTTATGTGTAGTGGCAGGTCATTCCATGCTTTGGGAGCAATGTAGGAGAATGCTTGACCACCGGATCTGTTTTTCTGTATGCGTGGGTTGTGTGCAATCAGGATTCCGGATGACTGGAGGTGTCTGAAAGGTTTGTGAAAGCAGATGTGATTCTTAAGGTATGCTGTGTCAGTGTTATGTAGTGCTTTGAAAGTGTGGGTGAGGAGTATGAATTGTGTTTGTGTGTCTATGGGGAGCAGGTGGAGCTCCTTCAGGTGTGGTGTGATGTGAATGCAGCATGGGAGGTTGGGAATGATTCTGGTCACCAATTTCTGAATGGTCTGCAGCCTTTTGATGAATTTCTTTTTTTATCTCGGCATGCAGGGTGTTCCTGTCTTGCTTGTGACAAGGGAGTGCGTGATTACTTTCCAGGTGCTGATTGGGAGCTACCTGAAAATCTTCTATAGCATCTTCAGAGTATGAAAGCATATGGCGGTGATGGCGTTGACTTGGACGATAGCATCGAGTTTGCTGTTGATGACGATCCTGAGGTCCTTGGAAGATGTGGTTGAGGTAGGTATTGGTTCTAGCTCTGTTGGCCATAAGGTGGAGTCCCATTGTTAAGTGCTTTTCCCAAATGGATGCCTTCAATCTTGTCTGTGTTCAGCTTCAGACAGTTGGTCTTCATACAGTGGCTGATTTGGCTCATGTAGTAATTGAACTTGATCTGGGTGCTGGGCGTCTTGTCCATGAGGGAGAGAATAAGTTGTGTGTGTCGGCAGCAGATGAGAGGATGTTGATGTCGTGAGAGCAGGTGATGCTGGCAAGAGAGATCATGTATGCTTTGAAGACTGTTGGGCTTAGGGAGGATCCTTGCAGAACTCTGCAGATGAGGACGTGGATGCCCGAGATGTATGGTGCCGGGTTGGCTGACAGGGTCCTTACAGTCAGAAAGGAGCAGATCCATCAGAGGGCGCATACCTGGATTTCTATGTTGAGCAGGGATTGGATGAGTATGGGGTGGGAGACAGTGTGAAATGATGCAGAGAGTTCAGGGAGGAAGAAATCAGCTGTGTCTAGTGAATCTCATCTGTAGAGGCGATGAAGGCAGTTTCCTGATGTTGTTGGGTCTGGAACCAGAATGAGTGGTGTTGAGGAGTTGGTGGGCATTGGTGAGGCGACTGTTTATGATTTTCTCTAAGATTTTGGCCCGGAATGGTAGAAGGGAGATCAGTCTGTAGTTGGTGAGCATTGAAGGGTCCACTTCAGCATAGGGATTATAAATGCGTATTTCCAAACACCTGGGAAGGTTGCGGAGGAGGTGGAGGAGTACAGAATGGGTGTGAGCATGGTGCTGATAGGTTGCAGTCCAATGGAGTAGGTGTGGTGAGGTCAGGGTTCCAATAGGGCTCCTGTATGGATGGACTTCATGGTGGTGGCGGTTTCTTCTGGAGTAATGATGGAACATGTGGTTAGCACCAGTTGTTTGGATAATATCGGGAGGTGTTTGCCGAGTTCTGTTAGGTCCATTTGTTGGGTGAGGTTGCTGCAAATGGTGGTTGTTTTATTACTAAGGAATTGAGAGAATATCACAGATTTACTGAAAGGGAATGATCAAGTTGGAGGCAGCTGCTAGCGAAGGTAAATCCTTGACAATGGTGAAGATTTCTTTGCTTCTGTTGGTGCTGGCAGTGATGTGGTCTGCCAGTACAGCACGTGTATTGTTCCGTATTATTTGGTTGTGGCGTCTCAGGGCAGATTTGAAAGTGATCCTGTCTGCATTGTACCAGCTAATTCTCCATTTGTGCTCCAGTTGTTTACAGTGGCGTTTTATCAGTCTGAGTTCCTCCATGTACCAACTAGCCTGGGTCTAGATCTTATTTTATTGCTGTGTTTGGGAGGGGCCAGGGAGTCAGCGCAGGAGGTGATCCAATTGTTAAAATTCTGTATGGCTTTGAGGAGGCTGTTGCTACGTTAGGGTGAGTGGGCATTGACAGTAGTGTTCGAGTCTTTGTCAGTGATACTATTCCAGGTTCAGCAGTCTGGTCTTGTGGTGGTGCATGTGCATTGGACTGGCATGGGGATGCTGAACTTGACGAGGGCATGGTCTCTCCAAGACACTGGTGTGAACTCATTGACTTTGATGCAGTCGAAGGTGGTGAAATAGAGTCCGGGTGGTGTCAGGCAATGTATGTATGTCCCTTTACTCGTTGAGTTAGGCCCAGGTTCCAAGGTCTTCGATGAGTGCTTTTGAGTTTGTGTGGTATTCCAGGTGAAAGATTTGGTCTCCGAGCAGGATGAAATTGCTACCATTCAGGGAGAGCTGATAGCGTTCTTGTTGATGATGGCAGTTCCGCCTCCGGGCTTCGGAAGTCTGTCTTGTCTGTCAAGCTTGTAGCTGGGGGGAATGGCTGTGGCAATGTCAGGTACTGATGCAGGATTCAGCCAGTTTTCCGTGACGAAAAGTAGGTCCGGGGAGTTGTTATGCAGCATTTTCCAGATCCATTGGATATCTTCACTGTTTAACCCTGAACCTGTATTAAGATCTTCATTGCATTGCTTTGCTCATATGCAAGAATTCTGTATCTGAGAAATGGCACATTTTTTCCATTCGAAGCCTGTATTTTCTCAAATCAAAGCATGTGACATATCACCCCAGATAGCTCTACCTGGAAAAAAGTTTACCCAGTATGTTTATGAATGTATATAGTTCACACAAAATGGTTATGAAAGCTAAAATATAATTGCCAGACTCCCAGTTTGTGTTCTATGTCGAACATTAGAGTCCTTATTCCCTACAAATAGGCTATATGAGTATTATGTTATGGGGATCTATAATCTAACATGTGTTAATCTAAGTGGCCCATTTAGTGTCAGTGGTAATGGGATAACTGCGCAAATTTGGCATGTGTTTCATCCCTTCATTCCTCACCTCATTTACAATCTTGTCTGAGGTGCATCTATCATCACACGCCAGTAAACAAAGTTGGAAAGGTCTGCCCTAGCCATGTGTGCAGTATTGTTGGGCACTTTGGCTCCGCCATGTGCGGCCTAGTGATTTTGGGTGAGAAAAATTTACCAATGCTGGTCAGGAAGTGGGTTGAAACTCAAAGTGTGTCAGAGACGTTGGTTTGACCTTTCCACAAAACAAACTCCAGCTTTAGAGTTTTGGTTTCGGAAAATGTAAAAAATGCCAACCGTTCCTTTATTGTGGGTTTCCACTGAAAGTTCTCTTGCATCGTCATCTCATGTGCTTTCGGGTGGTCCAGCTGTGGCTCAAAAGACCTTGCAAGTCTTCCCAATAGGGGGATCCAAAATGGCTGCCGAGACGCACTCTTGGCTAGGTTTCAAGGACTCAGCGACTTTAATGATTATGGGCATCCATCAAAAATGCCCATGCCCCCTCCCCCCCCCACCGCAATGACTTTAACAGAGTCACACTTGCCTCACACCTGGAAATGAGAGATTTACTATAAAAACAAACAGTGACCGGTGGCCCGAACCCCACTCCTGTCCTGTGTACAAGAGGACCCCAGAAGCAGACAGAAAGTGCCTGTAACCAGGCAGAGGGCAGTCAGCCACCCCAGTCAGGCATTTGCCTGACTCACCACGAGCTCAGGCAGGGCCCAGTGCGGGCATAGATTATGTGGGCTGTTTTGCTAATACACATTTCCATGTGTTGCCTGATATTCGATCCGCCTTCCTTCACGACTGAAAGGACGAGTCTGTCCTCTATGTTTCGGTAGCCTCCCTTCCCTGCACACTGGCATTTCTTTTCCCTGAGCCATGCCACAACCTCGCCACCAACCCCTCCATCCTCCTCCCTATTGTGAAGGTGAGAGTCAGGCTCCCATGGCAGGAATTTTAATTGGTTTGCTTTAAGATGAAAGCGAGCAGGGAAATAGCGTTTCTGGGGCTCCTTGTGGTTTTATATGGGTTGGGAATGACTGGAAGCGAGGCTCTGCCTTGGCTTGTTTGAGGCTTGGTGTGTTGTGTTGACCCATGGCTGCAGGAGGGGAAGTTCAGAATAATGTTGGAGAGAGACCCTCACACCCATAGGTAGCCCTTACTTTGTAAAGCTCAGGCAGTCAAGCAAAAAGGATTGTGCTGCAGTCCATTTTGGCAGTAGGGCAAAAACAGTGGAATATGATTTTGAAACCCTTGAAAAACGAATAAGCTTCAACTACAAAAGATTGCCTGCCTTGGAACCTTTGCAAAGTTTTAGTTTCGCAAAAAAAATATTAGCTAAAAAAAATTTCAATGGCAGATTTTTTCTGCAGCAAAAATGTTCTGCAATTGAGTTACAAAACTACTGCGAAAGGTTTAACTTCAAAAAGATTTGCAGTAAAAATGTACATTTAATTCCGGCGTGGCCTGACCACATATTAGACCCAACTCGAGGGTTTTCCTGTGGATAAACCACTGAAAGGGCAGGCTCGGAAAGGAAGCATATCCCAGATCTATCACACCCTTTTCAATAATGCCTCTGTTAGCTTACCCTACAGTAGAAATGGGAGGAATGGGCGGATCCTCAAGATGACCTCAATTGGCGACTTGCCCTTATAGCTTCTGAGAAATCGCCATATCCTCATGACTCAGACTGGTGTACCTGAACTACCTACACATGACATACCTCAGTCCTTGGCGGTTTTGGCACGCTGGCAAAATCGAACACCCTACTTCTTTCCCTTGTTCATGCACTTTTAAACGGGATACCCAGTTCAATCCTGCCCCATCTCAGATTCCCTCCATGCATGTCGAACAGGAAAATATTAACGCAGCGCTTATAAACGCACCTTCACTAGCCAAACATAAATATGAGATATCAGATTTCATAAAAGACCACAATCTTGATATACTCTTCATCACCGAAACATGGACTGACCCTTCGTCTGGACCCGACCTTAGGTCTGCCACCCCTGATGGTTATTTAGCCTTTAGACAAGCTAGACCTATTAAAAGAGGAGGTGGACTAGCGATAATTTATCGCAGTAAAATTACAGCTAGGATGGGGACCATCCCCTCTTTGGCCTGTGAAGCCCTTAACTTCTCCATCATGCTTACCCCTTCTCAACCTTTTAAGGGCATTCTGCTCTATCGCCCACCAGGCTCCCGGGCAGAGTTTCTTTCCACCTTGGGAAATATGCTGGAGCCTTTAGCAGCCGAATCCATGTTTACCATTTTAGGCGACTTTAATTTTCACCTTGAAATCTTTTCCGACAACGACACCAATTCATTGCTTTCAGAACTGGAGGCAGTAGGCCTCACGCAATTGGTAACCAGACCCACGCACTCAGCTGGTCACACCCTAGATGGCCTGTTTTCTAATTGCCAATCTATCTCCTTGAAGAGCATCCTACCACTGGTCTGGACCGACCACTGTGCGGGCATATTTAATATCCAAAATAACAAGAAAGCTATAGGAAATTCCATCTGTCACACACCTGCACTGTTTAAGGCATGGAATAGCATAGATCCGCAGCTTCTTAAATCACACCTGCTCTCCACGCAACCAGATTCCTCACCAGACCCTAATCTTGCCTCATAAAACTATTCGAACTGGCTGCACAAGGCATTTAATCTCTTGGTCCCACAAAAAAAAGTCTCCAATAATCGACGTACCCCCTCTGCTCCCTGGTTTTCAGAAGCCCTCGGACTACAGAAGCAATCATGTAGAAATCTTGAGAGACATTGGCAAAAAGACTACAATGATAACGAAAAAATTCGCTATAAAGAGGCACTCATTAGATACAAATTGCTCATTGTACAGGAGAAAAGTAAATATTATATTAGACAGATAGAATCTGCGCAAGACTCTAAAAAACATCTATACCAATTAGTAGCTAAACTTTCAGGACTAACATCGAATTCCACCTCAGCCTCCTCACAGGATCTATGTGACTCACTTGCCAGCTATTTCTTTGAAAAGGTCAATGACATCTACACCAACTTCTCCTCTCAACCCAAGATAGATGGTCAGCTCTCGAATCACGACATCCCTGAACCCTCTCCTTCCTTCTTAGAATTCGATAGCACATCACCAGACCAGATCACACATTTAATTTCCATCGTCAAATCAGGATCTGCCACTGACCCCTGCCCACCTGCCATTCTGAAACTCATTGCAGAGCTCATTGCGCCAAGCCTCTCTAACATCTGCAACGCGATGTTTACGACAGGCATATACCCACGAATCTGGAAAAAAACAATCATCAAACCTCTGCTAAAAAAACATAATCTTGACCCTGATGACCCTAAGAATTATAGACCCACAGCTAGCCTGCCATTTCCAGCAAAAACCTTTGAAAAGGTTGTGAATACCCAACTATCTAAATACATCGAAGGTCACCATCTCCTGGATGACACACAATTCGGTTTCCGTAAGGGCCACGGTACCGAGACAGCGCCTATTAAAGCATCAGAGGATATCAGGATGATACTAGATCAGAGGGGTGCCGCTGTTCTTATACTGCTGGACCTTTCAGCGGCATTCAACATGGTCGATCATGCTACCCCGATCGACCATGTCACAAATATAGGTATCAGACATACAGCTAGAGCCCTTCTGACCTCCTTCCTTACCAATCGCACTCAATCAGTGAGTCTTGGCACCTTCAATTCTCCACAATTGACCCTCCCGTGTGGTGTACCGCAAGGATCTTCACTGAATCCTACACTATTTAACATCTATGTGTCGGACTTGGCCAAAGTTATCAAAGCACACGGGCTGGGTCTTACGTCTTATGCCAATGACACATAATTGGTGCTGGCAGTGCATAATGATGGCGGTGAAGTAGCAGCCAGCTTCCAGAAAGGCATTTTGGCCATCAGCATCTGGATGGCCAACAACTGCCTACAACTTAACTCTGAGAAAACAGAGGTAATGATATTTGGCAAATTACTGCCAGACTGGTCCTCCTCCTGGTGGCCGTCCTTATTGGGTCCCCCTCCACTTCCGGTAACCAAGGTCAGAAACGTAGGCGTTATATTTGATGACAAACTGTCCTTCGTTCCTCATGCTAATTCTGTGGTCTCATCCGCATTCTATAAACTGAGAATGATAAAAAGTTCTTACCTTTTTTACCTCTCAGTGCTGGAAAGACACTAGTAAGCACATTAGTCATGTCAACTATTGATTACTTACAAAACATAAGGATCCACCTCTAGGAGAAGGAGGGGGGGGGAGAGAAGAACCTGGGTTCAGATATCTAGGGTGGTGGAGGGTGTGTATCCTACTGTGGTTGGACACAGACTGTGTTTGTTTGAATACCCCTCACACACCAGAATTGTCCTTGGTGTCATGCTTCATCATAGGGGTCTTCCCGCCCCGCTGCGGGACGGGGCGTGCTATGACTTGCGACTACGCGGGAGCACTGATAATGTAGTGCTATGTGCAATGCAAAAGGGAGGGTCTGAAGTGAATGTAGGTAAGTGTATTAAAAAGGACCTAGCCTCTTTAGACGTAAAATAGGTCAAGGGAGGCTGGTACTGTTAAAAAGGTGGTGCGGAGATGTCCTGCGTAATGTGCGGATACTCCTAGTAGGTCAACATGTTTCGATGCAGCAAGGCATCTTCGTCAGGACAAGAACAAGATCCCTCCTGTATAGATAACGTGTACTTATTTTAATGATTATTGAAAATAAGTGAAAATGCAATTAATAAAGCAGTAATATGCAATACCTAATGGTATGCTTGTATGTTTATGTATATGGAAGGACAATGCCTCATGAACCTTTTGAACGGGTGGATAGGTCGAGGTAACTCAATGGTGCCCTTTGAAAACCCTGGCTCGATGTGAGTCCATCCCGCGTGAAGAAGTGGTATCACCTGGATCGTACCACTTCTTCTTCTTGTTCTTGTCCTGACGAAGATGCCTTACTGCATCGAAACATGTTGACCTACTAGGAGTATCCGCACATTACGCAGGACATCTCCGCACCACCTTTTTAACAGTACCAGCCTCCCTTGACCTATTAAAGTTTTTACGTCTAAAGAGGCCAGGTCCTTTTTAATACACTTACCTACATCCACTTCAGACCCTCCCTTTTGCATCACACATAACACTACATTATCAGTGCTCCCGCGTAGTCGCAGGTCGTAGCACGCCCCGTCCTGCAGCGGGGCGGGAAGACCCCTATGATGAAGCATGACACCAAGGGCAATTCTGGTGTGTGAGGGGTATTTAAACAAACACAGTGTGTGTCCAACCACAGTGGGATACACACCCTCCACCACCCTAGATATCTGAACCCAGGTTCTTCTCTCCCCCCCCCCTCCTTCCCCTAGAGGTGGATCCTTATGTTTTGTAACTGATTCTGTGTGGAGGACGTATCCACCTTCTATGCCCGTGGAGGGCTTTACCTCTACACTCCCCAAGCTTGTTATTTATAACTATTGATTACTGCAATGGTCTCCTCATTAATGCACAGAGCAAAGTCCTCAATAAACTACAACTGGTCCAGAACTCAGCGGCCAGAATCTTATCAGAAACCCCAAATACAAATCCATTTCACACAGACTTCGACAGTATCATTGGCTCCCGATAAATAACCGCATTAAGTTCAAGGCCCTCTGCATTGCATATAAAGCTTCGCGCAACTCTGGACCATTGTTCTTGAATGAGGCCCTAGGTGCCTACATCCCTAATCGGGCCTTACGCTCATCCACAGCAAACTTGCTAAGGGTCCCCCGTACAAAGACAGCATCGTGGGGTGACAAACGATTCAGTGTCGCCGCGGCCAAGCTGTGGAATTACCTTCCAATTCACATCAAAGCTAGCCAGACTTTACTTGCTTTCAGAAAAATGACAAAAACATGGCTTTTCAGTCAATAGTCTATTGTTTTTGGTTCTTGCTCGCTGTCCCCAGCGCCGAGACCCCCATGGGTATTTGCGCGCTCTATAAATTGTATAAATAAATGCTTAGTTGCGACTTCTTTCACGTGACCTGGCAGTGTCTCCCGATTGATGAGTACTGCCATCAAATTGAGGAGGCCTTGACTCTGGTTTTGGGATGATCAACCGATCTGTCTAAGCAAGCCCTCTTAGGGGTGTTAGGTGACCTGGACGACACCCGCAGGGAACAACACCTGGCGGGTCTGGCAACTGGGATGGCCAAAAAAGGCATTGCTCGGAAATGGAGAGCAGCCAAACCACCCACATTATCCTGATGTCAGGAGGGAATGGACTTGTGTGAAAAAGTAGAAGTATCCATTTACACTGCTAGGGGCTGCCTCCAAAAACATGCCAGGATCCGGGCCAATGGCGGGAGCACTACGGACTTGGTCTTAGGTGATGATGTTTATAGCTGTAAGATTACTCTGAGTTGGCATCATGAGGGCAGTGTGTACTACAGTGCTATATGATTGTGTTCACTGTATAAAACCAACAAAAATCGTTTTTAAAAAAGTGCATTTCGCTCACATGTTTCTGAAACAAAAAACCTGGACGAAAACTAGCAATTGTTCACAGCAAAAGGAGCAAACGGATTTTGCCTCAGACGTGCCCCATCTTTCGAAATTGAAAACCAGAGACAAATTAGTCGGTCACGTTTGTTAAGCACCTCAAAGAGCGCAGACTTAGTGTGTCCCATATTTGACCTGCTATAAAACTACACTAGTGTCATTGCAACCTACGAGGTTTTACCCGGGTTAAAAACACCCCCGCGCTTGCAGTTTGTGTCTCTTCCCTTGAGTGACACCTGTTGTAATAATGGAGAATAGTGTGTGCAAACGGTATTTTCACCCGTTATGCATGTATTATTAATCACAACAGACTGTTCTGTACCACACCATACGGCCTGCCAGTAAGTGCCCATGTCTGGCAGTAAGTGCCCATGCCAGGCATTAAGTGCCCATGCCTGGTGGTAAGTGCCCATTCCTGGCAGTTAGTATCTAGTCTTGGCAGTTAGTACCTATGCCTAGCGGTAAGTGCCTATGCCTGGCAGTAACTGTCCATGCCTGGCAGTAAGTGCCCATGCCAGGCATTAAGAGCCCATGCCTGGTAGTAAGTCCCCATTCCTGGCAGTTAGTATCTAGTCTTGGCAGTAAGTACCTATGCCTAGCGGTAAGTGCCCATGCCTGGCAGTAATTGTCCATGCCTGGTGGTAAGTACCCATGCCTGGCGGTTATTGCCCATACCTGGCGGTAGGTGCCCATGCCTGGCGGTAAGTGCCCATGCAAGTACAAGAGTAAATGCAATTTGCAATGATCTCATAATAGGAGCTATCGTAAAAACAGGTGCAAATTGCATTTACTCCAATTTGTAACGCTTGTAATCAGGTTTAAATGACTCCCTAGGTAATGTGACCAAGGCTAAGTCTGGAGCACAACCTCTTGCTTCATTCCTGTAAAAGAAAGCAGGAAAAATAATGCAAATTGGATGGACTGCATTTTTTGCACTAGTGCAAAACCTCATGTAACATGGCCCCAAGCCCCCCTGGTTCGTCAGCAATGGAGGGCACTTGAATTCACCTCTCGTTCTCTTAAAAAAAGGACATGGAAATGCTAATGTCTGTTGATACGGCTGAATTCTACGTAAGTCTAATATTTAGCTGTGAATGTTCTTGTAGTTTGCACACTTAAAAGATGACGCAAGTGTTGCCTTTATTTTATGTGGATCATTTGGAACAGAGCAAGCCCGGCCAGAATGCCATTCTGAGCGCTTTACATCTAGAAGGAAACATACGAAAAATATAACATTTCACCACAGTTTTTCAGCACCCAAGTTCCACCTTGGTGTGAAAATACAGCACTTTGCAAGGGCAGATCCCGCGAGGAATTTGACTGTGGAAGAGCGCACTTGTGAATGTGGGAAATTCACCAGTATTGTGGGCTTTCCTCATTTGTAAATTCGGGATGAGTAAAGGGACCCTGGGCGTTTCTGGGAGGGACGCTCTGCAAGAAGAGCTGAACACACAGGACCTGGACGGTTTGTGAGTATTCTTCACACACCCCTTGTTCAAATATCCCCTTCAAATAGTTTCCTCCCCGGAAATCCCCACAAATGTGCTCCTGACCACAGTGTTGTATAAAGGATTTTTGGGGCCCTGGCAAGACATATTTTGGGCACCCCTTTTCGGATATGTTTGAAGTTTATTATACATTTTCTGCTAATTCAAGCTCACGTGATGCCAGACAATAATGATTTGTAATCGGAGCAAATAAAAACAGCTAAAATATGTCTCGCCTGGTGTACAAAAATTCCTTAAAATGACACTGAGTAGGAAGAGAACATATTGAGAGGTAGAGTTAAGCACTTAGCGTGAGAGTGGTTGAAGTAAAGAACTAGGGGTGACAGATAGATCACTTTTCCAGGGCCACCTTGGAAGGAGGGGGACCCGGGCCAATTGCCCTCTTTGCACATTGTAGTGATCATGTCCACACGAGATCATGTAGTTCAAAGAGAGTTTATTCAGGATAATTACAAGATCATAACTAGACCCCACCAGGAGCAGCCAGCATGCTGCTCAGCCTCAGCCCAGCCAACTGTGGTTATTTCAAGATACAACACACATGCCTTAAAACGTCGCATAATATTGCCTTTTCCAGACCGTTTTTCCCCGTCGCTGCTGCCCCCGCGGCCCGCCACCCCAGCACGACCAGTGCGACCTTCCCAATCCAGCTCCCCTACCCGCTCCCGCCTCCCAGCTGTCCAGCTGTCCAGCCCTCCCCGACCCCTACTTAATGGCGGCCGCTGCGGGGACAGGAGAGCAAGACCACTGACTAATTGTCAGTGAAATTGCTCTCCCTCCCTCGCAGCTCCACCATTATGTGAGGCCTTCCCCGGGCCCCTGCACTCTTGAGTGTTGGTGTTAGAGGCCCTCCTCCAACCGCAGATTTCACCTGCGCCTCATCCCTGGTGGTCCAGTGGACCTCTGTCTCCATTCTCTTGCTCAGCTTTTTCTCTCCTTTTTCACTTGTTTTTTTCCCTCACTTCTATCCCCCCTTCACTCTCCTTCTGGGTCTTTCCTCCGTTTTCTGTCGTTTTCCCCTCATTTCAAGCTCCCCCCTTCACTCTCCTGCTGTGTCCTCTGTGTCTTTCCTCCACTCTTTCTTGCACTTTTGCTGTCTTATTTACACTTTTCTCTCTCTTTTTGCCTTTTTCAGCCCTTTTTTCCCAGCCGCTGCTGCCCCCGTGGCTCTTCCCCCCAGCACGACCAGTGCGACCGGCCCAATCCAGCTCCCCTCCCCACTCTCGCCTCCCAGCTGTCCAGCCCTCCCCGACCCCTACTTAATGGTGGCCACTGCGCGGCCGCGCAGCAGCCGCGCCGCCGGCTCACCAAAGGCAAGCCCGTCTGCGCCCGTCTTCGAACCGACTGCAACCAGCGCCAGGAACCCTGGATCTCTGCACCGCCAACGCTACAACCCAGCGGCACTCCACACTCTCAATCCAGGCCGCAACAACAACTGCAAGCTAGCATCACCAGCCGACACTCACGGACCCTTCAGCTGTCACCGCTGCCGGCACATCTGCAGCACTGCCAAGACCACGGACCCCGCGCAACACGCCCGCAAGAACACAACGAACCGAAGATCCTGCAATGCATCCTCCTCAAAGTCTGATCACTCCACAAACACACCACCAAAATCTGGGACCTCCTCGACAACACCACCCCGGACGTAGCATTCTTTACCGAAACCTGGACCAACACCACCTCAGGACCGGACATCGCCATCGCCATTCCCCAAGGATACAAGATCTCCAGGAAGGACCGCCCCACCCACCCGGGAGGAGGAATCGCCATCATCCACAAATCCACCCTCCGCCTGAGCACACTCCCCGATGAGCCCACAGACCTGATGGAACACCTTCACTTAAAGATACTGGCCAGCCCTACCTCCACCCTCCGAGGAACCCTCATCTACCGACCCCCTGGACCCCGCTGAATTTTCGCTAACTCCATCACAGACATCATCTCCCTGCATGCCATCGCGTCCACCAACTACACCCTACTGGGAGACCTCAACTTCCACCCCGACAACCAACTGGTCTCCAGCACCACATCCCTCCTGGACAACCTCCACAACATTGGACTCCACCAGATCGTGACCGAATCCACACACTCAGCAGGACACACCCTCGACCCCCTCTTCACAACAGGAAACTCCATCACCTTCAGCCACAACATCGAACTCCCATGGACTGACCATCGATGCGTCCACTTCATCTTGAGAACACCCACCATCCACAGACACCAGCACCTGCTCCCACAAAGAAACTGGACCAGAATCACCGACAACCAGCTAACCTCATCACTCAGCAACTCCACCCCAACCATCGCGGAAAACGATGACCCCAACACCGCAGCCCGAACCCTGCACAGATGGATCTCTGACAGCGCCAACACCATAGCTCCCCTCAAGAAAAACAACAACACCCACGCCAAGAAAGCTAGATGGTTCACCACCGAACTTTGAGAGTCCAGACGCACTTGCCGCCGCCTCGAAAAGGCCTGGAGGAACACCAAATCCACAGAAGCCCACAACAACTTCAGAGCTGCCACCAACGCCCACCACCAACTCATCAGAAAAACGAGGAAAAAAGCGATTGAAGACAGAATCTCCACTCATGCACACAACAGCAAAGAACTCTTTAACATCATCAAGGAGTTCGCCCAACCCACCAGCGAGTCCACGACATCCCTCCCTCACAAGACGTCTGCGACAAACTCAGCACCTATTTCCACCACAAAATCAAGAGCATCTACGACAACTTCGACGAAGACAACCAACACACTGAACCCTCACCAACCACCCCCGACACCCTGAAGCCAGCGATCGACAACTGGACAGCCCTCACCACCGAAGACACACTGAAGACGATGAAGTCAATCCACTCCGGGGCCCCCACGGACCCCTACCCCCACCACATTTTCAACAGGGCCGCCGACACCATCGCACCCATGCTCTGCCACACCATCAACCACTCCCTGGCAACCGCCTCATTCCCCAATGACTGGAAATACGCTGAGATCAACCCTCTCCTGAAGAAACCCTCGGCGAACCCCACTGACCTCAAAAACTACAGACCCATCTCCCTGCTCCTGTTCACAGCTAAAGTAATCGAGAAAGCCATCAACAGTCAACTTGCCACATTCATCGAAGAACACAACATCCTTGACTCCTCCCAATCCGGCTTCAGAAAAAACCACAGTACGGAAACCACCCTCCTCGCCGCAACAGACGACATCCGCACCTACTGGACAAAGGAGAAACAGCAGCCCTCATCCTCCTCAACCTCTCAGCGGCGTTCGACACAGTCTCTCAACGCACCCTAATACGCAGACTCCACGACGCAGGTATCCAAGACAAGGCCCTCGACTGGATCCGCTCCTTCCTCTCCGGCAGAACGCAGCGGGTCAGACTCCCCCCTTTCCTCTCTGACCCTACACTTACCACCTGCGGAGTCCCCCAGGGGTCTTCCATCAGCTCTAAGCTCTTCAACATCTACATAGCTCCGCTTGCCCCCATCGTCAGAACCTACAGACTCAACATTGTGTCATACGCAGACGACACCCAACTCATCCTCTCTCTATCCAACGAACCCAACACCGCCAGACACAACTTTCGAGAAGGCATGGAAGCCGTCGCCAAATGGATGAAAAACAGCTGCCTACAACTAAACATCAACAAAACGGTAGTACTCATCATGGGCCCAAACCCCGACGCCTGGAAAGACACCTGGTGGCCGCCCTCGGAAGCCCGCCCACCTCCACGGACCACGCACGCAACCTGGGAATCATCCTGGACTCAGAGCTCAAAATGGACCGCCAGATCAAATCCGTCTCGTCCTCCTGCTTCCACACCCTCCGCCTCCTACGTAAGACCTTTAAATGGATCCCCCTCCAACACAGAAAGACCGTCACTCACGCCCTGGTCACCAGCAGGCTCAACTACGGCAACGCACTCTATGCCAGAATAAACAAAAACCTCCCCGCAAGCTACAGAACATCCAAAACGCCGCTGCAAGACTGGTCCTCAACCTGCCAAGACACTGCCACACCTCCCAGCACCTGCTCACACTCCACTGGCTCCCCATCGAAGCTAGAGTCACCATCAAGATGCTAACCCACGCTCACAAGGCCCTCCACGATACCGGACCAGCATACCTGAACAGCCGACTCAAATTCCAGGCACCCCAAAGGACCCTACAATCAGCCCAGCTCTCCTATGCCGTGGTCCCCCGCACCAGAAAGACCAAATCGGGAGGCCGCTCCTTCTCCTTCCGCGTGGCCAGAGCCTGGAATGACCTTCTGCTCCACCTCAGATAGACAACATCGCTCCCCATCTTCGCAAGAAACCTTAAAACCTGGCTCTTCGACAGACCCCCTCCTTGATGGACTGGAACCTGCGACCCCCCCACCCATCCCCCAGGGCCTTGAGACCCTTACGGGTGAGTAGTCGCGCTTAACAAACACCTGATTGATTGATTGATTGATTGACTAGTGTGTTAAGTCCACAGCCACCTCAAACATTGTCCTGCAAAGGGACTAGAAGACCACGCTGAAGGCTGTATCTACTTACATTACAACCCTATAGCTGAGCCATTGACATGCTCCCAGCCCAAGAATCCCAGGATTTAGGGCATCATTACGATGGCAGATGGACTTGAGTCCGTCCGCCATCAATGCCGGTACTGGGACCGCCAACCTGCAATGTGGCAGTCCCGCCAATGCGGTCGCATCATGAATTTTTAACATTGCAGCGGGTGCTGCTGGCTGCAGCACCCACCGCAATACTAACAAGCATTGGCATAGCCAATAGGTCTCGCCTTTGGGACCTTATAAGTGTTTAGCCATGCAAAAGTTGCATAACTAAATACTTATAAGGTCACAAAAGCGAGACCTATTGGCTATGTCAAGCGGCCGTGAAAGTGATCGCGATCAAACATCAAAGCGGCCGCGAAAGTGAAAGTAATTGCGGTCAAGCGCCGCGCGCGCGCCCGCGCACATGCACTGTAGCTCTAGGCTGGCCTGGTAGCACTTTTTGGAGCCCTCTCAATAAGTCTCTCCAGACCAGCTCATGCGCTGGGTCAGGCGAGACCTAAAAATGTATGTTGTGCTTTTCCCTGCACTACTTGTCAGGCACCACACAGGGTCTGCCACCTGGTGCAGGGAAATGTAGGGGGGTACCATTTCCGTGCACACTCACTACCCCCAACACAAGGGGTCCCACAACGGGCCCCAAAATGCAATCCCCGCCAGTCTGCGAATGGCGGTTTCACAGCCATACACCGGCTGGCGGGGATGCAGCATCGTAATATGGCGGATGGCACCGTCACGATATTGTAGATATGGGATGGGTCTGCCAGGCAATCATAACGATTGCCTGTGGCGGACCGTAGTGGACGGACTTTGCGTCCGCCAGCACACCACCCACCATAGTAATTTGGCCGGCGGAGAAATGGACTCACTGTTGCATGTGCAACAGAGACAGCTGTATGCCACAAATAATGCTGTGTAGAATAATAAGTACAACGGAACACAATGTAACATCTGTCTTAATATCTATGAAAGACACACTTAGGGAACATAACCATATTGTTGGCTTTGTAGCTGAGGTAGTGAAGAAACTTGCAAGAAGGCAAGTTGAATTTATTTCAAGGAGGAGACCCAGCAGTCTAAATCGCTCACTTAGCCAAATGTGTACTTCAAGTGACACAGAGTGTGTCTGGTGATGGTGATGGAAGGAGTTTAATCATGTGTATAGGAGTAGGTTGTAATGTAGTTGAATAAACAGCATACACAAGCTGTGCTAGAGGTAAATTATGTTTTGATGAGTGGTTAGTATTTGCACTCTTTATGTTAGGTACAGATACTGCTCAGTCATTTATATGTTTTATAGTGAGGTTTTTATTTATATATGTCGTACTCCATGCAAAAGTGATCGTTATTTATTTATTTATACATAACTATATTAGGGGTGACTTATTGAAATTTAAAAGGAGGTTTTAGGCCTGTTAGAATGGTTCATATTGACAGTTAGAATTTGTACTTTAAAGCGGCACAGTCAGGTTGATGGTGCAGGCCTGCAGTCAAGTTTTGCATTATCACTTTAGTGGTGTCACATTCGGTGCTGCAGTCCACTAGTGACATTTAACTTACAGGCCCTGAGTACACCTTGTACTTTAAACAGGGGACTTATAGATAAGTTAAATAAGCCAATTAGGTGTATATCAATTCAGAATGTTTTTAGGGGTCAGAGCACATACACTGTTCAAAAACCAGCAATAAAATCTGGAAAAAAGTCAGGGTGACCATGCATAAAGAGGCATTTTCCTACAATTATCTTTAACAAAATACAAATAGCAGGTATATTTACCTAGTAACTGTGACAACGTGTAGATTTTAAATGTGCTAAGCAAGGTAACTTGCCATCTCTTTAAAAATGTTTTATATACAAGTGGGTTCTGAATTGAATGAAGTAATTATTTTAAGTGGAAAATAGATACAAGATACTATAATAGGTGAGAAAAGAATGGGTTTATTCACGTGTTTTGTGGGTGTGTGTATTTGGTCTGCCCTGTTCACAGGGATTACTCCACAGCACACACAGCACCAGGGTGTTCAACTTCAATATTGTTGCAAAAATACTATAGTTATTTTATAGCATAACTGAAATATCATGATATAAAAAATATGTTGGGACATTATATCGCAAGAAAAAATGTAGGGGCTGATTATGATGTCGTTGGGTGTCCCACCGACATCTCTAACCGCGGTCAGACGGCTGCATTAGGATGCGGTTGGTCTGATCGCATTGGCCCAGGGACCGACCAACAGCTTCCAACAGGCTCAAGGAGCCCGGCGGGCGGTCGCTACGATCGCATTCCCCACAATAGAGGCGGTGCCTTCTCAGGCACCGCCGTGGAGATTATGATCCACCTTTCTGCCAGCCATTTCACATTGGTTCTTCCAACGTGAAAAGGCTGTCGGAAAGGCAGAGCCCCTGTTCCCCCGTGGCCCTCTGCTATGGGCCCTGGGGGGGTACCTGTGGTGCCCCCCTAAACATCCGGCATCATGGGCCCTTGCCAACCTAGGGTTGAAGCAGCTCGTCAACACGCCCACCCACAGAGCGGGTCACACCCTCGACCCCATCTTCGCGGGAGGAACAAACATCCGCTTCTGCCACATCACCCAGCCCCTCTGGACCGACCACCACTGCGTCCACTTCATCTTCAACACCACCACCGCACCCAAACCCACCCTACACCCGCCAAATCAGAACTGGAACAAAGTCACAGAGGAGCACCTAAACACCACCCTCCGTGAATGCCCCCCCATCGCTGCGACGGACACGAACGGCACAGCCAGGAAATTTCACCGCTAGGTCTCCCGCTGAGCCAACAGGCTCGCACCCCTCTGCACCTCTCCAAACTATGCCCACTGAAAGCCGCCTGGCTCACCACAGAACTTCAAGAAGCCAGATGCTCCTGCAGACGCCTAGAGAAAACCTGGCGAAACCTGAAAACCACTGAAGCACGGAACGACCACAAGAGCGCCCTGAAGAAATACCACCAGCTCATAAGAGACACCAAACGGACCTTCATAAGAGACAAAGTCCAGACCAACGCGACCAACGCCAAGGAACTGTTCAACGTCATACAGCAGTTCTCAAAATCCACCTGCTCAGCCACGGACGTCACTCCCTCCCAGGAACTCTGCGACAAGCTCAGCTCCTATTTCCATCTGACAATCAAGGCCCTCTACGACAACTTCAGAGAACCAACGACAAGCACCACCCCCTACCCACCGCCACCGATAAGCCAACCATCAGGTCCTGGGATCCCGCTACTGTCGAACTCATCACAGCGACCATGAAGAAAACCCACTCAGAAGCCCCAACGGACCCCTGCTCACCGCACTTCTTCCACAGGGCCGCCACTGTCATCGCACCCGAACTAGAACGCACCATCAACGCCTACCTCAGATCAGGCATCTGCCCAGACGACTGGAAACGAGCGGAGGTAAAACCCCTCCTCAAGAAACCATCGGACGACCCAACGGACCTGAAAAACTACCGGCCCATCTCCCTCCTCCCTTTTGCGGCCAAAGTCACAGAGAGACTCGTAAATGCCCAGCTGACTGCCTTCATAGAGGACAACTCCATCCTGGACGCCTCCCAGTCTGGATTCCGCAGCAACCACAGCACCGAGACCGCCATCCTTGCCGCCACTGACGACATCAGCATGCTACTCGACCAGGGACACACCGCGGCCCTTATCCTTCTAGACCTCTCCGCAGCCTTCAACACCATCTCACATCGCACTCTCGCAGCCAGACTGCACGAAGCAGGAATACAAGGAGCCGCCCTCTACTGGATTCAATCCTCCCTCTCTGTCAGATCCCAGAGGATCCGACTCCCTCCCTTCCTCTCCAAACCCATGGAAATCAACTGCAGAGTACCCCAGGTATCATCACTCATCCCCACGCTCTTCAACATATACATGGCCCCCCTCGCCGCCATCGTCAGACAGCATGGGCTCAGCATCGTATCCTACGCAGACGACACCCAGCTCAACCTCTCGCTCATTAAGAATCCCAAAGACACCAGACTCTGTTTCCAGGAAGGCATGAAGAACGTGGCAGGCTGGATGAAGGACAGCTGCCTGAAGCTAAACTCAGAGAAGACCGAGGTCCTCCTCCTCGGTCCCTGCACCTCCGCCTGGGACAACACCTGGTGACCCTCTGCCCTCGGGAGCCCACCCACCACTACAGACCATGCTCGCAACCTCGGCATCATTCTTGACTCCTCCCTTTCCATGAACCACCAGATCAACGCCGTCACCTCCACTAGTTTCAACTGCCTTCGCATCCTCAGCACGACGTTCAAGTGGATCCCCTCCGACTGCAGAAGGACCGTCACCCACGCACTCATTACCTGCAGACTGGACTACGGCAACACCTTCTACGCCGGAATCAACAAAACTCTTCTGCAAAGACTCCAGACCATTCAGAACGCCTCAGCTAGACTCATTCTTGGGACTCTGCGCCATGAGCACATGACCCAACACCTACGAGGCCTCCACTTGCTAGAGGGTCACCTTCAAACTCCTCACCCACACCTTCAAATCCCTCCACAACATCGGATCCAAATACCTCAACGAGAGAGTATCCTTCCACGTACCCAAGAGGAACCTCCGCTCCACGACCTCGACCTGGCAGAAACCCCCTGCATCCGCAGAAACAGAACCGGCGGGAGAGCTTTCTCCTGCATCGCAGCCAAAACCTGGAACAAACTCACTGTGAACATCAGACAATCCCCGACCCTGCACACGTTCAGGAAGGACCTCAAGACCTGGCTCTTTGACTGATCCGAAGCCGCCCCCCCACTGCGCCTTGAGACCCTCATGGGTGAGTAGCATGCTATATAAACCCCTGATTGATTGATTGATCATGTGACAGACATTGCATGGTGCCTGCCCCGGGGTGCAGGCATGTTTGAAAACATGCCTCTGTGCATCGGGGCTTGTGCTGTGGCCCTTTTCCGGGCCGCAGCACAAGCCTCTATACAAAGAGGCATGTTTCCAACCGCATCCACGGCGGTAGGATCCTAATTTGGCAGGCGGTACCACTGACTGCCTGTTAGTCAGTCCCATTCCCACAACGATTACGGTCGGGCGCTCGTCGGACCACCATCATAATCAGCCCCAATTTTTTTTAACTTTTGTTTTTAATTTTATTGCCCCTGTCATATTTCAAAACATACGCATTGCCTCCACATTATTTCAACGTATACAGAAAACCAGATCCGGCAGTCGAGCCTTCTCCTACATCGCTCCTGCAGCATGAAACGATCTGCTGCTACACATCAGAGCTTCCTCCTCCTCACTTCTTGAATTCCACTAGAAGGTGGAGACCTGGTTTTTTGAGAACTCCTACTAGAGCCTAGGTGTGTCAAGATTCACACCTGCTCAGCGCCAGGATACCCACCCGGGAGATAGTGCACTCTACAAATCTGCATAACATAACATTATATACAATTTTACTAATGTAATATTTTTTATTTATGTTTTTGATGGAAAGATGTTTTGGTAGTATAGTTAAAAAAATAGAAATAGATTATTTAATTTATACATTGATTATTTACATTTATTTCTACATACTTTTAAACTTTAATATTTATAAAATTGTTAAAATGTGGTTAAGTTAAGTAAAAAGGATTTTTTTTGTGTTTATAAAACAGGTTTTTGTATAATTTACGGTTTGAACCGAATAGTCTCAAGGCCACTTTTTTAAGGTTTGTTTTCACTTTTTAGCAAACTTCTATAAATTGCACAATTTAAATACATTTTTATAAATTGATTTCTTTAAGTTTATTGAAAAGTAAGTTATTATTTTATAACAAAATGTTTGTTTGTATAGTTACTCTGGTTTATTTATGTTTTGTTCATTTTTAGGTAGGTAGTTTGAATTTTTTTTTAGTGTTGCTTTAATTTTTAATTTGAGGAATTTAATTTAGTTGTTTTTATATTTGTTATATTTGATATTTTTTTATTTTGATTTAAGTTTATGATTTTAAAATACTTTTCAGTTTAGTTTATTTTGTAATTTTAATTTTATTGTATATTTCTGGTTTAATATTTTTATTATGTATTGCACATTTTAATTTTAATATTTTTCTGGAGTTTTTAAGAAACTATCCCATCATATTTCACATATCCACTCCCGCCTGGCCAAGATGATCGACATGGAGATAGCTCCAGACCCACTAATAGCCTTGCTCGCATATGTTCAGGACATACCAAAGAGTTTCCGACGATTCACTGCATTTGCATTGCTCGTGGCTAAGCGCAAAATCGCTCTTCACTGTGGGAGCAGATACCCACCCACTGCCAAAGCACACAGCACAAACACACTGGCTGAGCAGGTGCTGAAAATGGCATAACATTAACATGGACAGGATACTACACTGTGTTCTGGCAAATGTTTTGAGGTAGGGTAGGGCCTTGGTTGTTAGGGAATAAAAGCATGTTGTTGTAAATAAAAGCACTTTGCTTGTAAGCATTTAATGCATTTGCTTAGTCTGTTTGGATTTTTTTAAATTTAATTTGTTGTAGGAATTGTTCTATTTATATCTCTTGGTAGCGTTGTTCTTTTTTAATATTTCTAAGAATTGGCATAGTGTAAGGTGGCTTTTTGAAATGTTCCTTCAAGGAAATGTGCTACCCTCCCACTGCTTTATTTTTATCTCTTGTAAGATTGCACTGTCACATATTCTCCACCATGGAATTTGAAAGTTTCGAGGCGGCCAACTCACGTGCGTTCAATAGTGGAGAGAGTTTGTGTTTGTTTGTTGGTAGAATGAGGATTTTATCTGCATGTCATAGTGTTTTGTCACCTCTTGGACATAGGCTAAAGGTACTAACTTTTTAATTTCATAAGCAAATTGAGGGTCTGTGTCATAATCTGTGCTAAGTATTGCCTACAAATAGTTTGCTTAAAATGGTAGTAGCACCTATGTATAGCTGTGTGTAGCTACACTTTTAGAAATAGTGGCCATCATGGCCTGTTCAAAGTCTATAATATTTTTGGGTGGGTTGTAATGATTTTTTTGTTTTATTGTCAAGAGCTTGCTGTATGTTGCACTTTGCTTGTTTGGCAATGCATATACTAATGGGACATTAGTGGTATGGCTCTGGCCTTGTATATTTTTGTCAAAATAGTCAGCAACAAGATTTAAACACCCCAACCATCATGAGTTTTTGGCACCGGGTTAGGGTTTGTAGTATTTGTAGCATAGACGAGATTTGTTTAGTTTGCTATTTCCATTGTCATGCGTTGACTCTTGGTTAGTGTGTGTTACTTTTACATTTTCAGGGACTCTGTTCCTAGCTATGTCTGTCGTGCACTAGGGGTGTGCCTTGCTATCCTTCAGATTCTTCTTATTAGTCTTTTTCAGTTACCTATGACTGCCTCTGGAACATGGGAATTATGTCTGTAAGAATAGTTCCTGTAGGTGATTGGGAACTAGTGCTTGTTTCTCTTAAATTCAGCAGATTTCTAGCTTGTAGTTCTGTACTGTTTGGGGTGATTGTCTTCCATCACACGTTCTATATCAGAAGAACAACAGTATTCGCTGTAGCGTAAAAGAGTTTTATCCCTTTCGTGAAGTTATGTTGCAATTTCAAACACTATATCTGTGGGCTAAATGACTTAAAAATATATATGTTACATTGTATGTATATACATTTAGATCTGAGAAGGAATCCCTCTGAGATCTGGAGGGTAGAGAGACCCCTTTCACAATCAGAAGGGATTTGGGGGATACGTTCTCCCTTTTTAATTAAACGTCCAACTTAAAGGTATCCCACCTTAAATGTTGTTTGTGATCTGTTCAGGGGAGGGGAAAACTAGCCCTAAATATGACACTGCACTACTAAATGAGGGGAAGGAAAGACTTCCTTTTCTTTAAATAACCCTCACACACTATAGTAGTGTCATATTTCATCATCAGGTTCACCAAGGCTCCTTAAGATTAGGGTGGGCTCAACCTTCTTTCAGTGGGCTCTTATGAGAAAAAGACCAGGGGCTTAGCAAGAGGTTAAAATTCCATCCTTTTATTATTGGAGCGGTTGGGGATGTTAAAATTACAAAGTATGTGGGGTTTTAGGTTTTAATGATCCTATGACCCTGTATCATACTGTAACACTGTGTAGAAGTAGTGTGGTCAAGGAAAGGCTCACTATACTCAGTACTTGAGTTTGAATGTGCTTTATTATTGGCAACACAGGAAATCACAATAATTCTTCGTCTCTTTCTTGTTTTCCTTTTCTTGCAGGGTCTTTTACTTCTGATCCCTCTGTTGAGCCCCATTCCCCGTTGTCCCTCGGACAGAAATAAAAAAAAGGCTCAGGTAAGTGTATTATATTATACTTTACTTAGGGGGGAAGATGTGAGGGATAAATAATAGTTGTGCTAAACGTGAAGGGAAGGGATGGAGATTGGAGCAATCAAAAACAAATAGAGAAAGTTTGTTCCTTTTTGATTTCCTTCCTTCTCACTAATTTTCCTTTTTTTTAGGTCTCGCCTGACCCAGCGCATGCGCTGGTCTGGCGAGACTTATTGAGAGGGCTCCAAAAAGTGCTACTAGGCCAGCCTAGAGCTACAGTGCATGTGCGCGGGCGCGCGCGCCACGCTTGTCGCGATTACTTTCACTTTCGCGGCCCGCTTGACATAGCCAACAGGTCTCGCTTTTGGGACCTTATAAGTATTTAGTTATGCAACTGTTGCATGGCTAAACACTTATAAGGTCCCAAAGGCGAGACCTTTTGGCTATGCCAATGTTTGTCTTTTCTGTGTCCCTTTAACCCCTCTGCCTCCCCTCCCATCCCTCTGTGTCTCAGCCCCTTTCCAAATGCCCGTAAACGTCCACGCACCTGGAAGAGCCACGTCCCTCCAGGGCCGTGGCGTGGTGATTCCACGGTTGCAATCTGGTCTCTCTCTGCTTTGGCTTTTCTTCCTCCTCCGGGTGCAGGCGTTCTGCTTGCCGTCAGACTGCGACGTTCCCTGGGCTCCGGTTCTCTCTTCTCAAGGGCTGTTGGGTCTTCTTCTTTCGTTTGGTCTGTCTCGCTGGTTTCTTCTTTTTGGGATTTCAGCCCCCGCACAACTGATCCAGCCACTGACAAAACCGACGTGCTCTCCGCGCCGCCTTCTTGAAGCGTGTCGTCGTCCCTGATGTCCGCCCTCAGCTCCGTCTTAAAGGGGCCGCCTGCTGTTTCGCAAGGAAAACCCGAAATCCTCCCCCTAAGGTTTCAAAACATTGGTGATTCATCCAAAACAGATATGAATCTGTCCGACACACTTAGACTTAATCTTTTTTTTTATTTTCAAACATATATCTACATACAAATAATCATAAATACAATTAATTTTATAAGTATTTGCTTCAAAGGTACATAAAAACAAATACATACATGTAGAATAATAGCACAGTATTCAAAACAGAAAGGAGCCCACTTAACGTGGTAGTCCAACACATGACATGATTATGGAAAAATAAACATTGGTCAGACAGCCAGACAAAACAATTTTAAACACTAAACACAAAAGAAAAACAATACATTAAACAAATAACCAATCAGTAATACAATGATTCCATAATTAGTTGGAGACAAGGCACAAATCAGTAGAACAAAACGCCGACGCGCGTATTGGAACACTGAAGCACATAAACGGTTCCTTCTTCAGGGCTAGAATATGTATTACATTCCGACATATCGAGGCATCTGTATGTCATGTGGAAACCACCGGATGTGTGGTACAAGGGGCTCAATATTAAAAAGACACAATACGTCTATTGCCGGTAATGAAGGCTCAAAGGTAAGATGTAACGTGCTGCCGGGATATCAAGAGGGTCCCAGGGCAGGTATCACAATGGACATCATGGAGTTAGGGTCGAGTGCATAGCTCAAGGGACCGGATACAACTGTGGCATCTGCGGGTCCAGAATAGACTCAAGGATAAAAATAGAGGAAAAAGAAGGGTCTACAAGGTGTCTTTAACCATTTAACAGCATACGGGGTATCATAAAGTATAGTATGACACGAATCACAGGCATCTAGTGCCTCGGTCCAACCGGCCACACAATGAGAGGTCCGGAATGGCGTCCGCTATCCGTATCGTCACGTCGATCAATACCCGTCCCCTAGCTCAGTGGTGATCCAGCCACCGACAAAACCGACGCACTCTCCGCCCCGCTTTCTTGAAACGTGTTTTCATCCCTGACGTCCGCCCTCAGCTCCGTCTTAAAGGGGCCACCTGCTGTTTCCCCTTTCTCCGCTTCTTGCTGACAATAAAGCGGCCAGGCGGGAAAAGGGGACTGTGAATACAGGAGGGGAGAGATGTATGAAGGGATGACATCGCATTCCTTCTCCTCTATCCCACCATCTAATACAAGAGCTATCTGACACATACCAACATGTTTCAGCCCTACACTAAGGCTTAGATGGGTCTGGGGCTTACATCTGAGTGATACGGTATACCACCACTGGTCCGTATATCGTATTGCGCTATTTTTTATGTACACATTATGCATGCAACCTTGTGTATGCTAGGGCAGTGAGTATACTTGCCCTTTTATTCCGTCAGGGTCCAACCTCTAATTGAAATTTTTTGCACAGTTGTCATATGGGTTACTTTATGACATCCTGCGAGATATTATATTCACATCGTGAAGGTTCTCACCCCTTGCATGCATCACCCAATGCATGCCAATATGGTTGTGATCCTGAAACTCTTATCTTCACCACCAATCCAATGTATATGGAGTATTAATGTGCCAGACATTCTTTCACAGCTCAATTTGTATCAAACATATAGAACTTCTCCTTTTTTTATACATATAGGAGTAGAACGTTGTATTTTACACAAACTATGCGTTTTCGTGTCTTAGTGTTATTCTAAAGATATCGTACTGTTATCTTCCAACATTCATATAAGGCGTTGCAATAATTTCTCTTTTGAGGTTTGTTTGTGTCCGCACACACCTCCGTTGCCACCCTATTCCATACATTCATGTGATATTCATATGTATTGTTTATAGTTAAGAACCAGACATATTGTTTGTAGTTAAAAAAAAACATTAAAACACTAACTTATTATATCTCACACAATAGCTTTTCATTTTTAGTGAATATAAGAGGTTTATCCCCAAACACCCTTTTTCATAAAGAACTCAAAGGTAATTCTGGCCCATGAGGACAGACCATGCCTCACATGCATCACAATCACATGTAAGGGATACCCATCATATGCTTTTGGTAGTCAGCATACGTCACCCGCCTTTTGCAAAAAATCATGGGTGCCCACGTTTGCAAGGCTTGGCCACCACTGTGCATAGTGCCATGGATGCTGACAAAAGGCTAAGAATAATCACTTTATGCCAGAAGTGCCCATTATGATGAAGGCCTCTTTATTGCACAGCCCAGAAAGACTTATATATACCAAGTAGAGCTTTTGTTATGCAAAATGTAATGTATTATGTGTGCTATCACCAGTGGTCCCTAGGCGTGTGACAGTATAGAGAAGCATATTGAGTACCCTACTGTGCAGTTAAATAGCAAAGACTTGATGAAATAGCCACGTTTTGAGTTGAGAGCAGAATGTGAGTAGAAATCACAGAACTTGAATCGGCCGGAAGAGAAGTCCATAGCCAGGGATCAGATGCACTGCTGTATTTTGGATGACATGGACCTTCTGTAGGATATATTTAGGCAGATCAAAATACAGGTAATTTGCAAATTCAAGGTTAGATCCAGCCAATACTCTGACTGCAGTATGCTTACAATCCAAAGATAATAACAGAAGGAACGTTAAGGTAGTAGGTGCAAGATGATATGACTAGGAACAGGAATAGTCCTTATTTCGAAAAGCCAGGAAATATCCAACCAAAGATCACAGCAGCCAATCAACACAAGAACCTCAGTTTTATCCCCATTCAGTTCAAATATTTTACTTCCAAGCTAAATTGGAGTCTCAAGTTGAGAGATGGCTACGTCTCCCTTTATCCATGGCAGGCAGAATTGCTATCATTAAGATGATGATTCTCCCCAAATTTTTATATTTTTTTAACAATATCCCCATACCACTCACTCAGAGTTTCTTTGCCACATTGCGATCCCATCTTGTCAGGTTGGTATGGGGCGGCAAACAGTCTCGCGTCCGTTGGAAGATACTCACTCTTCCGTACGACAGAGGCGGAATTGGAGTGCCGGATTTTTATTTATATTACCTGGTCGCACAGTGTGGCTATGCCTTTGCTTGGTACCACCCTGATGCACGGATCCCATTTCTGCGTCCGGAGGCTGACTTTGTTCTTCCTGAGCGCTTGACAGCTGTCTTACCTAAAGGCGAACCCAGGAGTCCGGTCGACATACAAACGGTCTCGACCACTAGCTGGGCATGGAGTAGGCTCCTGCGTTACACGGGCAATTCAATTTTATATTCCTCGGCTCTTCCTGTGCCAAATGCTCGTTGGCTTCCCATAACAGGCGAGAAACTCGTGCAACGCACATTGACTAAGTTTGATATTGCTAAGATAGGCGATTTGTACCCTGGCGGGCACATATTCTCGGTCTCGGAGGACGCACGCTTCCAGGACGCTACATTCATGGATAAATTTGTCCTCAGTAGATTTTATTCAACAGTAAGGTCTACGATATTGGGCTTCCCTTTAGAGCCAGCCTTATTTGAGCCACTGACTCTACTCATGGAGAAGGAAACAGGTGCAAACATAATCTCCAAACTGTACAAACTGTGTATAGCACGAGTTCCCAGTGTGTATGATAGGCTTCGTTTGGAGTGGGAGTCCGACCTGGGACATCTTATTTCGGATGACCAGTGGTGCGCCTGCAGCAAGGTTACCAAAAACGTGTCGTTAAATAGTCATCATAAGCTCTTACATTATAAGTTTCTTCGTAGAAGCTACATGACACCTGCAAAACTGCCTAAGATCGACCCTGAAAGGCCCCACATATGCTGGAAATGCGGCGCGCCACACGCTGATTTCGCCCACATGACTTGGACATGCCCACGCATACATACATACAGGGAACAGATGCACAAAATATTGGGGGATATTCCTGGGCTTACTCTGGTTCCTATTCCGCATTGTTGGGTTACACGGTCAACTTTCCTAAAGCAGTCCGGAGGCTAGCATCCCTGGGTTTCCTTCTGGCAAAACGAGAGATCGCACACACGGCTGGCTTAACAGTTTGGCGTTCTGCAGAACAAACAGCGAGATCTATTCTAGCCTGCTTCCCAGCATAGCGCGCCCTAAAGATATCTGGGGCCCGTACAAGGCGTACATTGCTACCCTGAACGATGCATCTCCATCCCAATCTAGCTCAGGGATTGTTCCCACGGGGATTGGTTAGCTCCTGTGGTCTGAGCACTGACATGTCAGGCAGGGCATTGTGTGGCATGGAAGTGTTTTGCCCGCTCCCCCTTCACCCGGCCCATTTTGTTGAGCACTCTAGAGTTTAAGTCGCACTAGTTTGTGAGTACTGTTTTGCCACCTTGGGAAATATTGGAGGGGACATAACTACGCAAATGGAGTTGTGGAGCTTCAACTGTAATGTGATATGTTGCACAGCATGTTATATTTCTACTCTGACGAGATACTAGTGTATATTGTAAGTTGAGACAGATGTGATGTCACTGATATGTTTATCATATAACAAAGACGATTGTAACAACTGATGAGAACTTGTTGTTGGTTTGGTAATAAAAGATAAATAAAGTTTTTTAAAAAGTATTTGACTTCCAATCCAATTAAAAAAAGGTCTGTGGTCTGATCAAATTCCAGATGAGAGGAGGGGTTATTTTCCAGGCAAGTTATAAATTGAGTGTTGTCTGCATACATATGCCTATTTTCCTTTCTTTTCTAACATGCTATCAGGAGGAATGACATATGTTGAACAGATGGGGGAAGAGAGGAACCTTGTAGAATGCTGCAAGTAGCAGATCATTGCTGGCCAATAAAGGTGTTCAACTTTACTGCCTGAGTCCGGTGGGTCACAAAGATTGAAACCAGTTCAACGCTGAACTTCTGAGACCTACTGCAGCAATTTGGTCAAGCAAGATGATGTGGTCAACTGTATCAAATGCTGTGGACAGGTCCATAGGACCAAGACACTCGCCGGACCCGCATCCAAGTCTAGTCTTATGACAAGCTAGAAGCACCAACTTGATACTGTCGACCGGGCTAAATCCAGCCTGTAGAGTTACCATGCAATTACTATCCTGCAAATGGCTGCCTAATATACGTGTGTAAAAGAAAAACACAACCATTGAGATGAAAGTCTAACATGCATGTAATGCAAAATAGCAATTTGCAAGCAAAGATATTGCAAAGCAACTGCGATTTTAACAGACCAGAGATTTTGCCCTAAATCAGCTGGTGCATGTAATTCTAGAATCAATGCATTAGTTAAAAGATATTCTGAATACAAGTGAATAGAAGTGGGCACACGTGGCTGACAATGAAACCAACCTATATTCATGATTGAGCAGATGACCAGTGGCGGCTCCTCGACTATGGGGGAGGAGAGTGCCCCCCCGCCTCATCAGCCTCAAACTTTAAAAATAAAATGATAATGGAAGTGTTTATTATTTTTTTCTTTTTCTTACAATAGAGGAGGCTTGGGGGTGGGGCTGTCATGAAGATGGAGTGGTGGACAGGGCACTGTTGTCTGTGCACATGACTGTGACAGCTGGCCAAACCGTCATGCGCCCTGAAGCTCTCTCCAACCCGAGCTGCATTGCCGGGTTGGAAAGAGCAAAGCACAGGCTCCTCGTCTCACTAGGAGCACAAATCCTGGGCGCTCAGGCCAATCCTGACGCTGCTTTCAGCAGCATGAAAGCAGAATCAGGATTGGCCGCAGGGGATTCTACAAGCCTGTGCTGGTGAGGAGAGTGCAGAAGAGGGAGATTGGGCGATGCAGCTGGTAACTTATTTATTTTTGTGTGTCTCCTTTGTTAGTAGTCCATCACCCCCTTCCCCCTCCCGACCCGCTACTCTGCCGGGACACTAGTAACTACTGCTGATGACAGGATCTTCTCACAGAAAGAATACTATTTTCTAAAATTCTTGCTTCGTTGTGCCAATCCTCAGATTGATGCAAAAACAACAGTTGATGGACAGAATGCATAACAATGTCATACATTCACCCCAGTACAGAGATCTGGGCCTAAATCCATCGTTGTTCTGCTCACCATGCCATCCCAGTTTGAACCCAGCCATATGCAAATCAGTCTTGACCCTGTGCCTCATGGGAACAGTCCAGCCCGAACTGCCAAGCCAGGTCCTCCCTGGACTGGAAACAAGCATCCTAGGACCGGTTTCGGGGTTTCACCCCTCTTCAGCCAGAATAGCTTGATTCCAGTGGCATGGAGAGCACGGGACCACGTCTGGGCATACCCGTCCCACTCGGGGTGACATATGCAAAAACAACAATTGATGGACAGAATGCAGAACAATGTCATACATTCACCCCAGTACAGAGATCTGGGTCTAAATCCATCGTTGTTTTGCTCACCATGCCATTCCAGTTTGAACCCAGCTATATGCAAATCAGTCTTGACCCTGTGCCTCATGGGAACAGTTCATCCCGAACTGCCAAGCCAGGTCCTCCCTGGACTGGAAACAACAATATAAGACCGGTTTCGGGGTTTCACCCCTCTTCAGCCAGGAAAGCTTGATTCCAGTGGCAAGGAGAGCACGGGACCCACGTCTGGGCATACCCGTCCCACTCGGGGTGACAAATGCAAAAACAACAGTTGATGGACAGAATGCAGAACAATGTCATACATTCACCCCAGTACAGAGATCTGGGCCTAAATCCATCTTATTTTGCTCACCATGCCATTCCAGTTTGAACCCATCCATATGCAAATCAGTCTTGACCCTGTGCCTCATGGGAACAGTCCAGCCCGAACTGCCAAGCCAGGTCCTCCCTGGACTGGAAACAAGCATCCTAGGACCGGTTTCGGGGTTTCACCCCTCTTCAGCCAGAATAGCTTGATTCCAGTGGCATGGAGAGCACGGGACCCACGTCTGGGCATACCCGTCCCACTCGGGGTGACAAATGCAAAAACAACAATTGATGGACAGAATGCAGAACAATGTCATACATTCACCCCAGTACAGAGATCTGGGCCTAAATCCATCGTTGTTTTGCTCACCATGCCATTCCAGTTTGAACCCAGCTATATGCAAATCAGTCTTGACCCTGTGCCTCATGGGAACAGTCCATCCCGAACTGCCAAGCCAGGTCCTCCCTGGACTGGAAACAAGAATATAAGACCGGTTTCGGGGTTTCACCCCTCTTCAGCCAGGAAAGCTTGATTCCAGTGGCAAGGAGAGCACGGGACCCACGTCTGGGCATACCCGTCCCACTCGGGGTGACAAATGCAAAAACAACAGTTGATGGACAGAATGCAGCACAATGTCATACATTCACCCCAGTACAGAGATCTGGGCCTAAATCCATCTTATTTTGCTCACCATGCCATTCCAGTTTGAACCCATCCATATGCAAATCAGTCTTGACCCTGTGCCTCATGGGAACAGTCCAGCCCGAACTACCAAGCCAGGTCCTCCCTGGACTGGAAACAAGCATCCTAGGACCGGTTTCGGGGTTTCACCCCTCTTCAGCCAGAATAGCTTGATTCCAGTGGCATGGAGAGCACGGGACCCACGTCTGGGCATACCCGTCCCACTCGGGGTGACAAATGCAAAAACAACAATTGATGGACAGAATGCAGAACAATGTCATACATTCACCCCAGTACAGAGATCTGGGCCTAAATCCATCGTTGTTTTGCTCACCATGCCATTCCAGTTTGAACCCAGCCATATGCAAATCAGTCTTGACCCTATGCCTCATGGGAACAGTCCATCCCGAACTGCCAAGCCAGGTCCTCCCTGGACTGGAAACAAGAATATAAGACCGGTTTCGGGGTTTCACCCCTCTTCAGCCAGGAAAGCTTGATTCCAGTGGCAAGGAGAGCACGGGACCCACGTCTGGGCATACCCGTCCCACTCGGGGTGACAAATGCAAAAACAACAGTTGATGGACAGAATGCAGCACAATGTCATACATTCACCCCAGTACAGAGATCTGGGCCTAAATCCATCTTATTTTGCTCACCATGCCATTCCAGTTTGAACCCATCCATATGCAAATCAGTCTTGACCCTGTGCCTCATGGGAACAGTCCAGCCCGAACTACCAAGCCAGGTCCTCCCTGGACTGGAAACAAGCATCCTAGGACCGGTTTCGGGGTTTCACCCCTCTTCAGCCAGAATAGCTTGATTCCAGTGGCATGGAGAGCACGGGACCCACGTCTGGGCATACCCGTCCCACTCGGGGTGACAAATGCAAAAACAACAATTGATGGACAGAATGCAGAACAATGTCATACATTCACCCCAGTACAGAGATCTGGGCCTAAATCCATCGTTGTTTTGCTCACCATGCCATTCCAGTTTGAACCCAGCCATATGCAAATCAGTCTTGACCCTATGCCTCATGGGAACAGTCCATCCCGAACTGCCAAGCCAGGTCCTCCCTGGACTGGAAACAAGAATATAAGACCGGTTTCGGGGTTTCACCCCTCTTCAGCCAGGATAGCTTGATTCCAGTGGCATGGAGAGCACAGGACCCACGTCTGGACATACCCGGCCCACTCGGGGTGACAAATACAAAAACAACAGTTGATGGACAGAATGCAGAACAATGTCATACATTCACCCCAGTACAGAGATCTGGGCCTAAATCTATCATTTTTTTGCTCATGATGCCATTCCAGTTTGAACCCAGCCATATGCAAATCAGTCTTGACCCTGTGCCTCATGGGAACAGTCCAGCCCAAACTGCCAAGCTAGCCTGGCTGAAGAAGGGCTACATACCCTGAAACTGGTCCCAGGATGCTTGTTTCCAGTCCAGGGAGGACCTGGCCTGGCAGTTCGGTCTGGACTGTACCCATGGGGCACAGGGTCAAGACTGATTTGCATGTGGCTGGGTCCAAACGGGGGTGGCATAGTGGGCAAAAGAACGATGGATTTAACCCTGATCTTTTGACTGGGGGAGAATGTTTGCATTGTCGGCATTCCGTCCATCATTAGTCTGCTGTAACACTTTTTGCCCTAAGTGGGATGGGTATGCCCAGACGTGGGTCCCTTGCTCACTGCGCCACTGGATTCAAGCTAGCCTGGCTGAAGAAGGGTGACATACCCTGAAACTGGTCCCAGAATGCTTGTTTCCGGTCCAGGGAGGACCTGGCCTGGCAGTTCGGTCTGGCCTGTTCCCATGGAGCACAGGGTCAAGACTGATTTGCATATGGCTGGGTCCAAACAGGGGTGGCGTAGTGGGTGTGAGAAAGTGCCATCTTTCTTGCATGGTATGCCCCCCCTTTTTGCTAAATTGCTGAATGTACTTCGATTGAGTGTACCCTGGGTTCCTGCCAATCAGGTGCCCAGGGCCTATGTTCCTTCCTTAAACCACACAAACTCCAAATTGGCAAACCCTAGCCACATGTCAGCCCCTAGTAAATGGTACCCTAGGTACCCAGGGCCTTGTGACCAGGGAAGGCCTCTAAGGGCTGCAGCACTCATTGTGCCACCCTCAGAGGCCCTGTACCCTTACACACACACTGCCCTTGCAGGCTGAGTGTCTGGGTGCAGGACAAAAACAAAGAGTCGACATGGCACACATCACTGTGTACCATGCCCATCACCTACACTGCCAAGGCATATGTCAGCCACCCCTCTAGCTGGGTGCATTACGCCTATGGTGTGGGCACAGGAGCAGGAGCCCTGTGCCCCTACAGTACCCGGGTCCATTCCTGGGCACTGTAAGTGCAGTGCTGTCATTTAAGATTACATGGTGCGGAGAGCTTGTCAAACACGAGCTCCACAGCACCATATTGGCAACACTGAAGCCTGGGAAGTTTGGTATCAAACTTCTCAGCACATTGAACCCACACTGATGCCAGTGTAGGATTTAATGTACTAAGCACCCCAGAGGGCATCTTAGAGATGCCCCCTTACAACTAACTTACAATCCACGTCTGCTCTGAGGCTGCCCAGGCTGCCACACAGCAGACACGTTGCTGGACCCCTGGGTGGGAGAGCCCCTGCTCTCCCGGGCCTGCAACAATGCACATCCTGGGTGAGGTGAGAAATCTCCTCCCCCAGGATGAGCAAAGGGAAGCTTCAAAGGCATGCCGCCATTTGGAGTTTCCCCAGGCCACTGCAACCCCCCACTCTGGCGGGAAGCTTGGCCGGAAACCCCATACAAGGACAGGGGATGTGCCAGCCTGCCCACCCCACCCCTCAGGTGGGGGAGGCGAGGTGAAGCACATCTCCGGGCTCTCGCCATCTTGAAGATGGGAGGCCCTACCCTATCAGGATTAGGCTACTGCCCCCCTCCCACAGGAGAGAGGCAGGATAGGGGGTGTACCCACCCCAGGACAAGGACCCATTGGTCCCTGGCCTTCACCTACCTGTAACACCCCTAAATCTAGTATTTAGGGGCACCCTGAACCTTCCTTCCTTAGATTCCAGATAGAAAACGACAAGAAGAGCAAGAAGAACAAAGACCTGCCCTGCAGCTGCTAAAAAGAGAAGAAGACACCAACTGCTTTGGCCCCAGCCCTACCGGCCTGTCGACTCTCGAACCTGCAGCGGCGCGGCATCCCTCGTGGCCAGCAACCTCACCAACCCCGGAGGACCTGGCTACCTTTTAGCTCTAAGCCCCTGGGACTCCCACGAGTAGAGGCTCTACTCAAGAAACCTATTTTTAACCCCTGGCAGCAGCCCGGAACCGCGGACCCAACACACTCTGCACCAGCCAAGCCTGGCCAGTGCCGGAGTGGACAAAGACCCAGAGGACGACCCCACGGCGACTGTGACCCAGAGTCCGGCACCCAAGGACCCCCCTCGACATCCCGGAAGAAGCCTGCAGCCTCAGAACCAAGTGCCACCCCAGCCGCGATCAACCAGAGGGTAAGATTCCCGACGTCAAAAGGCACCCCTGCACCCGGCGCCCTGCGACCCCCTGTGCCCAATCCCGGGGTACCCACCTAACCTACAACTACCCAACTTACCTCTTGAAGTGGTGGTGGCACCTGAAACATCCTCGTCCCCGAGCCTGCAGCCTCTTTCCAAACCGGAACATTCCCATTGATTTCCATTGAGCGCCCTAAGGCTCAAAAGCACCCTGCACCCAGCCGCCTGAGTGGCCCTGGCAGTGCCCTCTCTACACTAACCTACTTCCCCACTTGCCCTGAGTAAGTGACCAGGAGCCCAGCTCCCACAGCCGCGTGGCTTGCCAGACAGCAGCCACCAACCAAGGCCCCCCTATCCCTCATAGGATAACATTGGGCCCAACTCTCTCTGCACCCGGCCGTCCTGAAACCGCTGAGGGTGAACCAACTGTACCTACCTGACACTGGGGGACCCCTGAGTCCATGCCCGGAATTTCAACACTACCAGTCGAGTACTTACCCTTAAACCGCTAACTTCATTTTCCTCATAGGGGAACATTGACTGGCTTTTTCTTCAAAAATCTTCTAAGTGTGAACTTTTCAAAACTGCAAAAATTCACCAAAAATCAGCCAAGTGACAAAAACGAATTTACTCACCTGCTCCTAGGTGAGCTCCCAGTGCTGGATCTTGGTGCCCAGCCCTGACTCTGAAAAGTGTTCACAACTATACTTACCTCTAACTCATTTTTCTCCCATAGGAAACCATTGTCTGCTTTTCTGTGAAATTTCTTCTAAGTGTCTACTTTTGCAAATTTGAAATATTCTTTTAAAATCGTACCATTTCTGCAAACGAAATTACTTACCTGCTTTTGATAAGGACCCCAGTCCTGGGTCTAGGCACCCAGTCCTGGATTACTAAAGTAACGATAAAGTACTCTACCTGCAATTTGAATTTCTTGCCATAGAGATCCATTGAATGTTTTCTGTGAAATATTTTCTAAGTGCTAACTTTTGAAATAGCTAAATATTATTTAAAAATCATTACAGTTATTAAGTCGACTTTCATCACTTGATTCTGAATACTGACCCCAGGCTGGTTCTAGGAGCCAGACCTGGAATTCCAAAAGTAATCTGAAAAGTAATTTATTACAAATAACCTGAATTTACCATTGAGCTCAATGCATTGTTATGTTTAGGAAATAGGATTGTTTATTGCAACCAACTGTGACTGTTTACACAAATTTATTGCTTAAAACAAAAGTATTTATATTCAACCTCTCATTCTGAGAAAGTATATTTTTACCCCCTTTGTGGTTCTAAAAATAAAACAAGCATATATTTTATATATATAAACCATTGGCCTAGAGTTCAGTTATTGAGTGTGTGAAACCATTTGCTGACTGAGTGTATACAATAAATGCTTTACACTGTCCTCTGGCACTGCCTTACTGCTCGACCAAGCTACCACTTTTGAGAGTAAGGTCATACCTAACTTTGACCTCTATCAGCCTCTGGGGGACTGTGGACTCTGTGCACCCTGTACCTATTAGGGATCAGTATATACAGAGCCACTTTCTCACATTGGTGGATCAGCGGTGGGATACAAACTTGCATTTGTTGGACTACTTGGTTACCATCTGATCACACGACAGAACTCTTAAAAATTGCCTTTAGAATTCTGATTGGTTTTTCCAAAATTACTAAAAGTCTTGCTAGGGCCTTGCTTAAGTCCCATTAGAATTTTAGAAAAATAAAAGTCACTATAGTCAGGGTAGAGGGTTAGAACTGTCAGGTTAGAATGTCTCAAACAAACCCAGCTATTAGTGATAATAATAACATGGACCTGGTGGAGGAGCTCGACCTCACACCTTACTTACACTTGTCTTTCAAGGAATTGAGGTCCTTATGTAAACTCAAAAACTTACAAATGGGTCAGCATCCAACCAAACAAGGGCTCCAGGAGCTCCTGGCTGAGTATGCTAAAGACCACCCATCTGAACATGGTGATGGCCAGTCAGATGAGGAAAGGGAAACAGGGAAGGAGGACAGCAACCTCCCCATACTATTCCCTAGGGAGGAGATGGCACCCATACCCTCCAACTCAAGACATAGCATCTGGGCACCTAGAGACCACACAGGTGGCTATGGTCCCAGAGACAACACTGGGGGACCCCCCAGTGAAGAGGACAGCCTTGTGAGGCTGGCCAAAAGAATAGATCTAGAGTCCAGGCTCCTGGCTCTAGAAAAGGAAAGGAGAGAGATGGGTTTAGCACCCATCAATGGTGGCAGCAATAATAAAAACAAGGATAGGGAGGAAACTTCTGACCTTAAAATCCCCAAAGGGATTGTCCCTAAATTTGAGGAAGGTGATGATATCACCAAATGGTTCACAGCCTTTGAGAGGGCTTGTGATATCAGGAAAGTAAAGAAACCTCTCTGGGGGGCACTCCTGTGGGAACTGTTCTCTGGTAACTGCAGGGACAGGCTTCTGACTCTCTCTGGGCCAGAAGCAGGATCCTATGACCTCATGAAGAAAGCTCTGATTGAGGGATTTGGATTCACCACTGAGGAGTATAGAATTAGATTCAGGGGGGCTCACAAAACCCAGACCCAGTCCTGGATTGATTTTGTAGATTTCTCAGTGAAGACACTGGATGGTTGGTTAGCTGGACATGGTGTGCAGGATTTTACTGGATTGTACAATTTATTCATGAAGGAACATATTTTGAGTAACTGCACAAATGAAAAGTTGCATCAGCATTTGGTAGACCTAGGTCTAATTTCTCCCCAAGAATTGGGAAAGAAGGCAGACCACTGGGTCAAGACTAGGGTGACCAAGACAACCACTGGGGGTGACCAAAAGAAGGTGGTCACAAAACCTCCTCAGGGGAAAGGTGGTGAGAATCCCCAAGATAAAAAGTCTGAGTCTTCCAAAGGGCCCCAAAAACCTGTTCAGGTGGGTGGGACCCAAACTACTCCCTATGTGCCCCAACCATATAGGGGGAAGAACTTTGATCCCTTAAAGGCATGGTGTAATACCTGTAAGAAGCAGGGACACCTAACTGTATCTTGCCCCCAAAACAAAGCCCCTAAGGCACCCAGTACAGCCACTCCTGGGGCAGCAAGTATACAAATGGGATCAGAGGTGTACCCTGAGCAAATCTGGGAACACACTGAAGCAAGTTTAGTCTCCTTGGGAGAAGTGGAGTTTGCCACTGTGGCTGTGTGGCCCCCCAACTTAAAGGAATACTTACAGTACCCCTGGGTAAATGGAACTAGGGTAGAAGCTCTGAGGGATACAGGTGCCAGTGTCACTATGGTGAAAGACACACTGGTTTCCCCTGAGCAATACTTGATTGGGAAGTCTTACCCAGTCACCAACGCTGACAGTGTCACCACTAGTCATCCCATGGCCATGGTAACATTAGGCTGGGGGGGGGGTTACTGGCCTGAAACAGGTAGTGGTCTCTCCAAAGTTGCCAGCTGCATGCCTGCTTGGAAATGATCTGGAAACCTCAGCCTGGGCTGAGGTTGAGTTAAAGGCCCATGCAGCCATGCTGGGCATCCCTGAATTGGTGTGTGTGCAAACCAGAGCACAGAGCAAGAGGAAGGGTGAAAAAGTAGGTTTGGAGCCTGGAATAATGGCCCAACCAACCAAGAGGAAGGGCAAGGAGACTGGGGGACCAGCTTCGGTACAGCCAAACACTCAGAACCCCTCTCCCCCTGGAGAGGATGTAGATACCCCTGAGGGAACTGAGCCCATGGAGCTTGACCCTTACCAGGTTGAACTCTTGGGCCCAGGGGGACCCTCTAGGGAAGAGCTGTGCCAGGGCCAGCGAGACTGTCCCACTCTTGAAAGCCTGAGACAACAAGCTGCTTCAGAAGCCAGGGGAGACGTCAGTGGTACCCACAGAGCTTATTGGGAAGAGGGATTACTGTATGCTGAGGCAAGAGACCCCACTCCTGGAGCCACCAGGAGGGTGGTAGTGCCACAGAAGTACAGGGAGTTCCTCCTAACTTTGGCTCATGACATCCCCCTAGCTGGACATCTGGGGCAATCCAAAACTTGGGAAAGGTTAGTGAGTCACTTTTACTGGCCCCAGATGCACCAAAAGGTGAAGGAGTTTGTCAGCTCCTGTGTTACCTGTCAGGCCAGTGGCAAGACAGGTGGCCACCCAAAGGCCCCCCTCATTCCACTACCAGTGGTGGGGGTCCCCTTTGAAAGGGTAGGTGTGGACATTGTGGGTCCACTTGAACCTCCCACAGCCTCAGGGAACAAATTCATTCTAGTAGTAGTGGATCATGCTACTAGGTACCCTGAAGCAATTCCACTTAGGACTACTACAGCTCCTGCAGTAGCCAAGGCCCTCCTGGGTGTCTTCACCAGGGTGGGATTTCCTAAGGAGGTGGTTTCAGACAGAGGTTCCAACTTCATGTCTGCTTACCTAACACACATGTGGAAAGAGTGTGGAGTGCTGTACAAGTTTACTACACCCTACCACCCACAAACCAATGGCCTTGTTGAGAGGTTCAACAAGACATTGAAAGGTATGATCATGGGACTCCCTGAGAAACTCAAAAGGAGGTGGGATGTCCTGTTACCATGCTTGCTTTTCGCTTACAGGGAAGTGCCACAGAAGGGAGTAGGTTTCTCACCCTTTGAACTTCTGTTTGGTCATCCTGTAAGGGGACCACTGTGTCTTGTAAAAGAGGGCTGGGAGAGGCCTCTTCAGGAACCCAAACAGGACATAGTGGACTATGTGCTTGGCCTAAGGTCCAGAATGGCTGAGTATATGGAAAAGGCATCCAAGAACCTTGAGGCCAGCCAGGAGCTCCAGAAGCACTGGTATGACCAAAAAGCTGCACTGGTTGAATTTCAACCAGGGCAACAGGTGTGGGTTTTGGAGCCAGTGGCATCAAGGGCTCTCCAAGACAAATGGAGTGGCCCTTACCCTATCCTAGAGAGAAAGAGTGAGGTCACCTATCTAGTTGACCTGGGCACTAGCAGGACACCCAAAAGGGTCATCCATGTGAACCGCCTTAAACTCTACAATGATAGGGCTGACATCACCATGCTGATGGTGACTGATGAAGAACAGGAAGCAGAGAGTGAGCCACTCCCTGACCTCCTATCCTACAGCCCAAAAGATGGGTCAGTATATGGTGTGATTTTCTCAGACACCCTCTCTGCCCAACAGCAGACTGACTGCAAGCAAGTCTTGCAACAATATGCTAGCCTGTTTTCCCTGACCGCTGGTCTGACAAGCTGGTGTACCCATGATGTGGACACTGGTGACAGTGCACCTGTCAAGAACAAAATCTATCGACAGTCAGATCAAGTCAAGGAAAGCAGCAAAGCTGAGGTCAGCAAGATGCTGGAGTTAGGGGTCATTGAGCCTTCAGAGAGCCCCTGGGCTAGCCCAGTGGTTCTGGTCCCCAAACCTCATCAACAGGGTGAAAAGAGAGAGATGAGGTTCTGTGTGGACTATAGAGGGCTCAACTCTGTCACCAAGACAGATGCTCACCCTATCCCAAGAGCAGATGAACTGATAGACAAATTGGGGGCTGCCAAATTTCTCAGTACCTTTGACTTAACTGCAGGGTACTGGCAGATTGGCATGGCCCCAGGAGCAAAAGAAAAGACAGCATTCTCCACCCCTGATGGGCATTATCAGTTTACTGTGATGCCCTTTGGGTTAAAGAATGCCCCTGCCACCTTCCAGAGGTTGGTGAACCATGTCCTGGCTGGGTTGGAGTCCTTTAGTGCAGCTTATCTTGATGATATTGCTGTCTTTAGCTCCACCTGGCAGGATCACCTGATCCACCTTGGGAAGGTTTTAGAGGCTCTGCAGAGTGCAGGTCTCACTATCAAGGCGTCCAAATGCCAGATAGGGCAGGGCACTGTGGTGTACTTGGGCCACCTTGTAGGTGGAGGCCAGGTACAGCCCTTACAACCCAAAATCCAGGCCATCATGGACTGGATAGCTCCAACAACCCAGACCCAAGTCAGGGCATTCCTTGGCTTGACTGGGTACTACAGGAGGTTTGTGAAGGGGTATGGGTCCATTGTGGCCCCCCTCACAGAACTCACCTCCAAGAAAATGCCCAAGAAAGTTAACTGGACAGTTAGTTGTCAAAAGGCTTTTCACACCCTAAAAGAAGCAATGTGCTCAGCACCAATTCTAAAAGCTCCAGATTATGCCAAGCAGTTCATAGTGCAGACTGATGCCTCTGAGCTAGGGATAGGAGCGGTCCTATCCCAGACCAATGATGAAGGCCAAGACCAACCTGTTGCTTTTATAAGCAGAAGACTACTCCCTAGAGAGCAGCGTTGGAGTGCCATTGAGAGGGAGGCCTTTGCTGTGGTTTGGTCCCTGAAGAAGCTGAGGCCATATTTGTTTGGCACTCACTTCCTAGTTCAAACTGACCACAGACCTCTCAGATGGCTAATGCAGATGAAAGGGGAAAATCCAAAACTACTGAGGTGGTCCATCTCCCTACAGGGAATGGACTTTGAAGTGGAACACAGACCAGGGACTGCCCATGCCAATGCAGATGGACTTTCCAGGTTCTTCCACTTAGACAATGAAGACTCCATAGGACAAGGTTAGTCTCATCACCTTTCGTTTGGGGGGGGGGGTTGTGTGAAAAAGTGCCATCTTTCTTGCATGGTATGCCCCCACTTTTTGCTAAATTGCTGAATGTACTTCGATTGAGTGTACCCTGGGTTCCTGCCAATCAGGTGCCCAGGGCCTATGTTCCTTCCTTAAACCACACAAACTCCAAATTGGCAAACCCTAGCCACATGTCAGCCCCTAGTAAATGGTACCCTAGGTACCCAGGGCCTTGTGACCAGGGAAGGCCTCTAAGGGCTGCAGCACTCAGTGTGCCACCCTCAGAGGCCCTGTACCCTTACACACACACTGCCCTTGCAGGCTGAGTGTCTGGGTGCAGGACAAAAACAAAGAGTCGACATGGCACACATCACTGTGTACCATGCCCATCACCTACACTGCCAAGGCATATGTCAGCCACCCCTCTAGCTGGGTGCATTACGCCTATGGTGTGGGCACAGGAGCAGGAGCCCTGTGCCCCTACAGTACCCGGGTCCATTCCTGGGCACTGTAAGTGCAGTGCTGTCATTTAAGAATACATGGTGCTGAGAGCTTGTCAAACACGAGCTCCACAGCACCATATTGGCAACACTGAAGCCTGGGAAGTTTGGTATCAAACTTCTCAGCACATTGAACCCACACTGATGCCAGTGTAGGATTTAATGTACTAAGCACCCCAGAGGGCATCTTAGAGATGCCCCCTTACAGCTAACTTACAATCCACGTCTGCTCTGAGGCTGCCCAGGCTGCCACACAGCAGACACGTTGCTGGACCCCTGGGTGGGAGAGCCCCTGCTCTCCCGGGCCTGCAACAATGCACATCCTGGGTGAGGTGAGAAATCTCCTCCCCCAGGATGAGCAAAGGGAAGCTTCAAAGGCATGCCGCCATTTGGAGTTTCCCCAGGCCACTGCAACCCCCCACTCTGGTGGGAAGCTTGGCCGGAAACCCCATACAAGGACAGGGGATGTGCCAGCCTGCCCACCCCACCCCTCAGGTGGGGGAGGCGAGGTGAAGCACATCTCCGGGCTCTCGCCATCTTGAAGATGGGAGGCCCTACCCTATCAGGATTAGGCTACTGCCCCCCTCCCACAGGAGAGAGGCAGGATAGGGGGTGTACCCACCCCAGGACAAGGACCCATTGGTCCCTGGCCTTCACCTACCTGTAACGCCCCTAAATCTAGTATTTAGGGGCACCCTGAACCTTCCTTCCTTAGATTCCAGATAGAAAACGACAAGAAGAGCAGGAAGAACAAAGACCTGCCCTGCAGCTGCTAAAAAGAGAAGAAGACACCAACTGCTTTGGCCCCAGCCCTACCGGCCTGTCGACTCTCGAACCTGCACCAGCGCGGCATCCCTCGAGGCCAGCAACCTCACCAACCCCGGAGGACCTGGCTACCTTTTAGCTCTAAGCCCCTGGGACTCCCACGAGTAGAGGCTCTACTCAAGAAACCTATTTGCTATCCCTGGCACCAGCCCGGGACCGCGGACCCAACACACTCTGCACCAGCCAAGCCTGGCCAGTGCCGGAGTGGACAAAGACCCAGAGGACGACCCCACGGCGACTGTGACCCAGAGTCTGGCACCCAAGGACCCCCCTCGACATCCCGGAAGAAGCCTGCAGCCTCAGAACCAAGTGCCACCCCAGCCGCGATCAACCAGAGGGTAAGATTCCCGACGTCAAAAGGCACCCCTGCACCCGGCGCCCTGCGACCCCCTGTGCCCAATCCCGGGGTACCCACCTAACCTACAACTACCCAACTTACCTGTCGAAGTGGTGGTGGCACCTGAAACATCCTCGTCCCCGAGCCTGCAGCCTCTTTCCAAACCGGAACATTCCCATTGATTTCCATTGAGCGCCCTAAGTCTCAAAAGCACCCTGCACCCAGCCGCCCGAGTGGCCCTGGCAGTGCCCTCTCTACACTAACCTACTTCCCCACTTGCCCTGAGTAAGTGACCAGGAGCCCAGCTCCCACAGCCGCGTGGCTTGCCAGACAGCAGCCACCAACCAAGGCCCCCCTATCCCTCATAGGATAACATTGGGCCCAACTCTCTCTGCACCCGGCCGTCCTGAAACCGCTGAGGGTGAACCAACTGTACCTACCTGACACTGGGGGACCCCTGAGTCCATGCCCGGAATTTCAACACTACCAGTCGAGTACTTACCCTTAAACCGCTAACTTCATTTTCCTCATAGGGTAACATTGACTGGCTTTTTCTTCAAAAATCTTCTAAGTGTGAACTTTTCAAAACTGCAAAAATTCACCAATAATCAGCCAAGTGACAAAAACGAATTTACTCACCTGCTCCTAGGTGATCTCCCAGTGCTGGATCTTGGTGCCCAGCCCTGACTCTGAAAAGTGTTCACAACTATACTTACCTCTAACTCATTTTTCTCCCATAGGAAACCATTGTCTGCTTTTCTGTGAAATTTCTTCTAAGTGTCTACTTTTGCAAATTTGAAATATTCTTTTAAAATCGTACCATTTCTGCAAACGAAATTACTTACCTGCTTTTGATAAGGACCCCAGTCCTGGGTCTAGGCACCCAGTCCTGGATTACTAAAGTAACGATAAAGTACTCTACCTGCAATTTGAATTTCTTGCCATAGAGATCCATTGAATGTTTTCTGTGAAATATTTTCTAAGTGCTAACTTTTGAAATAGCTAAATATTATTTAAAAATCATTACAGTTATTAAGTCGACTTTCATCACTTGATTCTGAATACTGACCCCAGGCTGGTTCTAGGAGCCAGACCTGGAATTTCAAAAGTAATCTGAAAAGTAATTTATTACAAATAACCTGAATTTACCATTGAGCTCAATGCATTGTTATGTTTAGGAAATAGGATTGTTTATTGCAACCAACTGTGACTGTTTACACAAATTTATTGCTTAAAACAAAAGTATTTATATTCAACCTCTCATTCTGAGAAAGTATATTTTTACCCCCTTTGTGGTTCTAAAAATAAAACAAGCATATATTTTATATATATAAACCATTGGCCTAGAGTTCAGTTATTGAGTGTGTGAAACCATTTGCTGACTGAGTGTGTACAATAAATGCTTTACACTGTCCTCTGGTACTGCCTTACTGCTCGACCAAGCTACCACTTTTGAGAGTAAGGTCATACCTAACTTTGACCTCTATCAGCCTCTGGGGGACTGTGGACTCTGTGCACCCTGTACCTATTAGGGAACAGTATATACAGAGCCACTTTCTCACAGTGGGCAAAAGAACGATGGATTTAACCCAGATCTTTTGACTGGGGGAGAATGTTTGCATTTTCAGCATTCCGTCCATCATTTGTTTGCTGTAACACTTTTCGACCTAAGTGGGATGGGTATGTTCAGACGAGGGAGGACCTGGCCTGGCAGTTCGGTATGGATGTTCCCATGGGGCACAGGGTCAAGACTGATTTGCATATGGCTGGGTCCAAACTGGGGTGGCGTAGTGGGCAAAAGAACAATGGATTTAACCCAGATCTTTTGACTGGGGGAGAATGTTTGCATTGTCAGCATTCCGTCCATCATTTGTTTGCTGTAACACTTTTCGCCCTAAGTGGGATGGGTATGCCCAGACGTGGGTCCCTTGCTCACTGCGCCACTGGATTCAAGCTAGCCTGGCTGAAGAAGGGTGACATATCCTGAAACTGGTCCCAGGATGCTTGTTTCCGGTCCAGGAAGGACCTGGCCTGGCAGTTCGGTCTGGACTGTTCCCATGGGGCACAGGGTCAAGACTGATTTGCATATGGCTGGGTCCAAACTGGGGTGTCGTAGTGGGCAAAAGAACGATAGATTTAACCCAGATCTTTTGACTGGGGGAGAATGTTTGCATTGTCAGCGTTCCGTCCATCATTTGCTTTCTGTAACACAATCGTCGAATTGAGGCTAAGCTTACTCCACAGTTCAGAAAATGTGCAGTTGTAATGGCTGCAGTGCATTAGAAATGTAACTTGGCAGGCATGTTAGGACTTTAGTAGCATAAAAACGACATCATTCAATAATAACATGTAAGTACAAGTTAAGGTGCACAAAAACAATGGTATTTTCACAATACATTTAATGATATTTAGGCACAGATATAGATTAATTTTACTCTGTTACATGGCACAAGCCTTTTCAATATTTTATCAGTTAAGGGGAGAAGCAAAATCAGATGGAAACACTGGAAGTGACAGGTATCTGCTACTCAGGATATACCAGTGACATAGTATGCCTTAAATGTCCACATCATGCCAAGAAGGACTACCTTGCCCCAGAGACTCAGAAATGACTAAAACGATCACTATATACCCTGGAAGTCTTCGATGTTCACAGAATGCCAAGGAGGGCAGCCGAACGATCAGAATGCCCATCTCGGTCTCTAGTTATTCATGTCGCCCCAATCTTCCCCTCTCTCTCCTTCAAACAGCTCAGTTTCTCGGTTTCACTCGCCTCCGTTTTCCAAGCTTGCCACTCGGCTGCATCTTGACCTCTCTCTCCGACCTCCATCTTTCTGTTTCTTCCATGTAGCCACCAAACTAATATTTCTGACCCACTGCTCACCCTCATTCTATGCTCACCATTGCACTCTTAGCACATTCTTTTCTATTTCTCTTTTCTTTCCAATTACTTACTCACTGGTCTCCTTCTAATATATGTCCTGCCTCTTTCACACTAAATCCCTACTTTGCCTCCATCCACCCTTCTCATTCCCTTGTTAGCCTTTAAGTCAATCTTGATTTATTTTCATGATTCACTCACGTTTATTTATTATGTTCACTCTTCTTCTTTCCTTCCCTCTTTCTCCTCCCTTCTCATGCTTTGTTGCTCTTTTCCCTTCTTTCCTTGTTTCCATCTTTTTCATTTTTCATATTAACATCTCTACATTTTTCTCCAGCATTTCTTTCTTTAATTGTGTTTATGCTTATTTCTTTCATCTTCACCGATTTGATTCTTTTTTACCCTTCTTTACTTCATGCTTTCTCTTTCTTGGTTATTTCATTTTTCTTCCCGGACACCTTTTTTATTCAGAAGTTATTTGTTCTTCCTACCTTTCAACCTTTCTTTCAACCATATAACTCTTTTTCTTTAAATCCTTTCAATCTTTCACACTAATTCCAATTGTCTCTATCACTTCATTCTCTTTCTCATTTTCATAATTTTTGTTTCTCTCTCTCGCTCTCTTTCATTGTGTTTGACTTTTTTTTATTTCAACAAGTTTTATTACACTTTTTAAAAAAAAAGATACAGGAACACGTTAGTAGTTCTGTAACAGGGTTTGCATCGCTACATCAAATTGCTTTTGTCCATACAATTCTGTGCATACCCTACCTGTGTTACTATTCCAGAAAGAAAGGAAAATAGAAAGGAGCATGAGAGCTAAGGGGTGAAAGAAGAGATAGAAAACAGGCACGCGAGAGGTACAGTGCATAAACATTTCGTCTGGCATTGGATGTGACCATTAGAGCCCGGGTACATTCTTGTTGGGGTGGAACTTCACTTGGGGTGCCAGGATGTGGCCCACCACGTTTTCATGGGGGCATTGTGTTTGACTTTTTGTTCAGCTATTTAATGCTGCTTCTGTGCAGTGGTATGTATGATCTGTTGGGAGACCTGCGTCTCTGGTCCAGATCTACGGTGACACGAACTGCCACAGCAGGCCGAGTGGTAAACCCTACTGAAGATGGTGACGCAGGAACTTCACAAAGACCTTGTCTCTGTGTTTTGCCAGTTCACTGTAACTGAAGGAGAACTGCACTGCTGCAGTCTTTGCTATGTCATTTTAATGTGTGATTTAACTTAGCACTCTGAGCATAATTTGGGGCGCTTCTCCAGTTATGGGATGGTAGGATCCGGAGGAGTCTCTAGGGGCGAGTTGATGTTTTTGTGGAGATCAAACAGCCAGTGTTACGCCCTATAATAGATGTTCATGTACAATGAGAGGATATTAACCACCTGGGAGAAATGGTCATTATCTAAGCTGAGAGATCAATCTGCATGGGGGCTGCATTCAGGGGCCCCTTGTATGTCAAGAATGGTGCCAGTTTTGACTTGATGCTTGCTGTATCAGAGCAGCACTGCTGTAGCATAGTCTGAAACCAGATGTAAGGCCCTGTAGGATGGGAGAGATGGTTGCTTTCTTGGTTACGTAGAGATGATTTAATTATGATTTTGAAGAATGGTTGGTTTGTTATGGATCAGTAGGTGGAAGGGCCTCGAGTAACGGGATCGTTCTAGTTTCTATTGCGCATGGAAAGATGCCTTGTGTAAGGGATGAGTTGACTAACCCGAGGGGTGTGAGTGCTTGTCTGCAGAGGGGTTCAAAGATGGTTGATGGGAGAATGGCAGCCCCATTTGTGGTGGTAAGGTTGTGAACAAGTTCTGCATGAGAAGCCACATTTAAGGCAATCCTCCTCAGTATATTGCATAGAGGGATGGGAGAGACAACAGTATCTTGCTTTGTGAAACTGATCCGGTCTTGCTTTAGGGAGTAATGGAGATTTTCCTAGATCTAGTACAGAGGAACGCTAAGATTGTATTATTTATTACTACTCCATGCAGCAATAATAGTTAGAATGCAAAGACATGATGATGTCATCTCAAGTCCACAGGTTCCTCTGCCAACCAGGAACAGCCTTCTTTTTGCCTGTGGACATCAATGGAAAACACCGGAAAGCTAACAAAACAGAAGTGTGTGCACGGAGGCGTGCTAAAGGCACCAAACAAGAAGAGAGGGAATACTCCAAGGAGACACTACAATGAGACATAGGAAGAGCATAACAAGAGCCAATCTATCTGCAGCCAGGAGCAGCAATGAGGTATGCACAAGGACCCTCTTTAGACACTGATGACATCATAATGTATCCATATTCCCTCCATTATTGCTACTGGGAGTCGTTTGTAGTAGTAAAGGCATGGTGTATATTTTACTGCAATATCGTCTTTCCTTAAAATAGAGTGCTTCCTATGAAGTTGCCACTTGAGTGCAATATTCGGGGAATTATCGATCACTTAGATAATGACCTTGATGGTTTTGAAAAGGCAGCATCATGGTTGGCTTGTGCTGTAAGTGGTGTCAGTTATGGAGATGAGGCTTCTGTGTAAAGAAGATCAGTTTCAATGTTTGCTTGTGGTGTTTATTTTCTTGCTTATAGATCATTTGCTGTTAGTGAGTCTTTGGGCACAGCAATGACTTCATAGAGTACATCAGTGGGAGGCTGTGAATTGTTGACATGTTGCCTTTCAGGATAAAGCTGATTAAGTTCCCAGTGGAGTCGATCTCGGCTTTAGAATCAGCTGTACTTGCCAGGGTGATGAGTTCTTGCTTGGGAGTTTTCAGATGCTAGCTCATTAAGGAACTAACTGAGGGTTTGGTGGGGTTTGATGGACAGTGGTGGATAGCTGGTGTCCAGATTACCTATTGTAGAATGGCCTTGGATGGCTCTTTGATTTGTTTAAAGCCCTTGGTGTTGAACAGATCAGTGGCGCTTATTTCGAAGTTTTGGTGGAGAAATGATCAGAGAGACTAAGACACTGTTGGAATAGATCATGAACGAGGCACTGAAATGGTCTGTGACTTCCTCGATGAAGGTTTTGATGGGATGAGGTCTCCAAAGAGGCATGGTGGTGGCCTGAGATACCGAGAGGGGGGGTGAGCTGGTGAGTAGTTATTTATTTAATAGTGCATTTCTTGAGCGTACATGGCCAGGACTAGTATGGATGACTGAGGGGACAGGGAGCTGCGTCATTTGTGAATGGGTATTAAATGATTTTTTTATCGCAAGCATACACCGCTATGTTTGGGTGGTGGCATATTTTCCTTTTTTAAATGTTTTCTTAAAATACATGTAATTGCCCATCACACCAGACTGCTGAGGCCGGATCTACTGGCTATGCCAATGCTTGCTAAATCTTGAAGTTCACGTGTGGTAAATAATTTAATTACCGGGACTTAATTTGATACAGAATCTTAATAAAATAGCTCAGTAAAATAAGAGGCAGAATCCGTGATATTAGAGGTTAGGAACGGACTTTATTCCAATGGACGATTTCGAAATCGTGGACTCCAGGTTCCATCACCACGGAGGCTCAGGAAGTGAAGTACATACTTTATTAATAAGTAATCACTTTTATACAATAGACATTACAGTGAAGCAAATGCAGGAGGCGTAACAATTGATAGCAGAGATAGAACATACATGCGTAGCAAAAGTGGGCGTAACTGGGTGTAATTAAAGAACGTCATCAGGTATGATGTCATAATAGGGTGGTTCCATGAAAGAATTTTGCAATGTCAGCAGAAATACTTGGCAGAAATGCGCGCGCAGCAGCATGACGTATGATTGACGTGCGACTAGGGGGTGAAGGGGATTTGACATTTAACTCTACATGTGGCGACAGATGTCTGGAGGGTCAAGTCAACCTAATCCCAAATCATATCTAACATCCTATGTTTAAAGAACTATGTTATCCAAAAGAGAGGTCTCTTAGAGTAGAATCTTATTCTATACTGACTATACTGACTGTTAGTGCGTGTACAAGCGTCTAAGTGTCTACACTAGATGCGAGGGCAGAAGTCTTCCATGGTAATAGGGCTATGAATTACTTGCATAAAGACAGAGAAGCCGGGCCTTTGCTCGGTAGCTGGAAGAATGTTTACTTAAACTACTAGACAGGAATGCATTGGGCAGGGAGCGGAGCAGATAATTTCGAAGGTGAAATACAGTTCTTGGCAGGCAGCAAGCTGATGTCAGGCACCGTGAGCCGCGCAGGGAATGAGACAAAGTTCATGGTCACAGATGCAGGCTCAGACTGGAGCTTTCAGAGGCAGAAGGCAGAAAAAGGCTTGATGGCAGAATCAGGGCCTACTCGCCTGAACTGTAAAATGGCATAAGTGAACCATATAAAGGCGGTGGCCTTTTATACTTAGGAATGGAATATCCGGCCCATTCATGGCGGATCTGAAAGAGGACATGTTGGCGGTGGACGTACATGTGTTTGCGTCTTCATAATTGGAACTGGAGGAAACATACATGTACTTGTGATTTATACATGAAACCGTTGGGGTCCAAGATAGGGGACATAACTGATCATAAAAATCCATATTTCCACATTCCCTCCTAGTCCCCTACTTGCCCGTCAAGAGATATCAATCTTCATCAATCCATTGATCTGTTCATATAGCATCATTTGTTCTTCTTTCTTCTTCCGGGATCTTGAACGAAAACTTGGATGTGGGATACACGAGGTGGCACACAGACCACAGATCGCTGGTCCACATTGTAGACATAGACAGCAACTGAATAGTATGAGAAAGCCAATACCTAGGAAGGATAGGACCTTCCATCCAAAGGTAGATAATACACTCCAAAACCAACCGGACCAAGTCCAGGTGCCTGGACTCTGGTGTATCTGGCTTACAATCTTATGAAGGCGAGTTATGGCTTTATATACAGATGGCGCATTTTCTGGTATGAAAATGCAACAACTTGATCCGATGACCCTACAAGCTCCGCCCCTATCGGCCAGGATGACGTCAAGGACAAGACGATTTTGAAGCACAACAATCCGCATAGCAGACTGCTCTTCTGTTAAATTGCCTAAGGCGGAAATAGTTTCGTTCACTACTGCTTCAAGGGTTCTAGTTAATCTACGTATCAGCTTACTATTAGTAACGGTACCTATATAGGGAAAGAGACCTTTATTGAAATCTGTGTATTTTTCCCATGCTGTTTCAGTGTAATCGACTATTGGGAGATCTCTCCTTTCTCTATTGTGTACTAAATGAGTATTTCTGTGATAATCAGGAGGAGCTAGAAAAACAGGTGGCAAAAGGAATCCGATGTAGCAGGTACCATCCCAATCTAGAGGCAGACGTATATATGCCGTCTGACCACATATAAAATAGGAATGGCGGGAAGCTCTAGATGTCGACTTGCCTTGATCACTAAATTCTATTACAGTGGTGCATCTACTATGGCCCATATGTATGGAACCATTCTTTCTTACACATAATTCACCTTTTACTGGAAATACTGACATGGCGGGCAAAATTGGAGTAGCTTCGGATTCGACATTCAAGATCAAGAGATTAAGCGTAAAATTACCTAATCCATATACTTCATTTTCTAGATCAGTTCCTGTTCTTTTGGGAAGTCCCTCCTTGTTGGGGTGGCAGACTTTAAGTAAAACTAAGTTCAGATTTCCCCATACCCCGTTGTCTTGATAAACTGCGGAGTTCGAATCTTGGGAATTAATTAAACTAAACCATGCTCCACAGGAGCCGTTGTGTGTGAACGGGTATGGAAAGAGAGGTAGAATTCCTTTATAGTTCTGATAGGGAGGGAGTCGGCCACATATCCAACAATTTGTAGCATTGCTAACCTGATGGGAATGATGTAACATACTAATAAAAGTGTTATTGCGCAGCGCAAATCTGTATGACAATTCATGCGGAGGTAATTCACTAAAAGAATGTTCAGCAGTAACATTATAAACATGTCTAAAAATAGGATAACATATGTGCAACAATATACTTGCAGTAATTATTAAAAGACTTAGGAAAAACAGAATTAATAACGTCACTGTGCAATGACTACGCAGTGATTTACAGTACGCATGTCGTTTCAGCTTTATCCTTTTGTTTCTTTCTCTGGACAGGTCTAAGGGATACATGTCAGAGACAAATTCGACCGCTTCACCTTGGAGAGGACTTAAACAATCAAATTGCCTGACGGGTTAGACCTGAGTTTTAGTTTATATAGTTCACGACTATTTAATTCAACCAAAGGAAGTTTTGAGTCAATGGGCGAAGACACACGAGGTGTGGTATTTACATCCGATGGTAGTCCATGAAATTTCTTGATATGACTTGAATGTACCCAGCCTTTTCGACCTTCGATCTTTACGGCTGTCCTCGTCGTTAGTAATACCAGCTGAGGCGACCTCCACCTGGGATCCAGCTGAGACTTCCGATCAAAGTTCCTTACTAAGACTAAATCTCCTGGAATTACGTCATGGGGTTTCACCTCAGTGTTGTCGGGAAAAGCTGCAGCTACCTGTGAACGACAAGATTGTAGTGCAGACATCAAGGAAGCCAAGTAATCTGTCAGCATATTACAGTCAATATCAGTTATTTTGCGTGGTATAGGCGTCCCCCACATATTTGGTGGCCTACCAAAGACCACTTCATAAGGAGATAGCCCTGTTCGAGAGTGCGCTACCATTCTCATGTAAAAGAGTGCAACGGGTAAGGCTACTACCCAGTCGACACCTTTCTCTCTACATATTTTAGACAATCTAATTTTCAGAGTTTGATTATGTCGTTCCACGAGACCTGCTGCCTCGGGGTGTCGGACACAATGAAACTTCCACCGATATCCTAGCAGAAGTGAAACATGTTTCATTAGTTCGGAGGAAAACGGCTGGCCGTTATCTGAGTAGACAACACGTGGTAAACCGTACCGTGGGAAGAATTCTCGAACTAGCTGCTTGGCAGTGGTCGGGGCAGTGTAATCTGATACTGGATAAGCTTCGGTCCAGCGGGAAAGAGCGCAGACAACTACGAGAACATATTTGAATCCTCGACATCGTTCCATCTGGATATAATCCATCTGGAGGACTTCAAAAGGGTGATCAGGAGGCTGAAATCCACCCTGTTCTACGGGAATACTTTTTCCTGGGTTAAACTGACAACAGATCATACAGGTACGGACTTTTTGTTTAGCTGCTGCTCGTAAATGTTTGTTGAACCAAATGTGTTGGATGCTGTCTAGCATAGCTTTCTCTCCTAGATGCGCTGGACTGTGTATTGTATTTATGATAGCTTGGACCATAGAGTCAGGAAGAAACCATACAGATTTCTCCTTCGTCATCCATCCCTGGTCCGTTTGGATCCCTCCTAATTCCGTCCATTTCTTTATTTCGTCTGGTGTAGCATGTGTCTGTATGTCAATTACATCAAGAGCGGGATCCTTAACCATCATGCAATGTGTTGGTGTCGGGACTATTGTCTTTGTCATGTCGGATGTTTGAGTTTGAGCAGTCTGTTTAGCTGTTCTGTCAGCTAGATCATTGCCTTGAGAAATAATATCAGTAACTTTCGTATGAGCTTTACATTTCATAATTGATATTGCAGTGGGTAGATGTATTGCATCTAATAAAGCATGAATGAGGGGTCCGTGCTGAATGTGGGCACCGTGAGAAGTTAAATAACCTCTCTCTCGCCACAGCACGCCGAAGTCATGTACAACTCCGAATGCATAACGTGAATCAGTGTATATGTTGACTTTTTTATTTGTGGCTTGAATACAGGCTTGTGTCAGAGCAATAAGCTCTGCTGCTTGAGCTGACAAGGTATTTATACAGTTTGTTTCAATGACTTCAGTATCTGTTGTGACTGCATATGCGGCCACTAACTCTCCTGTACCTGTTCTCATACATGAACCATCTACATACAACGTCAGGTCTGGGTCTGACAATGGAACGTCTGTCAAATCTTGCCTGGGTTTCGTCGTGATAGTGATAACTTCAATACAATCATGTGCAAGTGGGTCTGTTCCATTTACAGGTAACAGTGTGGCAGGATTCAATGTACTACAACGTCTGATTTCTATATGTGGCTGAAACAATGTTAATTCGTAACCCGTGAGTCGTGCTACAGTCAAGTGTTGTGTTTGTGTGCGGTTCAAGAGAACCTCTACTGCATGTGGTACTTGTACTGTCAATGGATGTCCTAACACTATGGCATCGCTTTGTCTAATTGCTAAAGCTGTTGCTGCCACTGATTTCAGGCACGCAGGCAGAGCCTGAGCTACGGGATCTAATGTACTAGAAAAATAAGCACACGGTTTGTGTGATCCTGCTTGTTCCTGTGTGAGTACTGACAAGGCAGTACCTTCGCGTTCTGTAACAAAGAGCGTAAATTGTTTGCTGTAACATGGTGTTGCTAGGACAGGTGCTTGACATAAAGCTTTCTTTAAACTTTCAAAAGCGTGTGTATGTTCCTGAGTCCAAGGGAGAACAGTCGATGTGGCTACCTCCTGTGTTGTCAATTGAATGAGTGGTTTTGCTAAAAATGCATATTGAGGGATCCACTGCCTACAATATGAAGTGAGGCCTATAAAAGCCCGCACCTCCTTTTGTGTCTTGGGTCTTGGCATATTTGCAATTAGCTGGATGCGATCTGGTGTAAGCTGCCTTCCCTCCTTGGACAGCGAGTGACCAAGGTAAACAACTCGCTGGACACAGAATTGCAGCTTAGAAGGGGACACCTTGTGTCCCTTTTCGGCCAAAAATTGTAATACCGTCAGTGATGCTTTCTCACATTCAGGTTCGTTTCTAGCGGTGATCAGCAGATCATCGACATATTGAAGCAGGGCAGTGTTGACTGGCATGTGTATACTGTCAAGTTCTCGTTTCAGTGCTTGGCTATAGATGCTGGGGCTTTCTGTAAATCCTTGAGGTGCGCGTGTGAATTTAAAGCTTCGTCCATTTAAACTAAATCCGAACAAGTATTGGCTTTCCGGATCTATTGGGACGCTGAAAAAGGCATTCTTGAGATCAATTACAGTAAAGAATGTTGCTTCGGAATCAATAGCTGTCAGTAATGAAGAGATGTCTGGAACTACGGGGTATTGTGGTACAATACATTTATTTAATTCGCGCAGATCAATAACCAATCGATATACTGGTGGAGCCTTTGGATCAGTTCGTTTAAGAATCGAAATTATCGGTGAATTACATACATTGGAGTCGGTCTCCACAACCACTCCTTGGCCAATAAGCTCGTCAATGATTTGCAGTAAAGCCATTACAGCATCTGGGGGTAACTTGTATTGTCGCATTCGTGGTAGTACCACTCCTGCCTTTAGTGTGACTCGATATGGTGTAATGTTCATGCAACCAACATCTGTAGGGCCTTGTGCCCATAAATGTGTGGGTAAAGTCTGCAGTCGGGAATCCATGTCTCGGGACACATAGTGCCCTTTGAAATCTCGTAAAAACAATCTTACTCCTTCCGGAGAACAACATATTATAGCTCCTAGAGCTTTCAAAGTTTTTATACCTAACAAGTTTTCTGGACATGATTTAGTAAGCAATAAATCTGTAGTTCGGGTCAAAGGTCCTATCGTAAGTGGAAGAGGCTGTGATACTTCATTAACAATAGGTTTTCCTGAAAAACCAAGGGAAATATTCTGTGAGCCTGAGAGGGGTGCCCCTGGAACTTCACTACGTTTTATAGTTGTTCGACTTGCCCCTGTATCAAGTAAAAATTTTCTATCTTGGCCTAATAGTTCACTATGTACATAAGGTCCTTCTTGGTCTACAGGGACCTCGATAAGGGGTAAGTCAACTTCCCTCTCTAGGCTGGTTCATGCGTATCGTTGATAATCAGGATAGTCATACTGTGCGGTCTGGTACAGCTGTCGTGTCGTTGTTTGTGTGGCAGCAACAGGCAGCGCTGGTGCAGCTGGCACAAACTGTATAGATTGTTGTGGAGCTGGCATGGACTGGGCATGCTGCGGTGCTCCTTGTTCATTCTGATCCTGTCTAGGTGGCCGTGGTCTTTCTTGTGTTTTACCTGTGGCGATATTACGCTTCAAGACTGGGCAATCGTGTATGTAATGACCTGGTTGTTTACAATAGTTGCATGTCCCTTTTACAGGTCCTGCTGAATCACCGGACTGTGTCGTACCCTTTTTATGACCTTCAGCTGGAACTGTCTGGGAGACTAGCATTTTCATTTTTGTGTCTTTCATGCGTCTCTGCTCATGTTCTTGTTCCTCTCTAATTCTATTGTAATGGTACTGTAACATTTGTAACATTTGTGATGGGGTATTACCTTGCCAGGTACTCTCGAATTTTAATACTCTATTCTTCACCTGGGGCAAGGAATTTTCAACTAATTTTGTCACAAACAGATGTGGGTATGACTCGCTACTTGCTTTTATACCACTATTTATACCAAAACATTTTTCGAATCGAGCATAGAAATCACTAGTGTCTTCATCTTGCTTTTGTTTACAGGCTGAGATTGCACCCCAGTCTTCCTTTTTCGTGGTTAATAAACGTGGCAGTACCTGTACTAGTAAACCTGGTAGTGCTTTAGTTTTATCCCCAAGCCCTGCTCCTGCAGTTCGGGCCTTTTCTTCTGCTTCTAATGTTGTCCATTCTATCTTTTGGTCTCCCACCTCCCACTCTTTTTCCTTGAGTTTTTCATAAATGCCAGCAGGCATTAATACCTTTAATATTGTCATAATGTCGGGATAGGTATACTCTCCCATGAGTAACATGTCTTTGATTTCTCGGTGGAAACCCGCTGGGTCTTTGTCATGACTGGGTACCACTTTCTTCATTTCTAACAATTCTATTTTCGATATGGGCGTATATACATATACACGTTTAAACTGATTGTCCTCGCCCTTTATTGGGTGTACTTCTCGTAAGGGATTCTGTCTGTCCATGTAATACGTCGTTCTTTCCTTGATGGGCAGTGAGACATGTTCTGGGCATACAAAAAGACTGTACTGCTTTCTTGATTCTAGTATTTCTCTAATTAATTTAGTACCTGAACCTCTCCATCTATTCGTGAGTAATTCAGTCAATATATCAGGTAAAGGACCAGGATCGGAATGTTGGCTTTTATAAAGTATAAGAAGTTGTTGAATCATATAAATCCCAGCTAAACGCTGTTCATCTGGGGTGAGGTTCAAAAATGTGTGTGCTACTGTATCATCACCATATTTTCCGGGACTGTCAACCCACTGAACGGCTGACCTGGCTAATTCTTGTTCATCCATAGAATCGAGAAAATGATAACCCCTTCGTTCTCGGAGTAATTTGTCAGCGGCTTGGAACGAATGCTCGGGGGACCTTATATTTATTATAGGTGTTTGGAAATTCCTGTTATTATCTGGACATACCGGACGTATCGGGTCAGTGAAACATCTAGTACTATTACAAGATCTTCCTCTACCTACATAGGCTATGGTTTCTGACTGTCCTGTGGGCAGTCCTAATCCTTCCTCCTCCTCATTTTGTTCGAATTCGTCTACCGCTAATCTCTCTTCGTGTAGGCGTTCTATTTCTTTACGGATCTTTCGGCACATGGCTATTATACATTTTTGCCTATCATGTCTCCCTTCTGATATATTCTGGCTCCATCTGGTAAGGGTTTGCATTATTTCCGGATCTACCCCCGGTCGGTCTTGATTTCTGATTACACAATTTATGAGGAAACGTAACAGTTCCCCCTGTATCTCCACTTTCTGGTATTCCATAGCTCTGTTAATACATTCAGAATCTCGCCCTGTTTGGACATAATGATATATATTGTCTAAATGCATAGTCATTCCTGGTAGCTTTCCTAAATACACCGCAGCTCGTCTGATACGTAATGAGGCCATGATCATTTCGTCCTCTTTTCCGGGCACAGGGTCATATCTACAATCTACAAGAAGTTCCTTAAGCGTGCGGGAATTTATGAGTTTGGGGGTACGTGGATGTGCTGATTCTTGAAAAGTAAGTTTATTTATTCTGGGTGGCGTAGAAAAAATGTTGGTAGCACCTCCGGTAGCCCCGTCTGGGGTATCGGACGTGAAAGGATTCGTTGAACGTGATACAGCAACTATAGGTGTGGACACAGCTGTAGGAGTAGCTGTAGGAACAGATGTGGAAACAGATGTGCTTGCCGGAACTTGTGTCAGGATTTGATGCTGTAAGGATACAGATACAGGGTCTTGGCGTTGAACCTCCCCGGCAGACGATCTATGTGGGGCTGGGTTAGCATACTCGGGAGCTGCGTCATCTAAATATGAGGAAAGAAAAACATCTTCTGCTGTTCTAGGATGCCCCTTGGGATGCATTTTTATTGGGAACAATGGGGGTGGCAAGTCTTTTGGTATCTTCGGAGTAGCCTTAGGTAATCCCTCGGCCAGAAGGGGATACATACCATTCATAAGGGCATTTCTTTGTCTGTCTACTTGTTCTGATTTCACTCGTGTACCTTCCTCAATTAACAGATTTTCTCGGACTTTATTTGAATTTTCCTTACTCCTCTCTTCCTGTCTACGTGCTTTTTCTGTACGTCTATACGATTCTTTACGCCATAATTCAATGGCGTCTTTCTGTGACTGTCTGGCTTTCCTTTTCCATAATTCTTCCTCTACTTTCACGATGCAATCTGCATCCCAGGTCCCAGCTGCGGGCCACCTCTGACTTTCTGGTAATTCCTTAGTGTAGTCTACCCATAGATCAAGAAATAATATGGCGTTTAGGCCATGTTTATGATACATGAAGTACCCTGGAGTGTCCCTAGGAGGAATGGGAACAGCTTCTTCGAGTACCCCTTTTCTAGTTGTGATCTGTCTTAGTTTCGAAAAGAGCGGCATATTGAGAACTGATCTGATACTTGGTCTTGAACCAACTTAATACAATAAAACACAATAATGAACAGTCATTCATACCACAATATGCAGGACGTATTAACACATTTAACATTTAACGTTTTAAATGAGCAACAATGATGATGACGATCTAAGAAAACTTAATCACAAAACATAATTCTCGGCATTAACTGATTTATTCTGAATTTTATATACTTGATATACTAGATATACTGCTAAACAGTACAGATACACTGCTAAAACAGTGCAGACCGGATTTGTGTACCCAAACCCGTCTGGATCGGCACAACCTATGTGCACGCCAGAACGCCTCCCCAGTAATGGTACTCACCGGGTAGCTCGGAACGGAAGGCCTCGGAACGGAACTGAACTGAACTGGACTGGACTCGACTCGAAAACTTCGGAAACTTCGGGACATCGGAAACCTGGTGGGCCTCTGTATACCTCGGATCTTGCTCTCTCAGCTAGGCTCTGGTCGGGATACTTCGCACTTCTCACCGCCTCGTCTGGGTGTTGATCGCAGCCTCAGTCGCCCCCGCTTGACCGGAGGGAGATACAGGAAGTCCTGCTGGTACGCGTTGTTGTCCGTCCAGCTGTGGCAGGAGACCGGGCCTGCAACGCACCGCCGGCGCGTGAGATGAGAAAGTGTCCCTGTTCGGGCACCATTCATGTGGTAAATAATTTAATTACCGGGACTTAATTTGATACAGAATCTTAATAAAATAGCTCAGTAAAATAAGAGGCAGAATCCGTGATATTAGAGGTTAGGAACGGACTTTATTCCAATGGACGATTTCGAAATCGTGGACTCCAGGTTCCATCACCACGGAGGCTCAGGAAGTGAAGTACATACTTTATTAATAAGTAATCACTTTTATACAATAGACATTACAGTGAAGCAAATGCAGGAGGCGTAACAATTGATAGCAGAGATAGAACATACATGCGTAGCAAAAGTGGGCGTAACTGGGTGTAATTAAAGAACGTCATCAGGTATGATGTCATAATAGGGTGGTTCCATGAAAGAATTTTGCAATGTCAGCAGAAATACTTGGCAGAAATGCGCGCGCAGCAGCATGACGTATGATTGACGTGCGACTAGGGGGTGAAGGGGATTTGACATTTAACTCTACATGTGGCGACAGATGTCTGGAGGGTCAAGTCAACCTAATCCCAAATCATATCTAACATCCTATGTTTAAAGAACTATGTTATCCAAAAGAGAGGTCTCTTAGAGTAGAATCTTATTCTATACTGACTATACTGACTGTTAGTGCGTGTACAAGCGTCTAAGTGTCTACACTAGATGCGAGGGCAGAAGTCTTCCATGGTAATAGGGCTATGAATTACTTGCATAAAGACAGAGAAGCCGGGCCATTGCTCGGTAGCTGGAAGAATGTTTACTTAAACTACTAGACAGGAATGCATTGGGCAGGGAGCGGAGCAGATAATTTCGAAGGTGAAATACAGTTCTTGGCAGGCAGCAAGCTGATGTCAGGCACCGTGAGCCGCGCACGGAATGAGACAAAGTTCATGGTCACAGATGCAGGCTCAGACTGGAGCTTTCAGAGGCAGAAGGCAGAAAAAGGCTTGATGGCAGAATCAGGGCCTACTCGCCTGAACTGTAAAATGGCATAAGTGAACCATATAAAGGCGGTGGCCTTTTATACTTAGGAATGGAATATCCGGCCCATTCATGGCGGATCTGAAAGAGGACATGTTGGCGGTGGACGTACATGTGTTTGCGTCTTCATAATTGGAACTGGAGGAAACATACATGTACTTGTGATTTATACATGAAACCGTTGGGGTCCAAGATAGGGGACATAACTGATCATAAAAATCCATATTTCCACACACGTACATTACATTTTGAGTCGAACAAGTTTATGCTTATTTCGCAGTCTTTTTTAAGAGTAATCGACCTCTTTCGTAATACACCACCCGAGTATTCTGCAGAGAGACTCCACAACCTGGAATCTAAGTCAGTCCTCGTCCAAGTTTTTGAAAATGACCATACATACACTATTGATGATCCAAAATTAGGAATATTGAGCTTTGGTCTAATTTATATCTCAGTTTTGTTCGAGTTTCCCAGTAAATTAATAAAGCACGTGGAGGGATCCACGCGAGAGCAATGGTAACAAGCATCTATCCTATCCTTTCAAAGAAAGTGCTTGCAATGTTTGTATGAGTGACACATAAGTACATTTTAGCGTAGAATTCAATGACCATCTGGGATGTTTTGCAGAGGAAGTACATAGAATAGTGGGTGGCACAGAACAGCATCATTCAGACAGACAATGTTTCAAACATGTCAGTTGACAGTGGCAGAAAAGGTGCAGAGTAGCGCTGGTGTTTATTTTGTCTGGTGGGCTCTAAGCGTACTCTGACCACAAAATGCATTCCAACCAGTCGGCCAAATGGTCAAGTTCCACTTTTAGAATTGTCGTTGTTAAAGTGGATTGGGAGATGGTCCTCGACAAAAGATAGGGAGTATGATGGAGTCAGTGCTTAATTTGAGCCGGTGGTAACCGGTGCTCAGCACTTAATCATCAACACCAGTGCTTTTCATGAGCATCAGTTAAGGACACATTAATTTACAGGTAGATAAAGTGATTTGCCTAGAATCAGAGGATGTTGAGCCGAGGTGGAGACTGGAAACTGGTGAAGTCAGCAGCTGTGGCCATTATGCCACATGCTTTCCCAACTTTCATGGTTAGTAGTTGGTTCTATTTTAGGCAGCGCCAACAGGAGAAATGGGCTGTGGCAAGCTGCCTCCTGACAAGACCCCAGCACTTATTTTTTTTACAAATTAACCACTGGACAGAGTGTCCCAATACTTGCAAGTCCACTTCCTGATCACATGGATTTACAGTGATACGTGCTAACTAACAATTCCTGATTTCCTCCAGCTCATCTGTTAATCCCACCAACCATCTGAATGAACACACACACCCCCACCAACGAACTAACCTTACTTCGGTCAATCTAATCTACTACAAAGGCACTGGAGTAAATGCCAGCGATGGTTACCTTGCTCACAAAACTGATCCCAATAAATAACATTAACCAATAACCACTGGATTAACCATTACCTGTGGGTGCCAGAGTAGCTACAGCCATGCAATTACATACAATACAATACAGTTTGTAAACACAAATTACGTCCAAATCTTGGAAAAGAAGGCACCAAAATATTTAGGGTCAAGATACCTCAAAATCCTAATAAAAATGGCCCTTCTTGGTTAGCTTTTGAAATAAACGCAGAAATACATTATCAGGTCAAGGTAGACTAACTTCTATTTAGCCCCTTGTCCTGTCTGTTTTATGTTGTTCTTTTACTTATAAATGCTGCCAATGAATCTACCCTGCACGTGTTTCCATTGAGGTGTCTGTCTAACACTACTTTGTGGGGGGGTTTTCAGTTTTTATAGCGTGGACTCGACCCGAAGGTACTGAAGTGCTTTACATGAGCACCAGTTACATTACACAAGACCCATTCAACTCCGCCAGAATACAGAGTGGAAACCCCATCCCACTTGGAATGCCTTCAATTGATAACACATGAGATGCAGATGCGTGAACGTGTCTCCGCGCTGTTGAAAGAAAGGTCACTTTGTGAAAATTAGAGGACTGTTCTCGGTGCACAAACTCCCTGTTCCAAGAGTTCCAGTTTTTTACTGTTTTATTGGCTTTGTTTTACTTTTCTTCATGAACACAACTTGAAATGTCCCCTCTGGGAAATCGCCTGTTGAAATAAAACATATTCTCGACTAAAAGTGGGGAAGGAGGCCTTAAGCTTCACAGACTCCGGGTTCACTGCTCATCCCCATGGGAAGATATCCTATTCTGGTGAGACAGGAACGTAAAGGGGCCACTGTGAATGTTTTATGTATACGTTTGTAGAATGCATGTACCGAGCCCGACACCATCGGAAATCTTTACACAAAACAGCATAACTTGAGAGAGTGTGAAACAAAAATTGCAAGAAAGCATGCTGACAACTTGTAGAAAGGCAGGTCTCCAGACTTGTGAGCACGATACAGTGCGATACGAGGGCACATCGGTAGATGTTAAGGGGCATGCAATCCAGGTCCTGTCAGGGGCGTCAACAGAAATAGACGACGGACAACAGAGAGTGAAGAGGGACATGTGTCTATCCTAATCCAGGACCAGGAGAATATTCATGCCTTTACAACATGGGGGCACTTGTCCAGGGTCAATACTTAATTCCAGCTCCAATCAAGGAGAAGGTACAGTTAATTTACAGACATATTTAAAAGCAATCTGGTATGCAACAGAGTATGATCAAATTGATCCAGGGAATAAGTGGGTAGAACTTACTGAAGGGGATTTTTTTTGTTGTTTTTTGAAGGCTCGTAGACAGGTTAAGGTCTGAAATTGGGTCAGGGTCTGTCTTTTTCCTCAAGGCTGGGATTTAAAGTAGCAGGGAGTCAGTGCTAAGAAGTTGCCAGGAACAACAAGAGGGTTTCAGTTTCTTAGCAAGATAGCATGATTGATCGGAGTGGATGATTATGTGAACAAAGCTGGCAACTTTAAGCACGAATCTTCTTCAAAAGGCAGATAATTAAGAGAAGACAAGATTAGAGTGACTCGGTCAACCAGAAAGTCCCTGAGGCCAGGCAAGCTTAGTCTAGATAGGACCAAGGCTTAAATCACGACTTTTTAAAGTTGCAGGCAGGTAGGAAGGGATTGACCCCCGGATAAGCTTAAGTTGATAATTGACTAGGGTGAAATCAAGAGGCTTACCTCCTGTCTTACAGCTCAAGTGGCAAGTGTAACAGGTCGTACAGAGTCTCTTGGTGTCCAAGTCCCTTCATGACGATTGAGTAAAAGGTCCAAACTGTCTTAGGTCTTTTTCTGCTGAAGTGTCCCGCTCATGGAACCTCATGAATTAGTGACAGCAAGACATTCTTGTGCCTTAGAGGAACCAGAAGCTTCTTGCTAGCTTTTGCCTGCAGATCCACAGGCTTGCTCTGAAGCAGTCCATCTTCCTAGTCAATATACATTTCCATTACCACTCTCTTGCTGGCCTCTTCCTAGGCCTCTTTCCGAAGTCCCAAACTCTGCAAGTGCCTGGCAGAACTCCTCCCAAATCGATCTTCTAAAAGGTAACAAACCCTGCAGCTGTGGTAGTGACCTATACTTCAACACACAGTCCGCTTTAGGTGCCTTATTCTCCACTCTGACTGGAGTTGGAGCGATAGGTGCCACGGCCTAGGACTTCTCAGAGCGTGCCCATGTCTGCTCACTACCCTTCTCTGGTCCTTGCGCCTTTGGGGGTGATTACAGTCTTCCCCTGAGACTGAGTTCCAGCCTATGCTCTGATCATCATAGCTGATATAGTCCAAGCCATGTAGGCGCCTGCCCTGGTACTAATCCGGGACAAATAAGATTGTCTCCCAAAAGACATCCAGCACACGATTTCTCTATCACCTCATCAATCATGGCCGTCTTGCTGGTGATCTTGACCTCAACTAAGACAAGCAGGTACTTTGGCCACTGGATTCGTTCCATTAGCACCAGAGAGAATCTCTTCACGTTTTAGATACTTACTCTCAACCAAAGCCGTACAAGCACCAGTATCCCTGAGGAAAATAACCTTCCTCCCATTGATGCCCACTTCCAGTACAAGTCCATGGTTTTTGGTTGAATGTGCTTGACAAGATAAGGGCCCCTCTGCCAGATGTCCATTGCTACTAGGTTGAGTCCCAAAGGGCCCTCAAGTGTTCCCTCCCAAACATAACATACTACCTGTCAAAGGAGATGATAGTACAGGATCTTCAGTAAGACAATTTCTCTTGTAATGCTCTTGCCAACTTTTGGCTTCACAGGTAGGTATCCGCCAATTGAGAGGGCTTCAAGTGTATCCAAACCTGGACAATTGGTTAAAGAATACAAACTTTCTTCCTCTGTTTATTGCATATACAGGTCTGGCCAGTCGAGTTCCCCAGTCCTTAATTTGGATAAACAGAAATCAAACCTGTTGTAAGAGAGTGTTCGTTGGTCTCCTATTTGTTAACTTTGTAGGTGTATTTCATCCACCTACCACTGGCAGAGCTGTTAAAATCCGAGCTTGGGTGAGATGTCTCCTGAGGCTGAAATGGGTTCCGATCCGTCAGTGGTGGCATCTGCAGGAAGATACTGCAGCTTATGTGTTTGTAGTTCCATTGGCCAAGTTTTACCTTAAGACTTTAACCCAGCATACCTGGAGGCATTGGGATCCAGATTCGCAGGACAACCATATCCGCATATCTGTGACTCCTTGCTTGAAACTTGAACTTCAGTCCCCATTACGTCTTTTGCCAACTTTGACACTGCATTAGCTCAGGGTCTGTGGTCAGCCTGGCAATCCAGAAGAACTGGAAGCAGTTTAGAAGGGGATGTAGTACTTCGCCATCCAGATCAAAAGGAAGGTTTGTCTTGTTAGGACCGGCAATCAGGTCACAAACACTTGCGTAAACGAGCAGAGGGGCACCTGATCTCTCTGTGTGGCACTTCGGACTCAACCCAGACTTCTTCCCTCTCTGAATGGAGATTTTCAGGTCAAATTCTGAGTCGGGTTTTTCTATCCTCAGTGGACTTCTCTGTGAGACTGGAGGTCCTTCAGGAGATCAAGAAACATTTAGGATCTCAATGAATGGGTATGTTTGCGTCCAATCGGAATGTTATGTTATGCTAACTTTTAAAGCGCACAAATACCCGGAGGTGTCTTGCTCTAATGCCTGCATTTTTATGAGGGGTGTGTAATGGGGAGCTGTTAGGGTAGATTCTCTCTCCTTCCATTAGCCTGTGGAGTCATTCTTTGCCTTTCCCCTGTTCTCTGATCTGTCGAAGGATATGTTTGCATCCAATCAGAGTGCTCTAATGCCTACATTTTTATGAGGGGGTTGTAAGCAGCTGGCACCCCCTTTGTAATTCTGAAATTAGAGAGTTGAGGGGGTGGGGGATCTTCCTTTGAGGGTTATGCATCTCGGGTATTAAGAGGGTTTGAGCTGGCCCGGCTTGGGGTTCATCCCATGGTACCTTCTTGAGAAATTCCCCTAGCCCTTTAGTGAAACCTTAGGAGGAGGTGTCCACAATTCTTTCCGCGTAGAAGGTGGTATTTGGTGATCGTCGGGTTAGTGTCGAGGCCTTCTCTTTCTTTTGAGCCTATGATTTTCTCCTGTTTTCACCTTTATTAGCACATTGTTTTACCTACATTGGTACCCAAGATTGTGATCTGTTTCATGAGTCTTTTGATGTAGGTTCATATTTAAGATTAAATTGATCTGGATGGAAGTTTTACATTAGACCGATGCTCTTTATGTTCCATTTGGCATAAGGCTTATGGGAAATACCCTACAATGCCCACAGTCAGGGGTTGAGTCTGTTCTGCAGTTACCTCTGCCTCTGCTAGTTTCTGGGTTCTGAAATGATGGAGACGGACTGTATATGAGTGGTAAGGAAGGTCTTCCTTGTGCAGTTCAAGAGCAGTTGCCTCTGATGGACTAGCGGGCAACTGTCCAATGTCACAACTGGCACCAACTGGAAACATAAAAACAACACTCAAGGACCATAACATGATATTTTGGAGCACGACCATTAGAGATTCGAGAAAGTGCAGAAACATCATATGAGATTATGGGAAACAACAGCCTAGGAAACCGAAGAAAAACAACAGTATTAGACACCTTTCACTTCATTATCAAAAATTATTATTTAAAAAAAAAAAATAAGGAGAACAGAGTATTGTTCACAAACCTCAGTCATAGGTAAACCAGAGATGAGTAAGCCTGAAATAGGTGCTTATTGCCTGCTAGCATGTAACCATACGATAAATCCTTAGCATGTTCGGTATAAACTCCCCCTATTCGGTATGAGCAGATCATCATATTGCGTCTCTTAATGGATCAATTCTCAGTCGCTACGTCCTAACAAGCAATGAGTGTGTATTTTGACATCTTAAAAAAGAGGTTTTCACCACTAAGAATATGTTGGCTTCCTGGCTGTCTTTTTTTGAAGTTTGTGAAGATTCAGAATCAAAGAATTAATAAAGAGATTTACTGCAGAAAACCGACTGGAGTACAGCATTTTTAGATGATAGCGTGCACAGTGAAGAATGGATCATTATTTTAAATCACCTCCGTTTGAGAAGAACCGATGGCAAAAAATGCTCAATTCGGGTTATGGCGTTCAAGGTTTATAACGCAGAGTTTACTATTCCAAGCCCCAAGTTACAAGTATTTTTTCTAAACTTACAGTAAAAAAAACTCCTATGCTTTATCAATAGACACCTTACTTGAAAAGAAATAAGATGGATTAACTTTAACTAATCCGTTTAAAACTCAACAAGTGCCATTAGTCACCATGGTTGGGGGTTTTTCCAATCATAAGAGCTTTGAAAACTTAAGAGAACCTTTTTAACTGGAAAGGGCAGCTTTATTTCGAACCTCTCACCCACAACAATTTTGTTCTTAGAGGCCAATTTAGGAGGTAACCTTGAGAAATCAGAATGATTAACTTTCTTTGTCACATTCTCCTTATCGGATCTACTATACATGATGTTAAGAACCAAAATAGAGAGATACCATTTTAACCAAAAAGGATTTCATTCAGTACGATATATCCTTTCCTTAAGTAACTGGAATGGTGTGTTCGATGTGGTGAGCAATAATGAACCCAAATCCTATCCCTGACATAGTCAACGCTGTTCTTTTTGCCACTAACTGGTGACTGCACAGCCTCAACAATAACAGGATTAACTCGCTCAACCAAACCATTCATATGGGGAGACTATAAGGTTGTTTTTCTAAGCACAAGTGACTTGCTAGCAAAAAGCTTGTGCAATTCATGAAAAAATAATTGCACGCCATCGTTCATAGTAATGGAATTTTGTAGGCCCTTCTTTGCAAAACATTCCTTTAAAACTTCTATCACAGAATTAGTGATGGGTTCATTAATCCCCTTGATTTCCATCCTCCTAGAAAAATAATCAATTTAAACCAAGGCACATGTGTGAGGTGAAATCACACAGGTACCTTTCAAAATAAGATTGTGATGCGCTGAAAGACTGATTGCTATCGCCAAAAATATTTCTCTTACCTTCGAGTACACTTGCAGTTCTATAGATAAAACTTATTCCCTTGGCTCTCCAATCCTTTTTTTTATTTAAACTTTTTTCAAGATCAAATCGTCCATCATACCATTCGCCCAATTCTACCTTGTCATTCTATTATTACACTCATTCAGAACATCTGTAACAGTGGCAACCACACACTTTCCCACTGCCCCTGACTTTCTAACATTAGAGTCATCGGGTAGACTAGATAAGCAGTCAGTGAATGGCCTGCATTATCCCATGTGAGGAAATGTAAGGCGCCCCCCTGTGAAGAGTTCAGTACCACAGACATGTATTCTCATTGATATCACAAATTCAAGAGGACCTCATCCTTTAAAATGAATGACTTACGGCCAGATGTACAAAGATTGTTTGCAGTCGCAAGCGGCCTGATTCCCAGAGTCGGGCCGTTTGCAACAACAAAAAGCTTTTTACAATGTACAAAAGGCAAACTGCGATTCACGAACTTTTTTTTTCCAAACAATTTTTATTGAATTTACATCATCGTCATACAACAACAAATCACTTCAGCTGCAATAATCTCCCCCTCCTACATATCGTTGGATTCATAGCTGTGTCTGTGGCAATACTGCATCCCCCCCAGCATACACACCCGCCTCCCCTTGTTGTGCCTCTCAATTATCATGTTTCACGTTGGAGTAGCCACAGTCATTCCAATTGTGCCAATGTTCAACAATCATTAATCAGAAATGTGTACTTTGGTCTAGTGGTGGCCTATAGGAACACCCCCTCTAGCGACCTGCTTTCCTGGATGAGCTGGAACCAAGAGATGGAGCCATTACTAAGGGGTCCCTGGTGGCGTCACAGGTGATGGGGGGGGGTCTGGTTCCTTTATGCCATCTACTAGCACCTCCCAGGCCCTGGCCATTTCTATAGACCCTCGCCTTTGTCTAGCCTCCCGGAGTAGTATTGCGCCCTCATAGCCTGCCCATCTCTCCAACTCCCTTCGCCATACATTCACCCAGGGTCCCCCTGGCACCTTCCAGTTTCTAGTAATTTTGTGCTTTGCAAAGACGAAGGCTAGGTCTTGAAATCCGCTTGTAGCCTTGGCCCGAGCTATGTGAGGAAACTAGCTCAATAGGTAGTGCCCTGTAGTGCATGGGGATTCTCTCTCAATGATACTTGCTACTGTGTCTGAAGTGGCATCCCAGTAGGTGGCGCGCATCGGGCAATCCCAGAACATATGCAAGAACTCTGCTTCCACCTCCCTCACCTCGGGCATGCCGCTCTTGCTGCATAATAATACGTATTGACCCTCCCGGTAGTGAGGTATATTCTATGTAAGATATACAAATTAATTAGCTTAAAACGGGCGTTCTGCAAAAGTTTGGGTATCCTTTCGAGTATAGCCACCCAGTTGTCCTCCAGTACAGGGTGTCCAAGGTCTTCTTCATATTGGGTTCAAAGGGTGGATAAAGGCAGCATTATATTCTCTGCCGCTCCCTCGGCTGAAACACACGCGTGCCTACCCTCCGACGGAGGGCCTTGTAATTTTATTTTTTCTCTCCCTGCAGGTGTCTGGAAGATTACTGGCATCGGACGGCCTGGATTGCGATCGTGGAAGAAGCTCGAGGTGTTCGTTGTGAAGGTCGAGTGGGCTTCGGCAGCGGCTGCAGTGGGCAGCGCATGGGGACCGGCGGCATAGTTTGGAGGTTTGCCGGACGCGGACTTGTCAGCAGGGAGCTCCGGTATCGGCAGCAGTGAGCAGCGCGTGGGGACCGGCGGTGATTTTTAAAGTCTTGTTTCAGATCCAACGTGAGGTAGCCGGTGCTGGTGACTAAGAGCTTTTTCGGCAAGGCGATCACGGAGGGTGCCCGGGGACACGTGCAAGGCCTGTATCTCGGCGCTGCTGGGAGCCAAGCGGGGAGCCAGGGCTCACCTGCCTCACTGGATTAGCCAGTAGAGAGGTTCCGGTAGCGTGGCTGCTGTGGCCGGTCGTGATCTTTCCCCCAACAAAAGCGTGGTAAGTGCTGTGGGCCATCCAGGAGGGAACCCACGCGCAGAGTAGAATACATTGTACTTCGAGGTGTACTTAAGTGTCAGGATGCCTCCTAAATCTAAGCGCGGAGCACAGCGCCCAAGCGTAATTGCAATGCTAGAAGCACTTATGCAGAAGATGGGGGATATGGAGAGGCGGATGGAGGCGCAGGAAGGGGCGGCAGGGAGGCCATTCCCACCCCTGCAAAAGAAGGCCAGGTCAAGCAAGGGGCCGCGTAGGGAACCAGTTGGAGAAGTGTGGCTCAATGATTAGAGCGGCAGACCCTGATGCAGAGGTCTAGCAATTGACCAGGGTTCAATTCCCCGCCTCGGCGGGGCTTGGGCTCAAAAATTCCACGGACCTGATAATTCTCGCCTTGGTGCCTATTCCAATCATGGAGTCCCACTCTGCAACTCTGGGCAATAGCTTGCTTAATCTCCACAACGGCCCCCACAACGCTAAGGATGCCTGGCCTCCACCTTGGGGGTGCCCAGGAGTGGACGCTTCACAGGGAAAGCCAGGATGGGTTCCACAGCGGTATTCGTACAAGCGCCTTGAGACCCTTGCGGGTGAGTAGTGCGCTATACAAGTATCAAATTTACATTTACAATTTACAGCACCGGGGGCCGGCGCACCTCTTCCTGTGTTAATACCTGTTCCGGTGGCCCCAGCAGGTAGCCCTTTGCATGTTGTCCCGGTACCCACGGTATCACCTAGCGGACTGGTGATCCCCCTGCCTATTGTGCCTTTGAACATACCTGGTCCAGTGTTGCCTACCGGACCGGTGGTGCCCTTGTCCTCTAACACCCCGGTAGCAGTCCCGGTCCAAACTGTGCCTTTGAATGTACCTGGTCCAGGGTTGCCTGTGGCTGCTCCACCTACTCACCCTGATTTTGTCTCCAGCCTAGCAGCCGTTCTTCCTTGGTTGGGGGCTATGGGTTTGAATTTGAGTCCGGAGGGCGTGGCAGGGGTCGCGACGCTGCAGCGGGCACAAATACTGGTGGAGGAAGCTCGGCGTAAGGAGACACCGGCGGTGGAGGCGGCCCCAGTGGCCCCGGTAGTGGCATCAGGTAAGCCACAGCCGCTTCCAGTATTGGGTCTGGGGGAGAGCGTTTCCGGTCATGATTCTTTGTCCCGCCATGTTTCCTTAGAAACAAAAGAGAAAATCTGGAGGGGCACATATATTGATATATTTGCACAACTGACTGACGAGGTAGAAAGGGAAGAGATGAAACGGAAGAAAGATTATATGCCCGCGCGGGATTGGGCGGTGGAGATGCAAAAGTACAAGGAAGAAGAGCATCTCAAGAATTGGCAGCAGGCCTTTTGCACCTTTATGGCAATAATGACAGAACGATACCCAGAACAGGGGCCCGCTATGGCATGTTACCTCGCAAGGATCACCACCGCAGAATCTGAGAAAGGGGGGATGGGCTGGCTGGCGTATGACAGGAAGTTTAGGCGAACCAAAGAAACTACTCCTACTTTGGGGTGGGACCAGATAGAATCTATCGCTTGGTTTGCCCACTTGAGCAAAGCATCAGTGGATGCGACGAGAGAGGCGCCCAGGTCGCAGCCCTTTCGCTCGTTCCCCTCATCCCCAGCGGGTGGGGGGACAGGTAAGAAGGGCACATGTTGGGATTTCAACAGGGGGACCTGCGCTAGACCACCAGGTACGTGCAGATTTAGACACGCCTGTAACTTCTGTGGCAGCCCAGGACACTCCGAGGCTAAATGCTTCAAGAGACAGAAGGATGGAGGAGGGAAGAAGCAGGAGTGGGGAGGTGGCAACTAGAGCTAGATCCCCGGTTATTCTTGACGCGATAATCCCTTTGCTCAATAGATACAGGTGTATGTCTGCAGCGGCCTTGCTACGCAATGGCTTTAAGGATGGCTTTAGAATACCAGCAACAGGGTATGTCGGTACAGCATACTGCAAGAATCAGGTATCAGTCACTCAGAACCCTGGGGTGGCGGCTGCTAAGATTGAGAAAGAAATTAGGCTAGGGAGGGTGGCTGGCCTTTTTGAGAACGTTCCTGTGGATAATTTTGTGTGTTCACCAGTAGGAGTGGTTCCCAAGAAGGACCCGGGTGAGTTCAGGCTGATTCACAATCTATCGGCTCCAAAGGGATGCTCTGTGAATGACGCCATCAATGAGGACTTGTGTTCGGTGCGTTATGCATCGCTCGACCAGGCGATTGAGATCCTTAGCGGTCTGGGGCCAGGGGCATTGATGGCGAAGTCCGATATAGAGTCAGCGTTTCGGTTATTGCCAGTACACCCACTCGATTTTCACTTGCTAGGTTTTCAGTTTCAAGGCAAATTTTACATGGACATGTGCATGCCTATGGGTTGTTCTGTATCCTGTGCTTATTTTGAGATGTTTAGCAGCTTCCTGGAGTGGTGTTTCAGGATGGACTCAGGCCATAAGCAGGTGTTGCACTATCTGGATGACTTCCTTTTTCTGGGTCCACCGGGAAGTGCAGCATGTGGGCGAGCACTAGAACACTTCTGTGCCATGATGAAGAGTTTTGGGGTACCATTGGCTAGTGGGAAAACAGTGGGGCCAGCGCAAGTGATAGAGTTCCTGGGAATTGAGCTGGATTTCCCGGTCAATTGCTAAAGCCATGTCAGGTTTGAAACAGAAGCACCACCATACTAAACTGAGCAGGGAGGTCAGGCAGGATATGCGTATATGGTTAGCATTCCTGCGGGACTTCAACGGCTCGGTCTTCTGGCCCGGCCCACTCACCTCTTGCGCAGAGTTAGGCTTAATGACATACTCCGCAGGCAGTGAGGGGTTCGGTGCTATTCTGGGCACCGAGTGGGTGGCACAGCGTTGGCCCCCCCTGGTGGAAAGAACAGGGCCTCACAGCAAACATCGGGTTTTTGGAACTGTTTCCCATCATGGTTGCATTGACTGTCTGGCCGGGGCAGCTGCAGGATAAGTCTGTCATATTCTGGTCAGATAACATGTCAGTGGTGGAATGTATCAACAGTCAGTCTGCGAGTTGTACAATGAAGCTACGCTTGATCAAAGAAATTGTGTTGAGATGCTTGCAATTAATCTTGCTGTTTAGAGCCCAGCATGTACCGGGAGTTTTGAATCATGCTGCTGACGCACTCTCTCGTTTCAAGATGCAGGTATTCAGGTCATACCTCCCGGGAGCAGCTCAGGAACCAACGCCTTTCCCCGCACGTCTCTGGCAGATTGGTGCTCCCAACTACCGTACTTGATGGCAGCTAGCCTAGCGCCAGGAACTAGAAAGGCTTATGAAGGGGCGTTTTGGTCATACTGTACATTCTTGGGGGATCACTGGGAAAGGGATTTGGCCAATACTGACAGGGTGTGCGCATACTTGGAAACAATGCGGGCAGACGGGCGTTCAGTTACATCGGCAAGAAGGCACATGGCGGCCATTTCCTTTTTTGCGCAGGCGCGAGCTAGAAAAGATCCCACTTATGCAATCGTGGTGCGCAAGGCTTTGAAGGGTTGGCAGCGGCTTCAAGGGTCCACATGGGACACCAGGCACCCAATAGGGTTTTCCAGCCTGGCCGCAATTCTGGGAGTGCTCGGTCAGGTTTGCACAACTTATGTCGAGGGGTCATTATTCAGGGCTGCCTTCACGTTAGCATTCTATGGGGCGTTCAGGGTTAGCGAGCTGGTGGCCAAGAATAAGAAGGATTTAGGGGGAGGACTCCAGTTCCGGTACATGTTATTACGTGGGGATACATTGACTTTTACTTTACATAAGGCTAAGACGGACCAGGAAAGGCGGGGTCAGTTGGTGGTATTACAGCGGGCTCCTGGGAATCCTTGCTGCCCAGTATCGCATGTAGAGGCATTTCTCCCACACAGGCCGGCGGTGGTGGAGGGACCGTTGCTATTACATGAGGGGGGGGGTTCCCGCTCACTAAATTCCAGTTTAAAAAGGTATTGGATATAGCGGTGCGTAGGGCGGGGATGGACCCTAGCGAGTTCGGTACTCATTCCTTCAGGATAGGGGCGGCAACAGAAGCTGCAACTCAAGGTTTGAAAGATGGGAGGTACAAAGGATTGGGAGATGGTCCTCAAAATGTTTTAAGCGGTACATACGTCCACATATGCTGTAGCACCACCATTACGAGGTATTGATGTAACTTCCCCCCTTTTTTCACCCCCGCCTTTTTTCTTACTACAGTTCCCTCGGCCTGTCACGCAGGAAGAGGAACAACGGTACTTCAACAGCAAGTACGGGTAATGAGAGGACAGAACAGCAATCAAAAGAGAACGGCGGAGCGTCATGTCTGGATTTTTGGTCATTCTTATGTCTGTAGCTTAGAACGTTTTTTTCTTGCAGGGAATGGGCCGGCGCATGCTAAGGAGTACGGTTGTAAGTTGTCCTTCCAGGGCCACGGGGGCTTACGTTTTGACAAATTCAGGGACAGGATAGGAGCAATGCTAGACGCAATGGGTGGCCCCCCTGATGTTTTGATTTTACACATGGGAGGGAATGACTTGGTTCACCTTAACAGAAGGGTATTGATGGACACATTTTTGGCAGAAACAGCTTGGTTGGGTAGACGGTGTCCAAGGACGGTGATTGCTTGGTCCCATTTGATCCAGAGGCTTCAGTGGCGTGGGGGGTTGTCTGTGAAGGCTCTCAACCGGTCTGTTCAGAGGATAAATAACAAGATGGACAGGCTTTTCAGGACCCCATTGTGGCAGGTCATTGCTCACGGTGGTATTAAGTGGGACGCTTGTTATTTACAGGATGGGGTGCATCTATCTCGTCTGGGGAATGAGTTGTTGCTGGGGGACATTTTGGCGTGGTTGTCTCGTGCTCCTTAAAGGGGAGGATGACCTTGGGCGTAGGAGGGGGCCTGATAGTCGGTCAACTATGCAGGCCTGTGGCGGTAAGGTCATCAGTTGGGGCAGAGTAAATTTGGAAATCTTTGGGGCGCCTTAATAAGTGGGGCGCCCGGAGGGGAGGGACTAGTGTCTCTCACCAGACTCCAGGGGCAGGTACAACCGGTTGGTTGGAAGGGTGCGGGGGAAGGGGGGGTTACGCTTCTCCACTTGGCTCGTTGGCCACCCCACACGTGGGCGTAGTATGCTGCGCTGACTGCATGGCCACTTTATGGAGAAAAGTTTTGGGCGCAGGGGGGTTGCCTGGCGGGTTTCTACCACCGGGGCAACTGGGACTCCTGCGCATGCGCACTCTGGTTAGAGGGCGTCAACTAGGTTTTAAATTGGGAGGAGGGGCCCACTGGACCTTGCTGAAGACTGTAAAAGATACGCAGAAATGTGGACATTATGCTTAGACAGGATAGGAAGATTATGTATTAGAATTTTGTTAAGGTTAGGAATGAAACCTATGTACAGATCCTGTCAAATCGTTTCTGCGTTTTTGTTTGAAATTAATGTTTGTCAATAAATACGATCGGGGGTCTACGACTCCCTACTCCAGCAAGGTGTTCGTGTCTTTTGATGGGGGGGAATGTAGGCCGTACCTGGCCATAGCGGAAGGCGGGCCGGCAACGGCCCCGCAGCCATTATGGCGGTTGGCCACCCCCCCCCCCCCACCAGAACAAAGGTAGTAAGTAGGTGCCCCGGAAGAGATTGAATCACTTTCGGGGCGTTGCAATGGTCTCCGGACGCCGGAAGTGACGTCACTTGCGGTGTCCGGAGCTCAGGCTCGTAGGGGTTATAAGCCGGTGGAGCGGTCTGCGACTTCTCTCGCTCGCCGCTCCCTCGGCTGAAACACACGCGTGCCTACCCTCCGACGGAGGGCCTTGTAATTTTATTTCCCCACCCACCATCCCTGATAGAAGGAGTTTCGTTTTGTCGTAATGTTAATTGATGCTTTCTCACAGGTGACAGTCATGTTGGTGATATGCTTTTGTAATATATGCTTTTTCCACAGGTTAATTGATATGTATTGATTGTTCTGCTAATTTTGTCGTGTTTATAAGCAGTATCTTGGTCTGGCGGTAAGGTCATCAGTTGGAGCAGAGTAAATTTGGAAATCTTTGGGGGCGCCTTAATAAGTGGGGCGCCCGGAGGGGAGGGACTAGTGTCTCTCACCATACTCCAGGGGCAGGTACAACCGGTTGGTTGGAAGGGTGCGGGGGAAGGGGGGGTTACGCTTCCCCACTTGGCTCGTTGGCCACCCGCACGCGGGCGTAGTATGCTGCGCTGACTGCATGGCCCCTTTATGGAGAAAGGTTTTGGGCGCAGGGGGGTTGCCTGGCGGGTTTCTACCAACGGGGCAACTGGGACTACTGCGCATGCGCACTCTGGTTAGAGGGCGTCAACTAGGTTTTAAATTGGGAGGAGGGGCCCACTGGACCTTGCTGAAGACTGTAAAAGATACGCAGAAATGTGGACATTATGCTTAGACAGGATAGGAAGATTATGTATTAGAATTTTGTTAAGGTTAGGAATGAAACCTATGTACAGATCCTGTCATATTATTTCTGCGTTTTTGTTGAAGTTGAAGTTGAAAGTATTTGTAGAGCGCACTGTGACCGAGCGGTTTCCTGGCGCTGATAGATTACAAGAGGCGGAGAAAAAGCAAAGGGGGTCAGTGGGAGGGGAACGCCTGGGCGAACAAATGGGTCTTGAGCGCCTTCCGGAAATGTAGATAGGTAATGATAGATCTAATGATAAATGGAAGACTGTTCCAAAAGCGAGGAGCAAGGGTGGAAAACCTAGTGAAAAGGGTACGGTACAGAATAGGAAGCCAGTGGAGGGATTTAAGGAGAGGAGAGGTGTGATGGAATTTGGGACGCCGATGGATAAGGCGAGCAGCCTGATTTTGAATAGTCTTGAGACGCCGCAGCTCATAGGCGGGAACGCCCACATACAGGCAGTTCCCGTAGTCCAGATGGGAGAGGACCATGGCTAAGATGATAATTTTGAGGGCATCCAGGGAAAAAAAGAGGGAGATCTTACTGATGGTCCGGAGAGATAGAAAACAGGATGAGACAACAGAGCTGATCTGAGGGCGCATAGATAGGTCCTGGCTGATTTTGATGCCAAGGGTTCTGACTGAGGCAGAGGGGGTCGGGGGGGAACCAAGGCTGGAAGGCCAGAAGGCAGAGGACCAAGGGCTGGAGGAGCCACCAGTCAGGATCAGCTCAGTTTTGTCCGTATTGAGTTTGAGGTGGTTTGAACTCATCCAATCAGAAATAAAGATAAGAATAGTTTGAAATTTAAGTTGGGGATCAGTAGAAGAGGAAAGATCGAATATAAGCTGAAGGTCATCCGCGTAATTGTAGACGGATACCTCCATTCTGAGCAAGGAAACAATAAGAGGGTAAATGTAAAGATTGAAGAGAAGAGGGGAAAGGGAAGAACCCTGGGGGACCCCACAGGACACTGTACGAAACGGGTCAGAGAAACCAGAGAGCTGACCTGCGACCGGCCTAGAAGGAATGACGCGAGCCAAGAGAAAGCGGTGCCCTGGATGCCCGCTGCCCTGACACGGTCAAGAAGGATGGAATGATCGACCGTGTCAAAGGCAGTGGACAAATCAAGAAGCACCAAGGCTTGGGGGCGGTTGGAATCCGCCTTACTTTTAAGCTCATCAAGGACAGAGAGGACCACTGTTTCGGTCGAGTGAACCGGGCGGAAGCCCGCTTGATGGGAGGCCAACAGACGATTGTCCTCGATGTAAGTCGACAGGCAGAAAGTTATATGGCTCTCTAGGATCTTGCCTAAATACGGAAGCAGTGAGATGGGCCTAAAATTACCAGGTTTTTTAGAATAGGAATGACAATGGCCGATTTGAATTGAGGCGGAACTGTTCCCTGAGAGATGGATGAGTTGAGAAGGGACAAAGGGGGGTTGGGGCAGCCAGCAAATAGCTCCCTTAAGATGCGGGCCGGGCCACAATCGGCAGGGGAGCCAGATTTGACTTTCCGGAGCAAAGCCAGAAAGGATTCTTTTGAGATGGGGGGGAAGTGAGTGAGAGAAGAAAACAAAGGGGGGAAAGAGAAGGGAGGGAGGTGGGAGGATGGTGAGGAAATATTCTGTTTGATATTAGCAATCTTCTCAAAGAAATAGTCATTGAGAGAAAGACAGAGAGCAAGAGAAGGAATGGGCTTGAGGTTAACTCTATCAGATAAGGCCAGATTGTGGACAATAGAAAAAATGTCCTTTTTGAAATTAATGTTTGTTAATAAATACGATCGGGGGTCTACGACTTCCTACTCCAGCAAGGTGTTCGTGTCTTTTGATGGGGGGGTATGTAGGCCGTACCTGGCCATAAAACCACCCACTATGAACTATCCTACTGCCACCCAGTCCGCAATATTCAGCCAGTCTCCCCCATGCAGCAGTACATCCAGAACCTCTTTTGTAGACACCTGGTCCAGCCCCGCTAGAGCACTTGAAACTCCGTGGTGTCATTTTCGGAAGGACATGTAAGTTTTAGGAGTACCCTGACCAGTCGGGGGCAGGTACGAAAGGGCCCACGTCCTGTCCAGGCATCCGTCAGCCACTGTGTCAACCACTGGAGCTGTGCCACCAGATGATAAGATTCAAAGTCGGGAACTGCTAGGCCCCCCTCTCCCTCATGTCTCGCATTGCGGTTAGAGCCAATCATCTGTGGCCGGAACCCCCAGAGGAAAGCAGTAATAAGAGAGTCTCATTTTCAGAACATTTCCCGAGGGATCCACATTGCTAGAGCCATGAAAAAATACAATAGTCGGGGAAGCGCAATAATTTTTAGCAGAGCCACGCAGCCCGCAACCGAGAGGGAAGTATCCTCCAAAAGTCAATGCTCGATCTAAGGGGCCTGTACCACCTTCCTTACGTTCCATTACAGTAAATCCATTCCTCATGATATATCAGTACACCCAGATATTACAGGCATCAGGTTTACCATTGCAACACCGTCAACCCTAACGAGAGGTCATGGTCTGCCAACCTTGGGAACAGTTGTGATTTTTTCCAGTTGACCCTCAGCCCAAATACCAAACCAAAGTCCTCCAGCAGTCTCTCAGTGCCCACCAGTTCCATTGTTATATTAGTTAGGAAAATCAAGAGATCATCTGCATAAAGGGCAATGTGGTGGGTGTGCCCACCGAAATCTATGCCCTGATAGCTGTTCCTCATCCTGGCGTGGCAGACCAATGATTCCATCGCCAGGGCGAACAACAGTGGTGACAACGGGCATCCCTATCTGGTTCCTCCGCCTTCGATAGCTCTCTGATATAGCCCGCCCAGTCCGAACTCTGGCAGATGGGTCAGTGTACAATAGTTTGATCCAGGTCACAAACCCTTGCCCCAAGTGGAAGCATTCAAAGACACAGTAGAGAAAAGCCCATTCCAGGCTGTCAAGGGCCTTCTCGATATCCACTGCAACAGATCGCAGCTGCCGTACAGTCATATGTGTCAGCTTCTAGAAGTGTCAAGTGTTAGTGTTTCCAAACAGTTTGAAAAGGAGCGTCCATTATGTCCAACTTTGATTTATGTTCAAGATAAATAACTTTTTCCAAAGTTTTTTATCTTGAAAAAGATTGGAAAAAGCTATTTATCTTGAGATTGGAAAAAGTTATTTATCTTGAACATAAATAAAAGTTAGATTCTAAACATATTCGCAAAACTTCAGAAAATTCAATCCTGTCAGATTATGCATATTGGATATATTTTTCAACTTTTACTTATTGGAAGTTTGGGTTTGAAATAGCTTTGGGATATAATTGACGACCCTTTTCAAATTGTTTTGTTGGTTGTTCATTAATTGTGGTTTCTAGACAGAGGAGCCACAAAAAAAAGAAGAGTATAGGAGTATTCATGATATCTATTACGATAAAAGAGTGCAATGTCAGGGCCTACACTGCTAATGCTCATAAACCCTGACTGATCGGAGTGGATAACCTTGGGCATGTGTGGAAGGAGTCTAGTGGCGAGGATCCACCCAAGGATTTTATAAGTGATGTTCAGCATCGATAGTGGTCGATAATCTCTTTTATCATGCACCGACTTCCCTGTTTCAAGCAGTGGAACTATCAGTGCCTCCGGAAGTGGAAGATGGCCAGAAGCCCGTGTCCTTAACCCGTATAGGTCTTTTAATCGAGGGGCTAGTTCATCATCATATGTGTAGGATTAAGTTTAAACCAGGAGCCCGTCCGTTCCCAGTGTTTGCCTCGAGTCAAGGTCTTTATGGCCACTCGTATCTCTGGGAGGGTGATCTCCCCCCCAGTTCCTCTGCCTGTGAGATAGGTGGGAAAGTCGAAGACGCCAAGTAGGCATCTTTAGAGTTCTCAGAGGCACTCATGAAAAGTTCAGAATAATATGTGCAAAATTTCTGATTAATATCTGCTTGGCTGTATAATGTGGTACCTTGATCAGTTTCAAGCTCCACAATGATCAAGCACCGCTTTGCAGGGTTCGCGAGCCAAGCCAATAGCGGACCAGTGTGGTCTCTCTCCCCATGAGTCTGGGTCATGTAAGCTCTATAATCAAAGCATCTCAGTCTTTCTACCTATTCCACAACTTTTTCCTTAACTTCTAACAAAACCAGTTGTAATTCCGGGTGGCCTGGTCTATGCTACTCAACTTCCCTCAGTACCCCGCCGAGGATAGGACTTCTGTTAATACGGTTGCGCGCAGGGGTGCGCCTTAGTACGCGCCTAAGACAAGCCAAAGAGAAGCCCGTCTGCGCCCGTCCGCGACTGGACGAGGCTAGGGGCTAGAGGACATGGCCCTTATTGTTGCTCTCCCTGCTGCCCATACTAAACCTCGGGTAAGATACTCTCCAGCAGATTTGTTACGTATCCGTAAGCCTTTGCTCCAGGGCTGTACGGGAGGGGAAGGTTTTTTGCCAGAGGGTCCTTTTTCTTGCCGGAAATGTCAATATCAAGCTCTCTCTGACCACTCGCAAAACTTACCGCATGAACTACCCTCTATAACTGCACCCCCACAGGACTCTTGTAAGAGCAGAAATCTTCTGTGCAACATCAGATCTCTGTCTAAACACTATAGTGAAGTATGAGACATGATTGCCTCGGTCCAACCCGAACTCTGTTATCTGACAGAAACATGGTTAAAACCGCACTCTGTCCCAGCTATTACATTAGGGATCCCAGATGGCTACAAAATAGCCAGGCTAGATCGTCCTGCCAAGACAGGGGGAGGTATTGCCATTGTATATAAGAATAACTTATCAATTACCATCTTAGAGGAAATGAGTACTCCAGACTTAGAAATTCTGGTATTTAAAGTCTGCATTTCCACGAAAATCAGCTATAAAGGGGCATTGGTCTATTGCCCTCCTGGCCCTTGTACCAGCTTTAACATCTTGCTGCTGGAGATACTTGCCAGACACATTGATACTGAGAACGAATTTATACTTCTAGGAGATTTCAATGTGCATAGCGATTTGAAAGATAATGTTGAGGCACAATCCTTACTAACTGATATCTCTTTGTTTGGATTAACCCTAATGAATACTGGTCCCACTCATTTAGCAGGACATACTCTGGACCTCATTTTCTCCAATAAACCTAACACCTTGCTATGCGCCTCTCCTACTCAAGTTAATTGGACAGATCACTTTGTCTTGGAATTCCTCACCTTCCACTCAGGTAAAGCTCCCCCTCAGGTGCAAGCCCTTCCTACCAGGCGTAGGCCATGGCACAAGATCACTCCGGAAATATTTCAGGAGCATTTTGCTGCACCCCCCATCTGCTCTGGAGAGAATGTTGACAAGGCGTTAGCCAACTATAATCGGGCCAATCTTAAGGTGGTTAACAGGATTGCCCCCATGAAAACCTACAAACCTCTCTTAGCTCGCAAACAGGAAGTATGGTTTTCGGAGCACTTGAGATCTCTTAAACAACAGGCGAGGAAACTAGAAAAGGTGTGGAGAACGACCCACGATGAAATTGACAAGAATCATTTCTGGGCAGCTCTAACTAAGTATCATAAAGAAATTCGTAACGCCCGGAAATCTCATATACAGGCTCTTCTTTTAGCTGCAGGAAATACTCCCAGGATCCTATATCAAACCTTACACTCATTTGTGAAACCAGCAGCCTGTGAAACTTCTGAACTAGCTTCACAACAACTTTGCAATGAAGTTGCTCAGTTTTTCACAAACAAAATAAATAAGATTCATGACGACATTTCTAAATCCAATCTATCTAACATTGGAGATACGTCATTACTCTTGGAAAAGGAAAAGGAGTCAGGATCTACGCCCTTGGAATCTTTTTCGCTTATCTCCCTGATGGATACCGAATGCTATCTTGGTCAGATCAAAAGCGGGAGCCCTTCAGACATTATACCGGCCAGAATCATCCCGGTAGTAGGAAAAAGTCTGAGCCCACAGATTCAATGTCTCATTAATCTTTCACTGACGGAGGGGCAAGTTCCTGGGGAATGGAAAAAAGCACTAGTAAGGCCCATCAGAAAAAACTCCTCCATCCCCTGGACCGACATATCTAATCTTAGGCCCATCTCTTTACTCCCTTTATTGGGGAAACTTATAGAGAAACACGTAAACAAACAGGTATCACACTACATTGAACAGTCTGGTAAACTAGATAGCTCTCAGTTTGGCTTTAGACCAAAACATAGTACTGAATCCGCCTTGCTATCTGTGACTGATGACCTTCACATGTACCAGGATAGAGGGTATTCGGTGATCTTGGTACTGTTGGATTTATCGGCGGCGTTCGATACGATATCCCATAAAATCTTAATCGAACGTCTGACCGCAATTTGGATTGAGAGCACAGCGCTAACCTGGCTAAAAAGTTTTCTATCTGACCGTACCCAAGCCGTTAGCATGGGCTCATTTCGGTCGACTGAAACTTACATCACGAAGGGGGTGCCACAGGGCTCGTGTCTAAGCCCGACTCTTTTTAACATCTATGTGGCACCCCTGGCCAGAATATTGAGAGACTTTGGGTTCGTCCCTGTCTCTTACGCTGATGATACTCAGCTCTTATTCCCTTTTAAACATCTTACCGACGAAGTTAGGGTGGCCTTTTCAGATGGCATGAAGGCTGTGGCGAAGTGGATGAAATCTAACTACCTCCAATGTAATGTAAATAAGACCGAAGTCATGCTTTTTGGGGAGGTTAGAACTCTGTGGACCCCGGATTGGTGGCCATGTGAGCTTGGTCAAGTACCTGAACCTAAACTGGTCGTAAAAAACCTAGGGGTACGTCTTGATCGGGAGCTCACTCTCAAACAACATGGCAATTGGGTGGTTGGCCAATGTTTTCATGTTATTGGACTTTAACGTAAAGTTTTTCCACTATTACCTGATTCCACCAGAAAAACCTTGGTACAGGCACTAGTACTGAGTCGCCTGGATTATTGCAACGGACTCTTGCTGTCAGCTAATGAGGGAGTCCTAGCAAAACTCCAGGTGATACAAAACACCGCGGCGAGACTTGTGCTGAATGCCCCCCCCCAGAACACCTTCCAAACCCCTCCTTGACAAATTACATTGGCTCCCAGTCCGTAAGAGGATTACTTTTAAGACATGCTGTCTCATCCATAGGACCATACATGGATCTGGACCCTCTTATTGGAAGCATAAATTTATTCCGTACAACCCCACTCGGCCTCTTAGGTCTAGTAGCCAACTCCTACTTAAAGTACCTACCACAAAGAAGATCAGACAGGGTGGGAAAGCCTTGTCGGTGGCCGGTCCAACTTTATGGAATAAACTTCCTCTCGAGCTCAGGCAATGCTCAGAACACTTTGTTTTTAGGAAAAAACATAAAACGTTTTTATTTTAGAAACCTGTCAACCGTTCCATGTATGTAACGCTGAATTGAACTGTACGATATACCTCCTGCAGCTGCCGGCCTCTTTTTCTTCTCTCTCTGATTTTTTTTCTGTGCGCAGAGATACTCTTGTCAAGAGTCGATTCAAGCGCGGTATAAATCCATAAATAAATAAATAAATAAATAAGGTGCGCCGCACACCCACCGATTCAGCTATACACTTTCCTCTAAGTACGACTTTAAAAGGATCCCACTCTGCCTGAGGGGATGATGCAGTACCAGCATTAGCCTCAAAATATTGGCGAATGCTATTACCTATGGTGTCTTGAAAAACCAGGTCTTCTAGGGGCTCTAACTTCATACCCCCTCCCATCTTAAATGTAATCGGACCGGATTATGGTCCGATACAGTCCTGGATAGATATTCTACTCCTTGGACCAACTTATGGACATCCGATGTGCTAAGGAATGCCTCTAAACACAAATGGAGGTCATGGAGAGCTGAGAAAAAGGAGTAATCCCTTAAATGTGGGTGCATCAAGCGCCACAAATCAACAAGGCCCCACTCTGTCTGCGAGTCGGAGAACAGTTGGGCCAATCTAACGACTGGGGAGTCCCACAACAGACCGTGGGAACTATCTAGCACAGGGTCTGCTACACAATTATAATTCTTGCCCATAATGACTGATCCCACCAGATATGGAGTCATGGTCCTTGACAGGTCTGCAAGAAAAACACCTTAATCTACATTCGGGGTGTAAATATTAACAATTGCTACGTCTCATCCACCGAGGCGTCCAGTCACTGCTACAAACCTTCCTGCTGGATCTACCAAGCTGCCAGCATGTTGGAAGGGGACCGCTGGGTGTATCCATATTAGTGCCCCTCTTGTATACACTGAGCAGGTATTGTATGGGCCTGATCCCACCATCTCCACTGCAGAGCCATCCATTCCTTGGCAGTCAAGTGTGTTTTCTGCAGGAGTGCTATCTGGATCTCCCACCTATTAAGATATGAAAACACCTTGTATCGCTTGGCCATGGTGTGAATCCCACTAATGTTCCAGGAAAGGATCTTGTAGGTCATGGGGGTTGTCATTGCATGGGGTCTTGGTTTTCAGCCGCCACCACCACCAAATACCAGTCTTGCAGTCACACTCTCTCACCCAACTTCGGTTCATTGTAGTAATCCCCCATGGGGCCACGCTTCATAAAACCCCCTCTAACAGTCAAACAGCAAACAGCCCAACTCCCATGCCCCAGGACAAGAAGGTAATCACCCACCATCCAAACTTGCAGTCAAACTGCTAACACTTGTGGGTGATCCCATGTGAAATACAAACACAAGGGTAGTGAGTAACCTGAAGCACCACACCTGGTGGCCCCCACCCAGCAAGGACTGGAGGAGAGAAATATCTAGAATTGGGGGCCAAAAGAACATCCCAGCATGCCCCCAGCCTCCCAAGCCACAGTATCAAAGCGTTAAAGTCTTACGGTCCAGTACCAGCTCTAGATAAGCTCATCAGCAGTTCTGTGTGTTACATTAGGCAGCTCAATGTCTGATTCTCCATATGTGTTAGACCTACGGTCAAGGTCCAAGTCGCAGACACCTACATCTTCCATCAAGGTTACTGGGCTTGCTCCACCGCCGCTGTCTCCAGTGCCCTCTACTGTTCCTGTTGCACCTCCTCCCCGGAAGAAATCGCTCCATAGTCAGTCCCAGCTCTGTTTTTCGATCTGCCCCTTCGAGATTTATTTCGCAGGAATCTCTGGCTAGGACCTGCCTGCGGGTGCAAGTCAATCCCCTCCCACATTTCCTTTTGGGTTCGGAAGAACTACACCCTGTCTGAGGTCGCAGTCCCCAATCAAGCGGGGAATAGCATGGCATAGTTTATGCCCATTTGGCGATGGCAACATTTAGCTTCTAGGAACGTGGAACGTTGTTACTGTACCTCCCTACTGAACACGGGGAAATATCAAGATTTTGCTGTTTTCCACTCTGAGGTCGCCTTTCTGTCTGGCCTGAGCCAGTATATGATTGCATCTTTATAATACAATAGCCTGCTCTGTGGAGGTGTTCCTGGCTGTGGAGCCCGAGCCAGAACTTAATGGGCTCTCTTTAGAGCATAGAAGGGGGGGAGGCTCTCAGGCGCCACCTCTTCTTGCAGCCATTGTTCTAAGTAGTCCAGCATGTTGCCCCCCCTCCACTCGCTCTAGTATGCCTACTGCACGTATATTGTTGTGTCTTGATATGTTTTTCCACGGTCTCTGCCCTGAGCTCTAAAGTCTTGACCTTGTTCTCCATTGGTACGAGCCAGTCTCGCATTAACACTAGATCCGGGGCGATCTCAACCAAACCTCTCTTCGCTGTGGCAACTTGCTCAGCTAGGCATCAGTAATCATTTTTCAGAATAACCAGGTCAGCACCCAGTGTATCGCTCTTTTTCTCCAAAACCTCTCATAAGGTAGTTATGACTTGTAGGAGATCCTGAAGGGTAGGTCCTCCAGGAGGGTCCATCTATGGGGTAGGCACCCTCTCATCCTGTGCACTCTCATCCAGGCCACTTGGGCCGGGCCCTCTGCCTCAGGGCCCTTTCTTCGGGTCATCTTGCCCATGGTAACCCTTCAGGTACGTGAATTACCACTATGGAGGTGAGCCCTACTTAGCACTAAGGTTTGAGTCCAGGGGTAGTCAAGTGCAATCAGAGCGAGCGGAGGTGCGCTTGGGTCTCCAAGTGTCAAAGCCCAGGGCGTGTGTGTCTGAGATAGCGCCGGGCCCCCCTCACAGAGTTCTTCCACCCCAGCCCGTCAGCAGCAGAGTGCTTCTATAGCAATCCAGAGTCAGTCAGGGTCGCTTTCTTCGCAGCAAGGACCCAGGAGGTCACCCCGCAGGGCTCAGCAGTCTTGCAAACACCGCAGGTGGGGATCGACGATCTGGTGTGTGTAATTCAGCACCTTTGCTCAAGGGGAAGTGCAGTCGATGCAATCACCCCGTCGTGGCCATGGTCTCCACACTACTCCAGAACCAGCGTGGCTGTAGGTCTGCAGCAGCTATGGTTCTGCTACCCCAGATGGAGGGGCAGTATGTTCAATCACACGATGAAACAATCCAGGTCGGGAGCCCATTGTCGGCAGTGCAGAACGCTATCTGCCCCAGAATCGGTAGATCCCACAGTGATGGGGTCATTGCTTCCTGACGTCGGAAAACTATGTGACCACAAAGCAATGTTCAAGGTAGTGTCTTTATATAATAATCAATAGGAGCTAGCTACACTGATAATGCTCATGTTGTATGTGTCTTTGGAAAATACATTAGTTTTTTAGAAGGCCCTCACCCACCAACCTAGTTGGTGGCATGCTTCATCATCGGGCCCCACCCGAGGCACCGAGTGTGCCTCAGGTGTGCTACGACGCCTGTTTACAGTGGAGCAGGTTGTGTTAAGTGAGTGTGCAGTGATGGTGTTGAGAGTGGGGTTAAAAGGTAGTGTCTTAGCAGTTCACCATAAGGCAGCTATAGGACACCCAGAGGCAAAGTGCACTCCAGGCGGCCAGTTCTTGCTGATGATATCTGAATGGGCTGCCCTGCAGGTCTCTAGCTCCCTCAATGAGAGCAGTCAGTGCACGGGGCTATGTACAACCCGGGTCTCTGGAAGGGCGGTACTCTGAAGCACTCTAATGTAGTCCAGGAGTCCTTCCTTAGTCTGGTTCACAAGGGCAGGCAGCCGACTGGGCAGTTAATATTTGGTCTCCCGGGGCCAAGCTTTCAAAGTTCACTTCCCCGGAGCAGGCCACCCCCGCATGGCAGTCACCAGCCGGTCTGGATTTCAGCAGGTTCTAGTAGGGGAGAGAGGCAGTCCAAGCATTTGACTCGTAGTCGCCGCTGCCAGTTACTCCCCAGTGCCTCACCAGTGGAAGAGCAGTGAGAGTGTCACCTCTCAAGCCGCTCTGCTGCTATTGCAACAATCGTCGGGTCCCAGGCCTCTTCTGTGGGCAGCACAAATTTCAGCAGGCAGCCCACTCGCAAGGCAGCTCAGCAAGGACTGCAGGCCACCATCTCCTCTTCCAGCTACAATCAACAGGCCGCATTGGCTTCCTCACTTGTCTCTCTCCTCATCCTAGCAGCTCTGCCGTCAGCCAAGTCCTCCACACTCGTGTCTCCAACAGCAACCGCCGTCCCTGGAGCACACAATTGTCGGGGCCGCAGTAGTGCCTTAGCCCGGAGTACTCGAGTTACCTCACCCAGGGAAGCCGGGTGCATAGGTGTCAAATGGTGTCGGGTCGCGTCGCTGTTTTCAATGGAAGCTGCTCAGGAAGTGCTACTGCCGTGAAGGGGAGAAGTGTCCGGAGAGATCCTAGCCTGGATCTAGGATGGAAGGAACCTGAAAGCAGAGGGGACAGAGTCTGGGTCACTTACTAGTGACCAAGGGCAGGATAGTCCAATGCCCACCGATGTCGGGTGCTTCAGGTGAGTTGACGGGTGTCTTGATTCTTCAGCCACGAGGTCCAGGAGGCATAGATGAGGACCAGGAGCTGGATTCGAGCTGTCCCACGAAGTCTGTCGAGTGCTGCCGTGTCGGCGACCAGATTGGACCCAACAAGCCTTGGCAACGGCAAGTCACTTGGAAACAGAGAAAGGATGTCGGTGCAAACCAGCAAGGTCTGGGGGACTCACCCAGCAAGGGTAAGTCGGGGCACGTCTGGAGTGACCAGGAAAGCCCAATCAGAAGAGGAGTAGCCTTCATGGGGACCCACTAGCCAACGGGCTAGCGATCGCGAAGGAGCCTCGAGCGGTCGCACTTGAAACCGGCTCACGGGTCACTCGTGGAGTGGAGGCCAGAGATCTTAAGTGCAGGAGGTGCTTAAGGCTGGGGCTACTCGGAGCCCAAAGCACAACTTCGAGGACGACCAGGAAGATAATGGATCAGCAAAAGATCACGGTGTCCAGGGGTCACGGTTCCACGTCACCCACGATAGCCACGGGCCTCAGCTTTGCTGTGGACTCAGAGTAGCCTCGGGGAAGTCTGGAAATCCACCCCTGGGGATGCAGAGACTTCAGCGTCCGGCGGGAGCTTCAGAATTGCAGACCGGTCAGTTGCTTCTTTGGTGCCTGCCAAGCAGGGGAGTCACTCCTTATCCCCAAGGGAGATTTCTTCCGTCTTTTAGTTGAAATAGAAAGTCGAAGGTCCAGGATATATGTTGCAGAGTTTTGTCCAGGGTAATCTAAAGTCTCAAGGACTGGGTTCCCATACTTATACAAAGTTTGGGGGTTGGACATACTCTAGGGACCCACCTATGGGAGGGTTTGGAAAGAGGGGTGGTCACACCCATTTTCTTTGTCCAGTTTCGCACCAGAGCAGGGGCAGGTAGCCCCTGCAACCGGTTTGAACTGGACTATGCACGGGGACACCAAGGGTGCCCCCAGTGCAGGACTTTAAAGCACCAGAGAGTGCTCTTACCCAACCCCAATACACATCTGCCTGTCTGGGGAGGTGGTTGCACATCCCTGGGACAGGAAACCTATTGTCCAGGCCTCCCCAGTCGGTCAGCAGCAGGAGGCCAGACCCGTGTCTGTGGCAGTGGTATCCATTTTGTGATGCCAGGGCTTTAGAAAGTCTTTACCGGGTAGACCAGTGTGAACATGTCTCTCCCTCTAGAACAGGGCCGGACTGGCCATAGCGGGCACCGGGCATTTCCCCGGTAGGCTGCCAGGGTGGGGGCCGGTTTTGATGCCCTGGGGGGCCGTTTTTGTTACGGGGCCCCCTGTAACAAAATCGGCCGTTTTAAACAGCTCGGCAGCGCCCCCCTCGGAGTCCTCGGCTCAGAGGTCAGGGCAGCTGCGTGCGGCACCGGCAGCCGATGGTGAGCAGCTTCAGTCAGCGCGGAACACTCATGCAGGGCCCTTTACTGCCGTTCTGTGCTTTAAATACATAAAATCCGGCACGCAAGCCCCACGCTCACAATACAGAAAGAGGACGACTCCATTTCAGCATAAAATGCTGACTTCTGTCGACTTTTCGGATTTCTACTTCATAAAATATCATTTTTTTTTCAAAAGCAAGATGCCATTTTCAGACTTTCTGCCACACAATTGCTGTAGCTTTTGTGAATGGTGTTACGATTCTTTCTAAGCGCTCCCAGCTGGGCTAGTCACGAGAATACACGTGCAGCTAAGTGGCCAACAGACCTGTGGCGAAATCCAGATTATTCTGGGCAGAACAATGTATATGAAAGAAACTAGGGCTGGTGCAGAGTCAGTGGCAGAACTGTCGACTCGTGCCATCTGAAATGGGTTTTCACAGATATATCTGAAAATGCCCTTCCAGCTAGCAGGATGGCTCAGTGTGGTGAGTTCTTGTTGGTGATCTGCAGTCACTAGTTCAAAGCTCAGTAAGGACAACTCAGCCTTTTATGCTCCCGACGTCATTGTATCACCTCGTAATGACCCCTGATAATCTTCGCACGTGGAACGGTCGAGATTTGGTAAAAAATGCGCACCACGTTATTACTAATATTATAATAACTCCGCACGTGCTCCTGCCGACGTTATCTGAAAAAAACTCAAAAGTGCTTTCATAGCGAATTCCAGGTGTGCCCGTGAGCCTTTACGTGGGGAGGTACATTGATTATCAAATCTGACAATGACCAACAGTTACTAGATAAAACTCGATTCAAACTGTTCTGATTGAAAATCAGCAGCGCTGCGTTTGTGAAGGTTAGCACAATAGTGCAGTGTCCTATTTAGAGAGTCATGCACTGATGCTGTCTGGAAGGGTATTTGTATAAAAGCCATATGTCTCTTACACTATATTTGTACTCCATGGACCTCCTCCGCTGCAGCTGCCATTGCTTTACACATTTAACTACAGATAATACACTTAAAAACGCACACACTTTCCAGTTGTCCATTGTTTGCACTAGCTGCAGTTTGGTGCTAGGTTAAGAATGTTGGCGCTTTGTTCGTCTAGTTATGTACCCTGCACATAATAAGGTGGAGTTGCTTGTGCTACATAACTCCAATCCGCTTTGTGGTGGGCTCACAACAGCTTCATTGCACCATAAACCCTTTGTGTGAGGAAGCTGATTGACGTTGTAGTGGAGTGCTTTGCATCACGTGAGCAGCAGAGCAAAATAAGAGTTAATTTGAGCCTTGTTGGGCGAGGTGTAGTGTGATTCTAAACCAGATTGACAACTTGTACAGTCCACAACCTAAATACTGCATGTAGTGAGGGGCATGGCTGGCCTGGCCAGCTGGGCACGTGGGCAATCCCTGGGGAGGCTGCAGTCCCAGGAGACCGAGTTTGACACTTGGAGGCTGGTTTCAGCCTCCCAGAGTGGCGGTGCACGTTACGTGATCCGGGCAGCAACTTGCAAGAGTTGCTCTGGTTCTACTAGCATGTCTCACAAGGGGGCTGAATTTATAATTTTGCCAGGGCTGTTTTAAGTTCCCAGTCCGGCCCTGCTCTAGAAGGGTGGAATGCGAATGCTACCCCCGCCGCCAGAACTGGCGGGGGGGGGGGGGGTAGTATTCCAAATCGTTTGACACCAAACACGACATGTTTCCGTGCAGCCAGTTCAAAGTTAGCATTTACCGCGAGGTTGTAAGGCACTTAAGAGTATATGGTCAGGCTGCACCACAAACAGAATCAGAGGAGGTACTGAACGCTGCAGGGGCACCCTCTCACATAAAAACCAAGCACTCAGCCTTCAGGATTGTTAAGGCCTGCCATAGGAGTGACTTATAGGTTTTATATGTGTGTGCAATGGTAGTGATATAGGTAGCCTATACCACATTAAGGGGTGCAAGCACCACCTTACCCAGGCTGCAGTAGCTGACCTGTGGTGTCATTTTGGAGTGCTTCCCAGGGGTGGCATAATACATGCTTCAGCCCCTGGTAGGCCTCTGAGGTACCAATGCCCTACGTATATAGTATACCATATACTAGGGGCTTATAAGGCACTCCAGAATCCAATTAGAAATGTACCTAATGTACATGGAAACCATTTTAGAGAGGAAGCAGCTAGGCTGGGCTCCTGATTAGCAGGGCCACAGCCAGACTAAGGTTGAAAAACAGTGAAAGACCAGTAAAAAGTGGGGGTACCCATGTGAAGCAGATCCTACTCTCCTACAGCAGGGGATTGGCTGATGACTGGTTTGGCCCACCAACCATAATGTGCCACCCTCCCCTACGACAGAGGTCACCCTCAGCGCTTTTGTTTGTTTAAAAATAGCAAAATTGCTGACCCACTGCGTGTACCACCCCAAAAGGACCCATTGCAATCCTTACTAGGTACCTGTGAAATCTGTTCAAACCGCAGAACAAAAATAACCAAAACAATTGTACTGCAAAAAGCCTAGGTGTTGCCACAGAGCATTGAAAAAGATACTAGTCTTGTTTGCAGTCCACTTTACTCCGTTTCTTAAGTAAGTAAGCCACCTTTTAGAACAATAAGACAATTGATTAAACCTATTCTCAGGAATTTACTGGTTCTATAAAACCTTTGTCAGTAACTCCTTCAATAAACAATTTAATTCCGTTCTAGCACTCAAGGAGAAATGCCCAAGTTTGTGTTGAATGTGACATGCACTGAAGTTGAGCTAATCCTTGTGTGAAAAACCTATAACTTTTCTTGTTCTTTGTGAAAATGTGTTTAAATTGACTTATAACGTCCTCAAAGCCCCTCTCAAAGTACATGCAATATACTGGTGGATCTGCTCCAGTGGAAAAGGGCAAATTTACATATTCTCTTTAAGTCACAGACTCGTCACCACACTAACTCATTCATACATTCATTCATTGGTGGGGCCCATAACACCAACACTCATACGTCTCAGTCGAATCTGCGCACAGGAGAAAAAGAAGCGCTTTTTCCCCTTACTTTTAGGTCAATGTGCAACAATTTAGGGGTAGAAAGTGTTCTGATTGGCTAAACTCTCTGCAACTTGTAAGTCTCCTGAATGTTCCCAGGTTTGCCAGTTTCCCATGAGACTGGGCATGACATTTCTCAATTGTATTCTTTTTGGTAATTCACAGGCAAAAGTTCCGAAGTAACAACATGCAAGCCTTCGTGTACAGGTCCTTCATTGTCCCCCTCGGTCATTCACACCATTCTTCATCTTGGCAGTCCTCCATGTTCCTATCCTTGACAAGGAACACTTCGGTTCTCGTTGGAGGTCGCTTGGAGATCTCCAGAGCCATCCGAGTCTGCGCAGTAGACATCGCGCTCACATGACGGTGGCAACTTCAGAACTCCATCTTAAGTACTGCGGCCTAGTAGGCCCGAATGCCAACTTGAGCAAAAACAAACATAACAGTAATTAATATATAGAAATGAAGATTCTAATGTTTAAACCCACACTAATCCCAATATGCATTAGTATTTTCCTAGCTTGTAGCAACATTTAAAGCAATAATACTCACCATTCTGCAGCACTGGAAGCACAAACCATCACAAAAGCAACATGAATCATGAAATTCTCTATTTCACCACATTCTAAAGTTAGTTTGCGTACCACAGTTAATCATTTAATTATTTACCATGCAATTAGCATTTTAGTCCCACGTGTATCTCGTGTTTATTAAGGTGCAGATGTTGATTAGTCATGCCACTTTACACAAATTAGTACAAGTTAATATTTAGAATGATTACGTAATTACATTTCATGCAAAATAGAGGAGGTATACAAAATCTTGTTTTACCTGCTCCATCAATCCCCCCTTTGGTGAGGTGATTTTTAACATCACCACAAATCCCAATAAATGTCAAAATATTTTGCGGAAATTATTACTCAGTTCCCTTACATTTTGTTACGTTACATCATAGTATCTCCCATTTCATCTTCTCTTGTTTTCTTGTATATGTGTTCTTTCCATTCTTCTAGTTCTATATCTCCTACTTCTCTTTCTCTTATTTCCTTCTCCTCTCTCTATGCAATTTCTCTTTTTATTCTATTTTGTAATTTCCTTCTTTTTATACATACACACCCTAATCTTAAAATCAGTATCAGTATCAGCATTACCACACAAGTCACTGGTATCAGTATTTTACGTACAAATGAACTACCTAATTTTGTTAATAAACCCTTTATAGTAGAAAAACTTTTACCAAGTTTCCCCCAAACACTTTCAACCTCCAATGGAACAATTTCCTCATGCAAATCAGTTATATTCTTAATGTATTTCTTTCAATGTTGGCTCTCGTCTGGAATATAAGTACAGCAATGTTGTACCTTCAGAATTCCACAGACTCCTCCCTCTTTGGCTAATATAATATCAAGGGCAAGTCGATTTTGCATAATCATTGCTCTCATGGCAACCATTTCGGTATTTACCATCAAGAACCCTCCGGCTGTGCTTGTCGATAAGCGATCCACAACTGTAGACAATTTTCTAATTTTATGTGCATTCAGAGATATTCCAACGGCTGGTATCAGTGCTCCAAAAATATCCCCTATAATTTCTGACCAACTTTCCCTCCTTCTACGTGTTAGTTGTCTACCTATTTCGTGCAAACCGTCCTCTCCCCTTCCCACATGAAATATTTTTGGGAAGACCAGGCCTAGGTAGCATGTACCATACCATACCAGTGGTCCGGTAACCTATAATAAGCCCTGTTCCCACAGATGTAATATATTCCAGGGAATACCGGATCATTTCCTCCCTTAAATCCCCATCCTCCCATGATTTTATATAAATCATGGCATTTACTTGCACCTACAAAGTAATTATCATAAGCAGTGTTTTCTCTACTGATGCACAGTTTCCCTCTCTGAGGCCAATCCAAAGCCATTGCGGGATTTATTTCTCCCTTTAAATGGTTTTCTTTTTCAGCATCCCATCTTTTCCCCAGAACCTTTTCTTTGCATCTTAATTCTCCTCTCCTCTACCATGTTCAAGAAGGTTTTTTCTTCTTTTCTCAGACTACAAATAAGATTATTCTTAAATACTTCTTCTAAAGTTAATTCTCTAGTTTCTAAGAAAAATTCACCTAAAATTCTACCAGGAATCCCCTTGTTTGGTTCAGGGACTACAGGTATCTGTGAGAAAATATTATCTACATCAGTATAAAAGTATTCTAATTTTCCTGGTCTATAAAATAAGCTTGCTAATACACTACAAGTTATCCCATATGTCAAAGGAAGGTGATGATAGGTGACACCTTCTGACACCGATGCAGGTAACTGCATACAAACATAGCAATCTCTAACTTCCATAGTCTTTACATATTCGTACAGCAACTTTGAAAAAACATTATTAGAAAAATCATTTATAGACCTATCCTTATGGAAATCTGTTCTATCTACCAGTTTAGTAACATGAGTATCATAAACCTCTTCTCTATTAGTCCTGTTCTCGGTGTGGTTTTCTACCCATTCAAATGTTACTTTAAATGAAACCGTTATTGCTAATATGATCCACACAAGCATTAGTAATCCTGTACAACAAAAACACATTTTACACCATCTTCGGAGAAACCCACATGTAGGTTTTCTACCTTCTGTGTTTGCAATTTTGGAAATGATCAGTGTCTTTGACTTAGCCTCTTTTCATTCACAATTTAATTTTGTCTAAAACTAAGGCTTTGAATGCCTACTTGGTTCTTTCAGTTACGTGTCTTGTCCAGCGTTTTAATTCTTTGCGTCTTTCTTTGTCACTTCAATCCGTGCATGGATCGTCGTTGTCTCTGTTTTCACAATCTTGGTTCAGAACTTCCTGATCATCCGTCTCTTCTCTGATATCAGATAAGATAACTCTCAGGATTTCCGAATCTTCTTCTTCTTCTTCAATCACTTCCTGTACAGTCACTCCTAGACTTCCTTGGCTGTCTGCTTCCTCTTGTATATCAGGAAGTGCCACATACGCCCACTCTAGTGATTTATACTTCTGGTTTGGTTTCTTTATCCTCTTTGGTCCTTTCAAGTGTGCCTGATCAGTGTCTTCTGATTTCTCTTGACTAGACACTTCATTCACTTGTTCAGCGTTAGAAGATTTTATTCTCGTTAGTCGGTATGTCAATCTTTTAAGTTTATTAGGCCAAATTTCCTCTTTCTACAGTCTCTTCAACCTGTTCCCCTTCTCACCTCGCTCTGTTTCCCAAGCTCTTTTCCTCAAAGTTCGTCCTCCTCAGTCTTCTCCTTCACTTTCTTCAGATTCAGTATCGGTTTGACTTTTACTTTCTTTGGATTTTAATCTCAGGACCTCGGGTTCACTATCTACGTTTATCCCTCCTCGTGTTTCTTCCACGCAATCTTCCGCTGACTAACTGTCCCTTTTTCTACCTGGATGTGTGTCGTCCCTACACCTCCTCGGGGGTCTTCCGCAATAATCTTACCCTCACTCTCTGTATCGAATTCCGCACCTTCTATTTCTATGATTTCAGGCGGAATTTCTCTCGTGCTTGCACTTGGTGCTTCTTTATCAAGAATTTCTTCTTCAGTTTCTTCAATATTTTCTTTTATCCTTTCTTGTATTCCCACCTGTTCAGTCTCTGATTTGGAGCTAGTGTCGGAAATTTCCAGTCATCTACTTAGTGGTTTATTCTCCGGCTCCGCAACTTGGCTCAAATCCGCTTCTCCCGTTCTTGGGGTTTGTCTTGTTCTTGTTTCTTCTGATTCTGACTCAGAGCTGGTATCAGACTCTTCCAAATACTCTTCCCCAGGTCTATTTATAGGACCAGGGACTCGAAGAGTATGACTAGCGTGAATCCAATTCTTTACCTTGGCACACTTCACAGCAGTCGACGTGGTCAGAATCACTTGACGTGGTTTCCCCAGCGTGGGACCAGACAATTTCTCCTTCTATGTACTTTGATTCATACCCAGTCTCCAGGACTCAAATCATGAGCTTGCTTCTTTTCAAGGGTGGTTGCATCTGATTCAACCTGATGAAACACAGAATGAACGGTATCAGCCAACCCCTTGCAATAATCCAAAACGAAGTCATCAGATATAGGCAGTAGTTTGTTGACAGGAATGAAAACATGTCTCATTGCTCTACCCATAATGATTTCATCGGTGCTCAGGCCAGTGTTCCTATCAGGAATCGACCTAATAGTCATGAGCACAAGAGGCAAGACATCTGGCCATTTTAGACCTGTGGCCAAACACATTTTTCCCAATCTGTTTTAATGGTGCCATTCATTTGTTCCACTACTCCAGTAGCCTCTGGGCGATAGGCACAATGTTGTTTCTGTTGTACATTCAATGCTTCACAAATCAATTTTATAATTTCATTCTGGAAATGCTTTCCTCTATCTGATTCAATCGTTACTGGGAAACCAAATCTAGGAATGAACTCTCTCAATAGGAGTTTCGCTACAGTAACTCCATCGCTCCTTATAGTCGGGTAAGCTTCCACCCAACGTGAAAACAGGCAGACAATTACTAGGACATATCTTAGCCGATTACCTGGGGTCATTTCAATGAAATCAATCTGCATTCTGGTTAAAGGACCTCCCTCCCGTCCTATAGTTCCCAAACTCACCACCGTTTTTCTTCCTGGATTATATTGCTGACATATAAGGCATCTTTGACAAAGGCTCTTAGCTACAAGCCGGAACTTGGCGTTATACCAGGTCTGTTTGAAAAGTCTAATCATGGCATCCCTACCTATATGTGCCTGTCCATGGTACATCGGCGCCCATATTGAGACTAACGGGGGGCTGGCATCTCGCCAGGCCGGTTTCCGCCCCAGACATTCGACCGAATCAGTTGTGGTCTCAGTCCTAGATAATCTCAGAAAGGGTTTGGATGATAACAAACACCAGGCACTGGTCCTCCTTGACTTGTCCGCCGCCTTTGACACGGTGGACCATACCATCCTACTGTCCCGTGTCAGGGCGGCTGGAATCGGGGGATCAGCCCTGGTTTGGCTCTCTTCCTTTCTGAGGGACCGCACCCAGGCAGTGCGGCTAGGCATCTTCTCTGCCACTCCCCTCCCGGTCACCTGTGGTGTTCCCCAGGGATCCTCTCTTTCCCCCCTGCTCTTTAATCTCTATATCTTCCCTCTTATCTTCGCGCTTCAGCAGCTGGAGGTCACCGTGTACAACTACGCGGATGATCTCCAGCTCATCTTTGATCTGTCCTCCTCTCCCCTTTCTGTCTCTAATTTCCAGTCTACCATGACATTTATCAGGAACTGGATGAACCACAACCACCTTAAATTGAACCCGGATAAAACCGAGTTGGTTCTCACTGGTGGTTCATCCAGCCCCTGGAACTCTCTCTTTTGGCCCCCCTCTCTTGGGCCCGCACCTTCCCCCTCAACCACGGTTAAAACACTGGGTGTTAAAATAAATAATCACCTCACCCTTCACCCACAGATCAGCTCCGTGGTCTCCTCTTGTTTCCTCACTCTCCGCACCATCCGCTCCGTTTCCCGCTTCTTTTCCCCTCAGGCACTCAAGATCATTATGGCCGCCCTGGTGATATCAAAACTGGATTATGCCAACGCTCTCTATCATGGCATTCCAGCTTACAGCCTGCGAAGACTTCAGTCGATCCAGAACCAGGCGGCCCGGCTGGTTTACGGCCTCCCACGCTACCACCATTCCACCCCCCTTCTCAGGGAGCTTCACTGGCTTCCCGTAAAAGAACGCTCCCTTTTAAGACGGGCTGCATGGTCTTCCAGGCCCGCCAAGGCACTGCCCCCGCCTTTATCTCTTCTTTAATCAAATCCTATGTTCCCACAAGACACCTCCGGTCTTCCTCTAAGTCCCTTCTTCAGATTCCCCGCTTCACACGTAAAAAGTGGGGTGGGGCCAACTTTTCCACCTTGGCTCCAACCTTCTGGAACTCCCTTCCTGACCATCTCCGTTCTGCTACCCAGTACCTCTCTTTTCGTAAAGATCTAAAAACCTTCCTCTTCAAACAGGCTTTCCCCGCTTAGCTCCCTATTCTTATCACTCTTGTCTCTCCCCTCAGTTGCCGATCCTGCCCACTAGCGCCAAGAAACCGCATGGTGTACGCTGCGCTTTAGAAATGTTTTAAATTAGAAATTAGAATTAGAAATTAGTAGAGATCATGCTATCAGGCATTACTGGTCTTCCATCACGATAAACCCAAACCTTGTCTACCTCGCGTGGTGCACATCCTGATTTTATCCACTGTTTCTTTTCCTCCTCTCCTGCCTCCTTTCACATCACTTTTTGTCAAGCGTACCAAAGGTTTTGCAATCAGCGAAAAGTTGCTGATCCACTGGCGACAATATCCCACCATCCCAAGAAACATTCTCACTTCTCTCTGAGTCATTGGTGCTCTCATTCCTTTTATTATTCTGATCCTGTCTGCAGTCACTTTTCTCAGGCCTTTCTCAATCTTATGACCTAAGTATTGTACTTCCTTCTTACAAAATTGTAATTTTGATGGGGATACCTTGAGTCCTCCATCCGCCAAATGATTCAACAATGCAACTGTGTCCACCACACATGCCTTTCGCGTCTTCGATGCCACCAATAGGTCATCGATGTATTGCACGAGCACTGAACTTTCGGGCATTTTCAAATCTTCTAGGGACTTCTTTAGAATCTGATTAAATATTGATGGACTTTCTGTATACCCCTGTGGGATACGGCACCATGCCATAGTACGTTCGCCGAACCGGAACGCAAAAATGTGTTGTCTATCGGGGTGCAATGGGATAGAAAAGAAAGCATGACACAGGTCGATGACTGTGTACCATTCCGCATCACGGGGGATCTGATATAGGATTACCGAAGGGTTCGGTACAATGGGGCAGCAGGGCACAACAATTGTATTCACTTTTCTCAAATCTTGTACTATCCTGAAAGTTCCGTTAGGCTTCTTTAAACCCATGATCGGAGAATTACATGGACTACTCATTATTTCTCTCACAATTCCTTGTTCAATCATCTTGTCTATTACAGGCGTCACTCCTGCAAATATTTCTGGTGTCAATTTACACTGGGGAATATTCGGGTAGCTTACTCCTTCTTTTACAGTTATTTTCACAGGATCTACTCTTTTCATCAATCCCATATCGTCTCCTTTGAAATCCCATACCTCGGGTTGCACTGTTTTCTTCAATTCCTGAGGCAATTCCTTAGGATCAAATACAACAAATGCCTCAGTAGTTTCAGGTTCCAAATTTGCCATTGCCATTCTATACAGTACATCCTCATCAGGAGTTTCAAAAGCTATGCCATCAGGAGTACAGAAGATAGTGCAATTCATTTTGCACAACAAATCTCTCCCTAACAAATTCACGGGGCTAGTGTCACACACGACAAATCGATGCATCTCGTTGAATTTCCCTATTTTAACTTTAACAGGATCAGTAAGATAAGTTTTTATCTGTCTATTTGAGACTCCAACTACTTGGATTGTGTCACCAGAGAGAGGAAGATTTTTAACATCAGCTGATCTAACAGTTGAATGAGTAGCACCAGTATCTACTAGGAAAGTAATATTTTCATCATTTACCTTTCCATCCACAAAGGTTCCTGTCTGGTCTACCTCTAGAGTTGCGCCAAGTACGCACTTCTCTTCCTCTCCTAGGCACCGTCAATAACTCTCTTCTGACTCACTCTCATCGCGCTGGAGCAAATACTGCGAAACAGCACTAGCGCGCGGTGGCTTCGTTACCTGTTCCTCGGTGTAGAATCCGGTCTCATTACTGTATCTCTGAGGATTTACGCTCTGTGGAAAGGGTGGCTTTGGCACCTGACACTGTTGGGTAACAACCTGCTGCTGTCGCGGCGGTTGACAACTCAGCTTATTCTGCACCTGTGGATTCAATAATGCATTATCACCATTAGCACTCGGGGGCAATTTACACTCGGATTTCCAATGCCCTAATTTTCCGCAATTATGACATGGCCATTTCTTTTTTTCTTCCTCTAAGCTGATTTGTCCCTTTCCTTTTCCAATATTAGGTTTTTGTCTAACTTGGCCCATGCCATTAGCTTGCTCAATCAGCTGGGCTTCTTGTCTCTCCGCTACCTTAACTTGTGCCCACATCACCTTCTCTTTCAGTTTGCGTTGTTTGGCTTCGATTTCATCACTAAAATAGTTTGCATGTCGTAACACTTCATCTATCTTTTTATTCTGCCAATCCACTGTATGCTGTTTGATAATTTAGCTTACCTCAGTCTTAAACCATAAACAAATCGATATACAAAATGACTTAAATCCTTCTCACTCAATTTCTCATCACCACTGTATTGCTTAAGAGCTAACAGTAACCTTTCATAGTAAGCATGAACAGATTCTTTAACCTCTTGGTGAGTTCTATCAATTTTTACCAAATCAGTTTCTTTTGGCGGCACTTTATTTTTCAAAAAGGTAATTACCTGTTCATATTTCCTCATTACCTCCGGATCAGGGGCTCCCGTCTTAGGATCCCTAGGGTACTCTTGAGTCGGTCAATCTATTGTAATTTTACATTCTGCTCATAAATCTGCAGGTACAATTATATCAAAAAGACCATTCAGATCTATCCACAACACTTTCGACAATTTAACAAACCTTTCTACCTGTTGGTACCATTCAACTGGATTTTCTCTTAACCTCGGGAAATCATTGGTAAATGACAAAATATCCTGCCTAGTCCAGGGAACATGTACATAACCCCCTCCTGGGATCTCCCTCATGGGACATTCAGTTGCTACTGTCTCCTTTTCTCTTACCGGAAATGCCAAAAAAGCCTTATCTGTCGTATCCTCTCTCTTTCGGAACCATCTACTTTTCCACCTATCTACATCACCCCATTTCCTTAACAAGGCAATCAGTTCTTTAATTTGAGTCAATCTTCCCGCTGTATTCAGATTTTCAATATCCTTTTCAGAAAAATCTACTCTATAAGGTTTCGGTAATTATCTTATTTTCTCAAAGTCAATACCCATTTCAAACGCTGTCTCTTCCAGTTTCTCATGCAAACCCCTCGCTCTCCAAGTTATACTTTTGCAGAGAAACATTAGCTCCTCGTCCTGATATGCTTTTAATTTTTCAGTTGGATTAGTCCCTACTATTAATTCTTCCAAGGTTACTTTTAATTTTGCCACATCTAAAGGTTGCGGTTCTGTATCTTTTCGCTGTAAACTTCTTAACCAATCACTTAACTCTTCAGAAGTGGGACCTGCAGGGATTGTTTCACTTCTTATTCTATTCGTATTTTTCTCTGGGGTTTCTGTTGCCGATTCTGTTGTTATCAGCGTCTTACTTGCTGGACTTTGATTTACAGTCAGATTTTTAGGAGTACTTAAACCTGATGTTCCTGCCATATTTTTCCATGCATTTCCTCCAGATCCACTTTTTTCTGTCTCAATTTGTTTACTACAATTGTAGGGAACTGTTAAACAATGCTCACTATCTTTCTGTTTATCAAAGACAGGCATCACCGGCCCTATAGTTACAGGTACGGTCACTGCTTCCATATTTTTGGTTAATTCTCAAATTTTCTCAGTTCATTCCAGAGTAGTTCTAGCTAGTTCAACCGAATTTTCATTTCCAGTCCTAACAGGTTGTGACATTTCAGAGTCTCTAAATGGATGAATTTTCCCTAAATCAGGTGGTGTTTGCTAAAGATTTTTATTTAGCATGGTTTCTTTCACCGGCACACTCGGTGTCAGCAACGTAGAATTTGGTTGATACGGGGGAAGATTTTTATAAAACATGTCCTCTAGCACTTCATCCTCCGATTCGCTCACACCATATTTATAACCTTCTGACCCTGTATTGTTTCTCTTTTCTGTACACTTTCTGCCACTTGTCTCTTCAGTATTTCTCAAAGGAAACATACCATCAGTCATGTTTGCATTCCGCCATCTTCTCATTCGGTCCTCATGACTTTCCTGCCCACACTGTCTACCAAACATGTAATTATATCTTCTTCCACTCCGATGCCGTTCCCTTTCATACATCTCTTCTTCCCACTCCGTCAAAGCCTCGAACTGAGTAGGTCTAGGTCTCGGTTCAAACCTCATCATTCTTTCTCTTAAGCTTCTTAATACAGCTAAACTAAACGAACAACTTTCTGGAAACGCTAGCCAAATACATGTATGGTACCCATATTTCGCTACCATAAAAGATGCAGGCGATTTCGGTGAAGGAAGTATCTGTCCTTCCCTAGTCACAATCGGCTTATCCCTTTTAAATAGGTTTTTAATTTTCCCAAACCATGATTTTTTCTCTTTCTCAGGTGGATCGTAGTACATCATTTTTTATTTTTCCTAGTTCTGAATCACTAAACTTTTCAAATCACTTCCCTTGCGACTATTCCGTATGCTCTACAATCCCAGCGCGACTCACACTAATGCACCAATCCTGTGCGTCTAATTCACTCCTGAAGTTCTCCAATCCCAACGCGACTCACACTAACACACCAATCCGGGGCGTCTACGTCACACTGGTAAATTCTCCACTCCTAGCGCGGCTCACACCAACGCACCAATCCGTGAAAGCTTCGTCTCTCTACGGCTGGCCAATCCCAGCGCGGTCTTTCTGACGTCATCTTTTCTCGCTACTCCTGCTTTTGCTGACCCCTCCTTTACAAAATTTTATCGGCAAACTTTTCTTACGTTTTCTTTAATTAATTTGTTAGTAACAACATAAAAACACCACCATTGCCTGTTTCGCTAAACCAAAGAGATAGTTTTGTTCATTTACACGGGAATTCTGTATTTCCAGTAGGCAGCGCTTACCTCTACCCTACCACAGAATTATTCCGTTTCGCCGATAAAGTAGCACTTCCCTCTACCTTACCCTTCTAACAAGCAAAAAGGCTAACCGTTTCTCTGGGGATAAAACACATGTGGAGACTCCAATGCTCCTGAGAATTAAGGCCAGAGTTTCACGAGAGAACATGTTACTATTTCATTCATGCACGTTCACACAGAAAAATGTCCCTACCGATAACACACGACGATGTTATCAACTCGAAACCAGACAATGCGTTGTGCGACTTCACTTGCCACACATTTCCCCGTCTACATATAGGGTAACAAGACAATGCACCTTGCAACTTCACTTGCTACACTTTTCCCCATCTACATACAGGGCAACCAACTTCCTACGTCCCGGAAGTCTTCAAACCAATTGACAACATAAAACGCAACACGACTCAACATGAAGTGTTAAAACATAAATCAATAATCACCAAACCAATGCAATAAAACCATTACTAATCACCAAACTAGCCAATAAAAACCATAACTCTGTGTTGGACCCGGCCTCGTAGAATGGCCCTCCGTGCCCCCGCACCACCGAAACCTGGTACCTACAGCCCAAGCACCCGGCCCAGCCGAACCTCCCCACCAGGACACACGCACCGACCCGGACATCCCCGTCCCTGGCCTCTCTCCGTTCGGCCACCCCGGGCCCGCGTGCCCACTTCATGCACCAAGATGGCCGCCCGGCCCCAGCGCGACCCGGGCCTAGAGGCGCCACTCCGGCTGGAGGACATCACGCTTCCAGGGGATGAGAGAGGGAGGAGCAGTTTCTATCGCACCTCTGAACTCCCCCGGGACGATGGGTTTCGATCGGCCCTCCGGCCTCCCTGAGGGCTGGCTCCACGCCTGCTGGGTGTCTGGGACTCCTCCCGACCCGGCCCTGAAAGGATCAAAAGACTATAGCAGGAAATCCCGACAAGCGGCCCCCAGGTGACAAGACCCCTGCCTGCACAGACTCCGGACATCAAAGAGGGGTCGAACTATAACAAGGGGTGCTCTGGGGCTGTCCGGCAGATTCGACGCTGGAACAACGAGAGCCTGCTGACGTGGTCGCGGCTCCTGGAATTGGAACTCACCTGAGCCCTGCTGAGTGACTCGCGGCTCCCTGAAGATCGTAAGACCTCCGAACTTGTACCTGAGCCCTGCTGAGTGACTCGCGGCTCCCTAAAGATCGTAAGACCTCCGAACTTGTACCTGAGCCCTGCTGAGTGACTCGCGGCTCCCTGAAGATCGTAAGACCTCCGAACTTGTACCTGAGCCCTGCTGAGTGACTCGCGGCTCCCCCAGACTCTCACGGTCCCGCCGGACCCCAACTCCGACCACGTATCCCCCAGCTCGAGGATTGTGAGCTGTGCGCCGGCTACGTCCCTGCGTTGACCCGTTACCAGAGACAGTCCCGCTACCCCCTACCTTTCCGAGACTCTTGAGCCTGTGCTCACCTTGTACATATTTGCAGTGATACCTGTTTGATAAAGCTTGTTCTGAGGATACCCAGTGTGGTCTCTCTGTGTCGTGTGGTGCCAGAAGTACGATCCTAGTTGCGAGATTCCTCCCCCTGGGGAATCTCCCGCCAGTGCCCGGCTACGATACTTTGAGGGTGGGTCTCAGGGTAGTCAGGACCCCTTTCCGGGCTCCTCTGAGGTCGCCGTCTAACATTGGTGGCAGCGGTGGGATTCGGGCCCATCACCTAGAGATCGTACAGTAAACAACGGACGCACGACCAACAAAGATGGCAGAAGGAAGCGCCACGAGCTCCGCAGAAACCAACGCCAACAGAATGTTCCAGGTGGAGCATCTGGAAGAATACACACACAAAGAGCTAAAACAATTTTGCAAAGAACTTAAAATCGCTACCACTGGCCTCAACACTAAGGAAGACTTGCAGAAAGCACTGAAAACTTGGGTGGAGACCGGGGCCTCCCGCCCGGAAGGCACGGGGGAGCGCCCCGACGAAGCCGAACCCCCACAAAGTGAAAGCAGTAGCAATCAGGTGCGAGGCATCGTACCAGACGGGGGCCTATCCCCGGAAGAGCTCGCGGACAGAGAGAGAAGCCGCAGTCATGAACTCGAGTTAGCCAAACTCAAAATCGAGGGCGAATTGAAGTTAGCGGAGAAAAAGCTAGCAGTAGAGCAAATGCGTGTACAAGGCGAACTAGAAGAAAAGAAGCTCCAACGGGAGCACGAAGGAAGAAAGCTCCAACTGGAGCACGAACGGAGCTTAAAGGAACTCGAGCTCAAGGCCCGAAATGAGGACGGGAGGCCCTCGGGGAGCCGAGAGACGGCCCCCCCAGCGGAACAGAAGGTCCACATCCCCAAGGATGTGGTCAAAGAATATTATAAAAACGATGACATTCAGCAATGGTTTCGGGCCTACGAGGTCGCCATGACCTCCCATCGGATTCCACAGAAGGACTGGGGGGCGGGGTTGTGGGGACGGTTTCTGAGCGAAGGAAGGGACACCCTGCTCGACCTACCCCTCTCCCTGCAGACCTACTACAGCCACATGAAAGAGGCTCTCCTCACAAGATACGGCCTCACCCCAGAAATGTACCGCCAACGGTTCCGGGACTGCAGGAAGATCCCGCGCACCACCTGGGTGGAATATGTAAACTTTTTTAGTCGGGCCTTCGATGGGTGGGTCAAGGGCAGCAAGGTCACCACCCTTGCCGAACTCACTGACCTCATGTTATGGGAACATCTGGCTGCGAACTGCTTCATAGAGCTACGTCAACATCTGCTGGATAGCAAGCTCACAGATCCCCGGAAGCTGGCCGTGGAGGCCGACCGCTGGACCAACACCCGGGTCTCCCGGGGCATGGTAGGAGAGTACCCCCGAACCAGTCAGGGACCACCCCGCCAGAGAGGGGGAGGGAACCAGGGAGGGCCGAGGGAGTCCCAGCCTAGCCCCCCGAAGACACCACCTCCACCTTTCCCGGCGCCCCCCCACCAGTAACAGGGCCCCCTGGGAGACGGGGACACCGGGTGACCGTCACATGTTTTCGCTGCCAGAAACCCGGGCACTATGCCAATGACCCAGAGTGCCCCATGGCCACCCCAGTCACCCCTGCGAGACAGATAGCCAACGTAGCCCTGGGGGAGGAGGTTGAGGAAGCCGAGGAGTGGGAACCCGCCGCTATGGCCCTGGTATCCCTGGGAGATAGGGAAATGATCCCTGGTAGCCTCCTACCCTCCAACACACAGAAATATGGGCAGCTCGTCAAGATCAATGGCCACCAGGTAGAGGCCCTGCGGGACACCGGGGCCAGTATCACCGGTGTCCTCAGGCACCTAGTTCCCGAGGAGCAGATCCTCCCCAATGTCTTTTGCCCCGTAATATCTGCAGACAATAGGGAAAGTATGTGTCAGGTGGCCCTGGTGCCATTTGAGTGGGGAGGGGTGATAGGTAAACTTAAGGTGGCCGTAAGAACCTCCCAGCCGGTCGACTGCCTCTTAGGGAACGACCTGGAGAGTTCTCCCTGGAAGCACGTAGAGCGCAAGGCCCACCTAGGAATGATGGGACTCCCCGAGTGGGTGTGTGCCACCACCCGATCTATGACAGCCCGACTCACTCCCCGGAGAGAAGTCGAGAGCACCCCGGTCGAAGTAGCCAGCACCGTCCCCGCCGAGGGTCCTCCCGTTCCCCCATCGGAAGGGTCCGTCGCCAGCGACGAACCCGCACCATCCGACCCCGCCCCGGTCCCCGAGTTGGGGGATCTACCCGAGTTGGCCCAGTGGCGCCACGAGGGCGGGCCCACCCGAGAAGAATTTTGCCGGGAGCAAGCCACCTGTCCTTCCCTGGTCGGGCTGCGGCGCCAGGCCGAGGGCCAAGCCGCGGGTGACCAGACCGGAACGCACCGAATCTATTGGGAGAATAACGTCCTGTATAGTGAGCAGAAATCAGTGGAGCTGGGATCCGGACGGGTACTGGTGGTACCTCTCCGCTTCCGGGATTTCCTCCTGGGCTTAGCCCACGATGTCCCCCTCGCCGGTCACCTGGGTCAGGACAAGACCTACAGCCGTCTCGTGACCCATTTTTATTGGCCTAAGATGAAAGCAGCGGTAGAGGCCCACTGCAAGTCCTGCCCCACGTGCCAAGCCAGTGGGAAGAGTGGGGGGAAGCGCAAGGCTCCCCTCCAACCCTTCCCGGTCGTCAGTACCCCCTTCGAACGAGTCGGGATCGACATCGTGGGGCCACTGGACCCCCCCACCTCCCAAGGTCACCGTTTCATCTTGGTCCTAGTGGACCACGCCACCCGCTACCCAGAGGCTATTCCCCTACGCACCATTACGGCCCCCGTGGTGGGCCGGGCCCTGATGGGGATCTTCTCCAGGGTGGGTTTCCCCCGCGAGGTCGTGAGCGATCGCGGCACTAATTTTATATCCAGGTATATGACGTCCCTGTGGCAACAATGTGGGGTGTCCTATAAGTTCACCACCCCGTACCATCCCCAAGGGAACGGCCTAGTAGAGAGGTTTAATAGGACTTTGAAAGGGATGATCGCTGGCCTAGAAGAGCCCCTCCGGCGTAGGTGGGACGTCCTGCTCCCCTGCCTCTTGTTCGCTTACCGGGAGGTCCCCCAGAAGTCCTTAGGGTTCAGCCCGTTTGAATTACTCTATGGGCACCCCGTCCGAGGTCCCCTCAGTTTAGTTAAGGAAGGGTGGGAGGCAGCACCCCAGACCACCCCCCGAGATGTGTTCCAATATGTCCTGGCCCTCCGGAACCAGACCAGGAGGTTCCGAGAACTGGCCGAGGCCAACCTGGAGGCGAGTCAAGAAGAAATGAAGCGCTGGTACGACCAGAATGCTACTCTGGTCGAGTTCCAGCCGGGCCAGCAGGTGTGGGTCATGGCCCCCGTGAAGCCTGGCGCTCTCCAGGACCGATGGACTGGGCCCTACAAAGTGGTCGAGAAGAAGAGCCAAGTCACCTACTTGGTGGACGTCCAGTCGCCTCGGGATCCCCTCCGGGTCCTGCACGTGAACCGCCTCAAGCCTCACTTCCAGCGGACAGAACTGAGCCTCCTGCTGGCCACCGATGACGGGGCCGAAGATGAGTCGGATCCCCTCCCGGACCTCCTGTGTATCAAGGAGCAGGATGGCTCCGTGGAAGGAGTGAACCTCTCCCCAGCCCTCACTGCCCAGCAACAAGCGGACTGCCGCCAGCTCCTAAGACAATTTTCTGACCTCTTCTCCCTGACCCCCCGGGTCACCAACTGGTGTGTTCATGATGTGGACACCGGGGACAGCCCGCCGGTGAGACACCGAGCCTACCGGGTTCCTGACCGGGTCCGGTCCTGCATTCAAGCGGAAGTCTCGAAGATGTTGACCCTGGGGGTGATCGAGCCCTCTGACAGTCCCTGGGCCAGCCCCGTGGTCCTGGTCCCGAAGGCAGCGGCCCCCGGTGTCGCCCCCGAGCTCCGATTCTGCGTGGACTACCGGGGGCTCAATGACGTTACCCGAGCCGATGCCCACCCCATTCCACGAGCCGACGAACTCATTGACCGACTAGGGGCAGCCCGGTTCCTCAGCACATTCGACCTCACCTGCGGATACTGGCAGATTGCGCTCACCGAAGGGGCCAAAGAGCGGTCCGCTTTCTCCACCCCCGATGGGCACTACCGCTTCCGCGTAATGCCCTTCGGGATGAAAAATGCCCCGGCCACTTTCCAGCGACTGGTGAATAGGGTCCTGGCCGGGCTAGAACAGTTCAGCGCGGCATACCTGGACGACATCGCTGTCTTCAGTTCAGAGTGGAGTGAGCACCTCCAGCACCTCCGAAGGGTGCTAATCGCCCTGCGCCAGGCAGGCCTCACAGTAAAAGCCAGCAAGTGCCAGATCGGGCAAGGATCCGTGGTCTACTTGGGGCACCAGGTCGGGAGTGGCCAGGTCGCCCCCCTACAGCCAAAGATCGACGCCATCCTGGCCTGGGAACCACCCATCACCCAGACGGAGGTCCGAGCCTTTCTGGGACTCACGGGCTACTACCGAAGATTCATTCGGGGGTATGGCAGCCTTGTCGGCCCTCTCACAGAACTCACGTCTAAAAAACAGCCAAAGAAAGTGCAGTGGACGGCTGCCTGCCAGGAAGCTTTCGATGCCCTAAAAAGGGCCATGTGTACTGCCCCCGTCCTCCAGGCTCCCGACTACGCCAAGGAGTTCATAGTCCAGACCGATGCCTCCGAGCATGGCATTGGGGCCGTCCTGTCCCAAGTAAATGACCAAGGCCTAGACCAGCCCGTCGCCTTCCTCAGTCGGCGGCTGTTGCCCCGAGAACAAAGATGGAGCACCATAGAGCGCGAAGCCTTTGCCGTGGTCTGGGCACTCAAAAAGCTACGACCCTACCTGTTTGGCACCCATTTCAGAGTCCAAACTGACCATCGGCCCTTACGTTGGCTCATGCAGATACGAGGAGAAAACCCCAAGCTACTGCGGTGGTCAATCTCCCTCCAGGGGATGGATTTCACCGTGGAACACCGCCCTGGTACGGACCACGCCAATGCTGACGGCCTCTCCCGGTTCTTCCGCCTCAGCGAAGAGAACCCCCCAAGCTGATGGGCAGTTCTCTCCGGCTTTCAGCTGGGGGGGACGCGTGTTGGACCCGGCCTCGTAGAATGGCCCTCCGTGCCCCCGCACCACCGAAACCTGGTACCTACAGCCCAAGCACCCGGCCCAGCCGAACCTCCCCACCAGGACACACGCACCGACCCGGACATCCCCGTCCCTGGCCTCTCTCCGTTCGGCCACCCCGGGCCCGCGTGCCCACTTCATGCACCAAGATGGCCGCCCGGCCCCAGCGCGACCCGGGCCTAGAGGCGCCACTCCGGCTGGAGGACATCACGCTTCCAGGGGATGAGAGAGGGAGGAGCAGTTTCTATCGCACCTCTGAACTCCCCCGGGACGATGGGTTTCGATCGGCCCTCCGGCCTCCCTGAGGGCTGGCTCCACGCCTGCTGGGTGTCTGGGACTCCTCCCGACCCGGCCCTGAAAGGATCAAAAGACTATAGCAGGAAATCCCGACAAGCGGCCCCCAGGTGACAAGACCCCTGCCTGCACAGACTCCGGACATCAAAGAGGGGTCGAACTATAACAAGGGGTGCTCTGGGGCTGTCCGGCAGATTCGACGCTGGAACAACGAGAGCCTGCTGACGTGGTCGCGGCTCCTGGAACTGGAACTCACCTGAGCCCTGCTGAGTGACTCGCGGCTCCCTGAAGATCGTAAGACCTCCGAACTTGTACCTGAGCCCTGCTGAGTGACTCGCGGCTCCCTAAAGATCGTAAGACCTCCGAACTTGTACCTGAGCCCTGCTGAGTGACTCGCGGCTCCCTGAAGATCGTAAGACCTCCGAACTTATACCTGAGCCCTGCTGAGTGACTCGCGGCTCCCCCAGACTCTCACGGTCCCGCCGGACCCCAACTCCGACCACGTATCCCCCAGCTCGAGGATTGTGAGCTGTGCGCCGGATACGTCCCTGCGTTGACCCGTTACCAGAGACAGTCCCGCTACCCCCTACCTTTCCGAGACTCTTGAGCCCGTGCTCACCTTGTACATATTTGCAGTGATACCTGTTTGATAAAGCTTGTTCTGAGGATACCCAGTGTGGTCTCTCTGTGTCGTGTGGTGCCAGAAGTACGATCCTAGTTGCGAGATTCCTCCCCCTGGGGAATCTCCCGCCAGTGCCCGGCTACGATACTTTGAGGGTGGGTCTCAGGGTAGTCAGGACCCCTTTCCGGGCTCCTCTGAGGTCGCCGTCTAACACTCTGCTACCAGAAAACTGCTCCAGCGGAAAAGGGCAAATTTACATATTCTCCCTATGTCACAGACTCGTCACCACACTAACTCATTCATACATTCATTCATTGGTGGGGCCCATAACACCAACACTCATACGTCTCACTCGAATCTGCGCACAGGAGAAAAAGAAGCGCTGGACATGTGGGGTACCTTGTTACCTATCGGCAGAAATTCCTTTACATTATATACATCTATACCTATAGAATCCTAACTTTAACATCAAGGCACTCCACCACTTGGTCGATGAACCAATTAGTTGGACTGGTTGATGGTGATTTAGAACCAGCTAAAACACATTTACAGCTTCGGAACCATTCGGTTAACTTTCAATACATTATTAAAGAGTCACAAACTCATTTCTTATTAATCAATTTTAGTTTACCTAATTTACTTCACTATGTATTGGCATATTCAGGATTTCAGTTCTAATAATTTCTCTATTTGAGAGACTTCCAATCTTTGATCTTTAACATAAAATTGACATAACGTTTATATTTACCTAATTTTTGAACATTGGCGACCTTCCGACCACCCAGAATATTATTCCAGTCTCTGCGACCATCTCCAGAAGAACCCGTCAACCCACAGCAATAATCAAAACGCTTCAGATGGAATCGTCCTCTTGTAATCAAAGAAAACCCAGGTAAACCAGGAAATCTCCTTCAGCTCGACACAGTCCCCACGAATCAGCCAAATGACCGGACGATCGAACCAACGACCCAACAACCCAGCAAATCAACAAAATCAAACCCCTCTTCCAAATCCCCGACTTTTTATACCCTTTTTCTCCTTACTTTTAGGTCAATGTGCAACAATTTAGGGGTAGAAAGTGTTCTGATTGGCTAAACTCTCTGCAACTTGTAAGTCTCCTGAATGTTCCCAGGTTTGCCTGTTTCCCATTAGACCGGGCATGACATTTCTCAATTGTATTCTTTTTGACAATTCACAGGCAAAAGTTCTGAAGTAACAACATGCAAGCCTTCTTGTACAGGTCCTTCATTGTCCCCTCGGTCATTCACACCAGTCTTCATCTTGGCAGTCCTCCATGTTCCTATCGTTGACAAGGAACACTTCGATTCTCGTTGGAGGTCGATTGGAGATCTCCAGAGCCATCCGAGTCTGCGCAGTAGACATCTCGCTCACATGACGGTGGCAACTTCAGAACTCCATCTTAAGTACTGCGGCCTAGAAGGCCTGAATGCCAACTTAAGCAAAAACAAACATAACAGTAATTAATATATAGAAATGAAGATTCTAATGTTTAAACCCACACTAATCCCAATATATATTAGTATTTTCCTAGCTTGTAGCAACATTTAAAGCAATAATACTCACCATTCTCCAGCACTGGAAGCACAAACCATCACAAAAGCAACATGAATCATGCAATTCTCTATTTTACCACATTCTAAAGTTAGTTTGTGTACCACAGTTAATCATGTAATTATTTGCCATGCAATTAGCATTTTAGTCCTACGTGTATCATGTGTTTATTAAGGTGCAGATGTTGATTAGTGATGCCACTTTACACTAATTAGTACAAGTTAATATTTAGAATGATTACGTAATTAAATTTCATGCAAAATAGAGGTGGTATACAAAATCTTGCTTTACCTGCTCCATCAGATCTCTATACAGGTCTAAAATAATACCCATATCACCTTGATGTTCCCAACTCCAGGATATGTTGACTATGACTAGCCATGTAAATGTTCCTATAATTATCCTACATTGAAAGCTAGACACAAGATGCCTTCAACATATCAATACATTTCTTCCCATAATCATAAGCATTTACATAGTTTGTCTCGAGAGATGTATTCTCCTCATTGCTGTTGAAAAAAGTTGCCAAAATTAGAGTGAAAGATGAGCCAGGATCAACCAAGACTTCAACTGGGAATTCATCTATAACTAATTTGCTACTGGGTGGTTTACGAAGACTCACATACACTGTTGACATAGACCTGACCTTTCCAAAGTTAGCTTGCAGAGTGCAGCTTCCTGCTTTGTCCTCCAAAACGAAGACAGAGTTCTGTTTGCCCATTACAGAGTGTTGTTCATCTGGTAAGCTTCTTGCACTAGATTAACCTCAGTGATCTACAAACACGTGACAAACATCCCATCTCTCTGCACTAAAAACATTCTTTAGACAGAACTGGGCAGTACTTGTTACCATGCATCTGGGACCCACACCTCTCATATTTGTCTTTAGAAAATGCTGGATCCCGTTTCTTTTAAATCAGATCTGGCTTTGTTCAAATTTGACATTCCTCTAAGATCAGCCCGTTCAGTGTGTGCACCTTTGTCGTCGCTGAGAACTTTGAAAAACTTGTGAACCTCTCTACACTACTGGCAATATTATTTCAGTTAGATTGGGGCTTCTAAGTTACAACAGTTGTTCTTGCATTTTCTTTACTCTAACAGTGCACAATTATATGTCCATGTATGCACTGATCTACAATTGATCCAAATGACCATGTAGATGCTAACATCATCCATGATGCCACGTCAATCAGTTTGTTGACTGTCTGACACCTGGAATAAAACCTGAACCATTCCCTAGCCACATGAAGCTCCTCTGTAAAGTGCACATTGAGTCTGTCCAGTGCTGCAGTGTACTCACAATAAGCATTTGGTTGCACACCCTCTGATGGTTGCTATGGGGGTAAGTGAGCAAACATTTCTAGTGCATCAACTCCTTATATGTTCAGTAGTGTTTCCTTTTTCTTAGCTGGTTGAAAAAGAGTTCCTGTAAATAGTAACCATGTACTTACTATACCGCCAACGACATAAGCTGCCTCTCATCGCTCTGAGCCCAGCATAAATGGAGGAAGTTAATTAACACATTGCTGCTTGGTTTTGAACTTTACATATACATACATACATATATATATATATATATATATATATATATATATATATATATATATATATATATATATATATATATATATATATATATATATATATGAATGCAAAACGCCACTGCCAGTGCTTCGCTCGAACACAGAGATGAGAAGCGGACCCAAACGATTAGTGCCAATCAAAAGTGCTTTATTGGTTGCCCAGCCTGTCCGCCATAACGCGTTTCGACCCCCACTCGGGTCTTGATCACATGACACATTGCTGACGGTGCGAGTGGTATTTAAAGTGGTAAACAGGAAATGAGTTTCAGGTGTCATTGCAGCCTGTTTGACATAGAAGAAATACTACAACATGTTGACATATATACACAGTAAGATCAAACATTGTATAAATACATAGAATAAATACATACAAAAATATATAAATCTTTAAAACCTGAATATATCTAAAAACAGATTTTCCTATGTTACTGTGTACTTGTTATTGAGATTATTTACAATATACACAAAAGTCCTTATTTGCGACATTTATTTAGGGTGTCAAATACACCTCCCTGAGTTGTTTGTATTACTCTTCTAAAATTCTTGGTCAATATATAGCTGACATTCCCCTCAGTAACTGGCTATCCTTTTCTATTCAGTGAAATGAATGACTAAATTAGTTTAATACCGCCCAAGTGGGCCGTTGTGATTTAGCCAATAACTCCATTGTTGCAACCACAATTTAAGTAACCCACTCAAAAAGTTTGTGCAAAATAGTGCAAAAGGAAAAAATCCTTCCTCTAAAAAATATATATGTTCAAACCAGTTAGTTTCCTTGTTTTAAAAACAGTTAAAAGAAGATGTATGGGATCTAAATTCATATTTGGTATTACCAACTCCCGGTAATAGGTGTTTCATTTTCATTTCCTCAGATTTCAGATATCCCCATCTTTGAACTGTTAATTACTTGAAGTTGTCACTCCCCACACATGTCATAAATATACCCATTAATTGAGTCATTGACTGGTCCTACAAGCAGGTAAAAAAGTCCTCACTAGCATTTAATCCAGCCGGATTTTTTGTGTTGAGCTCTAAGATGTATCGTGTCTCCAAGAGGCGTAGTTTGCCCTCTCGGTTACCCCCACGCTTCATTGGTGGAACCATGTCAATAACATAGTACTGGAGAAACTTGGGGTTACACTTGTGTAATAGCTCAAAATGTCTAGCGACAGGATATGCCTGATCCTTCCCTGTGATTGCCCTGATGTGCTGGAGTATCCTTTTGTGGACCGGTAACCTAGTGCTACCCACATATTTCAGTCCACAAGGACACTCCAGCACATACACAGCATATTCTGTCTTGCATGTGGTTCTCTTCTTGATCAGGGTGGGTTCAGACTTAAAAGGACTGCTGTAATGGGTTTTATTCTGTCCAAATTTGCAAGCTTTGCAAATGGAACACTTTTTAAAACCCTTGATTTGTGCCATCCAGGTTGTCGGAGTGCTCAGTTCAGGACAGTTGCTAACCAACTTATTACTCATCGAAACTGATCTCCTAAAGGTTAGAACTGGTTTTTTGGCTACTAAATCGCCAATGACGGGATCCCCCTGTACCAAGTTCCAATTACGGGAGTAGATTTTCCTTAATTCCTGATGTTGTCGACTAAAAGTTAATATAATCCTGGATTGCACATTTGAAGTATCCTCACTAGCACTAACTTGTTTCTGTTTGGGGACCAAAGTATCACATCTAGATATGCCTCTTGTTTTCTTGATCGCGCTATCAATAATTTTGCCTGAATAACCCCTTTCCAAGAAGCGAAGTTTACTGGCATCTTGGGCACGGATGCAGTCCGTGTCAGAGCTGCAAATCCATCTTATACGCAGCATCTCGCCATACGGGATGCTACGTATTAAATGCTGGGGATGATGGCTAGAGGCATGAAGAATTGTGTTGCCCGCAGTGGGCTTTCTAAAATGCTTGGTAACCAATTTGCTGTCCTGCACATATAGCTCCACATCCAGAAAAAATGCAGAATTCCCACTTATGGCTGATGTGAATTGTAAATTCAGGCAATTCATATTCAATTTATCCACAAATGCCTGTGCACTCTGTTTCGATCCTTTCCAAATAAAAACAAATCATCAATGAACCTCAGGTACAATACAACATGATTAACCACAACATCCTTGACCTCGCCCATCAGGACCTGCTCCTCCCACAGTCCCATGTGTAAGCATGAGTAACTGGGGGAGAAGCAGGCCCCCATGGCCACGCCCCGGATTTGTTGGTAGACCTGGTTATTGAAAAGGAAAAAATTCTGCTCAAGGCATGCAGTTATCATATGTAGCAACATTTTGTTATGGGACACACAACTTATTGGTCTCAAGTTTAAAAAATGCTCCACCGCCTTCAGGCCATCACAATGTCTTATCGACGTATACAGGGAGGTTACATCAAGAGTCATAAATAACATGTCTGCCTCCCATGGTATATGTTCAACTTTGCGCAAAAAATCAGATGTGTCTTGTACATACGAGTTAAGCCCCCTCACCCACTCTTGAAGAAAAAAATCCACATATTTGGAAGTGTTTTCCAAGGCACTATTGATAGCTGAAATTATTGGCCTGCCTGGTGGTTTGGCAATGTTCTTATGCACCTTGGGAATCAGGTAGAATGTGGGGATAACAGGATGTTCCTTTTTCAGAAAACGATATTCCTCGTTGGTCAACATTCCCTCACTTCTCCAAGCCAAGAGTTTGCGATAGTGGTCTTCCCACGCCGCTTTGACAGAATGGATGTTGCTCTTTTTATAGCATGCTATATCAGACAATTGTAGTTCAGCTTCCTCCATGTAAAGCTGCCGTGGCCATAAGACTACGTTGCCGCCTTTGTCCGCCTGCCGCACAATTATGTCGGTGTTTTCCTCGAATTTCTTCATGAGTTGATGGTAACATAAATTCTGTTTATTTATACTGTGGCGGACTTTGTTGGTAGCACTGTATAGTTTCTTCAAGTCTTGCACAACAAGTTCATGATAGACATCCAAATTGTCACGAAGCATGATTGGTTGAAAGGTGGATTTAGGCTTAAATGGTGTTACAAATGCTCTGTTTGTGTTGTGCTGTGAAAAACCCCTGGTATTGGCTGCCCCTCCTTGATCGTTTTGCAGATCCCATGCTGTTTGAAAAAGATCCACATCACCAGCTGTTAGTAATGGTGGACTTTCCAGATTCTCTGATGTTTGCAGACTATTTTTCTTATTGGGATGTAAAATATGAAATTTGCTCAATTTCAGTTTGCGTATAAATCTGAATGTGTCCATTCTTGTATCAGCATAATTAAAATTACAAGGGGGGCAGTATGATAAGCCTAATCCCAGGACTGACATTTCCGCTGATGTTAAGGGCAAAGTAGTGAGGTTAATTACTGATTTGGAACTTATATTGGCTTCTGACCCCTGCTCTGGAATCGATTCCATCTTCCCCTCGTTGTCCTTTTGCCCATATTCTTGTTTCCTTTTGCGGCATTTTCGTCTCTGGTTTCGCTTATAGTTGAGCTTTTGTTTGTTGCTCCAGGTAACACTCGTGGCCTCAGAGTGTCACGTCTGTCTTGGCACAGGCAGTCGACCACCTGTGCTAGGGATAGCTTCGTAAACCCCAATTGCTGTGTTCTAGTGCTTTCCCCTTCCGGGTCACTTTCTGCAGCTGAGCTCAATTCCGAAGTTGATGTCGACAAGGCTGCTGCTTCACTCAACTTTCCTTGTGGCGGTTTATTGGCTCTTGCTTTTACTGCATCATATTTACGAGCATAGGTAAAGATTTGGCCATTTACATAATCAATCCGATCCCTTTCAAATTGAAATGTTTTCCTCCTTTTTATGACCTCTTCATCCTTCTTAAGACGTACCAACATATCGTCCCTTAGTGTTTTCATTTGTTCTGTACTCTCCATTTTACTGATTTCCACCTCCAAAAGCTCTATTTGCGTTTGCAGTTTGGCGCGATCACTTTCCGCATATTTAATTAGGATCTTCATTAGCCTGCTAGATGACTCGAGGTTGGATTCTGCCCACTCTGCGAGCATAGCCGGGTCCGGACTTTCATAACTTGGTGCCAATGTTATGCGCAGTCCTCTCGGCACCCTTCCGACCTCCAAGTAGCAGGATAGCGATCTATGCTCCCACCACTTAGATTGCTCTGAGCGCATAAGTTTTTCCAGTTTTTTGAATATTTCCCGAATATTGGGGCTTCCAGACATGATTGCGGGATGTGTGACAACTTGTGGCTCCCCAGCCGGGGAGTCCAGAAACATCGAACTGGCAGCTTCTTCCCGGTTTCGCAATGCGTCTGCGGACATGATGGCTGTGGTTGTGGCTTAATCCCTAATAAAAAGCCTGATTGAGAAATACGGTGGCGCTAATACGACTAATGTCCTTAACGCTCACCGCGCACACTCCCCACTAAGAACTCTGCTCAAGTCCTACCTTCGTTGACTTCTTGATGCTAGTCTCCGGTCCACTGACACGGAATGCACCGACTTCAATACCGAAGATAGGTAGATACGCAGCAGTTAGGGGCTCCTGCAGCTTCCTCCTCGCCGGAGTTTTCAATTCAGTTCCGGATCACCGGCCCTGGTTGCTTCCTGCTGCCTGGCCCTTGAAGGGGAGGGGTTCCGCTCGTACCGCTGAAGCTGCTCGGTACTCCAAATGAATGCAAAACGCCACTGCCAGTGCTTCGCTCGAACACAGAGACGAGAAGCGGACCCAAACGATTAGTGCCAATCAAAAGTGCTTTATTGGTTGCCCACCCTGTCAACCAAAAAGTTACTCTGCATTTGAGGGCCTCACACGTTGTATGTATTTAACGAGGCGCAGGTGCGCTTTTAAAACTTTTGCTGCTTCCTGAATTTGCCTACGCCAGTGACCAAGGGCAATGCTGCTCGAAACATGTTTGGATTTAAGGCAATGCTGAATAAATATGCTTGAAAGGATACTGTTTGCAAGCCTCCCTTTCTGCCAGCAAGATGGGAAATCGTTGTCACAACGTATGAGGCCCTCAAATGCAGAGTAACTTTTTGGTTGATATATATATATAGATATATATATATATATATATATATATATATATTTATATATTATCTACTGGCAGTCGCCAGTAGATAGTTATAGTTAGGACCGAGTTTCCATAGGTAATCTGAAACTTCTATTTTGAATAACTTTGGCGCCGGTTGAAGAATCCTTGCGAAATTTTCAAAACTAATGTGGCGCTCCGTTCAGTTCCTACCCTGAAAGTCTCGGGGTGATTCGTCAAGCGGGGGCCGAGAAAAAAGGGGGGTCCCAAAATGCGTTTTCCCCATGCATTTTTCCATAGGACCTTTAGTCGAAGGTACAGCCCAAACGGCTGAACAGAATTACTTGAAATTTGGCAGAGAGGTAGTCCTCAGGTCAGGGAAGTGCCTTTTGCAGGTCTGGTGTCAATCTGTTCAGTAGTTCCTGAGAAAATAGCATTTAAAAGCATATAAATATCTATAAGCGCGCACCGTGCGCGCACCGTGCGAGCACCCTAACGTGCGCGAGCGTAATTCTGATTGGTGGTTACATGTTAGTCAACGTTCGAATCGGTCGAAATCAGGAAGTGTCGGCCGCCATTTTGTTTGTTTTCAGTGCGAGAGAGAAAAAGGAAGGTGGCGAACGTGAAAAGGGGGCAGGGTAGAGAGTTCCTGACCCCCTAGCCTGGTGAAAAACCAAAAAAAAAATACGTAGTTTATTGTAAAATAAATATATAAAAAAAATAATAATACATAAATAAATTAGCATTTAAAAAACCGTACAAATTCACTGAAAAAACCATAGGTTTCACACACGTTATAGTTTGGAATTAGCATTTAAAAAACCTTGCAAATTCACTTAAAAAACCATAGGTTTCACACATGTTATAGTTAGGTGGATATTTCACTCGTAAAAAACCAATGAAATTTCCCCGTTATAGTTAGTTCAGATAACTATAACTCGCGCGACCGCCACTCTATCACAAGGATGATGTCATCAGTGATGTCATGAGTGAGGCCACTGACCATGTCATGAGTGATGTAATATGTGACGTCATGAGCAGTGGATTGCGGGCGCGCGAGTTATAGTTATCTGAACTAACTATAACGGGGGAATTTCATTGTTTTTTTACGAATGAAATATCCACCTAACTATAACATGTGTGAAACCTATGTTTTTTTAAGTGAATATATATATGATGTGAACAAGGGCGAGTGACGCCCGAAACGCGTCTTCAAAGGACTAAACAGCTTAAATAAATATCTTGCTGCTTTAAATCTGTGGTTCGTGGTTCCTTGGTGGAAGAGTCGGCGAACAGGACGCTGCTAACTAACTAAGGACCAGGTGTGTTTATATATATATATATATATATATATATATATATATATATATATATATATATTTATATGTCCCTCATGCAATTCAATGCAAGCACTAGAGGCAAGGCAAAAAAGATCCATCTGAACAGCCAATATCATTAGGTGGGAGATGGATACTCCACTGAGCCAAGACATATTGGGCCAAATCTCAACCCAATGGCTGAAAGGGACTGGTCGAAGAAGTCCAGTGTTTGAAAGGTACATTCTTTGTATTTTGTTGGCAATAGGTTTGTTGGACAGGTGCGCTGATAAATCCCAGACTTAAAAATTAGGATGGTTCAGCGAACAATACAAACTGGTAAAACTAATGGTGTGGTGGAAGTTAGCGTTCCTATTGCTTAGCTGTAATCTTCATTACAGCACGTCTTCCTGCTTTCCTTGGCACATTCCTACACCTTCCTCACCTCCTCAGGTGGGCGGATGTACAATGCTATGGTCTTAAGCGCAAATTATAAACAGCAACTGTTGCCATAAGGTCCCTCCTATAGCCTAACTTTCATTTCCATACTATCTCAAACGAGTGAAAGGGACACGGAGTATGTTTAAATTTACAGGTAAGGAATCTGTGCATTTTGTTTACAACTTGCCTAATAGAAAGCAGAGCCACGAATTGTTGATCTAATCCAGAATCCTAAAGATGTCTGAATTAGGACAAACGAATTTTCGCCAAATAAAGAAATATGAAATATACCTCACTGAGTTTGTCTCAAACTTGCGCTTATGGTTGACATTTAAAAAGTCAATTAATTTGACTGTTTTGCGCCCATATAAATAAACAAATCCGTAATGCAAACTCGGTGTGCTTCATTTAATGCTGATGCAAACATTGGTCTTGTTATAACCGAGCTCAATTTGGGATTTTACTCCCTCGCTATCAAGCAATCTGCGAGCTGAAAGTGCAACTCCATTTGACGAAGTCGCGTTCGGCTTACCTTGTGCGACGCTAAAGCTATTTATTTAAAAAAATGTTATGCGCGTTCCTGGCCGAGAGGAAATTGGCAAAACAAAACAATGTGAGGTGGTCCCGGCCTGAAAGGGTCTTTGTGCTGCCGCAGGAATGCGAGTGTGTGTGTGTTTTAGGGCAGGGTAACAGATTGGACCGGATAGGTCATATATCTTGGGCTTTCCCCCGTCCCTTTTGATTGAGCCAGTCCAGTCCCCCCTCAGATCTTTTCCCCTGTTCCCACCAACCTGGAATCCCAGGACCCTTTGATGGAGGCGGGGTTGCCATGGCGACGGCAGCGCCTCTGGGCAGCGTGACCTTTGCCTGGCTGCGGCGCGCGGAGGGAGGAGGGCGGGTGCGTAGAATGAGGCTTCTATTTCCAGGTCCGGCCGGACGCGCGCGCATTACTTCATTATCTGTCATTATTCTTATTATGGCGCGGCCGCGGCCTACCTGGGGTCGGTGCATGAAACGTGCGACGCGGTTCGAGGGCCTGAATGGAATCAGATGTTTCCACTTCGTGCCCGGTGTTTCTGAACATGCACCGCTACTTCAGTCTGCTTCCGGGTGAATTAACTGCCAGCAATAGAAAGTTAATTGCTTAAAACTTTGCCTGTTAGTTTTATTACGTTTCATGGTCTCCTAGGTTTTACAAAGGCCAGACAAAGGATACTTCTAAAATTATAATGTGGTGTTTAGGATTTTGTTTTGTGCTAAATACACTTTTATTTACGTTTTTTAAGGATAGGTCATGGGTGCTTATACAACTGGATGCCAAGGAACCATATCATAATATTATCATTAGTAATAACTTTATACACCTCTGTGACACATACCTGCTGTTTTTAAGCGCTGCAAATACATGTCAGTACTATCTAAATGGTGTAAGTCATTGGAAAGTGCATTCTGGGAGTTGTAGTCTTAGTTCCCATGACTGGCATCAATTGAAGCGCGCACCTGCCAGGGCTGCAGACTTTGAAACTGGGGAACCAGGTTAGAGTCTCTGCGTGGTCTTAACATCCTGTGATTCTGGGAAGATAACTTAATCTCCTTGTGCCTATAAAAAATAATGTGTCCTTGTGTAATGTAACTGGTGCTCATATAAAGCGCTCCAATACCTTTGGGTTTAGTGCGCTATATAAAACTGCAAAAAATAAAAGTAAAGCATATAGTGGCAATAGGGTTGACACCTAAGTTGATTTTTTTACTATCATGGCCAGTATATTTTTTACGTTTTGGCCGGTACAGAAATGGGAAAAATCCCCTGAAGCCGGTATTTTTTTCCCCTTATCAGTACATACTTTAAACAGTAAACATAGAAAGAGATCACTTTAAAACTTGCTGCCTTAACCGCATAACTGCTCATGACGGAACCACTCCGTCATGAGCCACGGGCGCCGTGTGCTCATGACGGAGTGGTTCCGTCATGCTGCGGCCGTTGGCGGCCGCTCCGCCCACGCGGCGCTGATTCCCCGCCTGTGCGGGCGATTAGCGCGAGTGGGCGGAGTCGTGACGGAACCACTCCGTCATGAGCACAGCTCGCCCGTGGCTCATGACGGAGTGGTTCCGTCACGAGCATGGCGGCGCCGCGCTGCCCCCAAACCCCCCCAGCGCCGCGGCAAAATTCGTGCCGCGGCGAAGGGGTTAATGATTATTAGCTGATAATTAATAGTAAACAAAGAGAGAAAAGCAACGTTAAAAATGAATCCAGACAATTTTATGTAAAGTTCTATTTAAGTATCCTGTCGAAGCCCTTGCTGAATCTTAAAACCTGAACAAATGGTTATTACATTTCTCTGGGAACCCTAGATAGTAATGATTGATTATGGGATGGACCAGGAGTAAAAAAACGAAAGAGATGACATTGAGCTATATGCACACTCTAGGAAGGGGTACTTAATGGCAAACACCATGAATGAATTCAGACACAAGGTAACAGAAAGCTTTATCAATAGACACCAGTGGGTGACATTCAGCAAGATCACAGACTGGTCACAGACCCTCACGGAATGATCAATATAGAAAACCAGCAGCCAAGTTTGTACTTTTTGTAGATATAACTGACTGAGGATGAACCTTTCTAGTCTTGAAATCTAGGAATCAAAAACGTGTACTCATCTAAGATATCTGTCTAGCAAAGATCTTTTTTAAAATGTTATTTTAATGTGTATTCATTTAAGACATCGGTCTTACAAAGTTGTTGTTTTTTGCATTTTAAATTGAAAATATAAATTTTCAGACAACTGGGTGCAACATGAGGACTTCATCAAGACTATACCAGTGCAGTGCAACTGCTAAATTAATAGCCATGTAGTAACAGTTTTCAATTGTTCATTTATTGAGCATTCATAACGCTACTGGCACACAAAGGGAACAGTTCACACAACGTTTAAATTGATGCCTGCTGGTATTCTTTATAGGATTTTGTTTTGTAGGAAGTGCAGGATTGTAGAAAAATAAATCTGTCCGTTTGTCGTAAAATTTCTGCAAGTTTGCAACTTCAAAATTTCTGCAAGTATTTTCTCAACTTTTACACTTTGCCACTGATTAAAATATATCTGTTTTTAGTGTCCCAAACATGAAAATCACTTCACCAGAAATCTAAACTATTGTAAAGTATCTAATCATCTTTAAAGGTCTGCCTGCTGGGATCTTTTTTAGGTGACGCTGAGACAGAGCACATGCTGTTGCTTGCAAGATATTTTCGTTGCTTACAGGGGTCTTTGAACCCATCCATTGCTTAAAATTGATTGGCTTCATTAACACTCTCCTCTCCTTGATTCTCTGTGGTCAGCGCGTGCTAGCTTCACTTCCTCTTTGTTTGTTCCTCTCATGGAGCATGAACCAAGTACTGCTTCTTTTCCAAGTAAATGTCCTTCCACTGCTTGCGCTTTCATGGCATGGATGCTTTTTTCTTCTGTGCAAGCACTCCATAGGTGTGCATGTGTTTGGAGCCTGTCTCTGCACTTCCTGCTCGCCCACTCTATATCCCTCTCTTGCCCTTCGACCCCCGTGCCGCAGTTTTTTTAATATAGTGAGAAATCTGCCTAAGGGCATTGAAGCGCTGTACATTAGCAGTGGATTATGTTGCAAAAATACAGATTCATTTTGTTGTTTTTTTGGGGGGGTTGCGTTGCTGCTGGTCTCCTCCCACTCCCGCTTAGATGCTTCCCCCTCCCACCCTGTCTTGTGATGCTTCCCCCTTCCACTCTCTCAGACTGCGTTCTGTCACTTCCAGATCTCCCACCCTCCTGTTGTTGCTTCAAGCCCTTCTGCCCACCCTGACAGAGAAAAAAAGCTGAGGGGGGGAGTGAGGGGAGGAGGGAGGGGAGGGGAGGGAAAGGGGAGAGAAAGGGGAGAGAAAGGGGAGAGAAAGAAAGAAAGAAACATGGTGGCGGGCTGAAGCCGGTCGCGTGTGCTCCCGGGCCGAGAGAAGAGAATGCAGTTTTACCGCTGAAAACAGCCATTTTTGTGTGTTTTTTTTTAAAGTAGCATGTATGCGGCAGATCAGATATAATATATTAAAGTTTGGATATTGATTCTAAAACGGGCTCACCCGAGTGGACGCTGCTTAAGGCTCTGGATGTGGATGTGGAGTTGCAGTGGGGAATTTGGCATCACGCAGCGCGTCTTTTTGGAAGACTCGTGTGGCGTTAGCAGTAGCAGGCTTCCGGGTCGAGAGAGGCAGAGGAAGCACAGTACGCGGGTCATTGGGGAAGAGCGGACGAGAGAACGGCGCCGACAACAGCGTGGAAGATTTCCAGGGCAGAGTGACGAAGCCTATGCACCGGAACACGCAAGTTGAGGGGCAATTGGGCGTCGTGCCTGGAGGTAGGAGGAGAGAGAAGACCGGCGGATTGCAGATACAGGGGTCCAAGCGGGGGAAGGGGGCCGACGCTGATGGAAAAAGAGCCCCCAACACTAGTGCCACAATTATCCCAAGAGACAAGAGAGGGAAGCGGGGGCAGCGGAGATAGTGAGAGAGTGAGAGTAGGGGTAAATCCCCCCTCCCCCAATTATACCCTCAACTGAGTCAGTCACTGCGGAGGTGGGAGCTGAAAGTATGACTAAGAGCACAACTGAAAACCGAGCTAGGAGTCGGTATCCGCTTCGATCGCTCCCAGAGGGTAAGAGTAAGGGAAAAGGAGGTAGGGGAGGAGGCAGCAGGGAGCAGGCAGCCAAAGAGGCTGTAGTAGTAATTTCCCTTAAAAAGAAGGTGCTGAAGTCGGGAGGGAAGCCGAGACGCTGTGACCCAAAAGGGGAGCGTGTGCCTTCCAAACCTACGCCTTCTTTAAGATCCTATTTTAAAATCATAGAACAGGTCGAAATCTCGCAGGAAAAGAGGAACAATAACAAAAAGCTCCGCTTCCTTTGGCGTATCGATTTACTCCTCTGGTAGGACTTATACAGGGCGAAGAACCCCTAATCATGTTCTAGCTCTGCCCCAACTTGCACCATTGAGCCATTTCAAGGAAGCACAAACTTGGAGGGGGTGGAGAACTCCAAACAAAGCGATAGTAGTGTATGTGGCAATGGAGGTGAACATTTTATGGAAAAGATGTTCCCAAACCTGCGGCAAGATATTTTCACAAAATTTGAGATATCTGAGATGAATCAAAAGGGGATCCGCGATAAATGTGAGATACTCGAGGAGAAGCTCGATGACCTCGCGCTGCGTACTGGAATTCTAGAAGAGGAGGCTAAAGCTTTGTCAATAGTGGTGATAATAAGGATATTGAGCTACTAAGAAAACAGACTATTACGCTGCAAGACGATTTAGAAAGGCTGGAAACTCAATCTTGACGCAATAATCTGAGATTCCTCAAAATTCCGAAGGGGGCTGAGAAAGGAGATGTCAAGGCCTTTATATGTGGTCTTTTGAGGAAGGAAGTTTTGAAGGATAGGCCAGAAATCGATTCGGAGAAGGAGATTCTAAGGGCTCATAGGGATCCCTTTAAGTTGAACCCGGATCGGAAGACCCCAAGAAAGATCCTGATCAATTTATTGACTTTTGCTGTGAAAGAGTTAGTGTTGGAACGGGCCTTGAAGGGGGGATCCTTGAGCCACGATGGGTTTTCTTATCAAATCAGGTCAGACCTTGGTAAGAGGACAACCCAGAGACAGTGGGAACTGGGCACCAGCATGAATGAGTTGAGAAGTAAGGGAGCCCAGGTCCAGTTTAAATTTCCAGCTATGTTAAAAATAATGTGACGAAACAAAATGCACAATATAAGTAACCCAGAAGAAGTGGATATTTTCCTATCACAGATGGTATGATAAGATATGCCAAAAGGGCTTGAGTCCCCAAAAGAATGCTTAATGTTATTAGTTGCATTTGTATCGAAGAATGGTACAGAAAGGCGGTTTTCTTTCTTGCTAATATTTTCATTTTCTTAGGTCTCTCTTCTCTGGGAAGGATGGGGGGGATCGCAAAGGGCAGAGTGCATCGTCCAAGGTCTGGAGAGGGGGTTTCCCGGGGCGAGGGAGGAACTGGGGGGCACGGGGTGTGGGAAGCAGTGGGAGAAAAATAAAAAAATAGTCCTCATTAGTTTATCTCTTGAAGGGGTGGAGATAAGATCAGAAACGATCATGAGCAGGAATCAAGTTTTACTGGGTAACAATTGGTATTATAGATTCTGAGAATGGATACGCTCAAAGTAGTTAATTTCTTAACATAGAATGTTAACGTGTTCAGATCCAGGAGGAAAGTGTCTCGGGTTATGGAAATTCTTAAGAAAAGCGCATACCAAATTATTTTATTACAGGAAACACATTTAGAAAGTATCGAATGTAGGCAATGTTTTGTTAAGTGTAGATGGGTTCAAGAGGTAGTAAGTTCCGACCAGAGGGGGCGCACTAGAGGAGTTGCCATCATTATCAAGAGTAATAATTCGAATAAGATTAGTTAAATATGAAGTGGATTGTTCAAGTAGATGGTTAGTGGCAACTCTTGCAATTCAAAAGAGGCTACTGATCTGCGCAGTATACTATGGGCCAAATAATGATAACCCAGAGGCTCTAATTAAGTTGGTAACCTGTCTATTAGAGACAACAGCACTTATTGTGTTGGGAGGAGACTTTAATCGAGTTATGGACAAAGGACTAGATAGGACCTCAAAAGTTAATTATACCAATCCACCAAGATCATTTTCCAGATTAAAAAGTATGATGAAGGAGTTTAATCTAATTGATTTTTGGCGTACTAAGATGAGGGAGGTCAGGGAGTTTACTTTTTACAGTAAAAAGTACAGACATCACAGCTGTATTGATTATTTCTTATTATATCAAGATTTGTGTGGAGAAGTAATTGAGGTAGTGCATATTCCCGCGATGGTGTCAGACCGTTCTGCAGTTCTCCTGGCTTTGACGGTACAGCAAAAGGGGGGGCAGAGAAGATGGATATTAGACAGGACCATTTTACTGGATGAGGAGGTGGTTCGAGATTTAAGAGAAAAATCGGAGCTATATTTCCATGCCACAAAGGCTCGGCGGCAAACCAAATAGTTTGGGATGCCTATAAGGCTTATTTAAGGGGGTTATAAGATCTATAATGGCAGGAAAAAGAAGGGTGGAGAAACGAGAGGATGAGCATAAAATAGAAGAGATCAAGGTAAAAGAAAGGGAACTACAGAGGACCTCAATGGAAGCTACAGATAAAGTGCAAGCCCTGAGTAAAGAGCTAGAGGGGCTACAGGCAGCATTCCAAGGGTGGATTGATAAGAAAGTATCAGATAAATGGAAAGCTAGTAAGCTCCAACATTTCGCCTATGGAGAGAAATGTAGCTCCCTATTAGCCTGGAAGGCCAAGGCGGATAGAGCTAGGAATACAATTCGAGAGCTAACCAGTAGGAGCTCAGGGGAAGTATTGCATACTAATGTTGATGTATGTGGAGAGGCTTGTAGTTTTATGAGGGATTTGTACAGGGAAGATATTCAACCAGATCAAGAGGTCATCTCCGAGGGGCTAGGTTTAACGACTCTCCCACAGATAACTAATAAACAACAGAAAGCCTGTTAAGATAGATAAAACTGAGATAATGGAGTGGAATCAGGACTCACATAGTTACGGGGTAAAAACACAAATACGATACCTAGGGATTTTAATTACACAGAAATTGGAGGATATCGCAAAAATGTATTGGAAGAAAACTAGTCAGGAAGTGGTAGGGCTAATTTTAAAATGGGCGAACCTCCCCTTAAATACCTATGGCCGGGTAAACTTAATAAAAATTATCATCCTTCCGAAAATCGCCTTCCTTTTCAACTCTATTCCGTTAACTTTTAAGAAAGAAGACATAGCTAAACTCCAATGGAAAATAGGGAGTTTTATCTGGGCTTCAAAAGGTCCCAGGATATCCTGGAAGAAATTGAGGAGAAGATTGGAGTTGGGGGGATTGGCACTTCCAGACCTGCTTGCATACTGTTATGCCTTTCATTTTAAAAATGTGCGCATGTTGGCAAATAAGATGGATAAGTCGTCTATTAGCTCACTTTTCGAGGCTATGCTGGAGGATATCCAGCAGGTCAACAGCACTTTCTTTTTAAATTCGGAGACCCTAACTTTTTAAAGAAAGTTCTATTAAAGGTCTTGAAGGCTGCACTGAGTATGTGGATGTATGCAAGGAAAACACTAAGAGTTCCATACTTCTCATCTTATGCTCCAATTTGGGATTCCCCAGGGACCTTTTAGTGTCTGAGGGATCAACTTAGTCAGCTCCTGAAATCAGGGGTATTTAATATTGGGCGGATCTTAAGGAGGGCGCAAATATGACGAGTTGGGAAGCTATGAATAATTTGTCTAAGGGGCAGCTAACAAGGTTTAAATATTACCAACTCAGTTCCTGGTGGGTGACACAAGACTGGGTGGAGGAGAGGAGACAAAATTTAGTCAGGTGACGAGAACTGACTAGTGGAAAAAATAAATGTCGTTTTGGTACTGGGCTTTTTTGGAAGCGGATACGGAATTTGAAACTGAAATCACAAAACTTTGGGGTCAGGAGTTTGGCGAGGGTGATTTGAAGCGAATGTGGTGTGATTCCTATGGTATCTTATGAACTGTAGTTAAACCGGCATCACTCAAACACACTCACTTATTCACCACCTATAGAGTGTATTGGTCACCTGCAAAGTTGTCTAAGATCACCAGAAACTTGTATAACTGCCCAAGATGTATGCTGATAGTGGCAGATGATATGCATTTATTCATGCTTGGTCCAAAAATATTATCTTATTGGAACTTAGTCTGTGACTTTATAGGGGAAACAATCGGGACACAGATCTCAGTAAGTCCTTGCCTAATTTTTTTGGGGCTAAATTCGGAAGAAGTGCCGCTCCCAGTGAGTAACGCAAAGTTTTTGTTTTATGTGATTCTTTTGGCAAGACGGGAAATGTTTTTACAGGCCAGTGTCTGTGAAAGACAGGAAGGACCACATGCACTCCCTATTGGCCTATAGGAGGCCTAGGTCTTTCATGAAATCTCCAGATGTCCTTGAAATAGGTCAGATGATCTCTGGAAGGGAGGTCAGGGGTAGCACCCAGTTCCACTTGAAGAAGAGCTGGATCGGTCCTCCCTGGTACTATTTCACCCATGTCCAAGAATCCTGCACTTGTGCCGTGGGTAAGCAGTAGAATACATACCACAGCTGCACTGGGATGTATGTGAAAACAGTTCGACAAACCTGTTTTGGTTGCCATGAGGCTAGTTAGTGAAGCGAATGGCAAAGGGAATCAGGCAATACTTGCACTAGTTCTAAAAGGTGGCTAGTCCATTGTCAGACAAAGTCAGTTCCCTGAGAGGGGATTTGGGAACATATCTTAACATTCTACAGAACACACTTTCTGCTTCGTCGCAGATGAAAGGATGCTAGTCAGGTTGATGCCTGGTCTCAACCCAGGTCATATGGATCTAATTGAATTCATGTGCTTTGTGCATGTATGTTTCTGTACATCTAAGTAAATACATAATGGCCAGTTTTAAATATAGCACTTTGAGGGTTAGCTTGCATTTAAGTCTTTTATTAGGTTAGCATGTAACGGAAGTGAGGCAAAGGGTCTACTCTGCCTAGTTCCTTTTGTATCACTATCAGTTACTGCATACGTTTGGGTTCCCCAGTCTCCACAATATTATTATTTAGAAAGTCCTTCTATTTCACTTCTTTATGAACTATGAAGTTAAGTGCAGTCTTATGCTGTTGATACGCGGGTGTTCATCCGTGTTTCCAGCAATACAGGACAATCTAGGTTTTAAAAATTTACCTTACATAAATCAAGAACCGGTTGTGCCAAAATCAACTTTTTAGTTTATAATTTTTGTACCGCAATCCCTGTGAAAGCTGAGATCTTTGCACTTGTTACCATTCTCAGACCATGTTTCAACATTAGCCGCTTCTTAAAAAAGAAAAAAAAACATACAGCTCCATTTCAAAGGGTTCCGAATGCTCGTTCCAGATCAAGAGAGAGACAGACCGACCGGGGCCACACTACGTGAGCGAGTAAAATCGTTGAATGTTGAGGCAAGTGTTTTGTCTGGTGATAAACCCATTTCTGTCTGGGTGGACATATTCTGGTAGCAGGGTCAGAATGCGCCCCACAATTATTTTACTCCGAATCTTATATTCTGAGGATAGAAGAAAAATCGGTTTATATGAGGACAAACTTAAGGGGTTTGGTCAGGTATCACTATTGGAATAACTAACGCTTTACCAGTGGACACCCAGATGTTCAGCAGAGTTAAATAAATGTTAGAGTCTTGGAACAAGGCTGGACTCGGATGTTGCATAAGAATTCTATTGGAAGGCTGACAGCCCCAGATGTACGGCCTCTGTGGAGGGAGCACATTATTTTCCTAATTTCTTGCTCCAAGATTGGAGACTCCAGGACCATCTTGTTTATGTTAGGTACTTGTGGTAGGTCAATACCATCCAAGAAGTGTCTGAGGGCCTCATCTGTAGGGGCTTCGCCGCCATCGTAAATGGAAGAACAATCGGACCGAAAGGAGGAGTTGATTTCTCCCTGCATGAAAACTTCTGGAATCCCTTGGTCTCCAATAGAGTGAACAGGGACCCCTTGGTGTTATGGACATATAAGCAATGCTAGGAGCCTCCCTAGGGTGTCTGCTTCATTACAGGTTTAACAATATAGGAGGACCAGTCAAGACATTGTAGGCACTCCACAAGGGTCACATACCAGTCTTGTGCCGGTTTCAAATAGTCGTGGGTTGTGGTGTTTCTTTACCAGATTCAAGTGTGAGAAAGGACCTTTCAATTTTTCTGAGTTTTGTATCTAACACATTCTGAGTTTTGTATCTAACACATGGTGCGTACACGCTACATTTGTTTTATTCAGACCCCCCATATCACAACTTTTAAGGCTTCCCACTGCACTAGGGGGGTGGAGGCCGTGTTTTCATTATCTATAAAATAGCGATTGTGTCCTGAGCAATGTACCTGAAGGGGGCATCATCCAGCCACAGAGGCTGCAAACGCCAGATTGGAGTCAGTGTGGGTATTTTCCTCCAAGTCACCCTTACCTCAAGAGGGTTGTAGTCCAACAGAGTTTTACTATCATATGCAGTGTGCTGAGTGAAGGCCAGGTGACTCATGGTGCAGACTATGCAGCCGAACCTAACATGCAGTCCAATGTAGGGAAAAAAGAGTACTCCCTATATTGAGGAATTTTGAAACGCCATACGTCTAACAAAGACCAATGCTGCAACCAAGCAGTTAGGACTTCAGAATTTCGAATGTTTGGTGCACCCGGGAGAGGCGGGGAGTGATCTGTCCAGGACAAAATCTAAGGTGCAGTTAAACTGTCCTCCCAGAATCCACTGGATCAGGATCAAACCTTCTAGTTTTACGGAGAGGGAGTCTAGAAAATGGGGCTGGTCGAAATTTGGCACAAAGATGCTGCCTAGAACTAGAGGAGAACCATCCAGGTGACCTCTTACCGCGACGTGCTGGCTCTCTGGATCAATAAGTGCTTCCTCCTTCACAAAATGGACACCAGAACGGATACATATAGCAACTCCTCTGGCAACGAAGGAAAAGGTGGTGTTAAATAGTTGACCCCTCCATCTACAATATGGACAATCCCCCTCAACCTCATTAAGTTGAGTTTCTTGGGGATAGGCTATTCGAGTTCCGTACCTATTCAGATAAACATGTATTCTAAGGCATTTGATGGTGGAGCCTATGCCTTTTATATTCCAAGATACGAAAGTACATTTTCCTTGTGTTGTCATGTGTCTCGTGTGCGTCAGAATGACATTATAAAGTAACTAGAAGTGGGTCCCGGGTGTATATTCTTGGCCGTTGTCAGGAGAGCGTACTATACATAGTAATGTGGTGAGAATTCCTGATCATAACCAGAATGTCGCCTTGAAGTTCATGGGACTGGTGCTAATGGGCCGTCTGGCTAGACAGAACAACTAAAACAATAGATGCCAATGTAAAAACCAGCAGAAAATAAGTGTTTCGCTGGTTTGGGAGCCCAGACATACCCCAGAATTGTGCCAACATGATAACTCTTAACAGTGCACCCTGCGTGGGTATGCAGAGCAATCACTGGGGGAGGTGGACCAGCACCCTAGGCACAATGTGGGTGCAATAACAAGCCCGCGTGGCATTGAACATATGGGAGAAGGTAATGATTGTAATGGGGTCCCTTACGAAATATGGAAGCCCTGGAACGGAATTAAAGTAGAGTTCTGTCCCTGCAGGGATTCCCATTTGTCATGTCCATCTCAATTCCCTTGTACTTTTTACGAGAGTACCGTGTGGCCTGGCTAGGGGGTTGAGTCACCATCCAAGTACCCATCTGAACGTTTAGGTATCACACAACGGTTGCCAAAAATTCAAGATCATCCTCACAAATTTCAAGTAGTATCGTAAACGTTTTTTGAATGTTAAAATCCTAACTGGGCTCATTTTAATCAACTATTGTATCTCATTATGCTGGGAGAGGTAAAGAGCACCTGGCCATGGCAACCACCTGCAAAAGATGCTCATTTATTTGCTTCCAAAAATGCTCTATTGGATGCTATTGTTGAAGTAAGTCCTGTGAAAAGTGATTGGTATTGTAAATGCTGCTGAAGCAGCTCAGAAAGATATGAGTGTTGCCTCTGCTTAAGGGCCGGTCCCTAAGCCCCAAGACAAATTGAGAACTTTATGTTTTGGATGGCAAGACAAACATCCCTCAGAATTGGGTTCTGTGACAAATTAACGTGTTTGAGTCCAGCAGGAAAAGAAAGAATCCACTAACGGAGAGGCTGGAGGACAGAGATGTAGGAGAGCGGGAAGAAGCCAGTGTGAAAAGAGAGAGTTTGCTACAACTGGTAATTCCTCGTGTTTCAGTTGTTGTCAGATGTTGAGTAGGAAGGTGAAGTATTATGTGGTGATGTTGGTTAGACTTCACCATGCAATATTATCACAAACCCCAAAGATGGTCCTTGGGATTTACACTAATAAATCCTTAGCTCATTCCTGGTAGAGCTGCAAAGGGCAGTCAAGCTGTACTAGAGGAACATGTGTTAAGCATTTCAGAGTACCAAAACGGACAATAAATAATTGACACAACTCTATAGAAATCCAATACCAATTTATAAAAATAGTGCCTTTTTATCTTAATTTAGACACCAAAACAAACAAAATAGCATTTATATACCCCAGTTATGGACTTTACTAGAAACGATAAATCACAGCAATTCACTACTGCAGAACTTTTGCATTGTGTACAATGGTAAAAAGAAATAGTGACAATTGGTCACTTGCATGTCGAGTTGCGTGGTACTCTTGCTGTTTAAAGGTGATGTAGGTCCCAAAACCAGACCACAACAGTCAGTTCAATTTTGCTTGGCCCATAGAGCCCGGGTGCAGAGTTGTCTTGGTTGTTCTTGGTACAAAACAGAAGCCACAGGAGTGCCTCTTAGACTGTGCTGGGGTGAAAACAGATGCAAAATATCAACAACCACGCCACTGCTGACGTCGGTTGAAGATTTTGCGGCGTTCCCTCTTGATGCAGGTTTGAGTGCAAGGGTCAGTTGCCGGACTGGCGACCAAAAAGCCTGGGCAGTAGTAAGCTCTGCAGGGAGCTTCTTTGATGTCCGGATGTTCTGGGGAACACGGTAGCTGCCTTTAACTTTGTGGAAGGCAGAACCACAGTTCCCACAATGCCCTGGACCATCTGCTTTTGGCTGATCCCTCAGAGAGCCTGATGGACAGCGATTCTTTGGATCTGGAGCGTTGATTTATCTGCAGTTTGCAGAGGACTAATGCCAATAGTCCAAGAGAGTCTGATGTTAATTCTGGCTCTCGCAGGGGTCCCTCTGTCTAGGGTAACCAACCTTTAGCTTAGGATGAGTCTCGTTCATGCAGTTCCAAGAGCGTTGCCACAAGTGCAGAGTATCTCTCTATTGCTTTATGCAAGTCCTGTTGTCGCAGACACAGGTTTCTTCTTTGTGCTCTTTGATGCAAGTTGGATCAGAACTGAGGTTCCTGTGTCAGGTGGGTCCCTTAAATCCTAGCTTCAGGGGAGTTAGGGGTGCGGGAGCAAGTAGCCAATGGGCTGCTAGTCCCTACAGCTTGTCCACCCCTGAGATGACCACATCCAGCGGTGAGGCTCACCTATTTCTACCACTTTTAAAAATGGCTGACGCCTTCCTTAGGTGTACAGACCAGGCTGCTCACCTTGGAGGTGTAGCTAGCCTTCTGGGGGGGGAACACCTCCTTGACTATCTAATTTCCCACCTACCCAGGTGCAAATGTGCCTGGGGCAGGGTAAGGGCTGATTCCTCTGCTAGGAGTCAGCCCTGATGCATTTCACAGGTGGTGCAGCCTTTGAAGCGCACTGCCTTGATGTGCCACATTACTAGTCTTCCTAGGAGGGAGGAGGTGTGACCTCCTTCCTGCCAAGACCTTTGTTCCTGATTCCTGGGAGTGAGCAGCCAGCGTGGGATGTCAGCCAGAGCCCAGAGAAGGGGGGTCAACCAGGTAGCCACCTCGTGCAAGCCACCTTGCTCTCTAGACAAGAGATTCATGTCAATAATGATGAGGCACGTTGTTTGACACCAAACATGACATATTTAGGTGGTACCATAATGGAGTTAGTAACCCCAGGTTCTATCCAAGGTTATCCTGTAGACACCCTATCACTTATGGGGTACTTTAATTATAAAGGCCACTATAGAGACATATAAGCTTAATACACTGCACCCTGCACCCTGCCTCCTGGGCTCAGGAGACCTTCCTTAGACTGACTTATACTAAAAGCAGTGCATTGATTTTGCCACACATGGTGAGGGCAGAATTGAAATGGAGAAGTTTACATTATTCCTGCAGTCTGCAATTGAGGCCTGCCTCCGTAGTTTACTTGGGCCACTCAGGGTGGCAATTCAGAAATTACAGTTTTAGGGAGAGCGCACAAGCACTAGAGTCTGGTGAGCAGGTTTTAGTGAACTGTCATGTCGAAAACCAGCATCTAGTTGTCCAAATTAGAGCAAAAAGTTGGGGCACATTGCAAAAATCTGTTTTCTTACACAGGGCATTAGAAACTGGGTTGTCCATTGGTCTTAGAGTTCACATAAACAACCAGAACAGTTTGATTTACCTCTGTCGCCAAATCAATCCTTAACATTTTAGGACAGCACAAGGAAGACGACCGCTCTGTATGTGCTTTAATTCCTGTTGAAAGAAAAGGCTGCACATAATATGTCTCATTAATGGATAGCCCACCTCATCACTGTCTGATAATTGTGCTAGTCAATCAGCTCTTAAAAGGTTAGACTTTTCTATTTTTCCTCTCTTAGGTGCCACTATTGATGCAGTTGGCATTTCTAAGATCCCTGTTTGTCACTATATTAATGATCCTATGTCTTGTGTCCTTAAGTCAGATTGCATCAGTATACTTTCCTTTTCAGCCCGGCCTCCCTTGCAAACCTCTTTAGGAGGAACTTTGAAGGCAAATTGATTTGCACTGTGATCTGTACTAGTGATGGTGTCTATCTAAATGTACCAATTTAAAACAGGAAAGTTGTTTTAGCTGTGCCTTGTGAAATAATGATCCCTTAAAGACTAATGATGTTGTGAATGCTGCACCACAAACTACACTTGATTTATTGCATGAAGTTCCACCCTTGCTATGGTCTTAAAATACTAGCAATGTAGGGTGTATTATGATTGGTGGACCATTCCAGATTGGGCTGAATCCAATAAAAAGCTTCCTCGTGTGTACAAATACCCATTACGTTCGGAGTCAAAGGCAGGAATTCGCCTGGTCGTTGCTACTCTGATAAAAGTTTTTGGTATCCACTGTAAGTGTCTGCAACTCTATTTCAAGAAACTCAGCAAAGATATCTATTGATTTGTTCAAGATATACATGCCGGGAATGCTATTGCATTACCAAGTTTTCCTGTTGTGCTGAACTTGACTACTATTTTCTTATGCATACTGGCGAAAGCCACTTGGTTTTCTGTTTGTCTTCTTCTTTTTTCTCTGTTCCTATGTAACCTGACTGTCAGTTACTTTTGTCGCTCACGTTTTTGGTGTTCCAGCTGATATTGATGAGATTGTCCAAGGGCTATACAGAATCCCTGTCTAGCTATTCACAAGTCCTCAAGAAATATTTGAACTCCCTGGCAGTTCATGGGGGTTTACTGTGATCAAGTATGCTGACAATGTGTTAATTTCTTGTGACTCCTTGGACCAAGGCAAGGTTGATTCCCTGTATTTGCTCACTAAATTAGCCAAGAAATGCCATTATTCATCCAAAGACAAGTTGCAGTTTAGTTTTTCCTGTGTTCTACCTCTAGGTCACAACTTCTTTCTGCCAGTCACTTCTAAGCTGTCCTTAAGCTACCTGTACCTGTCACCACCTCTCAGGTAGGCACTCTTTTGTGGATGGCTGGCTACTGTAGGCACTGGATTCTGAGATATGCAGGTATTTCAAACCATTGCATGATTTTGGAAAGAAAGACCCCTCCATTGCCTTAATCCAAAGAAATAGAGGAAGTATTTGTGTCCTAAAAGTAAACATTGTCCTCTGCCTTAATATACCAAACCCTTTGCAGTGTATTGATGTGAAAGAAAGGACCTTGTGCTGGTACGCAGATGCAAGACCATGGCAAGCCCTGCTTACTATTATTCTACTGATGCTGTGGTGGCTGGAGTTCCTCCACGCTTGTGCATGGCCGCTGCTGCAGCCATCTCTTTGAAGTTTCTGAAATATTTCACTTGCATCAAACCTCACTGTTGCTTTACCCCATGCTGTGGCTGTACTGTTGTTTACTATCAAAACACAGCATCTTTCTACGTCTAAGTCGTGAATGTTTGAAACTACGTTCATTTGATTCCCTGTGATATGGCCAATTTCCTTGTTCGCTATCGCCCAGGACTACTCATCCTTGGTCACCTGACAAAACCTTTTGTGGATCTGACTTACATTTTTGCCGACCTCTGGCCTTGTATATTATGTTGATTGTTCCTGTCGCAGAAATGACAAGGAGCTCTGTCTGCTTTTTTATGTTTATATCAAGTTGTTGGGAGTCGATATTCACTGCAAGTACACTCTTCTCAAGTAGCTGAATAAGTAGCTCTCACGCGTGTTTGCATTTAGTAACTCACAAAACTGAAGTAATTTTCAAATACATTTTTTGAGTTGTTCTTGATTTTGAGCTTCTCTCGATGCAGTGAGAGTTTCTCAGCTGAGGCAGAACTCTGGTCAAAAATGGGGTTTATGTCAAAAGATTCTTTGATGCTCTTCAGTTGCCCCTCAGGGTTGCTGTTGTCAAATGTTCTGCTCACCAATCTGTTCAGGGTGAAGTATTCAATGGTACCTCTTTTGCTGACCAAACTGCTAAACTCTGATGTAACTTTGTATGTGTCCCTGTTTATTGAACTCCTCATGTCCGTCTTAAAGGATCTTGCTAATTTACAGGAAAATGTATCAAAACGAACCTACTCCCACTCCTACATGGCACACATGTGTACATATTTCAGTTCCATTTCATTCAGTCGCTGCTTTATTTTTACGTGCTAGCGTTTGTTCTTTAGATACATCAAAGCTTGTGACCAAGCTGATTCTGTCACTGTAGTCAAAGGTCTACTCCTCCATAGTGGTCTCACTATTCAGTGAGGCATTAGCCAAGGGGAATTTAGAAAGTGACTTTTCTTAGATCCTGAATTTCAGAGATCCACCAAGCCTGGGAGAGATCTCCTGGAGTGCTCCAGCTATAGATCTATTTCCCTGATCAAAGTGTAGGATCCGATTCTGGCAAAAATCCTGGCAACTTGTTTAAGTAAAGTGATATCCATTTTGATACACCCCTCACTACTGGGTTGTGTACCAGGACGCTTCTCAACGAACCACCTACCTACCCTACCCCAGGTAATATGACAGTTAAGGATGACACAGACAAGAAAGTCCTACTCTCTCTAGATGCCGAAAATGCTTCTGACTGTCTTGAGTGGGGCTCACATTTTTGGACTATGGAAAGGATGGGCATTGGTAAATATTTCCTTAGGAAGACAGCGTTTACAACGCTGGTAATACCATGCGGGTAGGTTACAACGCGGACGTTACATCGTTCGCGTTGTTACCACGCATCGCATGACATCGCAAGTCGTTTCAACGACTTGCGCTAGATGGCGTGCAACACCAGGGAATGTGTTGGATTTTAAGTCCAACACATTCCCTGCTGTTGTGCTAACTGGAGAAGGAATAGTCCTAAGTCCAGCGCGCCATGTAGCGCAAGTAGTTGAAACGACTTTCGATGTAATGCCATGCGTGGTAACATCGTCCGCGTTGTAACCTACTGCGTGGTATTTGCTTGCAGTGTAACGTCATATATTCATTTCCTTATGTTGTATAGGGACCTATATCATAGTCATGAGGCATGGGGCAGTTGTATACTTACCATATTTCTGGGTTCACCGGGGTACACAGCATATTTTTGCCATATGGGCTGGTGAGGATGTTAGAGGGATATTAACAACAGCTGGAGATATGAAGGCATTTTACTATGCAGACGACATTCTCCTGACTCTGTCTAGTCCATCAGAATCAGCTACTTCCTTGATAGCACAACGTAATACCTTTTCCTGATTCTTGGGTTATAAAACAAGCATTGGCATAGCCAATAGGTCTCGCCTTTGGGACCTTATAAGTGTTTAGCCATGCAACAGTTGTATAACTAAATACTTATAAGGTCCCAAAAGCGAGACCTATTGGCTATGCCAAGCGGCCGTGCGGCCGCGAAAGTGAAAGTGATCAAACATCAAAGCGCCGCGAAAGTGAAAGTAATCGCGGTCAAGCGCGGCGCGCGCGCCCTCGCACATTCACTGTAGCTCTAGGCTGGCATGGTAGCACTTTTTGGAGCCCTCTCAATAAGTCTCGCCAGACCAGCGCATGCGCTGGGTCAGGCGAGACCTAAAAAACTGGTTAAAATCCAAGTAGTTGCCGTTAAACCCATCCACTGCACTAGCTTCCTTGGGGGACTTACATTTTAAGTGGCCCCATTCAAAGCTTAAATACCTAGGGATCTTCCTCACAAGGTTACAGAGTATAATCAGTGACAACATAGTACCGATCATTGATAAAAGGAAGCCTGATTTCCACAAGTGAACACACCTGAGGCTTTCCCTGTGGGGGAAAGTACCGGTTAACACAATTAGTATAGTGCCTGATTTTAATTACATTTTTGACATGCTTCCCATACTTCTACCACAATCAATGTTCAAAGACAACACAAGCATTATCTTCCAGTTTAGGTGGCGAACGGATAAACCGGGACTGAAAGGACCAAAACTGTATGCAACCACAGAGAAAGGGGGGCTTTGCCTGCCCCGCCAGGAGAGTTGCTGGCTGGCACACTAGCTAGTGAACTCTACACACAGAGCGATGTCCCACTGGGTTACAATTGAGCGGAATAGCTTTTTTTTAAGTTTTTTTGTTTTACTCATCTCATATGACCTCCGTAGCTATGGCACCCATTCGATCTGTACCACCTCTGATGCCCATTAGCTTGATGGTTCCACTCTCAGCTGATGTTCTTTACGGGGAGTACCCATGACATACAACCTGAGCTGACCAGAGGTTTTAATCATTGGGTCATTGTCCTGTTCCTACACTCAACCAGATGCCGCATCATCCAGGAGATCCCAAAACTGCCCCTTCTCAGAACTTTCTCTATAAACATTTACTCTTTGATCCAGTGCTCTAAAATATCTAACAGAACTCCACCAAGCATTCCAAGTAGGAGGTGTCATCTGGCGCCACAATTTACAAATCTCTCTCCTAGCCAGCAAAGTTAGGTAAAACAACAGTTTTTGTTAGGGCACTATCTGGAAACTCCCCCCAATGCAGGAGTAAAACCAAATAGTATAAGAGTTGGGCTTCCCTCTACGATGCGGCCGAGGGCCCTGGAAATAGTCTTACCCACATTTGTCCAAAATTCCTGTATCTAGGAGCAGGAAGCGAATACATGGACATCATTGCGTTCTGATGGCCGCATCTCATCCAGCTGTCTTTTCCACCTTCCTTTATCTTGGATAACTTAAGGGGGGACCAATAGATTCTATGGAGTGTAAAAAAGTGATTTTTTCTGAGTGCAGCCGATTTAATCAGGGGGTAAAGAGTATCTAGAGATACTTGCCATAAGGTTTCCAGCTCCTTGCTCGGCAAGTAGTTCTCCCAGGTTCTGTATGGTTGATCCATCTTTCTGTCTGTAGCTGCCAAGAGATGGTTATACCATTGCGTCACTTCTTTTTTCATAGGAGCTAGATCCTGTAATTCACTTTCCATATTGCTATCCTCCATGAGTGGCCAGCATTGCCTCTTACACCAGGAAGCGAGCTGATAAAACATGAACCTGGACAGAGTACAGTTTGTAATATGGTTCCAGTATTCCCAGGAATGGCATTTATCACCCAGTACAATGTCTCTCCAATATACAACTCCTGCCTCTTTTAGTGGGTAAGCAAGAGAGTCCAAAATACACTCCGGTGTACCGGGAGAATCCCAAACTGGCGCCCATTCACTATAATAGGATAATCCTAACAATTTAACAATTTCGGCAGTCCGACCACAACTTAGCCGCCGAATGCAGAGACTTTAAACGGATTTTTTTTAAAATTTTAGGAGAGCCAAACTTGTACATAAAACCTAGCTCCTCTTCCCCTTCTAACATGGCTTTAAACATGCAGCCTATCAATGAGTTGTCCGGAGAGAGCAATAACATTCTGCAGTTCTTTAGTTGATAAGCCCAACAATACAGCTGGAAGTCTGGTAAGGCCACCCCTCCTCGTTGGAGTTTGCGCCTTAATTTTTTCCAAGATAACCGGATCGCTTTGCTTGCCCAGATAAAGGAAGATATCTTGCCCTGGTTTTTAAGGATTTCACATTTTTCGATTTCTAAAGGAATGTTGTTGAAAAGGTAAGTATATTTTGGGAGAACACACATCTTGATCAGATTAACTCACCCATACAGTGATAATGGGATGCTCTGCCATCTTTTTTAGTAGGACATTGACCTCCTTCGAGACTCTATCTAGATTAATCTTGGGGAGATGGATAGTTATTATAACTCCTAAATATCTAAGTTCTTTAAGAAAATTCCCCTCCTGATCGGTTATGTTCCAGGCCATAATCTCGGTTTTCTCATTGTTTATCTCGGCAGGCTTCCAAAAGTTTGGGTTTCAGCTTCAAGATCTGAAAGTGTAGTACTGACATTGGAAGATAAAAGAATCAAATCGTCAGCATGCAGTGCTAACTTACGTACAAACACGTTTATCTCAAAAGGGGCAATCTTCTGATTCGACCTTATACTCTGAGCTAGTGGCTCTATATATAAATCAAATAAAATGGGAGAAAGTGGGCAGCCCTGCCTAGTTCCACACCCTATCTTAACTACCGGGGAGAGATTGCCATTGACCAGGATCTGGGCCCGAGGAGATTTATATATTTCTTTCAACACTTCCCTAAAACTATAGGAAAAACCAAAGACCTTCAGAACCCTATCCAGAAAGTGCCAGTTCACCCGGGCAAGGGCCTTGGCTGCATCAACAGTAATGATTGAGAGATAAACATCTCCCACACTAGTGGAGGGCAGCCAGGGAATCCTTATGTCAGAAATAGCAGGTTCTGAGATCTTAACTATCTTAGATGCTGCAAAGAAGGGGAAAGCAGCAGGCTCCGATGCTATACCGATTGAGGTCTATATGATTTTGAGGGAGGAGATCATCCCGGTCTGTCTAAAATTGTTTTATGGGGTCTTAAAAGGTACATCTCCCCTGCCTGACTCTTGGAGTGATGCAGTCATTGCTCTGATTTTAAAGCCAGGGAAGAATCCAACTCAATGTCAGTCATATCGCCCAATTTCTTTGCTAAATGTTGACTACAAAGTCTTTGCTGGAATCCTGAATGCTCGGTTTAGCAAGGTTGTTGGACCATTAATCCACACGGACGAAAAGGGTTTTTTGCCAGGCCGACAGATGTCCGTTTTAATACACACTTTAATTGGGTCGATTGACTTAACTTCGTCGCAGGGTCTCCCCCTCTCAATCACAGGTGGGGATCTTGAGATGTATTACACAGCACGGGGAAAGATACTCCAGTTTTGATGGATATGGCTGAGGCAACAGGTCGTTTAATTTTTCTGTTTACAATGTTTTTAGATTTCAGAATTTAGATTTTGGACATTGCATACAGTTCTAGTGTGCAAACACTGTCTGTATGTTATTATTAAGGACACCAAACACCTTGCCTTCCCCGGGCACCCAGTAGATGCATGAATGGAGGTGCAGAGCACTCCCTGTGCCTGGTGAGAATGTCTGAGTGCTGCAACCCTTTGCTTTGTGGGGCCTGCTTGTCCAGGGGTCACAAACATTAAACACCTTCTGTTACATGCTGTAGTGTAATTCACACGACTGTGTGGGGCCCATTGGCTTTGTTACCTAATACTTGTACATTTGCCCCGTTGTACGGTGTACCGCGTGTATTTATACTTGTTGTACATCAACAACAACACACTGTTGGCCACGCCCATACTGCCACACCCTGCCCTTCTAGACAGTTCTAGAAGGTTCCATACACCTGACACTTTCGATGGCCATCTTGGCCGGCTCAAAAACTATTTAAGGTATGCTCGTCACCGCACCCATTGTTATGCAATCGATAACTCGGGCTAACGAGCAAGAACGTCGGAGGCGATCGGAAAACTACGCTCCTTGGCCGAGCAGCAGTACTAGAAACCAACCAGCAACGCTGCTCCAACTGCATTGACGAACCCGCCAGCAACGCTGCTCCAGCAGCATCGAGGAACACCCTGCGAGGCCGCAAGGCTCTCTGAAGAGTCACTTTCGCAGGCAAGGTCCTCCGCAACATCCTTCGCAATGCACAAGACTCCTGCGGTGAGCCACCTTACAGGAATCCGGATCAGTCACGGAGTGCGGAACCGTGAGAACAAGCCAAAAAACGCGCGCATGCATGCTACGCTTAAACACGAGTCCATTTCAATGCTCATTGGAGTGTTAGCACTCCACATCCTCAGCATAGCCACTTCCCAGCCAGGTTGAAAAGACTGCTTTGTTTTATTGTTTATCTGTTCTTAAGACATGCTGCGCAGTGATCAGGCTGGATGTATCTGACTACCCAAGACTTTGTAACCTCTTTAAGCCAGGCTTGCCCTTTACCTGAAACCAGTCATCTTGAGCACGAGACTCAACCCAGAGACTTCCAAATCTAGGTCTCTGTGCATGCTTTTATGGTATATTTTGAAAAGGACACTAATCCAAGTTAATACCTCAGTAAGGCGTGGCCAAGCACACCACCAGGTAATTAGCATTACAGCTTGTGTGTGTGGAGTGTGCTAGCGTGCGGTTTAGATAATGTGTGAAAAGCGGAATTACAAACGCTGTATACCCTATCCCTCCAGATTACCAGAGTATGTGCAACACCAGAATCTGAAGCAGGCGCAACACAAGAGTTACAAGGTGGTCAGCGGTTGGCCATTTATTATTTTGTCCCTTCCCCATTCCCTCCTTTGGTTCCTGGCATTGAGCTATAAGACCCTTTCTGCGAGCTTAGAGGGGCGTGGATGGACTAACGACATGCATCACTCCTGCTGGGTCTGAAGCTCCAGGTTAGTGGATGGTATTTCAGTAGTAATCTGGTTTTGACAGTTATGCTTGCATTCCTTTTACTTGTATTCATGAAATCTTGGATAAAACCAATAAAGAATGAAAACAAAATTACAAATTAAATTTGAAAAAAAGTCTACTCCATGCCTTTTTCCCCAGGTTTGGAATCCTGCCTCAAATCAGGAATGACAAAGGAACTCATTGAGTGTCTTCTGCTGTTCAAGAACTATACAAGGCTCTAAGGATTTAAGAACATTTTCATTGTGCCTACCACCCTAAGCCCTCCGGGAAAGTTTAGAGGTACAGTAGGACCTTAAAATACAAGATGCCTATAAGAAGTGTCCTTACTGAACTACTTTGCTTAACCTTTTTCATAAAATAATGAGAGATCTGTCTCAATAACTACTTTGTTGCAGTTGTTGAACTGTGGTGTTGCTCTGCTTTATACTCACCTAATTTCTGTTTTGACAACTTGGGTATCGATTTGTGATCTATGATATTTTGTTTTCTGGAGGCTGAGGTTATTAACCACGTTTTGTAATAAGGATTAAGTGAGAGTTCCTTGTTTCTTTTCACACCCTTTCCGGTTTTGAAATTGTGTACTGTTGTAGGAGTTCCCTTGTTTTCTGTATAAGAGGTTCATGTTTCAATGTATTTGGGTAATAAATAATGTTAGTATGTATGGTTTCAGCCCTGAAGAAGTCCAAGAGTATGAGATTGGCTGAAATTTAGGAATTCAGTACATCACACTAATTTGTTATTATAAGAGAAGTGCACCCCTTGTGTTTCAAGTGTTAAGTGGTACATCTTTTTGATGTATCACAGCTTCACATCTGTAGGCAATAGCTGTAAGGACTGCGCCCCAGCTTTGTAATTTCTTTTAAGACAATACCTTGAATGATTAGAGGTGTGCGGATTTCTCTCCCACAGTTGCTAGGGATTTTAGAATCCCAAATTTGTCATTTTTAACACATTTGTTGACAACGCCTCATTCTAGGAGAACTCTTGGGCCTCTAACAGAGTCCTTCTTTTCAACAAGGAAGAATTTTGAGTTTACATCTTCTTTTTAATGGCTGTTTTTGTTTCTTCTCTCATTTGTTGTATATGATGGACACTTCATACTTGGAGACACCCACAATGAAATGGCTTGAAATAACAGTGTTTCGTTTTTAGTGATAGCTAGGATCCTGGAATCCATGCTAATGTACTTCCAAGCCTGAAACAGGTTTTGAAGGGGAGAAGGGCGCCATTAAGGATTTCAAAGGCTAAACTGGGGCTTTTCCAAGGGCAGCAGCAAGTGGACTTTAATTGCAGGTGCAATCGGATGTGGAATTCCTCTAGCCCGGCACCCGGGACATATTGTTTGGGGTCAAGGACAACAAGTTTTCATGTGTATTTTGTCCTTGGGACAAGCATTGGTAAAGCCATTAGGTCTGAAATTGTTGGTCAGCCTTTTGGTTTTGTCAATGCGTGACTTGTTTTGGCATTGCTTTTGTAAAACCTTATTGGTGTGAGAGCTGTCGGGCCCTCACCATTATAACAAACACTGGCAAAAGCAAAAATTGCTTTGGTCACAAAAAGCACACATTGCCACAGTAGTTCCTGGTAATGAACAAAAAGAATGTGTGTCAATATGCTCCTTGTGAAAGAACAGAATACTGTCACTCACAGTGAAGCTAGCCGATAGACAGAGAGAGAGAGACAGAATTTTAATAAACATAAAAGGTCATGGTTAACGCCAAACTTAATTATTAAATATAGTCTCAAAAATGCACCCATGTCCTTGAATCAAGTGCACATATACGGCTTTCGTGAATTTACAAGACTTTACAGAAGTAGGTCAAAAAATAGTACTCCTAGAAAATATTTGTGAACTCCATTTTAGCATGGGTAAATATGCAGGTGTAGATTTGCTCATGCGAAAATCTGAGTGTTTGCAAGTTCACTTTCCCTCCAACCACTTTTTCCCCAACCCTGGAAGATGTTTTATGTATGACATTGTCAGGAGTAAATTTCCAGCCTTTCTCAGTATGGAAAAGATTAGAGAAGAGTTAGTGAGAACCCTTAAAACACACACGTTAGTAGGTTTGCACAGACTCAAAAGGCCATTCCAACCCTGTAACTGTTGCTTACCATTACCTTAGCCCTAGTATTTAGATCTGTGGCAACTTGGCAACATACATGATGGAAGGAGCCCTGGCATAATCAGAGAGGCTATTACAGAGCTCTTATAAAATGAGATTGCTGCCATAATTTGTGGCATAAAAGGGACATGGCATAAAAGGGACAAGTGGATTTTGTACAGGATAAGTAGATCTATGAAGCAACCTACCCCATGGACAACTAGATATTTTATCACCATGACAGCAGCGTCGTGATTGGTCTGACTGCCGTGGTTTGGCACTCAGACGGGAACTGCGAGCCTGTGCATGTTCTCCACCCAGGCTGGGCATTACAGCCCCGTGGAGAACATGCTAAGTGTGCATGACTGTTTGGCCGACCCAAGATGGCCGGCCAAACCGTCATGTGCATTTAAGTGCACATACCACTCCTCCCCCTGCTGTCTGTGATTACAGCCAAGCCCCACTGCAAAACTGGCTCCAGCAAGGAAAAATCAAATGACAATAACAGCGAGTTATTATCCTTTTCATTTTTTCTTTTTTACACTGCTGAAAAGCAGTGGGGCGACGCTCCTCCACCTTAGCGGGGGAGCCCTGATCCAGATGGTGGGACTGATGGCCTCTGAGCTGAGGCACTGGATACATCGAGCAGCGATTTCTAAGCGAGTCATGCAAAATGTCTGTTGTCCCTTTAGCTGTTCAGTAGCCTTAAGCCAAGACATTGACATGCAAGAGAGCCCTTCTAGCTGTCAATTGAAACTGAATGACCTACACATCTCAGTGTCATTGGGCTTCACCTGAAGATCCGGGTTAGACATGCATGGCAGAAATATTCCTTTATACAGGTGGAGGCAGCCAGGGCCTTCCTGGCTGGTGTGAAAGATGAAAATGTGAATGCCACACCCCACTCTACATGATCGTTGTTGGGTAGCGTTGAGTGAGTGGTGAGTCACACACATTCAGGGTCCTGCCTTAGAGAGCAGTGTCTCCTTAGAAGGGTCAGGGAGGGGATCTCTCCTAGAAGTTATGATTACAAAAACAAAACCTAAAAAACGCTGAAATATGTCAGTTATGGTCAGGTAAAGTAACCATGACTTGCTACTACTGTAACTACTACTGATGAATATTGTATATTTTTTAAACAATGTTTAAATATAATTGTATTGGGTTCATGTGTGATTAATAGTTACATGTCTGTAGCAGTGTATGCAATTTTATTACGTAGTGTATTCACAAGGAAATTATGTGGGTTCATACTTCTGAAATGAGTATATTGTTAGTTATAACGCCAAGAAACTTAGTTTACTTTAAAAATATTTTTAAAGGGAAATGAGCACAGTATTGGTACCAAAGAATGATATCATCAGTGATGTCATTAATTATGGCATTTCAGATGTCACAAATGATTTTATCAGTTGTTATTTAACTGTCATGGGCAGGGGCGGCTCCTCCATGAGAGCGGATGAGCGTCGCCCTGCTAACCAAAATGCCCCCAAGCCCCAGAGATAAAAAATAAAATGGTAATAAAGTTAATTTATTAGCATGTCATTTTTCATCCACCCGTCCTGAACCCAGAGTCAGGACTGAGCCAGGCTTACTGAGAGCAGCAACAGGGAGGAGGGTGGGCTGCCGAGCACTTCATTTCAAAGTGCACATGTCTCTTGTCCCTTTGGCTGTCCGTCTTGCGATGGCCAGCCAGACATGCGCACTTTAAAACCGCTAACTCAGCGGTCTTAATACAGCTGGGTTAGAGCAAGTGCCTTTAGGAGCACCTAGAGTGGCCACCCCTCCTGTTGTGGCGCAGCTCTCATTCAGCATGAGAGCAGCATCAGGATTGGTTAAGGAACTTCGTTGGGGCCTGCACTGAAAACCGGAATGCAGGAGGAAGACTTGCTGTGAGGAGAAGGGCATGTCACGGGTAAGTGGATTTATTTTATTTTTTATCTACAACCCATTTCTCCGCCTCACCACTCCCCATAGATGCCTACCGCCACTGGTCATGGGTGATGTCTTATGCATGAAAGGGGCATTTTAGTGAATTTCCAAGGTTGTTATAACCAAAGCTAAATATAACTTCAGTTTATCAACTCTCTTGAGAAAATATAGTGGAACAACAAATCATTACATATGAACAGTTATAAAAAATAAATATATATATATATATTACCTACTGGCGGTCGCCAGTAGGTAGTTATAGTTAGGACCCTGTTTCCATAGGAAATCCGCAACATTCTATTTTGAATAACTTTGGCGCCGGTCGACGAATCCTCGCGAATTTCTCAAAATAGGTGGGGCGCTACACTCCGCTCCTACCCTGAAAGTCTCGGGGGGGGATTCGTCAAGCGGGGGCTGAGATAAAAGGGGGGTCCCAAAACGCGTTTTTCCCATGCATTTTTCCATAGGACCTTTAGACAGGGCTACAGCCCGAACGGCTGAACAGAATTACTAGAAATTTGGCAGAGAGGTAGTCCTCAGGTCAAGGAAGTGCCTATTGTAGGTTTGGTGTAAATCTGTTCAGTAGATTCTGAGAAAATAGCCTTTAAATCAATATATATATCTGAGCCAGCTTACGGTACGCTTACCGTAAGCTTACCGTACGCGTACGGTGGCGTGCGCGAGCGCGATTCTGATTGGCTGTTAGATCTTAGTAAACATTCGAATCGGCCGAAACCAGGAAGCGGCGGCCGCCATTTTGTGTATTTCACTCCGGTAAAAAAGAGTGATATCTTGAAAAGGGGGCAAGGGAGAGAGTTACAGACCCCCTAACATTTGTAAGGGGGTCAAAGAAGGACAGAAAAGTACAAAGAAAACATTTATTGATTTTAAAAAAAAATCGCGGGGTACGCGTACGGTAAGCTCACCGTACGCGTACGGTAAAAAAAAGAAAAAAAAAGAAATGAAATGCAGATTTAAGTGTTTAGATATTAGGGGGCTCTAAAAAGAGCCGTTGTGTTTATGAAGTGATTTTTTATTGGTACCTACAAGTAAGTACCGATGCAGAGTCTAAGGTTCAAGAGGAAGACTCTGTTCCCTTCATCATTGAAGTGCACACCATCTCCTCTATAAATGTCTTGCATGTCGTAACGCAAGTTGTTGTGGTAAATGGAACCCATACCATAGTCACAGAGGAAAGCAGAAACAGATTTGTTGACGTGCTTTCTTGCTTTGTCAATCTGCGGACAGAAATGATTGGACCAGTTCCATTTTTGCCTTTGGCATATGTTAGAAAACACAAAGGCAGTTTTAGGGAAAAGTGAAAACAGTTGTGCAAAGGTCTCCTTCATAAGCATTTCCAGACCTACCCCAGTCAAAGTGCCTAGGTCATTGCCACCACAGTGCACTATTATGAGGTCAGGGTGTTGGATTTGCATGAAGGATTTCACCAATGGCATCAATTGGTGCCACTTTAACCCTCTCTGACCAATCCATTTAATGTCTACATTTGGCAAAGCAAGGTCTCTCACCATACCTGTTTTCTCTGCAAACTTTTCACTCCAGAAGACATAGCTGTGCCCTACAATCCACACTGTGAACATCTTCAAAGGAGAACTGGATGCACTCAGGAGGTGTCTTTCAGTAGAATGGCAATATGAAAAGAAAGACAGTTTGGAAATGGAGGCATACATATTTTTTTCCAAAAAAAAGAACTGATTGGCTGTTTCATACCATTCTAGAATAAAAACTAGGCTGTATGTGTAAATTAATAGAAGCATGTTTTGTATTGGTACAGAAAAATGTGTTACCAAAGAACAGTACTATGGATTTGCTGTTAGGTTTGAAAAGTCAAGCACTCTTGCTCTGTGGAATTGAAACATTGTTTGGCGAACTTCTGACCTGACTCCACACAGCAGTGTTCCATGAGCTGTTGCTATGGTAGCAGGCAGAAGTCAAGTTGGGGGAAGGGTACTAGGCAGAAGTCAAGTTGGGGGAAGGGTACTTTTGGAAAAGGGTTGGTTTTCAACCAATAGAAATGTGTGATTACATTTGAAAAAAAGGGGGAAGCACTGAGATTTGAAACTTACATGTATATGTGTGGAAAAATAGAGGGAAACTTTGCCATTATCTGGTTCTGCTGAGAGGAGAGAGGTGTAGAGAACAGAGATCCTGGCTCTGATAATCTGCTGTTTGAGTGCCACATTTCTTTCACAACTAACTAATTTTAAAGGTGAGTTTAGAGTTTGAGAGGAGATGTATATGGTAAATTAAGAAATGAATAATAGAAATGTAATTCTTTTTGTTGAAGTTGTGTTTATTATTTTCTGTTTTGGGAGAAATTTAAATGTGAGGAACATGTAAAATAATATGGACTATGTTTTCACGATAAATTAAGGTGTATTGGTATAAAAAAAGAATAGTTTAAGGGTTTGAGGTTGGACTCAGTAATGCAAATACATTCAGCATCACTAAGGCTGGTTGCCCTTGGTGGAATGTAGGCAGTCACCCAGGTTACACATGTTGGGAAATATAGGCAGAGATTTATTGTGTACAACTCTGGTAATTTTATATTTGCATTAGTAGGAAAAAGGGGGAGCGATTTTTTGGTGCAGAAGCAGACTCTTAGCACACACCCAGCTCCTTTCCATGTATAATCATGCACAGTATTTACAAGCGAGTGGGGTTTGAGGTTTCAGTCTGTAATGCAAATACATTCAGCATCACTAAGGCTGGTTGCCCTTGCTGGAGTGTAGGCAGTCACCCAGGATACACATGGTGGTGGTCTGAAAAAGCAGTCTGGACATGGGCTTTTTAAAAAATCTGAAAAGTGGATTCATAATGTGTCAGTCTGTAAAAGTGATTATCACTTGCCAAAAAAAAAGAGCAGTAAGTGTGCTTTCAAATTGGCAAAGAAATTTCGTTTTGTGACTAATGTGAAAACATGACTCTGTGTGCAAATAGGAATTACAGGCAGAGATTTATTGCGTTTTGCTCTGGTGATTTCACAGTTGCATTAGTAGGAAAAAGGGGGAGCGATTTTTTGGTGCAGAAGCAGACTCTTAGCACACGCCCAGCTGCTTTCCATGTATAATCATGCACAGTATTTACAAGCGAGTGGGGTTTGAGGTTTCAGTCTGTAATGCAAATACATTCAGCATCACTAAGGCTGGTTGCCCTTGCTGGAGTGTAGGCAGTCACCCAGGATACACATGGTGGTGGTCTGAAAAAGCAGTCTGGACATGGGCTTTTTAAAAAATCTGAAAAGTGGATTCATAATGTGTCAGTCTGTAAAAGTGATTATCACTTGCCAAAAAAAAGAGCAGTAAGTGTGCTTTCAAATTGGCAAAGAAATTTCGTTTTGTGACTAATGTGAAAACATGACTCTGTGTGCAAATAGGAATTACAGGCAGAGATTTATTGCGTTTTGCTCTGGTGATTTCACAGTTGCATTAGTAGGAAAAAGGGGGAGCGATTTTTTGGTGGAGAAGCAGACTCTTAGCACACACCCAGCTCCTTTCCATGTATAATCATGCACAGTATTTACAAGCGAGTGGGGTTTGAGGTTTCAGTCTGTAATGCAAATACATTCAGCATCACTAAGGCTGGTTGCCCTTGCTGGAGTGTAGGCAGTCACCCAGGATACACATGGTGGTGGTCTGAAAAAGCAGTCTGGACATGGGCTTTTTAAAAAATCTGAAAAGTGGATTCATAATGTGTCAGTCTGTAAAAGTGATTATCACTTGCCAAAAAAGAAGAGCAGTAAGTGTGCTTTCAAATTGGCAAAGAAATTTCGTTTTGTGACTAATGTGAAAACATGACTCTGTGTGCAAATAGGAATTACAGGCAGAGATTTATTGCGTTTTGCTCTGGTGATTTCACAGTTGCATTAGTAGGAAAAAGAGGGAGCGATTTTTTGGTGCAGAAGCAGACTCTTAGCACACACCCAGCTGCTTTCCATGTATAATCATGCACAGTATTTACAAGCGAGTGGGGTTTGAGGTTTCAGTCTGTAATGCAAATACATTCAGCATCATTAAGGCTGGTTGCCCTTGCTGGAGTGTAGGCAGTCACCCAGGATACACATGGTGGTGGTCTGAAAAAGCAGTCTGGACATGGGCTTTTTAAAAAATCTGAAAAGTGGATTCATAATGTGTCAGTCTGTAAAAGTGATTATCACTTGCCAAAAAAAAAGAGCAGTAAGTGTGCTTTCAAATTGGCAAAGAAATTTCGTTTTGTGACTAATGTGAAAACTTGACTCTGTGTGCAAATAGGAATTACAGGCAGAGATTTATTGCGTTTTGCTCTGGTGATTTCACAGTTGCATTAGTAGGAAAAAGGGGGAGCGATTTTTTGGTGCAGAAGCAGACTCTTAGCACACAGGTAAAAAAAAGGAAAAAATGTACTGCAAATAAATTTTACATGTTTATTTTATAAAATATATTAAAAAAAACATATTAAAGAATTTTAAAAATTTAACCATAGTCTTTATAAAAGGATAGAAAATTAAAATAAAAATATGTTTAAAAAAATAGAAGAAAAAAAAAAAATTAGCATTTAAAAAACCTTGCAAATTCACTGAAAAAACCATGGGTTTCACACACGTTATAGTTAGGAATTAGCATTTAAAAAACCTTAGAAATTCAATGAAAAAACCAAAGGTTTCACACATGTTATAGTTAGCTGGACATTTCACTCGTAAAAAACCAATGAAATTCCCCCGTTATAGTTAGTTCAGCTAACTATAACTCGCGCGCCCGCAATGCACCGCTGATGACGTCACATATTACATCACTCATGACATGGTCAGTGACATCACTCATGACATCACTGATGACATCTCAAATGACATCACTGATGACATCACTTATGACATCATCCTTGTGATAGAGTGGCAGACCTCCTCTTCCCCTAATATAACCTTTGATACACACATTCAAAAATAGAAATTAAAATTTTAAAAACAATGGACATACCAATACCAGTTACAACAACCTATACAGTAATTCTAAGATCCAAATACACATCCACTCATTCACCAACAGTCCTATACAGTCACTCATACATGTACTCACTCATCATATGTACTCATACACGTATACATCCTGTTACACAATGCCACTCATCCATAGAGGTACTCACACACATAGTCACTCATGCTAATAAAGAATCAAACATACATTTACTTGCATATACAGTTATACACACACCGCCACACTTACTTCTACAGAAACTTACACATACTTAGTCTTTTTAACAATCACTTATAGAAACACATACTTATTCATACAGGAACTCTTCCAATCTCTCACTCTCACATATACTCGCTTATATACACCAATAGTGACATATACTAGTTTAAAACATATGTAGTTACTCATAGAGACACTATCGAGACAGTCATTCACTCACTAACACACCCATGCACACACTCATCCACCCATAGAGTCCTGCACACATGCTGTCTTCAACACATACAAAGAGTGAGTCATTCATTCATGCACCTATGCACTACGTAATACCCCCCACCGAACCATACAGACATCAGACACTGATACTCAAAAAACCAACTGATAACCTATATAGACACTCATGTAGCTACTCACCAACCCATGCAGCCACTTATACACAAAGTGAGAGACTGATACAGATATTTACATATTTAAACATTACTCACTAAGCCATGTATTCACTAAGATACACTTAATCAGTCAGTTATACAATCAATTTTTCAAAAACAATTCATCCATTTAGACACTTATATACCCATTTATTCTTCCATCGACCTTGAGATATACATATATAAAACATATGTAATTTTCAGAAAAACACACATTCTCTGGATGATGTTATCAGTGATGTCATCAGTGATGTCATTTGAGATGTCATCAGTGATGTCATGAGTGATGTCACTGACCATGTCATGAGTGATGTAATATGTGACGTCATCAGCAGTGCATTGCGGGCGCGCGAGTTATAGTTAGCTGAACTAACTATAACGGGGGAATTTCATTGGTTTTTTACGAGTGAAATGTCCAGCTAACTATAACATGTGTGAAACCTTTGGTTTTTTCATTGAATTTCTAAGGTTTTTTAAATGCTAATTCCTAACTATAACGTGTGTGAAACCCATGGTTTTTTCAGTGAATATATATATATATATATATATGGCAGGGTTATAGTTGGGTAAAAAAAAGAAAATTCCGGAAAATTGGTATACATAAATCCCTTTTGTATGTGTAATATGTGCATGTGTAAAGTGCATTTCTCAAGGCTAGGTTTTGAAGCTTGAGTGATTCCCTGCAAAAGCTACTTTATATGAAAGTGAGTTTGAAACACTGGGTCGCATAGAGCCCTCCAAAGAAAAATGCCAGTGGAGGAAAAAGCCAGATGCCAGAAAAAAACTTCTTCAGGAATTGCCTCAGCAATAGTACACTAGAAATTGAAGGATTCCAAAACTCAGTAAAGACTCAGGGCAGGGAAGAGGACACAGGGAAATAAAATAAGATTTAGCAGGGAAGAGGGCGAGATTTGGAAAGGAAAGAACTGGTAGTCGAGAAAAACCTGGTAGTACCTGGAAGCACAAACTGGAAGTATTGTGACACACAATGCAAGGGATTAGCAGTGCTTGAATACTGTATTCTATGTGCTCATCCTACCTTGCTTGTTGAGCTGGTACATGATAGGCATGCTCTGTGTTGCACCTTAACTGTCTACAGTGTTATGGGTGAATATCTTGAATGCTTATGTAGTCATACAGTAATCTCAGTTCGTTCCAGTAATGTGATGCAATTGAACATCTCCTAATGGGATGAGGTAACCTGAATCATCAAGTAATCCTGTATTCCCATCAGAGAAGCATGTTACTACTGATGGAGGAGGAGGTTGTTGCTTGAATAAAATGCTGAAATGCTCTTTATCTTGTACCACCAATGCAAGGTTAGTATACTTCTTAGTGTCAATGTTGTCATGTCCTTTTAGTACCCTGAATTTTGACACCAATATTCCTCAGGACATTCTTGAAGGGGCCTCCTCATATGCGACTCTACAAGAGCTATGATGGAAAGGCATTAGACAATTAACCCCAGAGAAGATCGCAGCTGTCTTGCTGTAGGGCAGGAAGTGGATTAGAACACATATATTTCTAAAAGAGATAGCCTCTCTTGTGAACGATCAAATTGTTTATTTTGGTGTCCAGAAACACAAGGACTATACTGTCCGCATTGGGAGATTTGCTGTGATTTATCTCAGGAAGCAGGTTCTGGTGGACTTCAGAGATGGCATGGAAATAAATCGGAGAACTTTATATCTATAGCTTGCTTTCAAGAGTTAGTAGTCCAGGTATGAGCATCAAATATTTGCTACTTCTGACCAAATGGTAAACCTTTTCATAGGTAGTGTTTACTGTTCGCTATGACCTTTAAGAATTGTCTATGCTTTCTTTGCAACAGAGAGGTTAAAAAAAATATTTTGTTGGGTTTAGGGATTTGAATTGTTAGGTTATAGGGAGCTCCTGTACTGCCCCAGCAGGAGCACGCACAGAGTTCAACAGGCTTCAGTAAGTGTGTCTCGGACTCCTATTTGATAGCTTTGCCTGAGCACTGTGGACGTGTATGAGGTGTTAGCAAACCAATCAAAACAACAACGCTGTCAAAGAAATAACTTCAAAGTCCAAAGCACGTTTAGATAAAAAGATAAAAGTTTATTAAGAAACATATTGCAAAAAAAATAAAATAGATAACCGACTCAACGGGTACGGGGAAATGGACAAACATTATCACCCATTTGTTTGCTGTCTTGAGGTCCAAAATGGATGCAAATTCTTCTTTGGAGTCCTTTTTTTCGAGAAAATTAAGGAACAGCTTTCCTTTTCCCCTCTCTGTCTGGGGCACCTTTTCTTCTACATTTTTCATGACATCTAATTTCTTGATTTAGCCTGTCCCAGTGGAGAGATTTGCTTGTTTCTGTAGCTAGAATGTTTGGCGGACCATTTTCGAATTTTAGAGAATGCCTGTTCTGCACAAAGGCCTATGCTTAACCGTCTTTTCTGATGCTTTGTCACTCTGGAAGTGGGACATGATGTTTCATCCCACTGTAGTGAGAGGGTGCAGAAAGAGAACAAAGAAGCAATTTTTGGTGTTGTGTTTTTTCCAGTGTGAGGATTGGTTTCTTCATCTGCCTTTTTGACTTCTTTCTCTACTGACAGCAGGGGGTATTAAACGACTGCTGGGTGAGCAGCTTCTTCAAACTCCCTCCGGTCCTGGGGCCTTATAAGCTTCTGTTTCTAAAGTCCCGTTGATATTAAGGTGTCAGGCTCCAGCTTCATAATGTGTATCTCCTTGTCTACCTGGGATCCCAAAAAGAGAAGTTCTCAAGAAAGTCAGTTTCAAAACACACTGGGGCCGATTATGATGTCCTGGCATCGATCTGGAAGTGGGACCGACCGACCCCCTGTTGGCAGTCCCAAACCAGCAAGGAGGATGCGACCGAACACTGTTCGATCGCAATCCTATTCTTCACAATGGGAGCATGCATTCCGAACAGAATGCATGCTCTCATTGTAAAGAGCAGAGGTGCAGTTCATCCCTGCACCCTGTGGCAGGCACCTTGAGGTGCCTGCCACAGGGTGCAAGGATCAACAGGGGAGCAGGGTGTCATCCGGAGGCCTTGCACCCATAGGGGCCCTGCTGGGGGCCCCAAAGTCGTATTCCCACAGCCTTTCTGTGTCGGAAAGGCTGGCACAGAAAGGCTGTGGGAATCTGTCTTCGTAAACCGTGGGCGGAAAGAGCCGCCCTTGGGATTTCAGGCCCCTTTCCGAATGACAGACAGGCTCAGCGAGCCTGTCGGAAGCCTTTCGGAAAGCCCATTTGTATTCCTTTCCGACCGACCACATCATAATTGGTCGGTCGGAAAGGAATCTGAACGGGACATTTCGATGCGAACGGAACCCGACCGCATCAAAACTGGCCCCACTGATGGGTTTCCAACTTGAGGTCTGTTTCAAAGCCACTTTGAAGGCTGCATGGAGTCTATGTGACAGTAGCTGTGAACTGATAAATTTGCTTCCAAATTCATCACTTGATTTTATGAGGACTTCATGACTACTCACTTTAAATCATGCCTTTAGTCTCTGAGAAGACAGATTCTTGGTGGAAAGTTTGACATTTAAACAAAAGCTAAACATTTGATGAAAAAGTGAATCAATTTGATGCAGTCTGTTTAGCTTTCAATTACGTTGAAAGCCAAAAGTTTGAATTGATTTCTATTTGTTTAATAATACTTTTTGTTTTTGTTCTGAGGTACCCGAACCCTGCACTCATCGCTACATTACCTCCCTCTCCCACTGTTTGCTTCCAAACTTCCGTTGGTCAGTGTTTCTTTTCTCAGCACTCCTCCACCCTCCTCTTAATGTCTGTTGTTTCTTTTCCCACCCCCACCGCCCTCCTCTCTGATGTTGCTTGCCCCCTACATCCCTGCCCTGTTTTTAGGTCTCGCCTGACCCAGCGCATGCGCTGGTCTGGCGAGACTTATTGAGAGGGCTCCAAAAAGTGCTACCAGGCCAGCCTAGAGCTACAGTGCATGTTGCATGGCTAAACACTTATAAGGTCCCAAAGGCGAGACCTATTGGCTATGCCAATGCTTGTTTCAAATATTGCACAGCAGCACGGGCTGCTGTGCAGCATGGCTTAGAGGAGAAAAAACGCATTATGATGTGGTCAGTGCTGGCCAACGTCATAGCACTTTTTTTTTTTTTTACGTTCAGCCGTGTTGCACAGTATGCTCACTCTGCTGTCCAAAATGTCTAAACAAATTTAACAAAACCAATAGATCTAGCATAGGTGAAACCTATTGGCTTTTTTTTCAGCCTGTTCCATTTTTCTGTGCTTTATTCCACTTTCTCTTCTATTTTGTCCCATTCTTTGATCTGATTTATCTTTTCTCCTTTGTGCCCTCTCCTCTTCTTTCTTCCCTCCCATCCAAGCATCTTTCCTCCCTATATACCTTCCTTCTTTCCATCCTGCCAATGTTTTTCTTTCAGTCTTCCTCACTTTCACTATTCCTTCATATCGTTTTTTATTTCCTCAAGCCTTTCTTCGTTTCCTCCCTGATTCCTACATTCCCCCTTCCTTTACCACCATCATGTTTGGTTTTCTCCTTCATCTCTGTATTACATGCTAACTTTTTTTTGTTCATGTTCATTTTCAATTTGCTCTCTCGTCTTCATTCCTTATTCCTTTCTTGCTTCCCTTCATAATGTCGTACTGTTTTGCTTCTGGTACACTTCTGTCATTCATTGCTTCCACCCTACTTCTCTGCTTGCTTTCATCCTTCTTTCGCCCCCCCAACTTCTTCCTATAAGCCTTACTCCCATTTATCTTTTCTTTCCTCCTTCTATACATTTGTAGGTGTGGCTTGACAGCGGAGCGGTCTGTATCTTACTGTTACTCGTATCTCTACCTCATGCCATGCTATTGGACAACTCAAAACTGTGAATCATCACGCTTTACAATATTTAACTCATTGATGCATACTTAGAACAATACATTTTTTTATTGTGACAGGCATTTTCTAACTTTTTATGCAGATGCAATTCAGACCTATTAAACTTGCTCCCTTTGTGCCATTCCCTTTTCTTACTCTCTCGTGTGAGCTCTGTTGCTATCCTTCTCTCGTCATCTCTCTCTCTCATTCCCTTATCACCCACTTTCTGCCATCTTGCATCTTCATTTCTCCCCCACCCTACCCGCTGGTCCATTTTATAATCCCCTTCCCGTATCACTCTTTCTGCTTGATTCCACCTTTTCTAACATTTCCCCTTTAACTTCGGACACCATCCTTTCTCTTCTGGCGCCTGCCGCTTCCTTTACCCTTGCTCTGCCGTGCTGCTCTGTTTCCCTTGCCCGCCCTGCTTATCACAGGGTGCCCACCTCACAGCCTGAGAATGCGTCTGTTTATAAACCCCCGTCTTGCGTTGATCACTCAGCCTGTCTTCCTGGGCTGCTGTGTGTGGGAATCCTGCGCAATCAGAGTTCAGAGGCTTGAGGCTCAACAGAGTGACATGTTTACAGGCGAGCCATCAGGCTGATGGAGCATCTCACGTGTGTAAGAGCACGGTCACACCTCCCGTCAAGAGACACTTTACAATCTCATGAAACACATGGCATCCTCGTGGATACGATACAGTACAAGGAGAGCTAACAAAGTCCCTGATTTAGGCTTTGATGGACGAGTTACTCCTCAGAAATGTGACGCATTTCGCGATTGCGGCTGGGATGTCAGTCACGCTTGTGAAGAACACCCGTCCACCAAACTGTAAATCAGGCCCTTTCAAACACGTAAGTCTGTGGGTATTCTCGAACGTAGACGCGCTACGTTTACGGAAATGCAAATGCAACATCCTTGCTCAACAAGAGCTTAGATGTAGGGGTTCTCCAAAGCAAAAAGGAAAAGAGTTACATGTGACGTTGAACGTTTTCGTTACAGTTCACCAGGCACACATTTCCATTACGTGTGAATTTCACACAACTTAGGGGCTCATTACGATGGCGTAACGCCATCATAACGTGAGATACCCCCGCCATATTATGATGGCGGGGGGTATCGCCGTCCACCGCTTTTCCGCCGGTCGGCAATTGTTCTGATTGCCGGCCGGGTGGTGCTGGGCCAGTAATGTGGTGGTGCCCTGCAGGCACCGCCAGCCATATTACGATGTGGGTTTCATACAGTCCCTTCCATGGAATGGCTGGCGGGGATCGGCTTTGGGGGCCCGTTGTGGGGGTGCACTTGGGGGGGGGGGGTACCCATGCAGGGAAATGCGAGGCATGCGATTTTGACATCGCGTCGGGTGCTGCTGTAAGCAGCACCCGTCGCAATGTTAAAATGCGGAATGCGACGGCCAGGGTGGCGGTCACATCCTGATTCGCGGTGCGGGACCGCTGCATGTCTGTCTGGCAGCTGGTCCCACCACCGCGAGGAGGGCGGCCAGACTCAAATCCGCCCACCATCCTAATAGGCCACTAAATGTCAGCCAGTGAGTGAGTGCTCCTGTGTCTGGGGGCACATCAGGAATTCTTTGAGAACTCCCTAAAAATCGCACATATGCTGATTACAAGGGACACAGCTTTTTTTGCCGGACAGACGTGGCATTACCTGATCGCTGTAACAATAAGGTCGCACCATGCTAGTGGAGTTAATTATTTTCTCTTGATGTGTTTTTTTGTGTGACAATGTTGATGAGGTGCCTCAAACTTTTCACTGAACGATAACACCAGTTGATTACATTTGCAGTGTGTGCATTTTTAGTTTGTACTGGGGTAAGTAAACCTGATCAACGTAGTGTTTTTTCAGCCAAACTTTTGAGGATAATGTTCACACAACTTCAAATTCTCGGGCATTTTAACTATCAAATGTTTCTTTTTTTTTCTCTTAAACATGTAGCGCATTCTTGGTGGACTTCATAGAGGTTGGAGCAGGTCATGAAGTCTACCTCTCCCCCCACGATTAGATTACAAACCTACACTTTACCAACCAAACCCAAAATGCAGATACCTTCATACACAAAGAACAACCTGAAACGGCACAAAGGCTAAGAATACGCTAAGCGATTTTACCTCTCTTAGGACTTCCTTTGGAGCTGAGACGAGCCACTCTACTGCTTAGGCGGCAGAGACAACATCTCTCCCACACCACTAGAATAGCCGAGAGGTCCTCATCTGGTCGGTGGGAATTTTGCATGAAAACGTGCTTCAGCGCAAGAGGAAAGAGCACTTTTTCTAAAACCACACATCGCGAGCTGGCCCGCCATGGTGGTGTGGCAGCATCTTCTTCATTTTCCAATATCAAACCACACAAGCGGGGTTTATTTTCTTAACATGAGCAATTGGCGTGCCTTTTCTCCCAAGACGGACCAAAGTGCTAAGCATGCTGTGCATGGTGGTCCCAGACAGGAAATAATGTAGCTGACATTGTGTTAGAAGCCACATTCTAAAAAAGAGCGGGCATTTCTTAATGACAATCATCATCATCGTTTGTTTAATCATTTAAGGTCAGTTCTCTACCACAATTCATTAAATTTTCTTTATTGTTCACTGTAAGATCTAACATCATGTCATTTTTCTATTTAATTTCAACATCCCCGTTAACAAGCATTGGTAAAGTCTCAGGAGACAGCATGGTATTGATTTTGCAAATGCTTGTTTGTGTACTGGGCAGTAAGCCCAGACAAAAGTATCTGAAGAATAGATAATACAGAAAAACAGGCTAATCTCTATTCTGAAATATATATTATACATGGACATTTCTCAGCACTCGCTCTTTAGTGCTGCCAAGCCAATCACCGATTGACTGTTAAATTGGCAGCCATCTTGGAATGTTAAAACAATGATGGCTTGTGAAGAATATCTCGGTAGTTATATACTTCAAACAGACTTCAAACCACCTCCCCTAGTAAGCCTCTTGGCTGCGGAGTGCCGCAGGGCTCTACTCTGAGCCCTAGGCTCTTCAATATATATATGAGCCCCCTAGCTCAGATTGTCCGCCCCTTTGGAATAAAAATTATCACCTATGCGGATGATACTCAGCTAGTGGTGGCTCTCAACCAACCACACACCGCGCCTAACCACCTGAGGGACTGCTTAGAAGCAGTGTCCTCATGGATGACATTGTCGTGTCTCAAACTGAACGGAGACAAGACAGAACTAATGCTCCTAGGTAACTCCCCTAATCCTACCATCGATTCCCTGTGGCCTACCTGCCTTGGACCCGCCCCCACAGCCAAGGACACAATTAAGAGCCTAGGCATCTGGCTGGATAAATCCCTTAACTTTAACTGCCAAGCAGCCAAACTTTCAGCGACCTGCTTTGGTCTGCTTAGGCTTATTCGGAAAATCCTTCCCTTATTACCCTTCCAGGCAAGGCAGATTATGAACCAAGGTCTCATTCTGTCGCGCCTGGCCTTTGGGAATGCCGTTTACCTCGGGGCCCCTCAGGCCACCCTACCCAAGCTCCAGGTTATCCAAAATTGCGCAGCACGAATCCTCCTCCAGATCCCACGTCGACTCCCTATCAAAACTGGACTGAAGAATCTCCATTGGCTCCCAGTCAGGGAAAGAATTGAATTTAAGAGCCTGTGCATCGTTCACCGAGCCTTCTGGAAAACGGGTGCCATCATTAATCAATCACTGATCACACCCTACCTACCGAACAGACAGCTCAGATCAACTTCCTCCTCTCTTGTCACAGTTCCCACGATTAAGAGAGTCAGATGCGGGGGGCGCTCGTTCTCCTATAACTCGGCTAAACTCCGGAACTCCCTCCCTCTCCATCTTCGATCAGAGCCCAACCTACTCTCTTTCCTCCAACAGCTAAAAACTCTGCTCTTTAACAAATCAGACTAGTATCCAACTGCTCATCCACACACTGGTCCATAGCGCTAGGACGCCTCAGGGTAGCTATCGTGCTTAACAAATGGTCTTTTCATTTCATTCATGTGAATCTGCTATGCTGTTGACAGAGAAATTATTTTCCAAATCCATAAAAATTGTTCTTTAGAATACTTCAGGGTAAGATAGTTCTTAAAAGAAGTAAACTGTCACATAACCATCTCAAACAAACTCTGACAACAAGGAGATCAGAGACGTTTTAAGGCATGGGCAAAGTGGGCTCTAGCTCAGGGCCCCCACCTTTCTAAAGGGTCCATCATTAAGCTTTAAGGGCAGTCCCAGACAGTGGCCTAACAATAAAATTATGGGGCCCCCTGCACAATATGCAAAGGGGATCCTACGTCTTCAATATCTCATACATATTCAAAGGCTTTGCACTGAATGGGGGTCCCCTGAAGGACTGGGATCTCCTTAAAGGTGTGGGGGCAACACAGAGGAATATCAATGAGACCATATTTGCTGTGATCTTTAATGAGCTGGAAATAGATAATTAATTCAGAGTTTTTCAGAGTAGAGGCCCCCAAATTATGTTTGGCCCTGGGCCCCATAATCCTTAAAATGTCCCTGGCGGAGATAATGCAATGTGATCTCCAATCATTGATTGCACTCGCCCTCCCTAATCTGGCCAGCTAAAACATGATAAACACCTGCACTATCCGAACCTCTCAAGTAGTGAAAAACCTGGTGTACTCATGGATACAGATTGCGCCTTGATGCCCCAAATGGGCAAGGTAGTCAAAACCTTCCAAAAAGCCATTGTTTTCTGTAAAACGCTTATAACCTCTCTTTCCATGCCTTCTTCCTCCAATAATGAACAAGACAGGACTTGACTACACCTACAAATATCAACCTTACCTACCCATTCTTTAGTCCTCGTTACAGCTGATGAGATTAAGTCTTCAAAAAAAGACTTAACAACAGCTCTCATGAACCCTAACAAACACTGTTTCACCTACTATATGGTAAGTGGTCAGTTTTAACTTTACCTCAGTCTCTACCCATAACACTAGCACAGTTCTCAAAAGCTTAGCAATTAATGACACGTAATACACAAACACAGTAGATAAAAAATGTTCTATCGATATCAAGATAGAGATAGAGGCTGTGGGGTGCTTGTTCAGTAACTGGTGCCATACATGAAATCAACGTGCCATAGTGTTACTCTCTTGCCTGAGTAATGATCCATGTACCCTCCATCCTGTTTGATACATGATGACTCTCTAGATAATAATATTAGAACATTGCTGTTCCTTAACTTTTTACTGCTCTGGGGTATAAGCAGGCACCCTCCAGACAAGCAGGAACTGTAAAAGTAAAGTTATGATAACATTTAGTAGATAACCTGCTGTAGCCAGTTTGGTTGTTAATCAGAAGCTCTCATCTTTTTGCTAGATGGGTGCTTGTATCTCAGCACCTGAAGCATGAATTTTGAAAATTGCTGAGTTTTTAGAAGCCTTGTTACTCTGTAGCTACTTTTGAATGTCACGTGCTCAGAGTTTCGCTGATTTACATAACTTGACACCTGCACGTGCTTGTTAGAAAATAAATGAAACTCAAGTCTATGAGACCTCATTCTAGAAACTTCTCAAACTTGGTGCCTCACAGGAGGTCCTTTCCATGGAGAATGCCAAGAAGGCTTATGTCAACATTTCAGTGATCATTGTAGATTTTTAATAAATACAGATTTCAGCCTCAATCAATTTGCAGATTACTGAAGTTGTCTTCGATGCTACATTGAAGCCCCTTTGTATAAAGAAGGTAGCTGCTTAATGGCCTTTCAGCTAGGCTACACTAAACACCAATGGCCTCTTCTCTAAGTATCCTGTCGAGGACCAGTTCCGCTCCTAGGTGGATCCGCTTTTATCTTCTTACTATCCTCCCTGTCGCAAGCTTCCAATTTTCTGAACACACGTTCCTGATGCAACCAAAGCCCCACACTTTTATAACACAAGAATAGCTCTGCCAGGTGGCACCATACAGCTGAAAACAAGCCTCCGTCCACCAGTCACAATGACATCAGGGCATATTAAATGTCAATCAGCATGCTGACGTCAGTTCCTGTTTTTTTCACTCCTCAACGACATGGGTCCAGAGCTCTCTTGGTGCTTCACGAATTGGATTCCCCAGCCTTTTGATAGCAACTAGGTTGAATACTTCCTCCCAAAATCTCAAGGTTTAAACCCTGTAACAGATGCCACAAGAAAACGTCCATGTTGGACCCACATGACATCTACATGTGGTGTTCGGACTGGGAACACAATGCAGCAGCCTGTGAATCCTGAGCTTCAATGCACCCAAAAGCCGTCAGAGAGCAAGAGGCCAAACTATTTTTGGCAAAAGCCCGAAGAGATATAACAAAGCGATTCCTCTTGCCTGCAGGTAAGCCTCACCCCTTGGGATGACCCCCAAAAAGACCTTCCATAAAAAATACAAACCATGCCACAGAAAGGAGAAATCCTCTTCTTTCTCAAGGAAACAGTCCTATTCTTGAGGCTGTTCAGAATCTCTGTGCTGTACACAGATGCCAGACACTCATCCTTCTCATCTTTCTCATCGCTGGTAGGATCCAGCCATTGAAATGGATGAAAAGACTGACTCTGCACAGATTGAGGTTGTTTGCCCGTCGATGCTGGACCTGTTCAGGATGGATTCTGTACCCTCTGGTCCACTCCTCAAGGGTGAGCCCGATTCTGCAGACTTGGCAACTTAACATAGATGCTGCCATTTGAGATGAGTGCATTGCCACCCTCGGAGCCTCTGAACTTGTCATGGCTGCATAGGGAAGACTCATTTTCAGATTCAGCAGTCCACAGACAAATAGTCTGGTGTCATGGTCCTTCCCCTGGTGAATAACATTTTCTGTTCTTTCACCCTTCACAGGAAAGTCTGGTAGTCCAAGCTTTAGTCTAGGATAACTTCACATGAGCCATAAAGTCTTTGCTTCTGGAAGTGTTGCCCTCCACACAAATAACAGCATCCGTCTCCTCGGCCAATAAGGCCCTGCCATGTGAGGACTGACGCAATCTACAGTCATCAACCTTCAAGACAATAAAAAGAAGTCCTTGGATATCATGGGCACCTATTTGCAGCATCCAAGTCTCCCTGCCCACAGGCAATACTTGAGGTTCACAATTGATCCAAGTACTGTCAATTTATAGCCTTACTGTTTGGTCTGACTAAACATCTGTACAAAAATGCTGGTGGTTGTGACAACTTCATTACCACGGTGAGGAGTCCATGTTTTTGCATACCTGGATGACTGGCTAGTAAAAGTGGAGTGCCCAACCTTGGGACTCCACCTTTTGTGCATCCAGTGTGTGACCTTCAGCTCAGATGAAGGCTTTTCTACCTCCTCAGTGTTTCTTGGATATTCACAGGATGGTTCTGAAATTTCGGACTCAGGCATGACTCCTGGTTCTGCATGTAGCATGTCTGCTTGGCCATTTTCTCTCATGCATACAGTTAATACTCCACGCAAGATAGTGGAGGACCACGCTCATTCAGTACCAGGAGTGCCTGATGGCTCAGGCGCAGATCTTCCACTGTGTTTATCTGGATCTGCACTGGTGAATGAACCCTTCAACCCTCTGCAGGTGCAGTCTACTGTAGTGGAGCTTCCCTGCTTGCCCGGTGTGCTTATCTGGGTGACATGATGGCACAAGGCCTCTGGTCCACATCGGAGCAGCCTCGACACATAGCTATGCTTGAACTGCAGAAGATGCCTTAAAATGAAGACATCTCAAGAAGTACCATCCGGATTCTGTCGGTGTGGAATCATGGACCCGCTGTTAGGAGGCAATTTTCCTGTGACAGTAGGGGCAGCAATGAGGAACTACCCTACTCTTGTAGGTTCTCTCAATGTGAGACTGGATGAGCTCAGTCACCTCTTGCTGGAGAACCACAAGTGGGCACTACAATCTGAAATATTTGAGGGGATCTTTGCCTGATCAGGGTGTCCCTAGATGGGCCTCTTCACCACGGTCGGAACAGAAAGTTTCCTCAGTTTTGTGCCATACGCCTCCCTCTGACTGGTTATTTGGGGAATAACTTCAGATTCAGCTGGTCTCTGGGCAGGATATATGTGTTTCCACCAATCCCAGTTCTGTTGAAAGTCCTGCATAAGGTGCAAGAGGATGGGGCAGAGCTAATGTTAATCATACCCAAACTGTGCAAGGAGAATCTGGTACACCTTTCTGTTGGCACTCAGCATTCAGCCGCCTTTTCCTCTTCCACCAGTGGACCTTTTCTCACAACAGAATGATCAGATCCCTACCCTAATCCGTAAAAGCTGTGGCTGCATGTGTGGCGAATAAGCAGTGCCAATTAGAGTTCTTAAAGATGACGTGGCGAACTTCATCTTGGCTGCTAGGAAACCTGCTACGAAATCAATTTATGGGAATCGCTGAAGCAAAGTTGTTGGTGCTATTTGGAAGGCCTAAACCATTTTAAGTCCTGCCTTTCTGACATCTTAGAAATCTTGTAGTGCCAGTCACTGGCTCCAGTCAAGGGTTATTATGCTGACCTGTCCGCCTTCATGTGTCTTCCTGACCGGACATCTTTGTTTAGATCACCACCAGTGGCTTGCTTTGTAAAAGGTTTATTTGTTTCCTACCACACTGTTTGTTCCTCAGTGGGACTGAAATGTCCCTTTGACTTTCTTGATGGCATCCCCATTCATGCCAACACACAGATGCCCAGTTCTCAATATGATGGCAGTGTTGCTAGCAGCAATAACTTCCGCTCGTAGGTTTGAATAACTTCAAGCCCTCTCAATTAGACTACCTTTTGCAATTTTTTACTCTGATAAACCGTCCATCCTTCTCATTATGGTGGTATCTGCCTCTCTTATTTCTTTCCTCCTCCTCCTCCTCATCCAACCAAGCAGGAGGAACTATTGCATAGACTTGGTGTCCTATTAAATCAACCACACTCGACAGTACAGAGTTGATGATGAGCTCTATGTGGATTTTACCAGAGCCAAGAAAAACACGGTGGTGACTGAATGTACTATTTCACTTTGGATCATCCTCTGTATTAAGATATGTTGTGAACAAGCCAAAACAGATCCTCTAGAGGGCATTTGTTACCATTCCACTAAGGCATGGCTGCTTCCATGGGTCTTACCAAAGATGTCCAGGTTTCTGACTTATGCCAGGCGGCCATGTCAAAGAAGTCTTCTCACACGCCAACACAAAGTCTAATGTTTATTAAAAAAAAAAGAAAATTTGTGAATCACAGAAATGGCCGACAGGGGTATCCCCTAGTGACCTGTAAGCATAAACGCAAAGTACACCAGTGCATAGAAAAATGTATGCATTTTACACAGTGCTCCAATAGCAAAACTGAAACAATAGAAAGCTTTGCAGTTGCAGATTGTAAAAGTGGGATACTACACATTCAGCCTTAAAATTATACAAAAATGGTAACGTTCAAAGATGAGAAAGGTACTTGAGAATTTCTCACGTACAATGCCAGGCCTAAGAATTAGGACTTTACATGGTAACATTAGCAAGAAAATGACAGGAGCCATAACAGTTACATTAAGGCAACGTATACAGTTTCCCAATCCCCCCCTTTTTGCACAATATTGTGCAACCTTTAATGCAAATTGATAGATTGATTGGCATATGCCTGTTCATTCATGGGATATTTCCAATGGGGGGGGACTTTGGAGGTGTATGGCTCGGATGGTGTAAGTAGGATAACCGCATTCTGACCTGTCCTTGGTAACCCGGTTACTGTAAACAAAATGGCTGTCAGATTGTTCATGACAGCAGATGTGGGAGGAGTCCAGAGGCTTGATGGTCATATTTAAGACTGCGTTTAGAGTCAGGTTCTGTGATTAGGGAGAAATCCCACTAACTATACCCCACAAAGAAGCAGGACATTCCAAGGACAGTGTTGGCAAGGTGAACAGCTGCATGCATAATGTGGTAGCTGGGGAAATTGAAGCCTCCAGTCCATAGGACCAAAAGGATGAAAACATTGCCACATTCATTGGGATGGTGCCCATCTAAGTAAGTCAAAGCATTGTTCTTTCTTTTTGTCATTAGTGTTCAAGAAAATGCAAATAAATGTTTTCACTGTACAGAGATAGTCGATCCCAAAAGTGAGCGGCAGGCAGGGTGTAGTTGGTCTGTTGGTGGTTGCTTCCTAGTACTTCCGAGCAGACCCAAGCAGTGAGCCAAATAAGATTGCAGCAAAGAAAATCAGCCAGACCCATCTGGAAATCAAGTAGCTGGGCGGCTTGCCACTAAATTGGCTATAAGTTGTACTTGTGGGTAAGAGAAGGGATGCATCTTGATGAGGACAAGGTTGAAAGAGGTTTGTAGCCACCCTATGCTGTTCACGTCTGTTCACTGCTGCAGGAGCAGGATGAGTAGGAGAAGCTTGGCTCATGGATGTGGAGATAGCTGCAGAGCTGGTGGTACTCTTGCTGTGATTTTCTAGGACCCAGCTTGGTATTCTGGGGCACTTCAGAGCAGTGCTTGTGTTGAACAGGACTTGAAAGGGAACAGGCCAATATGGCCAGAGGGTAGATTTCCATTGATGTTCTCTCACAGGATAATCTACAGATAGCTTCACAGTGGTCCGTTGACAGGTGTCTCTGATAGGAATGTACCCGTTCCCATGAGGGAGAGACAGTCTCCTGGCTGTAGATTGTGGAACGTCTCCATTGGGCAGACAGGTAAGGGAGCTCCTACGTTGGAATGGAAATACATTTTTCCAATACTGGACACTTCGGCTCAGAGTCAAGGTGGAAGGCCAGGGTACTTCAGAGGAGATAGCAACAGTGAGCCCCAAAGTCAACAGGAAACACCCAGAGCCCCAGAAGCACCTGGAGGGCAGTCAGTCAAGCAGCTGTAATGATGGAACCAGTTAGTCTAAGGAGCATAGAGTGCATGGCTTTAATGGAGGAGAGAAGGTAAGGCAACACAGGTCAGGGAAAACACAAACCAGGAAAGGAAACAGAACAAATGTGATAGAAACACAATGCCAGGATGAAATATGTGACAGCGGGGGCCATACAACAAGTGGAAAGTTGCCGGGCGCCAGCTCTTTTACAGTAATCAGGTGGTGCTGTATTTCCTCTACTGGCCTTGACCTCCAAATGTGTGTTCTTGACCCTTTCCATTTTTGTGTTAGCCAGCTTCCAAGATCCAGACATCCACAGCCTCCAGTCCTTCCACGCCTTTCTTCAGACCGGATCGAACAGTCGTGCACTTGTGACTCATTTCCTGTATGTGTATGTACTGACAGTCTTTCCATGGCTGCTATGGTGTGACGTGAATAAACATGTGGAGACAAAATTGTTCTTTTCCCCTTGAAGCCTTGTGCTCCTTCTCATCTAATTCAGTAAGGAGCTACAGAGTCAACCTTCCATTGGTTTAGTGAGTCAAAAGCAATCAATACATTATCTACATATTGAACCAGAGTGAATCATCTGAGGATGACAAGGGTGTCCTTCTTAAGGGCTTGAGAGAAGAGTGATTCGGTAAACATTTGTGAGAGGCACTCAATGTTGATTGCCCCCCTGAATATGAGAAGGCGAAAAGATACTGTCTGTCCGCCAGTATGGGAATGGAGAAGAAAGCTGAACACAGATCTACAACAGTGAACCATTCAGCACTGAGTGTAATACAGGATAATATAGCGTTGGGATTAGGCACATCAGGAAAACTGGGTATAATAGCAGCATTAATAGCTCATAAGCCTTGAACAAATCTGTACGTAACTTTACCAAGATTTTTGATTGTCAGAATGGGGGTATTACACACACTTAAAGAGGGCACTTATGGAATTTGTTTCTTGATATTGAGTAGATCTGTGGCAGATCAAGGAACATGAACAGTAACTTGTCCTCCCACCGTGGGTACAGGGTACTCCCTTAAGGGAAAGAGCTCAACAGGGGTCAAATGGTGCATCTCGGGGATCATTATCATTGTTGTCACTGGATGAGGGAGTATGTTGGTCATTCCAGAAGTTCTTCCAAGTTCTCTGGCTCTACAACCAGAAGTGCATCTCAGACTACCCCGGGCTATATTCAGGCTTTGTGTACTACCAGGTAGATGCCAGGCATCTGTCTGGGAACGTGCCGAGCAGGTTCTAGAGGAAGCACTGGGTGTCATGAAGTCAGTCTCTCAACTAGCGTGCACTGCACCATCCTCTAGCGCTTTGCTGCCTCTAGTGTTGCTGCTCGCATTCCTCACCATATTCACTGCATCTGCCATACCTCCATACCCATTGCTTACTGGCACTCCCTCCTGCCAGCTGATCGACTGGCGCTGCTTTGTTTCCAGGTACTGTTGTTGCTGCACCTCTGGTGTTTGCTGCTGGCATGGGAAAACTTAAACCACCTGAAACGCCTTCTTCCTTGCCCTCTACCTGTTCTGATTGTTGGAATGTAATTTGGTGAAAAAAATAAGGAGTGAGGAGGAGCAGTATATGTACTCCCCCTATCCCTTAAATGGGTAACTTGGCATTTGCGTCTCTTGGGAGATTCTTTAATTCCCTGTATTTGTGACTCATGTTTATGTTTTTTACCTTGCTTGTACCCGTTTAGGAAGCCTGGCAATTGATCAGCATCTATCTTGCTCTTATGTTCTTTTAATATTTATTTATTTGTATTTATTTCATTTATAGAGCAACCTGTCACCAGACTGGTACCCTGGCACTGAGCACTTTATTTGTCTGAAAGGGAGATAATGGCAAAGAATGGAGCATAGGTACAAGTGTTGCACATGGAATGAGGGTAGAGGCCATAGAAACCGCACTTGTCCAATGAACAGTGTTTTCTTTCAATAAAGCTCTTACAGTGCAAAGAACCAAGGAACACTGCCCTCTATGTTCCTTATCAGGACAAAAGCCCTGTTACAACATTTCATTCAAAAAGGTTCAGCACCGTTCTAAAATAGTCAATAAATGTTCAATGAAATGTTCAAGACGTCAGTCATTTTCTTGAGAAGATTCTCTTTTTTTATTATTTTGCAGTCACATGGAAATGAAGAGTCATATTCACATTAGACATGAAGGATCTTAGCCGACGCGTTTCGTCTCTTACAAGGAGACTTCTTCAGGGCTTTCTTATAACATTAGTCTGGTTCAGACTGCAAATTATTTGTGAATAGAGCCTGTAATCCAGATTTTCATGCAATTCATGGACAATCCAACAATTCAGTATCTGTGAGGGTATAATAGCCCGTATCTCCTGGTCTCGTTCTTTTCAGTGGAAACATTTATTGACTATTTTAGAACGGTGCTGAACCTTTTTGAATGAAACATAGGTACAAGTGTGATTACTTGAGGAAAAGCCACTTTTTCAAGGCTTTCCTAAATTTCAGCAAGTCCGTGAACGATCTAAGAGCAGGCGGCCCCTGTGCCACAACTGAGCTCCCTAACTGAAAAGGCTCACCCACCTTGCAAAACCTATTTACCTGGATGAGATTGGCAGATGCTGAGGCTAGAAGTCTCCCCAGAGCATATCTGTTTAGCCTACATTGAAACAGTGCAGGTCCCTTATTCTGGAGGGCCTTATACAAGATACAAATAGACTTGAAATAGATTCTCTGCTCCACAGAGAGCCAATGGAGTGCCCTAAGGACATTAGATGCAGGGGATCTTCGAGATCTATTTAATATCAATTTGGCTGCAGCTACCTAGAGTCTTTGCAGCCTCTAGACCATGTAGTCGGCAGCTCCAAGGAGGAGGGCATTACACATTACAGTAATTCAGTCTACCCACAATTACGAACCTTGCGTGTGCAGGTAGTACAGGAAACAGCTTTTTGATGCTGCGAAACAGTGCAAAACAAACACTGGCCACTTTATTAACATGCTTCTCCACGGATAGTTGTACATCAAGGTGACTCCAAGATTACGTACTGCATCAGAGGGGTACAGCTCAGTCTCTGTTGGTAGAGGCCATAACTTTGGGGGTAGTGACATGGGGATTTTGCTTGCTGAGCAGCAAAGAAAATATGTTTTAGCCTCATTTAGTTTGAGAGAATTTATGTTAATCTATTTTACAATATCCACTAAACAGGTCTGGAAGGTTTCTACAGCATCCTGCTGGCTATTGTTAAGTGACAAGATCTTCTGCTAATCCTCCACATAATTAACTAAATTGAAAATGTGTGGGTTTTTTTTGATAATCAACTTTATTGTTATAATAATCAAAGAGAACAAGAAATTCATCGGTAGCAAATCATACTCATTATACACGCACAATGCAATCCTTAAGAATGACAGAGATCTATAAAAACAGTCCTGGGATGGAGAACTCACCAGCTTATATGCGACCACATACAGGATAGATAAGACAACCTCAGGCCCGCAGTAGATTAAACCATTTGCCCCAGATTCTGCCAAAGAGTTCAGGACAACCCCTAGCCTCGAAAAGAGGCTCCTCTTGAGTACAGCACCAGTCCACCCCTCTCCTCCATCTCCGCACTGTTGGGGATTTAGCTTGGGACCAGAGTGCCACGATGTCGTGTTTTGCCAACGCCGTTCCCAGAAAACGTTTCTCAGCCCGGGATCCATCAAGGCCGTCAAACACCCCCAGGAGCATGCGCAGCGGGTCATGAGGCCTGCATGAGCTCAAGCTCCACCCCCACCCATAACGGCACGAGAGCGGGACATTGCCACACCATGTGATAAAAATCAGGAAAATGTGTGTTTTTATTAGAGAGATTAGTGGCTCCATATAGATATTAAACAACACTGGACTAAGTGCCGAAACTTGTGGCACTCCGTCTTGGATACATCTGAAGTACGAGCAGTAGAGGATAAAGCCACTGTGTGGCAGCGATCTTGGAGATAGGATTCCATCCACTTTAGAACGGTACAACCAACACCCAAAGACGCTAGTCTCGCTAGCAGGATGTGGTGGTTGACCGTATCGAAGGCGGCCGACAGATCAAGCAAGATCAGCATTGTAGACTGGCCACTATCGACCCTCATTCGAATTTCATCCATGGCAATCAGTAGACCCTTTGTGCCATGTCCAGGTCTGAAGCCAAACTGCTTCTCCTCTAAGAAGGAATGAGACTCCAGATAATGAGATAGAATCCTGCTGACCTGGCATTTCAGTGTTTTCACCAGGAAAGGGAGGAGTGCGATAGGAAGCCTGTAGTTGCAAAGAACTGCTGGGTCTGCTGAGGGCTTCTTCAACAGGGGCGTAACTATGGCTTTCTTCCAACTTTGAGATACCAAGCCAGATTTCAGGGATTGATTGCAAAGTTGCAGTGTTTGTTGGCATTAACTCATCTGCCCATTTTTTCCCCTGTCTGAGAGGAAAAAGGTCTAGAGGATAGCCAGACGAAGTGGACATGGCAACAGTGTAAAAGCTATCCTCGAAGATTGTTTCGAAAGATTCAAAACTGCAACTAAAATTCTCAGAGAGGTCATGCCTATTAAAATTATTTGGATTGTGTGTCTCAAAAACATCTATTTTGGACAGGGAACCTACTGCCACAGCAGTACTTCCATTAGAGAGTGAATGGTCCACATAAGGAGAGCCTCCAATATCCTCTAGAATCTTGCTAATCTGTTTTTCAAAGAAGACCTCCAAGTTGTCGCACAAAGTTTGCGAGGGTGTTATTTGTTTTAAACATTGGATGTTAGATAATTCACGGAAAACGTGAAAGACCTTTTGTGCACTATTTGAAGCTGCTAAGATAGAGTTTTTTTTATAATCATTCAATGCATTCTTTATGTACTGTTTATCTTCCTCTGTATAGTACTGATGCCTTTACCTCTCCAATTTCCTGCACACTAATTGTGCTGCTTTTAGTGGCGTGCTGTACCACAGGGCAGATGGTCGGTGGCGAGATTTTAAATTAGTGAGGAGGATCACTCTATCTAATGTTGAAATTTCTTCATAAAAAAAATTCAGTTAGTTCCTATTAAGTTCTTACAATCAATTAGATTAGAGAAGTCAAAACTAGGCCCTTGAGAAGGCCTAATATGTTTATTCCATGTCCTTCCCTTTCTCATAGAGACTGCAGCCCTCTTGGAAGGCTCGGGGGTGGGTGCAGTTCCTGAATATGTAAGTGAAAGGATATTAATGCATGGCCAGTCCAGCAAAGGGGAAGAATTTCTTTCACAGAGATCAAGCTATCTGGGGCAAAAATGACGGGTGGTACCATGCACTAATTGTTGAAGACCACTAATTCCACAAGAACTCTGCTATTCTTTGAAAGGGGAAGACAAGTCTTCCTCAGCCCATAGAATAAAATCCCCTAGGATAAAAAAAGTTAGAGTGGGAAAGAGCCATATTAGATAAGGCTTCGGGGAGCCTGGTGGTCTATAGAATGGAGCCCCTGAAAAAACATTGCCCATGCCATATTTCATAGAAAATCCCAGCACTTTTATGCCTTTTTAAATCATCAATTAAAAAAGTGGAAAATTTCAAATCTTTGTTATATATAATGCCCACTCCTCCCCCCTTCTTATTTAGACGGGGATTTGTTGCCTTACCTAGATCTGCTGCTGAATCAGTTTTAGTCCCAGTTTCTGTGATGAGTAGAGTGCACCAATTGCCGACTCTAATAACAGGTTAATTTCATCTGAATGTTTCACTAGGGATCTAGCATTGGATAGCCCACAATTTAAAATGGCAAGAGTTCTAATATCAGGGGAATCATGGTGAGACAGCGGCTTAGGTACTGTTTCTGCTGCAATAGGCAGTTGGAACATATGAAGCTGCTTGCTGATTTGTAAAAGTTGATCTCTTTTATATCTTATTGTGATACCTAATGAAGTTCTAATGATTTCCTGTGCCTCAAAGGTGTCACTGGCAGCATGGCTGGCACTGTGCGCGGTAGGTGCGCGAACGGGGGCAGACAGGTTGCCTTAGGCGCGCCTGCGGCGCAGTCGCGCCAACCTTCGATTAAATAGCTACCTTTCCAGCAAAAGGCTAGTCCGTGAACAAAAATGGCGGTACCGCTCTACCTGGCGAGGACTGCAAGAAAGAAAAATACAACACTCAATAGATTAAAATGAAGAATAAAACCTTTTTGAAAGCCTTCAAAGCCCCCAAAGTACTTTGTATGCCAGCTACTCTTCCAAAACAACCAAACCTTTCTATCTTTTTCTGAGGTTATCCAAACGTTCTAAAATAAATCAAAGGTTCCTTTCTCTGGAATGGACTTTTTCCTGTCCTCGATAGTAAATCCACCCCACTGTTTGATATACCTGCAAAGGCTTTAGCCATGCTGGTGAGACATTGCATGGGTGGGAGTTTGCTTTGCTGGGGCTTGTTCTTGTTTAACCTTTTTCGCTCCAGTTCCTTCGTTGCTGTCACATTCAAAACCAGGAACATGTTGAATGGTTTGCCAGCCGTGTGCCACAGCTCATTCTGCGGAGGGGCTGGGGTAGAAGAGTAAAAGGGGTGCAGGGACAAGCAGATCCTTTCTGTCTGTTCTCATAATTGAAGTTAGGAAAGATACTTTCACATGTGTCCTACTTTCGCCTTGCTTTTGAAATTCTCCGAACACAGACTATGGAGGCTCACGGAGGTTCCGGTGCGGGTGGATGAATGTCCCTCTTACACTCTCACATGCATTTGCGAGGGTTGTAATAAGGTCCTAGGGTATCTTCTCTTTTCTGACCCATCCTGCACTATTCCAGCGCATCCTGCTCCAGATTGGGGATTGCATTCACACTCCTTACTCCTTGTATCCGGGAACTCCCCTGTACCTCCTCAATCCAGTTTTGCTTTGTCATCACCTACCCAGGTAACAGCCTTTGACTCATTAAATCCCTGCAATCAATAAACATGATCAGACTTCACAACTCTTGGAAAATGTAAATGTATTAACGCCGTTTGATTTGATCGGCAGGTCAAGCAACGACCGCTCTCCACCCCAGCCCCTCTGGAGAATGTCTCTGATCCAGCGCGAGACCGGGGGGAAGATAAAAAGAGAGAGAGAAGGAAGGCAAATTTACAACTATCCCTTCTTGCGTCGCAGACCCATCATCACACTTGCTCATTCACACATGCATTCATTGGTGGAGCCCATCACACCAACACTCACACGTCTCCACTCATGAGTCTACACACAAGAGGGATGATGATTTCGCGCTGGACATGTGGGGGGTACCTTATTACCTATAGGGAAGAAAGGTTATTTTACAGAATATACATTAGAATTCACCACCTATAGATTCCTAATCCTAAACATCGAGGCACTCCACCACTTGGTCGACGGACCAATTAGTTGGATTGGTTGATGGTGATTTAGAACCAGCTAAAACACATTTAAGACTCAGAATCCTTTACTCTTTTCACTGAAAAACCACAACCTCGTAATTTCTGTAATTCATTTTTGTTTATCGAAATATTATTTGCAATTAATTTCAACATTTATGATTAATCAAAGTTTAGAATTTTAGTCAATTAATACAAATCGCAGGACATTTATATTTACCTATTCTTGCTATCTGGATTTTTCTCCAATTCATTTGGCTCTGCATAACCGAATTTAGCCGTTAAATTGTCCAAATATAGCAGGCAAAAGCTCAAAGTCCAAAAGTTCTTTGCTCAGCACGTTACAGTCCCAAAGATCTCAAAAGTACCATAAATCGTGCAAGCATGTATCATCGCCTGTGGGGTCAATAGAGATTTGCGGTCATCGAGTAAGAAGGCAGCATCTGCATCAATCGATCTACATTCCAAACTCCTCCCTATTCTACTGCTCTTTTATAATAAATTTCAGGATAACATGAAACATTTTTAGGCTAAGAAAGACGGTGATTGGCTGGTTGGGGAACGTCCGATTTTTATTCTATGAGGTTCTCATGGATTTTGCTGGTTCATTTTCTCTGTCAGTGTTGCCCTTATGCAACATTGTTGAAGATTTGCTTGTATGTCCCAATTGTTCATTTAGACCAGATTTTACTGACTAAGGTTTGGCAGTCTTCCATGTTCCTATCCTTGACCAAGAACACGGTGAATTGGGGTCGTCAGGAAGTTCACAGAGCCATCCGAGTCTGCGCAGTAGGCATCGCGCTCACGAGACGGTGGCCACTTCTGAACTCCATTTCGGACGCCATATTTTGGTAGGCCCAAATGTCAACTTAAGCGAAACAAACACAAAAGAATAATTAATACAAAGAAATAAAGATTCTAATGTTAAACCCTCACTAATCCCTTTATGTATTAGTATTTTCCTAGCATATAGCGACATTTAAAGCAATAATACTCACCTTTATGATCCAAACAGTAACGCAAACGTCACATAAGCAACATAAATCATGCGATATCCTATTACCACATGTACTACTATTAATATGCGTAAATTTTTTAGTAATTAGAGTTATTTTGCCATGCAAATAGCAATAAGTCCCACGTGTAATTGGTGTATGCAAATGGTTGGTTTAGTTTAACACAACAAACTGTTAGTAAAATTATAATAAGTAGGTTATATAGTTAGTATTTTCATGCAAAATAGAGGAGGTATACAAAATTTGTTCTACCTGCTCCATCATCTCCTTGACCTCGGCGTCGGGGATCATCATGTGGAGTCTGGTCCAGCCCTGGTCCATGGCTCCAGCTGAGTATAGGTGATCTCAGCTGAGGCACCAAACTGTCTCCTCCGGTGCATACATGACGTCAGCAAATGTATATCAACAAAAACAATCTGTAGAAACAGAACTCAGTGAGTGTAAACACTAAATACACCAATACATAGGATAACATCACTTTTCATACATAGGGGCACCAGTGATAAACACGTGCAAAATAAAGGGAAGATTTGGAATTGCAGAGGAGAATATGGGATAATACACATTCAACCTTCGAAATGGAATGAAAATATGAACTTTTGGTGCTAAACTAGCTACCTGAGACTTTGTCACTCCCAATGTCAGACATGAGAGTGAGGCTTCCACATCACAGGGTGTGCAGCTTGGTACCATGCTTGACATTAGCAAGACAATGGCAGCAGCTATCGCAGTTATGCTAAGGTAGAGTATCAAGTGGTCAATGTTGCATACTTTTGTAAAACGTTACCGCCTCACAACCCAAGTTCACATTGATGGATACTTTGCTACAACTGCGTTACATGACTGTCTCTCAGTCAATCAACACTATTCTATACCACCACCCACTGAGGTATTGCTTTGGGACTCATTCATAAGATAATGAATCTGCCTGAAGATGTCTCCATTAGAAGATCCTTCTGTAACAATATTTCTGGTGGATACATATTCTTTCAGCAGATTCCTCACTGTCCTCCCTTCTCCCCTTTGAGTTAGTTTTGTAATTAATTAGATCCCAAGGTATGTGCAAACACGTTTAGATGCTGTTATAGTTGCTGTCACTTAAGTTCTCCCGGATCCCCTCTGCAGGACTCAATGAAGCACAGAAAAAGTACTGGGAATTGATGCCAGTATGTTGATTGGCAACTAACATACTCAGATGTGTTTGGTAGGGGGAGAGTGAGATGCGACTAAAATGGCATAGTGCCACGTAGCTGTGCTGGAAAGCTATTGCTGGGAAAAACATTGCTTACCAATCTGCCACCTGGTGAGGAATGCAGAAAGGTTATGTATCTACAGTGTCATCATTTCCAAAGGTAAGAAGGTTTTGTTCTTGTCCCCTGGCCTTTTTCAGCATGGATAACTCAGTGCAGTTCTGCAGTTGAAAAAGATACGCTTGATCTGCAGTATTTGTCTGCCCTGTCTCCCCTGTCTCTGCTTACCAGTTTGTATATTACACTGTAACAGTTGTCTTGGTTTTAGAAGACCAGCCCCTGTTACTGACTGGAAACAACCACGTTGTACCTCTAGACCTAATAGCAGAGACAGTATAACATTTTTGTTCTACTTGAAAGCGTGCCTTCTGCTGTGTATCCCTAGCAAAATGAAGGGCATGGAAAGCCTGCAGGTTATCAACTTTAATTATTAAAGTTGTGTCAGTTCTACATTGCCATCAAGAGCTCTTCCTGTGCCAGATTAGAAACACGGGTAGAGACAACTCTCAAATAAAGAATGAAATATGTATTTTATTGAGCCCCCAGAATAAGGATGTAAGGTGTATGTTATAGGATTAACAAAATACGTTCTTCGAATTGTTAATCCTTCTCTAAATTCTGATATAGTTCCAGTGAATTTAAAAGGGGATAGCTAAATTAATTTTGAAAAGAACGAACCCTGATCTTATGTGCAGTTATTAACCTATAGCCCTTCTGCCAGCTGTAGCACAATTTCTTGAAAGTTCAGCAGGCAAGCAGCTATCGAACTTCCTGGTGGAACATCATGTTCTTGACGATGCACGAGTGAGCTTTCGCTCCAACAGGAGTACAGCATCCCTCGTCTGTCTTGGATGATCTTTTCATGGCAGACTACTTCACCAACACATTCACCCGGAATTTATTGGATTCATCAGCAGCTGTTGACACAGTTGATCAAAAAATTCATGTCTCCAGACTTGCCAGTTGCATGTTGAGGGGACAGCTCTGCTTTGGCTCCCCTCTTTCTTTTTAGACCGATTCCAGAGTATAATTCTTGACAATTGTAGGTCTTGTTTATGCACTATAAACACCAGAGGTCCTCAAAGATGCATCCTTTCCCCTTACAAGTTTAACATTTATGTTCTACCCTTTGTGCCTTTAATTAGAAGTTTTGGATATACATTTTATACCTGGGCCAATGCTGCCCAAAATACATTTTATCTTAAAAGAATGATTGTAAATCATGATACTAAACGAATGTAACTGGCTGAAAAGAAAATCACTGTGGAATTGAAGTACTAAGCTCTTTTTCTCAACCAAGCTCTAATGTTGAAAGCCTTCGCTTAAAACTAGACTCTAAACTCAAATGTACATTAAGCTCTTGGCTGTTGTCTATTCCTCAACTTTGCATATGTGCAAATGTAAACCCATTCTCCTCTCTGCAGATCAGCTATAGATGCTTTAATAGGTTTATTTCAATGAAAGACTTCAAAACTTCAAAATCAAGCTGCCAGGCTCATGGTGCCAGCGCCTCATTGTATTAAAGTCAGGCCTAATATTGATAGTGATACACTGATTGCCTATTTGTATCCAAATAGGAAAATCTTGTCTCTTGGCAAAGCCAGTAGGTTTCGTGTTGACTGCCACTATTTTGTCTTTGTCAATGTATGTTTTGTCTTGTCATGGTGAGATGAAATCTGGGGGTCAGATGTCTAGCCCTCTGACCCAAGGACTAAGTTCAGTGCACCAACATTGAATGAGAAAGCCGGTTGGGCCACAGCCCTAACAAAAGCCCACTATGCAGTGCTACACCGGCCATGTTTTCAGGTTACTATTAGTTTCTTTAGATGAGCTCAGGGATACAATGGCAATCCAAGTAAATAATGAATAAAACACTCAAAGAAAGCACTCAAAACGGGGATGTGTCATTTAAAATGTTTATATTAAAATCCTACATCAAGTACATAAAATATATATGGTAACCACACAGAATGCAAAAATAAAAGCAGTTCAGCATGTAACAGGCCGTGAAAACTAAATACATGTTTCTAACTGTAGTAACCAAGCTGAGGCACAGATTAGCAACTTGGTTAGATGTTTATTTGGCTACATAAAGGACAGAGCAAAGGGTCCAGCTCTGCCAACAGCTCCAGCAAGAATGCCGCTCATTCCTAGGCAACCATACATTCTAGAGTACATTGACATCAGAGTACATCATCACAGTGCTAAAGAATAGTTACATTACAACATATATTCTCTCCTCCAAAACAAAACAAAAAACAACTTCAAATTAAAACATATTTATGACCTGTACCTTGCAGGCTTAACAATATTCCTAGAACTCCTCTTGGAAGTTACTTGATGCAAAGAAGAACTACCATCGTCAGAAGAAACAGTTGCATCACCATGGACCTTGACCACCCTGTTAAGATTCCACCAATTCCCACCTTCAACCATGACAGCATTACCAAGAATCTTGATAATTTTTACAGGACGACTAAATCCGCTGTCACCTTTTTTTGAATGAACACCACTTTTGATTTTAACAGTATCCCCCAATGCCAGTGAAGTTCTTCTTACACCCTTACGAGAATCAAAACATAACTTTTGCTTGGATTGAGAAACAGACGTATTTTCACTAGCTAAGGACACTGGATAACTAACATCAGATTCAGACCTGACACAGTTCCTCATCCAAGCAGGTCTAAAACTGGTGTTAGGTTTACGCCCTCCCAACAATTCAAAAGGAGATATTTTGGTAACAGAGTGGGGTGTAGTCCTGTAGAACCAAATCATAGCATTGAGTGCCTTGACAATATCCTGACCTCCAGCTCTGGCCCACTTAACACATTCCCCCACTACCCTGTTCATTCTCTCCACCAACCCGTTACTTTGTGGGTGATATAGTGAACTCTTATGGTGCCTCACTCCAGAATCCTTCAAAAAGAACTCAAACTCAGAACTGATAAATTGTTTACCATTGTCTGAAATTAACACCTCAGGAAAACCCTCTCTCATCCAGACTTCTTTGAGAAAATCAATAACAACCTTACTGTTAGCATCTCTGACTAACTTTATCTCTGGCCATTTAGACGTATAATCCATTAGAACAAGGATGAACCGAGACCCCCCTGGAAGAACCTCATAAGGCCCCATGACATCAATTCCCAACATAGACCATGGGCTCTTAGGACACTCAATGGGTATCAATGGTGGAACAGACACTTTTAGGCTTTTATCAGAAGCGCCGCAAACACAACAATTGGAAACTACAGAATCAATTTCAGCGTCCATTCCTGGCCACCAATAGGTGTCCCTGATACGGCGTTTAGTAAGAGACAAGCCCAGATGACCATCATGAGCTCTCTCAATTATAGTTTTTCTAAAAACACTTGGTGGAATAAACCTCTCACCTCTGAGCAAAACTCCATCCTCAATAGAAAGTTCATCCTCAACTTTCCAAAAAGGCTGAAGAGGAAAAGCAAGCATTTTTTCTCTAGGCCACCCCTTTCTGACAAGGGTAGACACTTCACATAACACACAATCAGATTCCACTGCTTGCACCCAATCCTTTTCAGAGGCTAAACTCAAATCAGGTAAATCAAGAGCAGCAACTAGACAATCGACACAGTCTTCATTGGAGAACTCCTCTAGATTCATATCCTCACACTCGCCAGACTTGACAGGAAAACGGGACAAATAATCTGCCCTACTATTCTTTCCACCAGCAAAATGCTGCACCGTGAACTGATATTGCAGTAATTTAGTCACCATACGCATAATTCTTGGAGAACAGCATTTACTTACACTTACACTCAGAATGTTAACTAAGGGTTTATGATCCGTATAAAGCATGAAACGTTTTCTCCAGATATACGGTCTAAACTTCTCGATCATCCATGCACAAGCTAACAACTCCCTTTCGATTACAGAGTATTGAAGCTCTGGAGTTCTCAGTACCCTAGACGCAAAACAAATAGTGTTCTCCTTATTACTATCAACTTGGGTCAAGGTAGCACCAACCCCAACTTGACTCGCATCTACAGTGACACAACAAGGCAAGCTTGGGTCAAAAGGTTTGATAACGGGACCACCACTAAGAGAAGACTTCACCACTTTAAGAGCAAATGCACAATCTTCGCACCAAACAAATTTGATCCCCTTTTTAAGCAGATTGCTTATAGGACGCATTATAGATGCAAAATTTGGTATAAACTGGGAATGGTATTCACACAACCCCAATAATGACTTAACTCCGGCCTTATCTATAGGATCAGGCGCATCCGCAATGGCTTGGAGAAGACCAGGTCTTGGACTGACCCCTTCTTGCGATATGACATGACCCAGGTATTCAACTTTAGAGCATAAAAATTTGCATTTCTCCTCCTTCAGAATCAAACCACGTTTCTTGAACAAGGTCAACACCTTTTCAAGTGCAAGATTATGAGAAGCAATGTCCTTCCCAAAAATCAAAACGTCATCCTGAAACTCAAGGACACCATCAACATTTCTGAGGATGGTGCTCATTATCCTCTGAAAAACTGCTGCCGCAGACGCAAGCCCAAAAGGCATTCGACAGTAACGAAAAGTACCTAGCGGCGAAACAAATGCCGTAAAGTGTCGTGACTCGGGATCAAGTTCCACCTGGTGGTACGCACTGGCTAAATCTAATTTTGGGAAATAACAAACCCCCTTTGTGGAAGAAAACAAGTCATTTATCTTTGGTAGAGGATGGGAATCAACCCATATTTCTTTATTCAAGGACCACAAGTCAACACAGACGCGAAGATCCCCACCCCTCTTCCTTGCCACGACCAATGGAGAAAGCCAAAACGACGAATCTGTGGGTTCAATAATCCCTTTGGCACATAGTCCCTTCAGCATCTTTTCTAAGTCATCCCTTACGCTGAATGGAACTCCTCTAAGTTTGTGCTTGATGGGAAAAGCACCCTCCTTTACTATGATTTTGTGTTGGAATCCTTTTATCTTCCCCAATTCTTTGCTAAATACTTCAGGATATTTGTTTTTCCACTCTGTACCCATATCTTCACAGTCAACAACTAATACTTGTTCCTTTTCACCAGGTTTCAGTATCATGCCGAACAACCCTTGATGAAACCAACCAAGTATATTTAGTCCTTTTACCGCAACGTAAATTTTCCCTTCAATTCTCCTTCCCTTAAATTGTAACACATCTTCAAAGTAACCCATTAGATCTATTTTCCGCCCCTCATACGAAACAGGAGAACGGTCAGGGGAAAATAATGATTGGGAACCTTTCCAAATTTCCTCAAACAAGTTTTGAGTGATCATAGTGATCTTAGCCCCCGAGTCAACTATCAGTTTTACTGTGTGACTTCCTATCTTTTTTTTTTTAAAAAAAACCTTTATTTGTGCATATTAAAAGAACAAATACGGGCCTACAACCACCAGGCCGGCCACAAAACGGTTAAGCACTGAGACAAACATTACATCCCCTGTGCATCAATGGTCAAGATTAGCAACGATTCAGGAGTTATACACTGGAGAGATCCTTGACACCAGGGGAAGGAGAAGTGAAGGTTAATTTTAAGGTTTTCAAAATAATTTTATCGAGGAAAAAGTCAGTAGAGGATAGAACCAAGGAGATTCGAGTCCGCAAGATGGCTTCATCACACGGGAGAGCAGCAGCATCATTAAGAACGGCCATAGAAAATCTCAGACAGTGAGGCGATGCAGTTATATAACAGGATAGTCACATGAGTAAATACGCACCCCTCCAAAGCCGCCCCCACTCAATCCACCCCACACCCGGACCCCGAATCGGAAACAAGGAGAGCGCAGAGACATAGAAGAAAAAGGCCCATAGAACTAAAAAGAAACAGTAAATTACCCCCCCACCCTACACCAATGCGGAGGCTACGGCCTGCCCCCCCCCCCCCAGCATAGTGCCTGTCGCCCAATGAACCCGAAATATAGACAAGAGAGAAAGTAGGAATAAAGGAAAGAAAATAAGAAAACAAAGAAGAAAGCGGGGAGGAGCCCACGTAACCTCGGAGCGCCCGAAGCCACCGGCCAACTACGTCTCCACACACTGAGAACCCACTACACACAGAGGCGGTCGTGTGAAGATAACGTGTCACAACAATATAATGAAGGCAGACAATTCGCGACGAGTGCGCACAACATATGCAGACAGTTCCAGTCCCAGTCCAGCCCATCCGTGAAACCATGGTGATAGAAATCAATCTAGCCCTGGCCCGATCGCGGGCGTAAGATTAGACTAGCCCCCACATGAAGGCCCCGCAGCCCGTGCAGACAAAGACAATATGGCCGCTGGGGAGAAGATGGAGAAGTAGAGTCACAAAATGGCCGCCGATCATCTATTGAGGTCCCCTTGTGCACCATATAAAATCCAGACCTGGCCTGTAAAGTACAGGAGTTCCACATAAAAGAAGCCGTAGGCCACCGTGAACGGTTCCTCGAGGACGTCAGGTGTCGCTCAGCTGGATACTCTTGCGGGCGCGGTGAGGCAGGCAACAACAAAGCAGGCAGCAATGAACGGGGAAACAAAGTGTCCACAATTGAGCAGGAGATCGATTGATCCTGGGTGCCGGGAAAGCCAGATGCAGACACCAGTGTAGCACGGTTATACCCAGTTGTTGCGTCCCCGCAAGAGGACAGAAGCACTGGCAGACCCACGTCTTGTTGAGAACAAACGGGGCGCTCACGACCCGCAGCCGACAGTATGGAGTCGAACCGCTCACTCAGCGTTTGCAAGCCATCACACAATTGCAGACGAAAGTCCCGCAGGGCAGCCAGAACGGAGCCGCATGTCAGCGGAAGCTGCGCCCCCACATCGGCAGCAATCCGGGACGGCACTGTGGAGCTGGAGTCTGGTAGAGGGAGGGCGAAGCGGGCAGCGGGCGAGACCGGAGCATCACCCCCCAGCAGCGAGCAGGCAATCAACGCCATGTTTTACCGCTGAACGGTACAGTGGCCAGGGGGGGGATCGTAACAAGGAGGCAATTCCCCGCAGGTCTGCGCCGCAACAGGTGAAAGCCAACAGTCGCTTCCCCTCCCTCGGACTCTCTTTGCAGCCGACTAGGCAATAGAAGAAGGGGGTCTGCAGCCTTCCACAGCGCGGGCCACAGAGCGGGGCAGGAGACCCGCCACACCGGGGCTTACCCTATAGCTCCAGCCCGTCAGGTGAAAGGTGAAGGAGGTGTCCGGGCGTCTCTCCCCCGGCTCGTCTGGCGACAGTCCGTGGTGTGAGGCGGGATCGGGGCCGCGGGGCTCAGATTTGCGCCGGGGGTCCAGTGACTGCGGAGCTTCCAGGGGGCCGGCCAAGGCCACAATGGAGCAGGGGTCCAGCGCGGAGAACAAAGGCACCAAGAGCTCCGGCATCCGGGCGGGCTCAGACTCCGGGAAAGCGGCGGCGCGGTCAGCGCGTCGTCGCGCACGTTGCACCTCGAAAATCGGCGAGGATAGGAATCAGGATGATAGTCCGAGGCCAAGGGCCGGCGGAGCCGGGCGCTCAAGCGTCTGCTCCGGTCGCCATCTTGGCTCCTCCCCCGTGACTTCCTATCTTGATATCAACAATGGGATCAACACATGAGGAAGGATCACCTTTGACAATGTCTTTAGAAGAATTGAACTCCATTGAATCTAACGCGTTCTCACTTCTAATAACAGAAACGACTTCCAGGTCAGAGTCCCCCTCAGATTCCACACTACAAACAGCAGGTTTACTAACATACTTTTTTTTAAAGCATACTTTAGCGAAGTGTCCCATTTTTTTACAGTAGTTGCACATAACATTAGAGGCAGGACATCGCGAACCCTTAACATGTGGAGGATTTCCACACCTGATACACATATTTTTAGAAATGGCCTTGAAACTAGTACTGCTCTCTGATTTAGTCTTTGCCATTTGATGAACCGGTTGAGTAGTCTTGCTACGACTTTTTGTGGAAATGTTCAAACTGACCGCATTTATGGTGTCCTGTGGTTTGTCATCCAGCTCCTTGAGCGATACTAAAGAAATTTCTATGCTCTTTGCAATTTTTATAATTTCATCCAGTGATGGGTCACCTAGAGTCAAAAGTTTTTGGCGAATGCTCTTGTCCTTGCATTGGCACACGAACTGGTCTCTAATTAACTGATCCGTGAAATTTTCAAACTTGCATTCTGCTGCCAGTCTACGTAGGACAGAAATGTAGTCATCAACATCTTCCGTCTCTGTTTGTTTCCTTTTAAAAAATTTGTGCCTCAACACCATAAGGCTTGGTTGCTTGTCAAACCTAGTTTTTAATTTTATAACAGTTTCCTGGTATTCATCAATTCCATTGAACTGTTCCTGTGTAAGAGCTGGTAAGTGTTTGTGAATTGATCTTCCTTCAAATCCTAAGGAATGGAGAAGGAGACATTTCTTCCTTTCGGAATTGTAACGTAAAGCACCTATAGCTCCTAAGTATGTTTGAAAGGCATCATACCAGATCTCCCACCTAACTGGAGGGTCACCTGGTGATTCCAAAAATGAAGGTGGCGGACTAACCGATTGCATGGTGCACAACTCTGATAATGTTGGAACGTTTGACAGCGAAATGGTGTCTGATAATAGAGAAAAAAATATATAAATGGAAACAAAAATCTTTTTTTTTTTAACTTAAACTAGCACAAGGAATTGTTATGCTAGATTCATTTAAAGCATCAAAATCATCCATCAATTTTGAGTTTTTCTTTTAAACGAAAATTGCATCGACCACCCAACCATTGCAATAAATATAACAAAAAAATGAAAAGCATGAAGACTTAACATACAATTATGATGTGCGTGTAACCGATGGTGATTGCTACATATAGATAAAACTGAGGATTAAGCTGAAATTGATGTGTCACTGACACTGATGACGGACACGCAATCTCCCAAAGGTGTGTGTGTCACCGATGTAAATGACAGTCAATTAAACTAGTTGTTGATTTGTTGTCAGCTAACACAGCAATTATATGCAAATGACACGCATTATAATGTCCATTAATGTGGCACACTTTATGATGTGCATTCGTGGTGTGCGTATCACCGCTGTGAATCCGCTGTGTTCCGCTGAAGAAATAAACTTGTTCTATGCTTTGGTGTGCGTGCCACCGTTTAAGTAGCACGCTTCTTCCCTGAAGCTAAATGAAAGCTTCCCTATCCAAGATGGTGGCTCTCACGTAACGTTTGTTCTCACGCGAGAACGAGGTGACATCAGCTTAAGTGATGTGAAGACAATGGAGGATCGCTGAGCGCGCGAAGGCCGCTGCTGGGATACGGTATGTTTACTAACGAAAAAGGCTTTTCCAGAGTTGTGCGCGAGGCTTCTCTCGCGTTAATGAAGTGTCGGTTGATGTTCAGCGGCCGAAAACAATGTCGACAATAATGATTAGCAGGCAAAGATATGTATACTTTAAGAGTATTGTCTACCACCTCAATAACACGTTGAGTGCTCGAAAAAGAGTGAAAGCGGATGAGAATTTACACGGGCTTTACAGTTTGAACGTATATAAAACAGTACCTTCAGATCGTGAACAAACCAGGCTCCGTTACACTTGCTCCGTTTCACTTGAGATGAAGAAATGGGCTTGAGGTTGAATTGTAGACTCTTACTTGAATTGTAGACTCTTATTTGAAACGTCGAGTCGTTAGGCTCTGTCGAAAATTAGTTGCTCTGCTGAAAATGTGAAACAGCTGCGCTGCGTGGGTTCTTGGATGGAGCCAAAATCGTCGCCAATAAATTTGTAGTAACCAAGCTGAGGCACAGATTAGCAACTTGGTTAGATGTTTATTTGGCTACATGAAGGACAGAGCAAAGGGTCCAGCTCTGCCAACAGCTCCAGCAAGAATGCCGCTCATTCCTAGGCAACCATACATTCTAGAGTACATTGACATCAGAGTACATCATCACAGTGCTAAAGAATAGTTACATTACAACACTAACATTCTTAGCAAGTTTCTGACACCTTAACACCCTGTAGCTATTTCTAAGCGCTTTGCTAAACCTTCAATAGAGCGTTTGATGTTAAAACCTGCTTCAGGAGTTTGTTAGGATGGATCACACAGCACACTTCTGAATAGCTGGCTGTGGTTATTCCTTATCAGAGCTCTGCCATGGAAACAGGGTATGTGTTTTCCGTGGAGAACACCTTCTGCACTGATTATGGAATCAACAATCTCATTGAGGCTGGCTCAGCAATCTGGCATTGGCGTAATTCTGGCATGAAGAATTCTCAGTATCTGTGGTCAAATCCTGGGGTTTATATACTATTTGACCACTGATTTTATCTCAAATTTACAAAACAAAACAGCGTCTGGAGACAATCAATCAATCAAACATTTGTAGAGCTCACTACATACCCGTAGGGGTCTCAAGGCGCTGGGAGGGAGAGGGGGCACTACTGATCGAACAGCCAGGTCTTGAGTAGCCTCCTGAAGGTCAGCAGGTCTTGGGTCTGTCGTAGGCTCAGTGGGAGGGTGTTCCATTTCTTGGCGGCGAGGTGGGAGAAGGATCTCCCGCCGGTGGTTGTTCTTCGGATGCACGGGACGGTGGCGAGTGCGAGGTCGGCGGAGCGGAGCTGGCGGTTGGGGATGTAGAAGGAAAGTCATCTGTTGAGGTAGGCTGGGCCGGTCTTGTGGAGTGCCTTGTGTGCGTGGATGAGGAGCTTGAAGGATATCCTCTTGTTGACGGGCAGCCAGTGCAGGTTTCTCAGGTGGGGGGTGATGTGGCCGTGGCGTGGTACATCGAGGATCAGTCGTGCCGAGGCATTTTGGATGCGTTGCAGTCATTTGATGAGCTTGGTCGGGCCTCCCGCGTAGAGGGCGTTTCCGTAGTCGAGTCTGCTGCTGACGAGGGCTTGGGTGACTGTTCTTCTTGTATCTGTCAGGATCCACCTCTAGATCTTGCGGAGCATGCGGAGGGTGTTGAATCAGGAGGAGGAGACGGCGTTGACTTGTTTGGTCATGGAGAGTGTTGAGTCGAGGATGATTCCCAGGTTGCGTGCGTGGTCGGTGGGTGTCGGGGCTGCCCCCAGTGCCGTCGGCCACCAGGAGTCGTCCCAGGCTGAAGGGTTGGAGCCGAGGATGAGGACCTCCGTTTTGTCCGTGTTCAGCTTCAGTCGGCTGATCTTCATCCAGTCGGCGACGGCCTACATTCCTTCGTGGAGGTTGGCTTTGGCGGTGATGGGGTCCTTGGTGAGGGAGAGGATCAGTTGAGTGTCGTCAGTGTAGGAGATTATGTTGAGGTCGTGCTGTCGGGCGACAATAAAGCTTCTGTAAGATTAAACTAATGTGGCACAAAATTTGTCGGCTCCATCCACATGTTGACATTAAGGACCTAATTCACAAAGGCAAACTTGCACTTTGATGTAAGTTTACAGTTGTTTGCTATTCACACACAACGTTATTTTACCAGTAGTATCTTTATGACTGCAGAGTCTCCACACATAAAAAGATAGGACTGTCCTGTCTTTTTATGTGCAGAGACTCAACAGTCATAAAGATATTACTAGTATAAAACCTTTGTGAAGCGCAAACAATTGTAAACCTACACCAAAGTGTAAGTTTACATTTGTGAAACAGGCTCTAAGCCTCCATCTTTGTAAACAATAAGCTTACGCTGTGAGAGACCATCTTGTAATCGCTGCACCATTAATGTAAACAAAAAACATGCCAGTCTACAGGGTTGTTGGCCATGATTATATCAGCAGTTTTTGCATGCGCTTGAGGAACTTTACACTGTGTAAGAGAGATGAAGGAAAGGATAACTGCACTCAAGGAACAAAAACAGACAGCCTAAATAAGAATTGTCATGGAGTTCACAGCCCAGTGCTGTCCGGCCATCATCAATCAAAATAAAATATCTAAAAGTAAAAAACTTTTTTGTCTTAAGCACTCATTGCTTTAGTAGCCCCTGGTACTGAAGGGAACATTTTGTAAGCGTATGTGCACCTTGTGAAACGGCAAAATTCCACCACTCACTGTGAAGTTATCCAGTGGCTGAAGTGGGAGGTCCCATTCCCCAGTGCTGTATTCTGTAGCGGGCTGAAGAAAAATGGCTGAAAGCCCCTATAAGTAAGCATAATATATGTGTAATTTAAGTAAAACCGAAAGGTCTTGCCTAATGCCAGACCTAAATATACCTGTGAGTCGGGAGACCAGTGGATCCCCCAGCACCCCAAATTGAGCAGAACCTGTATAAGCACAGGCAAGGTACAAATTTAAAGGTTTTCATATACAGTGCTTCACTACATACAGAAATGTAAACCTTTGTTGCTGAGCAAGCTGATCAGAACTCCTCGCAGGCCAGGCATGGAATCGATGCGATTCACATCATATACGTGCACAACTTGAATGCATGGTTAGCATAGGCAAACAATGACTGCAGTAGTTATAGTTACAATATGGCAAAACATTTACGTTCTCGCATGTTTATGGTGTAAACCCTGCAAAGAGTAAGTCTGTTCTCTGACAAAAGTTACAGAGACTAGGCGTTGGGTGATTACTTCCGGTATAGGGTATTCAGTCATTACTGCATGAGGTTACCTGGCATTCAGTCGCTCACTCTTGACTTCTGTCCGGGCACCTAACATGGAAATAAAACTGCTGTCATGGAAATCCCAAAGTGTATCCACTCTTCCATTAAATGGCATGTGGACTCTGAGGCAAGGCAAATTCAACAAGATGATGGACGGAGTGCTGAAACGTTTCAACCACTAACCACAGTCGACTCTAAGGCAAGGCACAGTGTCAATTATTATTTTCGTGGCTTGAAATGTGCACCATTCTCAGGACAGAGGGTTCCTGTACAGTGCAATTCTACCTGCCACAAATCATGTAACATCTTTGGAGAGAACCAGTCTGTCAAGGAGAAGAAGAGTTGTTCTCTCACTCTTTTTTAAGAGAGGCCTAGATAGCCATGTTAAGCTTGTACCTTAGTGGTGTCTTTCAGCGGTTTGATTAGACTTGTGGTATTGATCTTTTAGTGCAATTCAATTAGGGTTAGAGTGCTCTCTAGAAGAAATAAAACAATTTCATACAATGAGATTGCAAGTGACTTATTGCTAGTGCTTGCTGTCATTATGTATGGCAAGTTAATTACTATTGTCCAGAATTTGTCTTTTACTATAAATCTATTTCCTTGTATCCTTGGGGTACCCAGATCACACTTATTTCTCTCAATGCAAACTTTTCCAGGGATGCATCAGTTAAAAAGGTGAAAGAAACAATAATGGGAAAGTAATGTAAATGTGCTTTAGCTCTGTATCAAAGGCACCAGTGGGGCATTATTCCTGATATAAATGTTCATTTTGAACACACTGACATTCATGGAGGATGAAAACTAAGGGGCAGATTTAAAAGCCCCTTGCATGACTTTTGCGCTGGAGTTGCGTCACTTTTTTGACGCAACAGCGGCGCAAACAATGCGGTCTATTTACAATATGATGCATCTAGGGAGATGCGTCACGTTGTAAAGTCCTGCGTCACATTATATCTGTGTCAGGTATAATGTATGCAGGGTGGGCGTTCCCACGCAGGAAGGCCTCGTAAAAGTGACTCAGTGAAATCTACAAGATTTCACGGTGCCACTTTTAGGACGCCACTGCGTCAAAACCTTACACCTGCTTCAAGCAGGCGTAAGTACTTACGCAGTTTAGTGGGAATAGGCCTCAACATGCAATGCTGGAGTTGCATCGTGCTTGCGACACGACTCCAGCAATGCGTGACTTTTCCGCCAACAGATGCGTCAGAATTTCTGGCGCATCTGTCAATCCTTGCGCCATAGTGCGCCGTATTGTAAATATGGCGCATCTATGGTGGCACAAGGGTTTCTAAGGGTGGCGCAGGGAAAGTGACACACATCTGTACAGATGTGTCACTTTCTTGTAAATCTGCCCCTTAATTTGTGTTTCATCACTGTTGAGACAGAAAAGTCCTCTGCATGGTAATGGACATATACCCCTTCACTGGGTGCCCAACTTTACCGATGTCCTGATCCCTAATGCTGCTTATGCTGCTTTTTGTTGTCATAGGCAAACACAGATCGTGATTGTATGCCATGATATGACATAGGCGTGTATCAAGGATTGCGTCTTGTTGGACCTGAAGGTACACCCCTCATTGTGGTGGAAGGCTACTGCCTTCACCAGGAGTTACGTAGCACATGTGTGGTGTTGGCAGCATACCATGTAGTGATCAGTAGGCATGAACAACCTGTGTCACTGAAGTGAGGCCTACGTGACCACTCACCTTTGTAAAGTTTCCCTGCTGTGTGCTTAAGTCATCCTTGGCCTACACCAGTTAAATGTGAAGCACTGTGCAGTGCAGGAGTGTTGACTCTGCACTGGTTGTATATGTGCTTGGGAAGTATACAGTACAGGAATAGAGCAGTGTTTCAATGCGTGATTGGTGAGTGCATGCATTGGTTGTATGTTTACTTGCGAGGAATACATTACATGAGAGATGTAGTGCAGTGCAGCGCGTACATGGTAAATGTTTGTGCTAGCAGTGTGTATGCTTGCAAGTGGCACACCATGGCAAAATATACAGAAAGACTACTGTACTGAGAAGTGCGCAGAGTGAATGTGTGTGCTGAATGTATGGGAGCCTGGGTGGCACAATGCATGGAGGTAACAGTACTGGTTAGTGCGTGTGCTGTGTGCATCTACTTAGTGCAAGTGTGCCTGTAATTGTACACTGCATAGAGGACATTGGGTTCCATTTTGAGAAAGCCTGCCTGGTGAAGACATAAGGAGGTAGAGGAATCCCCCAGACGGATTTGTGTATTGCTGTATTCCTGTGGGCAAGGTGAGACATACTGGAGTGGGACACACTGGAGTCCCATGTACACTTCAAAGGGTGCTTTTTAATTCAGTGATAGAGCACAAGGAAAGGTCCTAGACACATCTCAGGAAGGATATGAGCTGATAAGGAAATCATAAAGAGTAGGGGTATTAGTCCAGGATTAAACGTTTGATGTACATATCACTGTAGTGGGCATCCAGGTGTGAACTCTAGTCACTCCAGCAGCCTGTGTTGTGGGACTATCAGCTTCGGAGTCTCTCCTGCTGTGACAGACAGCCTTACAAGAGGAAGAGGGAGAAGAGAAGTGTCTTTAACAGGAACATAAAACTTCAAAGACCCAGACCCTCAATCACCTTTAGTATTTGGAAATGGTCTATAGGAAATGGAGGTTAAGACCCCCAAAATGTGTCATCTGCAAAGCAGCCAATTTGTGTGAGAAGGGGAAGCTCTGTAAGACGTCTGCCTGTGACCAGGACTGGGAACCAGGGCCTGCTAGTCTCCCTGCTGGGAGAGGGGACATTACCCAGTTAAACCAGGACCACCTGCTCTACAGCATGGAGCACCAATGCCTGCCTGTCTGAGGAACAGGAGAGCGTTGAAGGAGCGAGGTCCAGTTGGGAGCCAGCCAATTGGACTCTCGGTGCGAGGTGTGAGGAGACTGCTGCTGTGCCGATCAAGTCCTTGTCTTATGCAGATTCAAGTCAGCGACCCATGATGCCAAGAGAGGGCCGCTGTAAAGATAGCCATGAGCTACCCCTGCGTGGGGTAAGTGAAACCTGTGCAGTGCCGGTTGCAGCGACCCCGTAAGCCAGGAAGGGCTGCAGTAGAAGTTATTGTCGCATACTGTGGGCCAAAGTCTGTGTGCAGCCTAGCAGGTACTCCATGTGCCAGGAGGGGCCACCATGGTACGGACTACAGTGCGGTGAGGGCCGTACCTTGGCCAGTAGTGTTGCAGCAACCCCGTATGCTAGGAGGGGCTGACGAAATCAAGATTGCTGTTAGGATAGGGCCATCACCCAAGAACTGTGAAGTAGAGTGACCCGTAGATCACAAGGAAGCTTCGAGGATTGCACCTGAATTGCTCATGAGAACTGAGGAGGACGCCGTGGGTGCATCGCCACATCACTGGGAACCCGAACTGGAGTATCAGAATCCAACCTCACCCACCCCTTGTTGGAGAGCGCAGAACTTACCGTGCAGGAGGAGCACCGGAGCACCCCTGATCGCTGCTGGAGCCGGCCACCCAAGCTCGAATATAGCATGTTACAACCTATGCTATTACATTGCGTGCTTTTACAATGCAGTCATTACAACGACCGTTTTGGTAGTACACGATACCTTTACATCGCAAGTCCTTAGAACGACTCGCAGTTGGGGGTGCGCTGGACATAAGAATAGTATTATTTACTATTCCTACTCCAGTTTGCACTACAGCATGGAAGGTGCTGGATTTCATATCCAATACCTTAGTGTGAGAAATTAGCCTGGTATATGCTGTCCACTAATTAAAGTGGGCACCTTGCACCAGTTCAAACGACCCTTATTGATGATTAGGTTAAAGACAACCTTTATTGAAAGCTATCCTAGTGGTAGCTATGGAGAGCAGCCTTCAGGCTAATTCTCGAAGGAACGTAAAGCAGCTTGGTTTACCAGATTATAACCTCCTGAATGACCAAATGAAAGGAGGACCACACATGGAATCTATAATATATATGTATTTACTACTAAACACTCTCTACTAACCTCTTTATGAGATTAGAGAGCAAGGTACACAATATGAAAGAACTAGAACGACAGTAAATAGCACAATACACAGCGGGCTCCAGGGGGAGACCGAACCATATACTAAGAAAGTGGTATAACAACCATGACTTGACTAGACACAGTGCCTAGAGCACGTAGAATCGCTGGGACCCCAAGGAACCACCCAAGGTAGTGACACAGGGGACCCATGGAGGACGGGTGCAGAGTGAGAACACAGACGTGAGCTCCGTACAACTCTATGGGAAAGTCGCAATTGGAATTTTAAAGATTAAGGACACTTAGGAGAGAACTTCAAGCAAACCCTTTGGAACATAGAAGGTTCTAAGGTCAGCACCCTTGAGAGTACTGAGGTACCCGTGTTACCTATCCCAGAGGAGCCAGGTGCATAGGGTTCAAGTGGTGTCGGAAACGCTTGTTGATTTTTATGGTGTGATGCGAAGAAGTGCTGCTGCCGGGAAGATGAAAAGTGTCCAGTGTGATCCAATCCTGGATTGGAGCTGAGAAGAACCTGAAAGCAGAGGGGACAGAGTCTGGGTCATTTCACAGTGACCAGGGGCATGATAGACGAATGCCCACCGATGTCGGGTGTTTCAGGTGAGAAGAGGTGAAGCCACGGGGACCAGGAGATGTAGACGACAACTAAAGTCCGGAGGTGAGCTGTCCCACGAAGGATGTCGAGTGCTGGGGGGTCAATATCCGGATTGAACACCAACAAGCCTTGGCAACTGCAACCCATGCGGTCAGAGGAAAGATGCTTTGGTGAGGACCAGCAAGGTCCTGGGGACTCTCTAAGCGGTGGAGAGTCAGGGCACATCTGGAGCAATCAGGAAAGCCCACTGAAAGTTAAAGTTACCTTCACAGGGACCCACAGGCCAACGGACTAGGGATCTCGTAGGGACCTCGAGCTGAATCACAAAATACCAGCCCACGGAACACTCGTGGAGTGTAGGCCGGAACTCTTTGGAGGAATTACTGCTCGAGGTCAGGACTACAAGTAGCCCTAAGCACAGCCTCATGGATCACCAAAAAGCATATGCTGCTGCAAATCGACACAGTGCACAGGGGTACGGGTTGCACGGTCCCCACAAGGGATGCGGGTCTCAGGATTGCTGAGAGCACTGGCCAACCTCGGGGACACTTGGGAACCCACCTCCTGTGTTGCAGAAATCTTCGGAGTCCTCAGGAGCTCGGGAGATGCAAACCGGTCAGATGCGTTTAAGGTGCCTGCATTGCAGGGGAGTAACTTCTGTACTCCAAGGGAGATTCTTCCGTCATCCAGCATAGTGCAGATCGTCGAAGTACTTGATTTCTGTAGCAGAGTTTCGTCCAGGTAAAAATCTAAAGTCATGTAGTCAGGGGTTCCTACTTTATACCCAAGGAAGGGGTGGGACAAACTCTGGGGACCCACCTATGGGAGGGTCAAGACAGAGGGGTAGCTACACTCATGTCCTTTGTCCAGTTTCGTGCCAGAGCAGGAGCAACTGAAACCTATTGTCCAGCCTTTCCCTGCCGGAGTTTCGTCCTGCAGCATGAGGGCAGACTCGTGTCTGTGGCTGGCAGCATCCATTTTGTGATGCCTGGTTCAGTAAAGCTGGTACCGGGTGTACCGGTGTTGTCATATTTCTCCCTCTAGTATGGTGGAATCATACCTCCCACACCAGTTACTAGTCTGGAGGTATTATCCCAAGGTGTTTGACACCAAACACGACATGTTTGCATGCAGCCGTTTTAAAGTTAGCATTTACCGCGGAGTTATAATGCACTTAAGTATATATGGTTGGCTGCGTCACAAACAACCCCGGAATATAGGTTCCGAAGGCTGCAGAGGGGCTCTGCTCATGCAGGAGCACCCTCCGACATAAAACCCAGCACCCTGCCTTCAGGATTGATAAGGCTTGCCATAGGGGTGACTGATAGGGTTATATGTGCAGTGATATAGGATATATATAGTGAACCTATATCTAAGTAAGGGGTGCATGCACCACCTTACACAGGCTGCTGTAGCAGACCTGTTGTGTCATTTTGAATGGTCTCCCAGTGGTGGCATATTACATACAGCAGCCCCTGAGAGGCCTCTGGGGTACCCATGCCCTGGGTACATAGTATACCATATACTAGGGTCTGATAAGGGTACCCCAGTATCCAATCTGGAGTGTACCTAAAGTACATGCAATCAATTTAGAGGAGAAGGCAGCTAGACTGGGGTCCTGGGTAGCAGGATCCCAGTTAATCAAAGTCGAAAACAGTGAAACATCAGCAAAAAGTGCGGGTATCTATAAGAAGCAGATCCTACTTGCCTACACTTAGCGCCCCCCTACAGCAAGTCGTTCTAATAACTTGCGATGTAAAGATATCGCGTACTAACAAAGCGGTCGTTGTAACGACCGTGTTGTAAAAGTACTGCGATGTTATGACAGCGTTGTAAACTCTGTGTCCCCATAAGCTTGAGTGCAGGGTGCTGCCATGCCTCCCACGTACAGCCGACTCTCCAAACAGGACCAGAGCATTGTGATTCCCTGCGGACAGGGGCACCCCTGGAGACGTAGCTATCTTCCTCACTGCTAGAGAGGGTAAGACTGGTTACGGGTATAGCGGACTCCAGGGGACTTGCTGTTAAGGGCACTGCAGCACCAAGAAACTTTTGACTATTTTTTATGTGTATGAGTTAACTTTTGAGTTAAGGCCTACTAGTGGGCATTCCCTGAATGCGGACACCAGTGACTGGGGAATAACCCCAGCCACATTACGAAACATGGGTGGGACAGGGATTTGCCGGCAAAACACTAGAGCCCCGACCTCAAGGGGAAATGTATTAATGTTTATATATGTTGTATCATTGCTTTCAAAGCATAGAGTTAGAAATAAAATACTTCTTTCTATTGCAAAAATAACTATTTGATTAGAGATTGATTTATTGCCACTGCTGTGCGCTCTTTGAGTTATGTGTCATGTTCAATAACCTGTATTCACACTTCCCTCCCCCGGGGGAGGCTTTGACTGCTCGGCCACAGCTACCACTGACAGTCAAGTGCAGAAGGGGTACTTGGCCCAGTTGCTCAGGATCTATAGTAGGTTAGGTCCCGGGACATCAGGAGTAAAAGGCCTCAACCACCACGGTTGGGCCCAGTAACCCCTGCATGCCCCTAGCCCTCTGAGAGGGGTTCGGACAAGAACATTGAGTTTCTAACGCCTGATCAAAATGTATAGGATATGTGCATGAAATGCATAATCTTTGCATGTGTGTGATACACAGTATTTATTTTTAAATTCTATACTAGTTGATGTGTATAGATTTTATGATTATTTGGCGTGACATATATCATGTTGTTTTGTTATGTAGAGTGTAGAAGATGTGCGTGTAATAATATTTTGGAACTTATGTAAGATATTCTTCAGTCAATAGTAAAGAAGAGGAAGGGAAGTTTGTATAGCTGGCCAGGGAGCAGGCAGCAAAGACTCTGAGCTCCTAGCTGCCCTCTGATAAATCCTTAAAAATCATCCTGTCTTTAATCGTGGAGAATTGAGGGCACTCAGCGGTTCCCCCAGACAATACGCTGACTTGTTCCACTGTCTGAGCATTTACTGGTCCTCATCTCCTTAGTGTAGTGATCCTGGAAAGACCCCTACCACAAGCAGGGCCTGACAAATAGGCCTGGGAGCCAAAATATAGTGGTCCCCATTAGCGAATAAGCCTACTTTTTTAAATATGCTTTTTATTGATATTATCTTAGGAAATAAACAAAAAGATATAGACATATGGTAATGTAATCGCTAAATTACTTGACAATACAGATCAAATATATAGAAAAATAGACAAATACATCATTACAATTACCACCAATATACACAAGAATCAAATCAAACAGAGGGCCCTAAGCACAGAAAAGTAAAAATGACTAAAGGACCTAAGAGTCAACATTGGATCTTATTGACCACCTTTCTCCATGGCCCCCCCATATATGTAGGTATTTTTTCCCAGAACGAATTCCTCTAGTCTTAGCTAGAGCCATCTCTCTTTCATATATTTCTCTCAGAGCTACCCATTACTCTGATGCCCTGATGGTGTTGTAGATATCCATGCCCGCGCAATACAAAGTCAGACTGTGACTATGATAATGGAGAAAAGGGATCTTAAACCCGGGTTTGGTACCAGCTTCTACCCAAGCATGAATTCCCGTTCCGTTAATTGAAGATCCAAGCCTAAACGGCTTACAGCTATCTGACCCACTTTTTTCTAGAACAAACTCAATCCTGGGCAGGTGGCAAACATATGTAAGCTATCTGCAGCAACCAGCCCGCATTTAGGGCATACGCCTTAGCCCCTAAATCTCTTTCCTTATTCCAAGTCCAGTGAATTATTCGGTCAGGGTAGAATATAACATGCATATGGTTCGGAATTGCTGCAGTTTTAAGCTAATAGAGTGTACTGCTCGTCTAAAGTTCTTAGTGCGTCATTGATATCCGAGGGAATAATATCCTTTGACAGTAATTTACTCCATTTAGATGCTAAATTTGGAATGTCGTGGATTCTATATTGACAGAATATCGGATAGCCACTGCTAATAGATGACTTCTGGGAGGCAGAGTGTGAGCATGTCATCAAATCAGATTCCTCAAGTACCCTTATACCCTTCTGCCCCCCCCCCCCACCAAAAATCTCTAACCTGTAAAAACATCAGCTGATGGAGGCCAAATAGCATCTGCAGATCTTTAAATGCTCGAAACGCATTCGTGTTATTTAAGTGCCCAAGCTTACTAATCCCATTATCTGCCCATGATCTACCTACGCTGTCATGAAATATGTCTGGAAGCGATGGGTTTCCCCATAGCGGGAAACTAGTATGGATAAGAGGGAGGGAGCATTTGGATATTATTTACCACCATATGTAAATGATATCCCTGACTGTCTTACAATGTACTCTTTTGAAATAATTATGGTTGTTAGTTCTATACAAAAACAGCGAATAAGCCTACATGTGCAAATCAGCGCAGTTTTGAACTTGTACAGACACCCATGTAAGAAACGGGATCATTATTTGGGGTGGGTAACTACCTACAGCAAGGAATAATCAGAACCCCAGTCAGGCTGATTCCACAAAGTAACTAATTTAACCATAGACCAAACCGGTGGTAGCTATGGCACAGAGCAAACAGGCTTAACGTATGGCAGTGTGTGAAGTATTTATGCAGTACCAAAAAAGTAATAAAGTCAAAAAATGCAAAACATTACTAATCCCAAACCAAATTTGAAAAATAGAGTAAAATGTAATAAAAAATGAAAGCAAAATAACAAAAATACAATAAAGGAAACCAGAAATATGATTTTTTAAAGGTTTAAGTAGGAAGCACCAGAAAGTACACAGTGTTACTAATCTCAGTAGACTGGGACCTAGGTGCAATTTGAGGATGATCACAAAGGAGCACAGGTCAGAAACATCAACCAGGTTCATCCTGGTCAAAGATTTTCATTCTGACTTAGTCCTTTAATACCAATCCATCAAAGAAGTAGCCTTCTAAAGCTCACATGACCCCAGCAGGGGCCCTTAGAGATTATCAGGGTGTCAGGCAGAGGCTAACTGCAGGGTCAAGTCCAGGTCCAGATGCTGCTGAGCAGTTGCAGACAATACCACCTGTAGCTTGTTGTATTCCTGCAGCTTGAACAGGAGGTCATCCTTATGACCTTGAAATCCACTTCCTTGTCCTGGGTACAAGACTGAGCAGGTCCAGTGCTCCTTGGCTCCTCTGAGGTCTCAGACTGCAATTGTAATCCTCTTCTGATCGCCCAGTAGTGTTCTGAACTGCATGCCTGGAAATGCCACTTGTTTGACTGGAAACAGCTAGTGAGTGGGAATGACTCCTTGTTGGCTTTAGGACTCAGTGCACTTTACCACTGCTAAGCAGTGCTAAAGTGCTTGCGCTCACTGCTTTAAACATGGTAAAATTGGCTTACACCAAATTGGCACACTTAATTTACTTATAAGACCCTAGTAAAGTGGTAGTTCTTGTACCAAGGCCTGTAAATTGAATGCTACTAGTGGGACTATAACACATATTGTTCCACCCACTTAAGTAGCCCTTTTACAAACATGCCTTAGGGCTGCCATAGCACCCTGGGTGCAGTTTTAAACTGCCATTACGACCTGGCAAAATAAACCTTTTGTTTATTTATTTATTTTTGCAGTTTTATATAGCACAAATTCAATCCAAAGGTATTGGAGCACTTTACATGAGCACCAGTTACATTACACAAGGACACATTCATTTTTGGTGAGCAGGGGGAGATTAAGTGATTTTCCCAGAATCACAGGCTGTTGAGCCGACGTCGAGACTCGAACTCGGATCCTCCAGCTCCAAAGATTGCAGCTCTGGCTGTTACGCCACAGCATAAACCTACCTTTTTAATACATATGTCACACCTGTGGTAGGCCCTAAACAGCACAGAGGGCAAAGTGCAATGTACTTAAAAAGTTGGACATGTACTTTTATCTTTTACATGTCCTGATAGTGAAAAACTCTTAATTTCATTTTTCACTACTGCATGGCCTAACTCTCTCAGTGGAAAATGTTGGGTTAAATTATTACATTTAATACGTGATAACATTTGCTTGGGAACAAGTAGAAATGTCATTGGTCTCTAGAGAATTGTAATTTAAAATCCTCTTTGATGTGAATGTCTGATTTCAAGTCACAATACTGAAAATGCCACTTTTAGAAAGTTAGCCTTTTCTTGTCCTAACCGGTTGGTGCCTGCAGTCTTTGTCCTGGGTCACATGACTAGATGTAGTTGGCAGTTGGTCTTTGTGTATTCCTTCCTGACAGCATCACAAAGGGGGGGCTGGGTGTTGGCAGGAAGAGCCATCCTAAGAAGATGGGTGGGGGCGGAGCTGTCACCTACCACACTTGTACTTCAATGGGGGCTGCCTCCGGCACTCACAAAGAACTTCAGAGTTGCCTTTTGTCACTGCAGACATCTTGGGGCCCAGGCAGGGGAAGGAAGGAAACTCCAAAGACAGGTATGAGGGTAACTTTCTCCCACTTCAAAGCTGTCATCAGATATAAATGATGGACCCTGAGACCCACATGTGGATTCTACAGAAGAAGTACTGCCCTGCTGCTTGAGGAGTGCCCTGCTGCTCGAGGCCTGCTCTGCTCTCTAAGAGGGACGACTGGACCTACTCTCTTCATCCCTCTTGTTCTGAGTTACATGGTGACAACAAGCTCCAGAGGCCTCCCTGTAACTGCCCAACTGACCTGCTGCACTGGACCCTCAACTGGACCTGCCTAAGCCCTGCTGACCTCTGCTGGAGTGAGTTCCAGATCATCATCAGGCGCCTCCCCAGGTCCCAGAACTTCGTCTGATATCAGTTGAGCTCCTCCTGTTAAGAAAAGGAGAAAGCCTGACATTTCTGGCTGTTTGAGGCTGTGAACAGGCACATACATGCCGAGATCTCGCTCCCTACAAACACAGCTAACGAGACGTTTCGGTGGACCTGACTCTTTGCACCACAGTGACCACCAGTGATGAGTGTCGTTTTGTGCCTTTAGGCACAATACTTAACTACATTTTTGAAATTGCAGATCTCCAGTTTTTTTGTCATTTTAGTGTTAAATAATTTATTACATTTTACTCTCTTTTGTTCTAACTTGGTGTGGTATTTTCCTTGTGATGTGTTTTCGCATTATTACTGATAGTGCGCTGCATAAATACTTTACACATTATCTCCAAGTTAAACCTGACTGCTTTTTTGCCAAACTACTAGGGGGTTAAGCACAGGTTAATTTAGTGACTGTTGTGGTTCACCCTGACAACGATTGTGGTTGTTGTTTGAGAAGGGCTCCCCTAAACCAATAATCCAATTTCTCACACATTTTTTTACACTTCTTCAGTCAGGCTCCACTGGTAGGCCCGATACCATGTTTTACCTTTTCACTATAGCGGATACGACAACGGGTGCTGCAGTCCACTTGTGACATTTAACTTACCGGTCCTGCATACACTTTGTACCATATACTAGGGACTTGTAGGTAAGGTATGTAGGCCAATTAGTAGTATATCAGTTTCATCATTTTGGAAGGAGGAACACCGGCATTTTACAGCTTGTTAGCAGGTTTAAAGTACATAGAGTTCTAAAGCCTGTAAAATATTGGGTCCAGCAAAAGGTGAAAAATCTGAGGTGACTATGCAGAAAAGGCAGATTTCCTACAATGATGTATGGGTGTTTTGCAAGGTATGGGAAACTGCATGCATTTGTGTTTGCTGGCTGGTAAGATCAGTAAAAAGAAAGTTGCACTGGGGCATAAAACAGGCCCACCGTAGCCAAAAAAGAGTCCCACACTCTGCTAGACTAGCCCTTCTGGCACTGTCAGATTCAGTTAAAGGCCAGCCTGACCCTGAAAACAAGACCTGCACCTAAGGAGGCTGCTACTGGTGCTCCCTAGATGGCTGATTCTTTTAGCTTGGAGGTGTTTCTCCCTGTGCAGACCCAATGACACACATAGCACAGGTATGACCAATGTCATTGACCCTGCTAGGATTGAATCAAGGGGGCTTCCAAGATCAAGTAGGTGAGAGAACAACTCGGCTTGTGGGGTGGCAAAATTATGTAGAATACGTAGAACAAAGTCTTATTGATGTAACGTGTAATGATCTTCTTTTCTTGATATTACTAAATGTAATAACCAGTTATTGTCTCGCAGTCAAGACAAGAAGTATATCTGGAAAGTGAAAGCTTTATTTTTTTTAAAGTGCTGTGTTAGTAGGAGCCTTATTCTTCTGTAGATACTTTTGAATGTCATTTCATCGTCAGTATATTGAGCCCATTGTCTTTTACCAAGTTTTGGAGACACTTCCAGGTTGCACACATAAAGAACAGGTTCATTAGGGGCTTTGACTGCGGCAGTTGTGAAGCTAAAACAACTTTGCTCCTTTCCTCCTGCTTATAGTGAGCAGCAGTCTGAAGACGTGTCATTTGTCATGTTTGAATGCTTTGTTTGTTGCCTTTTATGTTTGTTTTTATATGTTGTACATATTTATGGTATTGCAGCCCTGGAGAAGACCATTGTCATGGACGAAACGCATTGGCTGTCTTTACTGCATACATGTGATGCTTTTTAAAAAAGAAAAGAAAGACAAAAATTATATTCATGATTCGGGTTATAGTTGTGGTGCATCTCTATAATTTACTCTGTTATTTGTAACCTATTCGGTTTATGCACCTTGGCAGCAGGTGGTGCCTGTAGTGTGTGCACAGAAATTGCATATATATGCGTAGAACTGTACTCTTGGACCATGGGTCAGGTGCAGTCTTTATGGTCCGCTGCTTTTTGCTCTACTGAAACTAAAACTCACATTACATTGAGAATGTGCGTTTCCCCATCCTGTCTTAAGATGGCACCCATTGTCTGTGGTTCTGAAGAAAGAATGAGAGCAGTACTTTCAGGTGAGGTTGGAGACAGGCAGGATAAAAGGCCATTTATGAGCGTCTCTGTGGTTGGCTGCAGCTATCTCGCATTCGTGCAGTTCACACTCAACCTTACTTCAAAGTGCATCTTTGTTGTTTGTATCAGTCCTTCAGGATTTCCTTAGATTGTTAGATAGCTCTTGTGTCTTGTCTGTCTCTTCTCCATTTATTTTAGTCTTGCCAAAAACCTTCACACATGGTATTCCTGTCAACAAATGATTACATGACTGAAGGGCTTGTTATTTTTGTCAGTCTGACGTGTCTCAATATTTTACCTTTTTTCTCCATTGTCCTTATATACAGGCCACCAGCTTCAATGTCTATCACCCCTCATATTTCCTTAGTGGTTTACCAATTTCCCTTGTTTCCTGAGGCTCGCGTAGTAGTCCAGGGTACATATCACTCCAGGTTCTGAGAGGTATATACTCTTTTTACATCTCAGATTATCCGCAGTGTGGAAAACCTGTTGTCTTAGCAAACAATTATGTTCTTCTTCTGCTGCTTGATGTCTGCTGGTTGGTGTTTACTGCTCTTCTGGGGGTGCCACCAATTTTAACACTGTCTTTCTTTGGAACCTGTCATCTTTAAAGCTAACCCAGATATCGATTCCATTGATTATAGTCTATGGACTCACAGTCCTCACCGACCTGAAGTCAGAGTTCCTGTGCATTTACCTTACTTGTCACACACTTGACCTAAAAAAAAATTCAACCAACACTACTTTGAATGGTATGGACTGCTGCGCCATTGCCTGGTCAGGCCACAGTCATTCATATGCTCCTTCACATGACTATACCCTCAACCAACCCCAGTGTGAAATGTCTCATTGTCACTGAAGCTTAGAGTAATTGTAATTGTGGTCATTTATTGGCAGCGCTCGAGGATTTTATCTTTACAGTCTTTTCTGCCATCACTGACACCACCAACTCCATTGCTGCAGAGAAAACCATTATTCCTAGGCGTTCTACCACATCTCGCCGGACCTGAAATCGCTCAACTGGCTTCCTTTTGAGGCAAGGATCCAGCTAAAAATTGCATGTATGACCCATAGAGCACTACACTTCAATACCCCACTTTACCTGTCAAATAAGCTGGAACTCTCTGGTGGCTCCCGGCCCTCAAGGAGCACTAGTACTCTGCTGCTTAAGCCAAATAAAAATTAAAAACTTAAAACCTACAGTCGTACATTCTCTGGCATTGCCCAGAGAATCTGGAACTCCCTACCCGTGGACACAAGACTGATTCCCTCAACACTTGCCTTCAAAAGGGAAGTTAAAGCTCTAATAATGAACACTGCGCTGAACTAGATGCTTTCTCCTCTTGCCTCGATCCTGTTCAGCTGTTTTACCTACATCTCATTTGTTGAGGCCCATTGTCGCCCGCCATAATGTCCTTACCTGTTCTTGTTGTTTTTGCCTTACGTGTTTACTTTTATCCCTCAGCTATCTTACAATGTCTTCAACAACCGTATGTAAAGCGCTCTGATACCCGTTGGGTCATGTTCGCGCTATACAAAACTTTAAATAAATAAATAAATAAGTACTTGTTTTCACCCATGCCAGCGATCTTCTAGCCAGCTTGTTAAAAAAGTAGGTGCATTTGGTCTAAAAGCGACTGCCATGTCAGTACTCCCTTCTGGTACCACATTATAAATGTGCTATGTGCTTTGCTCAGGCTACATACTACCAGTCTGGGACTAAGTTGGCTACAGACTCTACCAAGGAGGTTGTATGTCAGAATATCATTAGAAAGGAACATTGTTATTGTTTTAGTTTGAGTTTATTTAGAACAATGAACAGCACACACTAATTGACATAAGCAAAAACAATCAAATAGGACAAGAGAGAAAAGTATAAAATACAATACATAGCAAGTAAAATCCTATTGAAATATATATAAGAGTATGGCGACAAATACATGTTACATTGCAAAAAACCATGCAAATGTATAAGGGGCATGAGGAGGGAAGAAAGGGGGAGGAATAAGAATATATATACCTGCGTGCTAAAGATTACAATATTAATAACAATAGATACAGTGGACATTATGAAAAAAACCAAAACAAATATTGCTTATACATATTTGTAACCCTGTATAATAATTTAATAATATAAATATAAAAAGGTTGATGAATGGGGTCAAGTGGGCTTACGTACTTCAGAAGACACAATAATGGTTTTATTTACAAGTAAACTAGAGTGGGATAATTAAACAGTCATGGGAAGCCAAAACAGACTTCTCTTTATAGCCAGCAATATAGGAGAGACATAGTTGGTGTCTAATCTATCTGGCAGTTCGGACTGGACTGTTCCCATGAGGAGCAGGGTCTGAACTGATTTGCATATGTCTGGGTCCAAACTGGGGTGGCATACTGAGCAAAAGAACAATGGATTAAACCCAGATCTCTTGACTGGGGGTGTGTGGTTGAAAAGTTTCAGCACTCCATCCATTATCTTGTGTTTGTTATGTTTGCTCTAAGTGGCCAAGGGTTTGCCCAGACGTGGGCCCCTTACTCACTGTGCCACTGGATTCAAGCTAGCCTGGCTGATGAGGGGTAATACCCCAAAACCGGTCCCAGGATATTTGTTTCCGGTTCAGGGAGGACCTGGCCTGGCAGTTCAGGCTGGACTGTTGCCAAGGGGAACAGGGTCAAGGCTGAATTGCATATGGCTGGGTTTAAACTGGAATGGCATGGGGAGCACAAAACGATGGACTGAGACCCAGGTCTCTGTACTGGGGTGAATGTTTAACATTGTTCAATATTCTGTTCCCATGATGAGCAGGGTCAAGGCTGATTTGCATATGGCTGGGTCCAAAATGGGGTGGCATAGTGAGCAAAAGAACGATGGATTAAACCCAGATCTCTTGTCTTGGGGTGTGTGGTTGAAAAGTTTCAGCACTCCATCTATCATCTTGTTGTGTTTGCTATGTTCGCCCTAAGTGGCCATGGGTATGCCCAGATGTGGGTCCCTTGCTCGCTGCCACTGTATTCAAGCTAGCCTGACACATAAGGGGTGTGACCCCGAAACCGGTCCCAGGATGCTTGTTTCAGGTCCAGGGAAGACCTGGCTTGACAGTTTGGGCTGGACTGTTCCCATGAGGAACAGGGTCAAGAATGATTTGAATATGGATTGGTCTGAACTGGGGTGGCGAATTGAGCTAAAGAACGATGATGAGTTCAACCCAGATCTGTGACTGGGGGTGAGTGTCTGAAAAGTTTCAGCGCTCCGTCCATCATCTGGTCCCAGGGTGGTTGGGTCCAGTTCAGGGAGGCCCGGGCCTGGCAGTTCAGGCTAGACTGTTCACATCAGGAGCAGGGTCAAGACTGATTTGCATATGGCTGGGTCCAAACTGGGGTGCCATAGTGAGCAAAAGAACGAAGGATTAAATTCAGATCTCTTGACTGGGGGTGAGTGGTTGAAAAGTTTCAGCACTCAGTCCTTCATCTTGTTGTGTAATCTATGATGAAAAAATATAGCGTTCCACCATGATCGAAAGGTAACATTATGAGCTTGTTTCCAATTGGACGTTATTAAGTGGAAAGCTAATAATAAATCAATCAGCTTGTGATATGGAGTTTAGTGAGGCCATTGAGTAGCTAAACTGCCCAGGAAAACATTAGTTAAGGAAAATTGAATATTAACCTGGAAAAGTTTATGAATTTGCTGCCATACCAGTTTCAAAAACTGGGAAATGGAAGGACATTCAAATCAGCATTTGAGCATGAACAGGACCAACAAAAGGGGCTTGGGGTTGGAGAAAAGGATCTTAGGGTCATGGGAGTAAGAAATAAATGGTGGTAAACAAAGAAAAGAGTTTGCATAGTGTTTGCAGCTCAAGTAGATTTATAAAGCTTAAGCCATATCTTATCCCATAGAGCAGTAGGCCAACATTCCATTAAATCCTTTTCTCAAGAAAACTCAATCTTTGATATGGTTCTGTCATGGGTAACATGCAGTGACTTATAAATACTTGAAGACGAGGGGTTGGTACCTAATAAAGTATAGCTGATGTAGAGGGAAAGGGGGAAATGTAAGTGAGAGAGGTGCATAGGAGGAAAGATTGTATTCTAGCGGTAGATGGTAGGGAAAATGTAGCTTGGAGATCGGAAAAGGAGAGGATCTGATCGTCCCTAAAAAAGTTGCCAACTGTAGGAAAGTGACCCTTTTTTCATGGTTAACCCCCACTTTTTGTCTGACACATGATGCACTTTGACTTGGTGTGCCCTGGGTCCCTGCCAATCAGGTTCCCAGGGCCTGTGCTCTTTCCCAAAGCTGTACCTTTGTACCCCCAATTGGCACATCTCTGGCCACAGGTAAGCCCTTAGTAAAAGGTAACATGGGTACCAAGGGGACTGTGACTAGGGAAGGCCTACAAGGGCTGCAGCATGTATTGTGCCATCCTTAGGGGCCCTGTACTCTAACACCCACACACTGCCATTGAAGACTGCGTGTTTTGGTGCAGAGAAAAGTGAAGAGTCGACCTAGGTAAGCCACCCCTCTAGCCGGATGCACTAGACCACAGGTGAGGGTACAGTTGCATGAGCACTGTACCCCTACTGTGTCTTAGTCCATTCTTAGACATTGTAAGTGCAATAAAGCCATAAAGAATATATGGTCTGGGAGTTGGTCATTACGAACTCCACAGCTCCATAATGACTTTACTGAAAGCTGGGAAGTTGGACATAAAACATCTCAGCACATTAAGCCCACACTGATGCCAGTGTGGGATTTAATGTAAAATGCACAAAGAGGGCATCTTAGACATTCCCCTTGAAAAACAACCAGCCCTGGTATGGTTCCTGAATGGCTGACAACCATTTGCCTCCACAAGACTGGTTTCTGGACCCCTGGGTAGAGAGATTCAGCTCTCTGGGTCCAGAAACAAAGCCCATCCTGGGCATAGGACTCATGGCACCTCCCCCAGGATGGGCTGGGTCCACGAGAGGGGAAGCTTCAAAGGTCTTTGTAACCTATCCCTGCCATTTGCAACCCACAGCAACTGGCTCCCACTGTTTCTGACCCTCACTTTGGGCAGGAGAATTGGCGGGAAAATCCAGATAGGAGGAGAGGTGTGCACACCTTTGCCAATGCCACCATTCAGGTGGGGGAGGCGAGGTGAAGCACACATCTCAGTCCCCTCCAACTTCGACATGAGGGGACCCAACCAATTAGAAAGTGGCATAATAGGGGGTGTACTCACCCCATGGAAGGGCCCCATTTAGGGGCGACCCTGAACCCCCGATTCGAGGAAGAAAGAAGAAGGACCGAAGAGCTGTGCTGACCCAGGAAGAAGAGGACACCAACTGCTTTGGTCCCAGCTCTAACGTGCTCTCCCAAGTCCGACCTGCCTACAGCAAAAAAACAGCAATTCCAGCAGCCCCCCAGAACCTGGAGGAACAGCCCTGCAACCATCTGAAAGACTCTGTCTCCTGTGAGCACCGGATTTGCTCAAACAAAGACTCCAAGACCAGAACCCGGACCCAGGCCGTTCAGCGGTTCTGCACCACTCTGCACTCGACACCCCCGGCCTGAGTTTGAGGGGTCCAACACCACAAGGCAGTCTCCCCAGTGATCCTGACCTGGGATCTAGTGATCCCCGACCTCCCTCATGCTTCAAGACGACGCCTGCAGCCTCAACCTAAGGGGTCTCCCTGACCGTGACTGGAGCTGTAAAGAAGACCCAACGCCAAAGGACACCCCACACCCGACGCCCCTCAGCCTTGGGTGGCCCAAACGACGGTGTCCAGGCATCCCCTAATAACCCAACTTACCTTATCCAGCCTGTGTTCACCTTCAGGAAGTCTCCCTTCCGGAGCCTGCAGCATCTCTTACCAAACCGAAGGTCTCCATTGGAATCTCCAGGGTCCCAGACAACTCCTTGGCACTCTGCCCCTGGCCGCCTCTGTGCCGCTGGTGGTGCAGCTCCTGTGCTGATAGTAAGCCCCTGCAGTGCTGACCTTAACCCCAGGATCTTTGCTCTCACACTCGAGTGGCCTGCTCGTAAGCAGCACTTGACCGAAGGCCCCCTTAGCCCTATTGGCTAACATTGGGCATCTACACTGCATCTTGCTTCGCCAGTGCCGCTGGTGGTGCACTTTGAGTGCTCCACTTGACCTTGGGGAACCTTGGAACTAACCCTCAACACTCCCCCTCGTAAGTCGTTAACTTACCTGAGAAACTGCCAATCCTTTTTTCCCCACAGGGACCAATGTTAAAAACGAGTTTTGTTCCTAAAATTGTCAAGCTGAACTTTTTGAATGAAAAGAAAAAGTAACTATCTTGCAAACCTAAAAAAGGCTTACTTACCTTGTATTGTAGGATCCCCGGTGTGGTATCTAGGTATACCACCGAGTAGTTGATATAATCTAAAAGTAATCTCAAAGTATTCCAAAAGAAATTACTGTGTAATCTAAACTGTTTTTGAAGCATATACAAAACCGGTAATGATTGCAAATTGAACCACAACTGCATTTCCTTGTATAATCTTGCATTTGAGAGTATATTTCACTTACATGTGTTACGTCCTCCTTGGTTCTAGAAATAAAACTGAAGTATATCTTTTTAATACTTACACAATTGATCTGGATTCTGTCTCTGAGTGTGTGTTATCATTCCTTGATTGATTGAATACAATAAATGCTTAACACACCCTCCTGATAGGCCTAACTGCTCACCTACACTACCACAAAGTGAGCTGTTAGCACTTATCTAATTTAGTCTCTGCTATACCTCTGGGTACTCTCTGGACTCTGTGCACACTATACCTTACTTAGGTATAGTATATACAGAGCCAGCTTCCTATACTAACACAACCCTTTAGCTCGCCATGTTTTCCAATATATAGAACGATTGTTACATTTTAGAGATCTATTGTGCTAAATAGGTTGTTGTTGAAACGTAGCAACAAAGGGATAGGTAGAGGGTAAAAGAGGTGTCAAAATGTTACTAGAATGGATAATAACTGGACTATGTATTTGAGAGATATTAGTTGTGAAAGCGAGAATTTCCTTGAAGTCAAAAGGGTAAATAAGAGACTTTTCTAACAATATCCATAAAGAAGGATGTAAGGAGAGGACTGAAGAAAGCCATCGAGTGGATTGTTTTAAAGAGAAATCATAATGATATTTTTTTAATTTGGACATTTGAGGCCACCTTCAGATTCATCTCTTCTAAAAATTGATAGAGTATACCAGGTGATTTGCCTTTCAAAAGAAATTTGGATAAAAGGAAATCTATTCTTTTAAAATAGTAATCAGGAATGTGAATTGGAATCGTAGAAATAATATATAATATCAGAGGAGTGAGCATCATTTTGATAGAATCGATCCTACCCCACCAACAAAAACATTGTTTAACAGAAATATTGTGTCATAGATATTGTTTACAAAAATATCATTTCATTGGGTGTCGATTTTCTATTATTCACTCCAGTGGGGTGATGTTTTTGTAAACAATTTATGTGTCACAATATTTCTTACAGAAATGTTTTTGTTATGATTTTCTGGTCCCATGAGGTGTTTGCTACCATTGATGTACTGACCAATCCTTATTCCACTGATATCAAGGACCACCCCTCAGCTTCACTCTATAAAAGGTTGCCTTTTTTTCAATACCAAAATTGACCTGATCAGATTTGCTTTCTTCCCACTTTTGGCGATTATTAATTCTCAGGTGTTCTCTGGGCTTGATGACTCCAGCTTTTTTTCTAACCTCACTGTGGAAACAGTGCTCCAAAATCTTTCACCATTTGATCTGGCTCTCTGCTAGTTGTTTGTCCTGCATAACTGCCCAAAAAGTGCCTTTCCACTGTAACTCCGCTTTACGCATTTGTATCATCTCCTTGCTCATTTAAGGCTCACATGAGGGTTAGTTCCTCATTCCCTTATTAAGGCCATATTGGGGCCACTTCTCAGTAGGCCTTGTGCTAACCCCAGTATTCATTCTTGTAATCTTTCAATTTCCCTTCTTTCTATTTCTGCTAAAATCATTGAAGCTTCAATTAACACTCACCTTATGCCTCCTAAGTCTTGTAAAATCTTTGACCCTTTTGGACCAGTCCTAGTCCTAGTTTGGACCAGAATAGGTTTTATAGCGGCTTTATGAACTGAAAGCTATTCTAAACCAGTTTTTCCTAAACTGTGGGTCATGATCCAGAGATTTGTGGTGGGTTGGTGAAAGTCTAAGCAATAAATAAAGGTGGCTTTAGATTCTTTATTTATCTTGTTACATTTGCCACGCTTCAAAGAGAGGTCATATGTCAGGCCATGCCTTCTGAAACAGTGCTGCTTATTTTTTAACACGGGGATTGATGCTTACAAACTCCTCTCACTTTGACTTTGAAGTTTATTATGGGATATTTTTGCTGGTGGACAGCAAGTGTGAAAGGTAATTGTTAGAAATGGTTGTCTCTAGTTGGCAATGGTTTGCACCTTTGTCCAAATAGGGACCCTTGCTTCTAGTCAGGGAAAGGGGGATACACTCCTAAAATAACCCCTTCTCACCCCCTTGGTAACTTGGCACGAGCAGGCAGGCTTATCTCAGAGGCAGTGTGTAATGCATTGGTGAACCCATACAGTAATACAGTGAAAACACTACAAATGGACACCACACCAGTTTAGAAAAATAAGTGATCTTTACTAGACTTAACACAAGACAAAACGACAAAAATCCACAATACAATATTAAGAATATGACTTTTAAATGGTAGAAATAGCTTAGTTCAATGTAGATGGTAAATGGGACACTTTACTCTCAAAGTACCTTGGATGCGTCACGCAAAACAAACATAAGGGTCGCGGGGAAGGTGATGCCTCAGTTCCTTGCTTCAGGGGAGGTGATGTGTCGGTTCCTTACTGCAGCGCAGGGGAGGTGATGCATCGGTTCCTTACCGGAGAGGAGGTGATGCGTCGGTTTCTTACTGCGTTCCGGTTACGATGCAACAAGATGGCGCCTCGATGCGATGTGACGATCGGTGCGATGCGACAAAATGGCGTCTTTGATGCGAAGCGACAACTTGGATGCGATGCGTGCAAGCCCAATGGGCGTGCGGCGAACTCAGTAAACTCTTGAGCCGTGACAGGCCCGGCGACACGCTTCTCTGCTGATGAGACAGCCACCTCTGCGGTGGTGACAAGCTTCTACGGTGATGCGACACGCTTCTTCGGCGGTGCGACGGCGAACAGCTGCGGCGGCGACACGCTTCTTCGGTGATGCGACGGAAACTGCTGCGGCAGCGACACACTTCTTCCCCATTGCGTCGCGCTTCCAGCTCCCAGCGACACATAGTCTCCAGAGGGCCCTAAACAACAGAAGGCACCTCTCTGCAGGTAGAATCCCAGCAAAGGAATTCAGGGGGAGCTGGTGGTGAAGTCGTTGTGGCCCTGAGAATTCAGAACAGAAGGCAAGCTCAACTTCAAGCCCTTGGAGATCTTCCTCAAGATGATTAAAGTACACACAAAGTTCCTTTTCTCCTTTCCTTGGCAATAAGTAACCACTGCAGGCCAACCCCAAACAGCAAACAGCACAGGGGCAGTCTCCTCCTTCAGCTTCCTCGGTTTCTTTCCTTGGCAAAGGTTTGTCTTGATTCCCAGAAGTGATCTAAAGTTCTAGGGTCTGGGCCCAATATGTATACTGCAAAATCCTTTGTTCTCTGAAGGCAGAGAGTGTCTGTACCCAGCCAAAACCAGTTCTGTCCTCCCTGGTGCAGCTTCCTGGCAGGAGGTGGAGACAGCATTGTTGAAAGCAGACCTGGCCCAGGTAGCTGAAAGGAAATCTCCTCCCCCCACTCTCTAGTCAATGCAGGTCCTATTCAGCCCAGCTTTGACCCATCAGACTGCTGGAGCCAAGGCCATCTCCAGCCCCCTGTCACTCAAAAACCAGACATGGAATACACAAACCTAGCAGAGGCGCACTGGATGGTTAGGCAAGAAAATACCTACTTTCTAAAAGTGGTATTTTCAAACACAGAATGTAAAAATCACCCACACTAAAAGATGTATTTTAACATTCTGAGTTCAGGCATACTAAACTCGTTTTTCTACCTTGTTCCCTGGATCAGTTAGGATTATAAGATGTTATAATCAAACTGCCCATTCTGGCCTATGGAAACAGGTAGCCTTGCAATAGTGAAAAACGAAATTGGCTGTAATTCACTACCAGGACATGCCACACACATCAGGGCATGTCTTACTTTTCACATGCAATGCATCCTGCCCACAGGGGTACCTTGGGCCTACCTTAGGGGTGACTAACATGCAGAAAAGTTAAAGTTTAGGGACTGGAAAGTTGGTGCACTTGCCAGGTCGACATGGCAGTCCCAGACTACACACAGGCTCTGCAACCAGTGCTGCAAGCCCACCAGCAGCATTTGATTTACAGGCCCTGGGCACACATGGTACACTGTACGAGGGTCTGACAAGTAAATCAAATAGACAATGATGGAGTCACTAATCCATTACAACAATTTTCAATAGGGAGCACTTGCACTTTGGCACTGAATACCAGTGGCAAAGTGCCCAAAGCATCTAGACCAGCAAAAACATAGGAGGAAACAGCAAAAAATTGAAAAGAGACCCACGCCAATGGTGCCAGGTCTAACAGAAATGCTGTAGGATTTCATTTTGTGTAACACACAACAAAATGTAGATACCTGTAAAACAACTGTACACGTTCAGCAGTTAGGAAAGCAAAAATTAGCAAATTGTTTTGTAATTCTGAAGGATGATGGAAAAAAAGATGTTAATCATATCAAAACACTACTTGGTGATATACAAATGATACATATTCACTGAACCCAATTTCCACACATTATTATTTGTGTGCAATATAGTTTTATTGGTAAAACTGAATGTCCAGTGGAGCAACGGCGGACCACTCGTTCCGCACCTCACGCCAGTTCCAGTTAGTAAGTTAGCCGTGCGCGCTACCCCAACGCCAGCCGTTGCGTGACGTCACTGTGCTCCAGATCAAAGAATCGTTTCTATGTTCAATGGGGGTGCGTAGCTCACAAAGTCCAGTAGTCAAATGTAGATGAAAAAATAGTTTCTTTATTTCAAATTATATTAAAATCATCAGACATACACTCCAGCCAACGCATTTCATTCCCATACTGGGAACTTCATCAGGGCAAATGAAAAAGGGAGGAAAAACGGCTTGTATCTACCGCCTCACATTGGCAAGTTTTCACGTACCACAATCTTAAGTGAAGAAAATTCTCCCAAGGTAAATGTGCGTCTTTTAATATGCCTGATTGGCCACTGGTTGACAGTACTGGTCTTAAGTAGGCGTGATGCGTAGTAAGTTGAGACCCAACCAATGACTAGCAACTGAGCAGACTAGATCTTATAAAACTTTGATTTCTTTAGATAATCTTCTTAAATAAATATTTAACTCGGTCCTGTGTATTGCACTGGGGCCCAGCACCGTGATCACGCATCTACATTTGACTACTGGACTTTGTGAGCTGTGCACCCCCATTGAACATAGCAACAATTTATTGGTAAAACTGTATGTCTGTGCAAATTCACGGCCATTTCAGTGAATCGTTTGCTGTCTGTAAATTACAGTGCGCTGCCACACACTGCTTTAGTTACATTAAAAAGTCGTCCTCATGTCCATTTAATGCTAGGTGGGTCGCAAAAGTTTCTCTTTCGAAAAATTGGGTCATGGTTGTAAAAAGTTTGGGAAGCTCCATTCTAGACGATGGAGGGATTTTCACCCTGGTCCTTTGAACCTTTAGGATGTGTTGTACAACTTCTACCACAACATCCTGTTCTTGAGATTTTCTATGACTAGCATTGGATACACTGAGCCTGCTTGGATTACTTTCTTTTTTCCTTAATTCGGATAAAGTTGGGATTCTTATCCCTTGTGGTACCTCTTCTGTCTGATTTCTGATGATGCTCTTCTTAAAGGCACCCCTATCTAAGTTGAGAAGACCTGTTACTTTGGCTTCTTATTTGACTATGCACTTCATCTGGGCCACCAACTTAACACCTCACAATTGCATTCATTTGCATTGCCCTCCATCAATTCCCACAGGAATATCATTCCCTCCGACCACTTAATTGGTATACAGAGGCTGTTTGGGTACTATCATCTTACACATTGATTATTGCAATTCTCTCTACTACGAAATACCCCAAAAACATCTGCATCATCATTAGCTGTTCCAGAATTGATTTGCAAAGAATTGAACCAAATAAAATCCTATCTTGGGGACACAACATCACATGGGTGATATGTTGGTCTTAGTCATAATGTATACAAGGGAAAGGACTTATCCTCATTTGCAATGTCGACATTGATATGAATTGATATTTATTAACAAGTCAACCAGTGCATTGGGGCAAGTCTAAATAGCTCAATAAATTGTGTAACTTAGATAACTGTTTCTCCACCTCCTTTTCACATTTCAGGAACCTAATGTAAGTGCACCTCATCACCCCTAAATAAAGACTCACACTCAACTTGCTTGGTGCCATACTCTGCTCTTTATTCTCAAGCAAGGAGTTGCCTGATGCAAAAGGGGTTCATAAGCCATCCTGTTGGCTACAGGCCACTTAAACTATGCAGATCTCCGCAGTCTTCCAGACAGTGGAGTTACTCACGGGATACAGCTCACTCATGCGAAGAAACATATCTACATAGACACTCATCATGGTACTTATTGCTCTGTTTCTTCCTTGGTTTGGGTTGGGGGAACCCTTTAATATCCCTCATGGCATCGGAGGAGTATCTCCCATCTTCGCTGGTTGTAGTGCACATTTTGCAGTAAGATGGTGATGAAGATTAGTAAAAGTCCAATGGACCGTACGCGGATGACATTCTTTTGTACCTCACCTCGCCGCGGAAGTCGCTCAATGTGCTTTTTGATGTTCTTACTTCCTTCGGGAGAAATTCGGGTTTGATAATTAACTGGTCCAAATCTTGCGTGTATCCTATCTCCGGTGGCCTTCCTCTCTTGCCGCCTCGGCTTCCGATCCAAACATCTCAATCCGGCTTTAAATACTTGGGGGTGTACGTTTCGTTGGATCCGGCGGTCCGCTACGAGCAGAATCTCCTGTCTCCCCTCCGGCGTTTGAGGGTGGATACGGCTCGGTGGTGTAAGTTGCCCTTGTCTCCACTTGGTCGCGCAGCACTGTTTAAAATGATGTCCCTTCCCAGATTTCTTTACGCACTCCAGAACTCCTTCGATATCATTCCGGCGGCCTACTTTAGGGAAGTGGAGAGTTTGCAGAGGAGACTGGTTTGGGACGGTCGTGCGCGCATCGCTTTGGCAAAGCTGACTCTTCCCTGGTATGACGGGGGCATCGCGCTTCCTGACATTAGAGGTACTATTGGGCCTCCCAGCTGGCTGCCATTAACCATGCTACGTACGCTCCTGGTTCGAACCCGGCATATGAGATGGATAAATTCCTGCTTCCCGGCGGTAACTATAACAGAGCGCTTTACTCTCGATCTGCCGGAAGGACCCTCACGGGCCCTACTAGGATTGCGGTACGTGTGTGGAAGGCGGCGAATGTAGCTGTGGGCTGGAGTGAGCGTTTAACGTGTGCTACTCCTTTATTCGCCTCAGAGCGCTTGGGAAGCCTCTGGACAACGAAAGGCTTTGAGCACTGGGATACGATCAGCATTAGCAGAGTGGGGGACCTATGGGTTAAAGGCGCGGTTAAATCCTTCGCGGCGCTTCAGAGCGAGTACGAGCTTAGTGAAAGGGAGTTCTTCCGCTATGCCCAGGTTCGGCACGCCCTACTCTCGGTCTTTGGGGAGGGGACCACGGTCCCTGTTTCTTCGCCTCTCGAGGACCGTATACTCGACGGACACGTCCCCGACAGTACTATCTCCCTGATTTATAAAAAACTAATAAATAATCGGGCTGATCTCTTGGTGCGTCTTCGGGAGGCGTGGACGGGTGATGGGGTTGAGTTGGACGACGAGGACTGGCAGTTTGCGCTGTCATCCCCTAAGGAGGTTGCCATCCCGGCCCGTCTCCGTCTGGTCCAGCTTAAGATTCTCCATCGTGTCTATGTGACGGGTCCCCGTTTGGTCTCGATGGGGTTTTCTGACGACGGGCTCTGTAAGCGTGGCTGCGGGCTCAGTGCCACATCCTCTGGGAGTGCCGCGAGGTGGCGGAATATTGGCGCCAGGTGCATGATGTTATGAAACGAGTCACTGGGGTCGCTCTGCTGCCGGAGGTGCGCCGATGTGTTCTGAATGTGTGGGAGCCCAATGACTATAATGCGGCCCAGGCTCGGTGGGCGGCCCTTGGGAACATGATCGCAAAGAGAGATATTGCGCAGCTTTGGGGTTCCCAACGGCCTCCCACCGTGTCCGTATGGAAGGAGAACATGGACTGATGCATGTTCAGGGAGAAGACGGTGTATGTGGCTCGTGGTAAACCGGGGGCGTGGGGTAGAATCTGGGGTCAGTGGAATGTGTATCGAGGGACTATCTGTTCTCCCCCCCTGGTGGATACGTCTGAGGTTGCCTTGTCCCCCTGATCCTTGAGGGTTCCTTGCTTAATTTGTTCATCTGTGTATAGATTTGGTTTTCCCGTGGCCCCCCCCTCCCTCTCAGACCCCCCCTTTTTATTGACCACCCTAGGGTGGTCGGGTGTGGAGTTCCTCTACTGTGGTTAGACGCCCTTTCAATGTTTTTCGCCTTGCTTTTTGTTTTTCTTTACTTTTGTTGATATTTATGTAAAAAGGGTATATCCTGACGTCCCTTATGTGCAGTCTGATCTCCTGTAATTTAGCGGAGCCCCTGTGGGCCAGTCATTGTTTTTTGAACTGCTTGATCATTTCTGAATACTAGCGGCCGGCCCAGGAGGTTGTAGGCCCGTGCTTGTACCCTTTTCTCTGCACAATAAAAAATTAAAAAAATAAATAAAAAAAAAGTCCAATGGACCTATAAAACATCAGCTGAAAAACCTGTGGCTAACAGCTGATGGCCAAGTTTTGCAGCAGAGCCCAATGCTGAACAATAGAGTGGGGTCACACCTTTCCATGTATCACCTGCTGTGGTTAGTAATACTGAAAAGAAATAATTTGTAGCGTGTTGCCCACTTATTGCTCCTTAGATGTTCTTGTGTTTGAGGACCACTCCAATGTATCTTTGTTGTGCCTCTTTGTTTTTTAAGGGCAGTCTAAGTCCTCTGATGGCCCCAGGGAAACTGCTTGCTTGTGGTTCGAACCTAATCTTATGCTAGGCTATCCATCTCTTGTGTCCCTGAGGGACTTGTCCTGTCCTAAGGTGAGACTCGTCCATACCTCATCTCTTAATATCCAAAGATGGGATGCTGAACATCGAATCCATCAGCCCAACAGAATGGTTGGACCACCACCAGATCATATTCAACCTCAAAGCACAAACACTTAAATTGAAAGGTCAGCAATTCAAAAGCACTGGGTCAGAGACACGAAAACGTAAACAAAGATGACCCAGCCTTATTATGCCAGAGAAACCTTATCACTTCACAGGAAGTACAATATGTGAATGAACATACTGTTCACTATAACAAGACAATGTTTAACATAATGGATGTGGCAGCACTACCCCGCCTGAAAAGAGTCAGAAACAAATTGTGCCACCCATGGTACAACCAGGACATAAATGATAAAAGGAGGAAAGTGAGAATAGCAGAAAGTGGCTGGAGACAAGAACACCCGAAATCACATCTATGAGAGCTGTGTCAGAGTAAAATCAAATAGAAGAAGAAAGTTTGGAACACCAAAGAATCACTAGATCGCACCTAGACAATGTGAAAAACCAGACAGGTAAACTGTTTGAAATAGTGAAACACTAGTCCAGCTTTTAGAACTCCACAACCATTTGTAACCTCTCAATTGAGGACTGCGAGGCATTCTCCACCTTCTTCCAAGAGAAAATAAGAAATATTGGAAAGTCAATCAATGTCGATTCAACCACGATTATAAAAAGAGGTTCAGACTCATTCCCCACCCCTAAACTATCACCGTTTTCAACAGTGCCCAATGAACCCCCGACTTAAGAGGTCCAAAAATGAACCCACCGGGTATGATTTTGTGTTGCTTCAAATTAAATCCTCAATTAAGCCAACCTCACATTTCAGCAACCACTTGCCATCGTCACTCTCAGCCATCTTTTCATCCCCCTTTGGACAAGGATCATAAACTCATCGTTAACTCAAGGAACCTTCCCAGACTGCCTGCAAATCAGCCAAGTGACACCCTTACTGAAAAAACAACGCACTGACCCGACTGACCTGAATAACTTCTGACCAGTCACAAACATCCTTTTAATGGTGAAATTACTGGAGAAATGTGCACTCAACCAACTGAGCCAACACATTAATAACTTCAACTTACTCAACAGGTTTCAATCTGGTTTTAGACCAGGACACAGTACAGAAATAGAAATGACACATATCACGGAAGACACACTCAAAATCCTGGCCAAAATAACTCCTGTCTGCTCAAACTTTACAAAGCATCCGACACGGTCACCCACACCAACCTCTTTAAACTGCTTAAATGTAGAAGAGGGCGACTTGGAACGTTGCAAAATGGTTCATCTTCTCTCTACAAAACCATTCACAACTTATCAAATTGTTAAGCTCATTCACCACCTGTCTTCTGTCCTACTGGGAGTCCCACAACGCTCCACTTGTCATCTGGCTCGGATAGGCCCGGAAAGAAGCATTGCCATTTTAACATGTACATGTTTTTTAAGTTGCCTTCACTTCGACATGATGACTTTTGGAACATATTTGATAGTGTGTCAGTGCAGGATTAGTTTCCCTGAAACCACATTGCTTACTAAACCACTTTGCAAGTACACTATCATGACACCTTGAATTTTCGTACAAAGCCTCGACACACATTGTGCAAATGTTGTTGTTTATTATTTCATCCATGAGGCGACATTGCTATCAGAGACAATAAACAATGTTAAGCTCAGCTGAAGAATCGTCTCGGAAGCATGAACACCATTGTTATAAATACACAATGTATTTCCGTGCTCAAATCAGAGGAGCACTCAGCTGTCATTTGCAAGGTCATCGCTGTGTCGGAGATTTAGCTCAGTTGGTTCCTGTTAACCCTCTTCGAGGAGGGATGACCAACATGTGACCAAGACGGGCACCTACATACTTTGCCTTCAGGTAATAGGGGTTAGATCATCCAATAGGGGATTCTTGGCAGAACACTCTATCTGGGCAACTAGGTTTGGGATGCATAGTAGGAGTATAATATACCCAGTACTTATATGTCAGCATATATACACTGTTTTAGCCCAATGGTGGAATTGTTCATTTCTGTTCACTGTACTTATACTGCTAATCACTTTTATCTACTTCTGTCTATTGATTATTGCAGGGCATATATTTTATGCAAGAATCACGATGGTTCAATAAATATTGAAAACACTACTTTGTGTACTTCTTGTATAGCTCTCTGAGTGCTCATGAGTGACTGCGAGAAAAGGTTCTAGATCTGTTACCACGATTCCTGTGGGGATCAGGGTTGTCATGATATGAGGTTGCCAAAACCATTTGTTACCTTACTAGGTTTAGGGGTACTTATGGTGGCACTGTGAGCTAGTTGGTCCATAGGCCAACATATCCTGAGGTGGTGCATAGAAGCAGTCTGGCACCATCCCAATGTTTATGTTGTCCAACAAATGAACTGTTCCTACTGAAAAGTGGGAACCGTACACATTATCTCCACAACACTCTTCAACCTGTACATGGAACTGCTAACAGAGATCCAGAATCAATTGTAATTGTATTTATATAGTACTTTCTACCCCTGACAAGGCTTTGAAGCGCTTTTCAGCAAGTATCACGCTACACCGGAACCCAAAAAGGATTAGTGGCGGATTAGTATAGTGACATGTGAGTCTGTTAGTTGAATTGAGAAGGATAGTGGGAGGATAGAAGAGGGAAGTGTTTATTCAGAGATCATAGTAGTAAAATGAGGTTTGGGATGAGTATAAGGATAGATGGAGGAGGAATTAATTAAAAGATTAGGGAGATCATAGTAGTAAAATTAGTTTTCGGATGAGTCAAAGGAGTGATAGGTGAGGGAAGACTTTAGAAGGGTTGTTTGGGAGATCATTTTATGAAAATGAGGTTTGGGGTGATCCAAGGAGCGATAGAGGAGGTACAAGTCTTGAGGGTTATTTTAGGGATCATAGTAGTAGAATGAAGTTTGGGATGAGTCCGTGAACGGAGGTAGATGATATATTGAGAGAGATACAGGGTGAAATGTAAGGTAGTGCATTGGAGAGAGTCAACATTGTTTTTTTTTTACAGTAGGAGTAAAGTAATAAATATATTGATACATAAGTACCTATTATACATAATTATGTCAAGAAATACACATATCTAGATACATTGTTTTTTTACAGTAGGAGTAAAGTAATAAATATATTGATACATAAGTACCTATTATACATATTTATGTCAAGAAATACACATATCTAGATACATACATATAATCAAATTAAATGTTTATTTACACAGGTATCTGCTGTACATTTGTGTTTGAATATGGTGGTTATGTAGGAAAGAGCCCACTCTTGAGTAGTCTTCTGAAGATAAGATAGTTATCTGTAGATCTTATGTTTGGGGTTAATGAATTCCATAGTGTGGCTGCTTGAACAGAGAAAGCTGTGCCACCTATGTGTTTTTATCTTGAATGGTGGTGGGATTTTGAGGAGAGGTGCCAATCTGCGGCAGAGGTTCCTTTGTTGAATGTATTTGGTGATTTTATTCCTAATGAAAAGTGGTCCTGTTCCATGTATTGCTTTGTGGGTGAGACAAAGCAGCTAGAATGTGGATCTTCCGGTAACCAAGGCAAGTGAGATGTGCGCTTGTGGCTTTACATGTAGGAGAAGTCTGGCAGCAGAGTTCTGAAACCATTGTAGTCTTTCCAGAGTTGATAAAGATGAGGCCAATGATGCACTGCGGCTAGCCCAAACGTGGCTAGCGCTAAATCATTTTAAACGTAATTCTCTAAAGACCAAATTCCTGCTCATCTCTCCCAGCCATGGCCTGTGCAGGTAAGAGCGGTGGGGCCGGGTTGGGGGGGATTCGACAGACGACCACGAGAGAAAAGTAAATAAATAATTAATTTCCCTTCTCGTCGTCTGTTGAAATCCCCCCCACCCGGCCCCACTGCTCTTACCTGCACGTTCCTCGGCTGATCTCTCCTACTCACACCTCCCCTCCCCTACAAGAATGGCCCATGGATGTATTGGGCTGTAATTCCACAAGCATCAAATCCACAATATTCCTTGGCACAACACTCAACAGAAATCTTAAAATGCATGCTCACGTAAGAGCATCCACACAGAGTGCACTCCTACATTTTAGACTCCAGAAGAAATTAAAACCATTCATACCAGCGTCCAACCGCAAAATAGCAATACAATTCTTAGTATTATCTAGGCATGACTATGGAAATGCAACACTGTTGGGAATTCCCACATAGCAACTCGCACAGCTAAAGGCAACCCTTAAGCTGCAGCTGTTTATAGGCAGGACTGAGGTCGCTTTGACCACATCACACCATCACTGAAGTCACCACAATGGCTCCCAGTCGAAGCTAGGATCACCCTCAAGTGCTTGCCTGACACACAAAGCCTTGCACTAAGGTACTCTTGAGTACCTAGCCCACCATCTGATTTTATCAGGAGGTAGTCGCTCTCTTAGAAGTACGAGCTCCCTCCTACTAGAACCGGTGAGATTTAGGAAATCACTGACACAAGCTTGAGCTTTCTCCGGCTCGGCTCCCAAAATATGGAACTCTCTGCCACTGGAGACTCAGGTGAACTCATCGACCAGAGTTTTCAAAAGGGAGGTCAAAAGGATTTTATTTAATAGATTACTCCTGGGCTGAATAAAACTGCGAGTCAGCAATGTGACCACACTACAACACTTGGAGGCATTATTACGATGCCGCTCGGACTCTTGTCTGACCAGCACCGTAGCAGAAGCTGGACAGCTCGACAAGGAGTCGACGGTTCTGCTGCCCTCATTACATAGCGACCGTTTTCACGGCGGTCGCAAAGTGTATATTTTCTATTGTGGGTTGTACTGCGCGCTGCAGCACAAGCCGCAATAGAAAATGTACACTTTAAAAACATCCCTGCCACACGGTGCAGGGATGTTTAGGGGGTACCATAGGTGCCCCGCAGGCCCCATAGTCGAGGGGAAGGGAGCCTCCCTAGGGGCCCCCAAAGTCACTTTCCGCCTGCCTTTTTATGGCAGGTGAACCGCCATACAAGGGCAGCCAGAAAGGGACATTGTAATGCCTACGGCGGTGCCTGAGAAGGCACTGCCCCTATTGTAGGGATTACTGACCCTCCGGTGGTCTGACAGGTTCCTTGAGCCCATTAGAAAGTGTCGGACTGTCCCTCCGCCTGCTGTCTCCCACCGCATGTATTGTAAAGCGTTGGTCGGACCGCAGCAGAAGATGGCGGTTGGACGGCATCCGATGAGCCATCGGATGCAGTCGGACCACCATCAGAATGACCCCCTTGGTTCTCTACCCCACAAGCCTGCAACATCATCGCCCAGACCACGAGGACAATTAACCTAGCAGTGTTAATGCAACATACTTCCCATAATGTGTGGGCGGACAAAGTTTTCTGTCTTTCATGTCAATAAGATACTCCTGTTGTTTTATAAGATGTGTTGTCTTTTTTTTTACTTCTATATGTAACGCAACAGCCTTTGCTCCGCACAGCACTCTGATTGGTCATGTTTGCGTTTTATAAAACTCTCAAAATAAAAATGAATACTTAGCCCTACCAAAGGAGATCTTCTTTCCATTGCAGTGAAGCAGGGCTGAAGACCTAAAGGGCTGAACCGCTGTAGGCTCACCCTCAGCTCACTAACTCCAACAGCAAACAACTGAACTCACGCTCTAGGACATTTGAGCCTCTTGCGTATTATGACTAGGCCGGGGCAAAAATTGTGTGATATGCCCCCAAAAATAACACAATATGCTGGCTTGTTTGGTTCTTTGATTTTCTTTCTGTGCTCACGTGATAACATTTTCACCAGAACGAAGTATCAATCAATTAGGTGGCATAATGGCGCAATCTCAGTTATTCCGTGTAACAGTCATAATCAGAAAGGGTGAAGATATACAAGATAATGACGCATAAATGAAATTTCACCTGCCCCTAGTTCTGACACCTCCCTGCAATTATATACCGAATCAGCATCTGCAAACACTGACTTATCCAGGTATCAGTCTTCACACATCTGATGACTCATTTTTCCTGCCTAACAGAAAGCAATGTTCCTCCCACTTTTCTGGACACAACACTTGTGGCATGCCCTTGTGACTGTGGAGCATCTCACAATTTAATACTTGAATTAAGTGCTGGCCTTCAATCATGACACAAACACACACAAAGAGTTCTCTGGCACATAACCTCGCATGGCCTTTTATGCTGCTCCCAATAGACATTAGGGCCGATTCCGATCCTGGATAAACCGGGCACGAACCGTCGGTCGGAGCGTTTTCTCCATCCGACTCGTACCCGGGAAAAAAACCCTACAAACATGCAAGTACGATTCGCATGGAAACACCATTTCCGTACGAATCGTAAAAAACACCGACCGACGAAAATATACATACAAATGTGATCCGGGAATGCTCCGACGTGACGTCGGGACGCCTTCAGGCTGCGTTTCACGAACCAGGAAGTACGATCCGCACCGACGTCACCCCGCACGGATAAAATCCTCCGACTGCCAAAAACTGCCGGGAAATCAGGACAACGCACGCAAGGAGCACCTGTATGCGACGAACAGCCATGGACCCGAACCTACGTGTCATCCCAGCCCTCATAGCAGTCCACCTGCTCTACAGGAACCGATGCAGACGCCGCAGAATGTCAGAACAACACCCAGGAGCAAAGGGGGGGGGGGGCAGGGACAGGACACAAAACCCCCACCCAAGTCACAAATCATACATTCCCTGGACATACCTCACCATCAGGGCCTGGTCACTTCGAGGGGGTGGGGGCGGGGGCGTGTCCAGCAACGGAAGTGGATGTAGACGCGAACCGGCAACACAACAAGTCCGGTACGTACCGTACCCACGCCTTAAGAGCGTGGGTACGAGTCGTACCACACCCACCCCTACGTCACCCCAATAATGGCGGTACGGCCCGTACCCACGTTCCAAAGGCCTGGGTACGGGCCGTACCCCCACCCGTGTATGTAAGGACCGTACCCACACCCGCGTATGTTCGGAGCGTACCCCCACCCGTGTATGTACGGACCGTACCCACACCCGTGTACGTATGGAGCGTACCCCCACCCCCACAGTGGATGTATGGAGCGTACCCCCACCCCAACAGTGTATGTATGGAGCGTACCCCCACCCCAACAGTGTATGTACGGACCGTACCCCCACCCGTGTATGCATGGAGCGTACCCAGACCCGCGTATGTTCGGAGCGTACCCCCACCCGTGTATGTACAGACCGTACCCACACCCGCGTACGTATGGAGCGTACCCCCACCCCAACAGTGTATGTATGGAGCGTACCCCCACCCCAACAGTGTATGCACGGACTGCACCCCCACCCGTGTATGTACGGACCGTACCCCCACCCCACCAGTGTATGTACGGACTGTACCCCCACCCGTGTATGCATGGAGCGTACCCAGACCCGCGTATGCTCGGAGTGTAACCCCACCCGTGTATGTACGGACCGTACCCCCACCCCACCAGTGTATGTACTGACTGTACCCCCACCCGTGTATGCATGGAGCGTACCCAGACCCGCGTATGTTCGCAGCGTACCCCCACCTGTGTATGTACGGACCGTACCCACACCCGCGTACGTATGGAGCGTACCCCCACCCCAACAGTGTATGTACAGACCGTACCCCCACCCGTGTATGCATGGAGCGTACCCAGACCCGCGTATGTGCGGAGCGTACCCCCATCCATGTATGTACGGACCGTACCCACACCCGCGTACGTATGGAGCGTACCCCCACCCCAACAGTGTATGTATGGAGCGTACCCCCACCCCAACAGTGTATGTACGGACCGTACCCCCACCCGTGTATGCATGGAGCGTACATGGCCAGACGCAGGAGGGGTGGGTGCAGAGTCCTCCCAGCAGTGCCCAGACACAGGAGGGGTGGGTGCCTATCACTCCCAGCAGTGCCCAGACGCAGGAGGGGTATGTGCAGAGTCCTCCCAGCAGTGCCCAGACGCAGTAGGGGTGGGTGTAGAGTCCTCCCAGCAGTGCCCAGACGCAGGAGGGGTGGGTGTAGAGTCCTCCCAGCAGTGCCCAGACACAGGAGGGGTGGGTGTAGAGTCCTACCAGCAGTGCCCAGACACAGGAGGGGTGGGTGTAGAGTCCTCCCAGCAGTGCCCAGACACAGGAGGGGTGGGTGCCTATCACTCCCAGCAGTGCCCAGACACAGGAGGGGTGGGTGTAGAGTCCTCTCAGCAGTGCCCAGACACAGGAGGGGTGGGTGCAGAGTCCTCCCAGCAGTGCCCAGACACAGGAGGGGTGGGTGCAGAGTCCTCCCAGCAGTGCCCAGACACAGGAGGGGTGGGTGCCTATCACTCCCAGCAGTGCCCAGACACAGGAGGGGTGGGTGTAGAGTCCTCCCAGCAGTGCCCAGACACAGGAGGGGTGGGTGCAGAGTCCTCCCAGCAGTGCCCAGACACAGTAGGGGTGGGTGCCTATCACTCCCAGCAGTGCCCAGACGCAGGAGGGGTGGGTGTAGAGTCCTCCCAGCAGTGCCCAGACACAGGAGGGGTGGGTGTAGAGTCCTCCCAGCAGTGCCCAGACACAGGAGGGGTGGGTGCAGAGTCCTCCCAGCAGTGCCCAGACACAGGAGGGGTGGGTGCCTATCACTCCCAGCAGTGCCCAGATACAGGAGGGGTGGGTGCCTATCACTCCCAGCAGTGCCCAGACGCAGGAGGGGTGTGTGCAGAGTCCTCCCAGCAGTGCCCAGACACAGGAGGGGTGGGTGCAGAGTCCTCCCAGCAGTGCCCAGACACAGGAGGGGTGGGTGCCTATCACTCCCAGCAGTGCCCAGACACAGGAGGGGTGGGTGCCTATCACTCCCAGCAGTGCCCAGACGCAGGAGGGGTGTGTGCAGAGTCCTCCCAGCAGTGCCCAGACGCAGGAGGGGTGGGTGTAGAGTCCTCCCAGCAGTGCCCAGACACAGGAGGGGTGTGTGCCTATCACTCCCAGCAGTGCCCAGACACAGGAGGGGTGGGTGCCTATCACTCCCAGCAGTGCCCAGACACAGGAGGGGTGGGTGTAGAGTCCTCCCAGCAGTGCCCAGACACAGGAGGGGTGGGTGCAGAGTCCTCCCAGCAGTGCCCAGACACAGGAGGGGTGGGTGCCTATCACTCCCAGCAGTGCCCAGACACAGGAGGGGTGGGTGTAGAGTCCTCCCAGCAGTGCCCAGACACAGGAGGAGTGGGTGCAGAGTCCTCCCAGCAGTGCCCAGACACAGGAGGGGTGGGTGCAGAGTCCTCCCAGCAGTGCCCAGACACAGGAGGGGTGGGTGCCTATCACTCCCAGCAGTGCCCAGACACAGGAGGGGTGGGTGCCTATCACTCCCAGCAGTGCCCAGACGCAGGAGGGGTGTGTGCAGAGTCCTCCCAGCAGTGCCCAGACGCAGGAGGGGGTGGGTGTAGAGTCCTCCCAGCAGTGCCCAGACACAGGAGGGGTGGGTGTAGAGTCCTCCCAGCAGTGCCCAGACACAGGAGGGGTGGGTGTAGAGTCCTCCCAGCAGTGCCCAGACACAGGAGGGGTGGGTGCCTATCACTCCCAGCAGTGCCCAGACGCAGGAGGGGTGTGTGCAGAGTCCTGCCAGCAGTGCCCAGACGCAGGAGGGGTGGGTGTAGAGTCCTCCCAGCAGTGCCCAGACACAGGAGGGGTGTGTGCCTATCACTCCCAGCAGTGCCCAGACACAGGAGGGGTGGGTGTAGAGTCCTCCCAGCAGTGCCCAGACCCAGGAGGGGTGTGTGCCTATCACTCCCAGCAGTGCCCAGACACAGGAGGGGTGGGTGTAGAGTCCTCCCAGCAGTGCCCAGACACAGGAGGGGTGGGTGTAGAGTCCTCCCAGCAGTGCCCAGACGCAGGAGGGGTGGGTGTAGAGTCCTCCTAGCAGTGCCCAGACCCAGGAGGGGTGTGTGCCTATCACTCCCAGCAGTGCCCAGACACAGGAGGGGTGGGTGTAGAGTCCTCCCAGCAGTGCCCAGACACAGGAGGGATGGGTGTAGAGTCCTCCCAGCAGTGCCCAGACACAGGAGGGGTGTGTGCCTATCACTCCCAGCAGTGCCCAGACGCAGGAGGGGTGGGTGTAGAGTCCTCCCAGCAGTGCCCAGACACAGGAGGGGTGTGTGCCTATCACTCCCAGCAGTGCCCAGACACAGGAGGGGTGGGTGCCTATCACTCCCAGCAGTGCCCAGACACAGGAGGGGTGGGTGTAGAGTCCTCCCAGCAGTGCCCAGACACAGGAGGGGTGGGTGCAGAGTCCTCCCAGCAGTGCCCAGACACAGGAGGGGTGGGTGCAGAGTCCTCCCAGCAGTGCCCAGACACAGGAGGGGTGGGTGCCTATCACTCCCAGCAGTGCCCAGACACAGGAGGGGTGGGTGTAGAGTCCTCCCAGCAGTGCCCAGACACAGGAGGAGTGGGTGCAGAGTCCTCCCAGCAGTGCCCAGACACAGGAGGGGTGGGTGCAGAGTCCTCCCAGCAGTGCCCAGACACAGGAGGGGTGGGTGCCTATCACTCCCAGCAGTGCCCAGACACAGGAGGGGTGGGTGCCTATCACTCCCAGCAGTGCCCAGACGCAGGAGGGGTGTGTGCAGAGTCCTCCCAGCAGTGCCCAGACGCAGGAGGGGGTGGGTGTAGAGTCCTCCCAGCAGTGCCCAGACACAGGAGGGGTGGGTGTAGAGTCCTCCCAGCAGTGCCCAGACACAGGAGGGGTGGGTGTAGAGTCCTCCCAGCAGTGCCCAGACACAGGAGGGGTGGGTGCCTATCACTCCCAGCAGTGCCCAGACGCAGGAGGGGTGTGTGCAGAGTCCTGCCAGCAGTGCCCAGACGCAGGAGGGGTGGGTGTAGAGTCCTCCCAGCAGTGCCCAGACCCAGGAGGGGTGTGTGCCTATCACTCCCAGCAGTGCCCAGACACAGGAGGGGTGGGTGTAGAGTCCTCCCAGCAGTGCCCAGACACAGGAGGGGTGGGTGTAGAGTCCTCCCAGCAGTGCCCAGACGCAGGAGGGGTGGGTGTAGAGTCCTCCTAGCAGTGCCCAGACCCAGGAGGGGTGTGTGCCTATCACTCCCAGCAGTGCCCAGACACAGGAGGGGTGGGTGTAGAGTCCTCCCAGCAGTGCCCAGACACAGGAGGGATGGGTGTAGAGTCCTCCCAGCAGTGCCCAGACACAGGAGGGGTGTGTGCCTATCACTCCCAGCAGTGCCCAGACACAGGAGGGGTGGGTGTAGAGTCCTCCCAGCAGTGCCCATGGAAAGAAAGGGGTGGAGTACCCACAGATCCAATGGCCACAATTGTCAGTCAGGTGCACAAAGACCCTGCAGTACATGTAACACATGTGTGCGAGGCTGGGAGTACACACATGCATACTGCCTAAAAGGGAACATGTCCACATGAAGTCATGTCAACAGACTACATACACAAGTACAGTGATCACCAAGGATGGCACGAATGATGCAGGTGGAGACATCGCTCTGCATGCTTGGCCAAAGTTGAAGGGGTCCGTCACACACCCAGCTAATGTAGACACAGCTCAGCACAACATATTGGAAACACCCTGCAGGGAAGATGTCAGGGTACACAGAGGAAGGAACACACCTTGGGACAATTTCACCATGCAGTAACTGCTTACATGAACAAAGAAACTCAGCCAACACCTTGTGATGGCACACAGATACCAGGGTCCCCCCCATGACCAGCACACTACAACATTTCCCACACACCCAACACATGATCACCACCCAAAATCATGTAGCAGCCCCACCAACAGCAATACCAGAAAAGCAGTAGAGTCCTAAGGAAAGAAAAATGGCTTTATTCAGCATGAGCAAAAATTGTTTGTGTGGATAAAGTTCAATATTTAGAAAGCCCATAGGGCAGTCCATAAGTCACAGCTGGATGGGGGACACAGTGGGACGCGTGTCCCCTAGCTTGCCTGCACAGTTCAGACCACCCTGTCATCCACAGGGGGGGGGCATCATGTGGGGGGGAAGGACCAGGCACCGCAGGGACAGGAGGGGCAAGGGCAGGTGTTGTGGGTGCAGGGACGGGGGACTCCACCACAGGGTGTGGGGCAGCACCAAAGGAGGTGGTGAGGATGGCGCTGCACACGTCAGCAAGGTCCCCCAGCGTCTCCCCTGCACCCGAAGGAACCACAGGCCCCAAGGAGGGGGGGGGGGCGGAGGAATGGGTCGCAGCGCCACTGGGGGAGGGTGTGGACAGGGGGGGGCACTCAACTACCCTGACCGGGGACTCCTTCGCCCGCTTGCGGGGTGGTGTCACTGTTGGGCTCAGGGACCGAGCGGCCATGAAGGAATCTTTGCTGGATTCGTGGCCAGGAGAGCTGAGGGGAGTGGATTTGGAGGGAGTGGATTTTGCGGAATGCGGACTCCCACTCTGGCTGCGTGACTTACGTTTGCCCCCCGACCCAGTGGGTGTGCCTACCTCACCCTGTGTGTGCGTGCCAGGAGGTGTGCGCTTGCCCTGCCCTGCTGGTGTGGTGCCTGTGTCTGGTGGGGTGCGTGCATGCTGACGTCTGGGTGTACGTGGGACAGGCATGGGAGTGGTAAGTGTGGATGGGGCAGGGGTAGGGGTGGGACGTAGAGCTGCAGGAGACCCACTGCTGCAGTCAGTGTCGAGTCTATGGACCTCAGCAAGTTGCGTTGGTCAGACTGCGCGGCTAAAATGCCCTCCAAGTATGCCTCCATCTGGTTCAGCACTTGGCTGTGGCCATGGAGGACATTAAGCGTCGCAGTCTGACCAACCCGCAACTGCCGCAGGATGTCCACAGACTCGGCATTGGTGGCAGCAGTGGAGACAGGGGCAGGGGGTGCGGTGCCTGGCAAGAAGGAGACAGGTGGTGACCGAGCACGGCGGGAATGGACACGAGCAAGTGGGAGGCCGGTGATCGGAATGGAGGGGGCGGGTAGTGATGGAGTGCTGGTGTCAGCTGTGAGACCAGCCGCCGCCCCCTCGGAGTGCTCAGCCTCGGACCCGTCTGCGTCATAGTCGGTAGTGGTTTGACTGGACAGGTCCTCCGCTGCACTCCCGTCGGCCTCCGTGCCACTGGATGTGCCAGACAACTCTGCACTGCTGGCACTGGTGCTCGCTCCCTCCTCACGGTCCGTGCCAGTGTCTCCCTCGGTGTCCCCCGACGATGCTGTGGGCAAGGTGAAGAGACAGGAAATAATCAGACACCTGTATACATATGCCACATGAGTCAAATCCACATAGGTCACAGTGCATAGCCTGAAAAGCAACATGAGTAACATCTACAATACAAGGTACATATGTAGGCCCTGCAACACACAGTTGGTTGACCCACCATGCCACTGACCAACAATGGAGAGCATGACACAAAAGCAAATAACATGATATGGATTTGGACAGAGGAGCCAGGCACTGGGGACAATCCAGCACAGCATCTGCAGCACACAGCGTTGGCGTAAAAAGGGATGAGCAGGAACCATGTCTATTAACTGTAGGCACATGCTGCAAAGGTAATACTTAAAAACATGCCCAACATAAATGGGTCACTGCACCTTGAGTGTATGTCCAGACAAACATCACACACTGGCCAGACCTAGCAAGGAGACTTCAGGTATAGACATGTAGGCCTTGCCCGCACCAACCACCCCCTACATGAGTCAATTTTTTGAGACACAGGAAGCACTTACATCTCTTAGTCTGGAATTAAAACACATGGCCTGGAAGAAATCCTGATTGGACACAAAATACCCCTGGTGCGCCGGTACAAATACATCATCTACAAATGGACATCATCAGATCATTTTACCAAGACACACAGGCACTGGCCCCCGTGAGTATGAACAAGGCACATTTGGTCAGCCTGTACAGTGGACACATGTAGCAGAGTTTACTTAAATACAAATGGTGCCAGGGTACAATGGCACAGAGCACAACCTATGCTGTAGACACAGAGATTGTCGACATTTTTGGATTACACACATGATACCTAGGAAAAGATGCCCCAGGGGACAGTAGTGGCCACACCACTCCATGGTCCTGAATGGTAATGACTGCAACACAAGCCACCATCCCTGCACTCTGCATATCTCACACTCATGCACATCATGTCACAGTCCACAAAATAGGACATGCATGCTGTAAAGCCATACACGTTAGAGACACACTCCTATGTCTGGACTCAGCATCAGGACCCCACAAGTACTGAACTGGACAGGGCACAGGCAAGGTCCCAAAACCTGTTACACACCACCCCCACACATGAAGCTGCAAGTATTGGGCACATCGATAAACTGGCAGCCTAGATAACCTTGTGCAAGTGTGACTACACACAGACCAGGGTACACATGGCAAGGAGGGGAAGGGAGGAAGGACAGCATCACTACACTTTGGGGACCAGGAACTGCACTGCACATGTAAACCCTGCCAGTGTATCCATGCAACTGTGCACTTACAAATGCTGGTGACACACAACAAACACACATGTACCTACCCCCTTCCTGCTGCTGCTTTTCCTGTAAGCGCCTGTCCATGTCAGGGAAGACGACCGCCAGCACACGCTTGTGGATGTGGGTCAGACGGCGGCGCCCATGGTTCTTTTGGCTCACAGGTGAGTCCCCCAGCAGGACCCGTGTGATCCTCCGCGTCCAGCACCGGATATCCTGCCAGCGTTTCCTCACGTGGGCTAGGCGCCGCTTCCGACCCTCCGTCTTCCTCACGGCACTGACGGCGTCCTTCCAGATCTGCTCCTTGGCACAGGCGCCTACCTGTGAGGATGAAAAAGTGAGACAACATCAATACACCTGCGACATGTCACAGAGACACACATTAGAACAATTTGGATGGTTTTAACAGGGCATAGAATGCATCAAACTCATTACACCTGTGTCATAGGGACATATTCCTCTGTGGAAGGCAAAATGCACTAGGTGGCATTGTAGAGTACACAGGTGACATGAGGGGTACGACACAATCAATCATCCAGGCTCACACTGTGCATCACAAGCGACACCAGGATTATGTGCAGCACCTCAAAGCAGTCACATGCCACAGGCCACTGAGGCGCCCTCAGCAGAGTACACAGACACACACAACCACAGGACTATAACCTGCCATTGCCAACTGCAGCTACACACCTCACTCTCCACATGTGCCACTAGACTGGGGGGTGTCACAGGTGTGGTGCTGGCCCATCACCGCAGACACACAGCACTGCTCCCTGCTCACATCAGATGGGCAGGGTATATCCATCCCTCATGCAGCTGGGGCGCTACACTCCACATATGCACTCACCCACATGACAGGGGACTTACACACACACCAATGTCCAGGGGACAACACATCATTTGTACACTCTCAGCACATGTACAGTAAACAAACACACATCTGTGGGTACTGCCACCTGTCACACTGGGGGGACCACAGATTCACATAAGGACTGTAGTAACAACATTCCCAGGAGGATTAGACAGGCAGAATGTGTAATGCCACATGTAGTGATTGTCACAGTACTCACAATGCAAGTGAGGAGAGCAGACATGCACCACAGCATGCTCTGGCTGGGAGACATTAGGCATTCCCCCACCCGGGACCCACCCTACAGTACATTGCATGTGTGTCACACCTGGACACAATGGCAGAAGTCACAGTCACAGAAAAGGGGCACAGTCTTTGCTAGTGTACTCAGCACTCACCTGCTCCCCTGGTCGACCATACAGCATGGTGTACTGTGGGAGGATCACATCCAGCAGGGCCAGGTTCTCCTCGTGGGTGAAAGGCTGGGCCCTCTCCACAGACCTGGACATGGTGCCAGAGGAATCACGAGCAGCAGCAGTGTTGTGTGATGAATGGATGTGCAGGCAAGTGCTCTCTCATGGGACCTGGCTGCCTTATATCTGCATTGCTGCCCTGTTTCATTCACAGGAGTACAGAGTGATTGGTCACTCACATTTGCATCCTATGTTTCCTCCAATCCCTTTAAACCTGCCACAGTCAGTGGCTTTGCTTTTTTTTTTATTGAGCAGGATGTCAACTCAACAACCACTTTGCAACTAAGTAGATTCTTTCAAACCGACTTTAGCTGGGCACATGATGAAAAAATTCAAACTTTAAACTCGGTCTCCATGACAACCAGCATGCATGTAGGGCTTTATACTTGTCCCTCATGTGTCCCCTATGTAATTTGGACATTCACACACAGGTACGGTGAGTTCCAGGGCCCTAGGGCACCCCAAATGCATAGAAACGGCCCGTACATGCGCGTGTACGGGGCGTATCACTATGGGTACGCATACGCGAGCAAACCCATAGTGAAACGGCCCGTACACACGCGTGTACGGGGCGTACCACTATGGGTACGCATACGCGAGCAAACCCATAGTGAAACGGCCCGTACACACGCGTGTACGCTCCGTATCACTATGGGTAGGCCTATGGCAGCACTCCCATAGTGATGGGGAACGTACACACGCCCTCAGAGCGCATGTACGGTGCATTTCACACCTGACAGTGGTGACAGGCAGCACACAGAAAGGAATAGAGCTTACATACTTGTCCAAGGCTGGACATCAAGGCATTGTGTGTGCAGTACTACATGTGTGGGGCACAGGTGTGTCAGGCTGTAACGTGGCACATTACTCCTGAGTTGTGAAGGCAATAGATGTATGATGAGATGTGTACAGATGTCATGTGTGATGGTGGACTATGTGCCAGACATCCCCTTCACTCCTTTGACATGTGTGCATGTAGTACAGAACACTTGTGAAAAGCGTCACTGCCATGGCACAGTCAACAACACACGCAACTGTCCCCTGATGCCAGCTACTGGGGTTTTCACACCTGACATGTGACTACCCGCGTTGCACGATGTGACTATGTCATGAATGTGTTGTGTGTTCCCATTAGCTTGCTGTAGGTGTTTGGTCAAATGCATCTGCAGTTGCTGCAACCAACATGTGTCTGTGTGTAGATGGCCATGGCACAGTGTTACGCATACCAGGCCACATGTGGAATCCGACGTAAGGTGTGTATGTATGCATCGACAGGGAGTTTCAAAACAAGGACATATCTGCATACTCTCAATGTATGTGTGATCATTCTTGAAATGTAATCCTTCATGGCAAGGTGTGTGGTCTGTCCTTTTTCTATTACATGTGACCTGTGCCTCTAGTGTTCCGCAACCTGTCTGTACAATAAACATCCTTCCTCTGCACATATTTGGTTGTCTGTAACTCCTGTGATGCGTCTGCCTGCTCACTTACACTGGCCCACAGCTAGTTTCATGGCATGGCATAATGAGGTTGGGAATAAACGTTTGGAGCTGTCTCTTGGTAGGAGTGTCACATGGCTGGCATACGTGTCCAGGGCATATTGCACAGACCTGACTCTGTATGTAGCATATGTGTATTGCCTGTTGACCATGTGCTCAGTACATTGACATTGGTGGTGTACTGTACTCACTCTTCGTTGTCCCTTCTAATTCACTGCAGGGCTCCGCCTCTCCCTCGAGCAATTCCGGACTTGGCTGACATGCGGGAAAATGACTGTATACGCCGCTACTGCTTCCCCCAACGTTTGATTGTGGACTTGACGACACGGCTGGCAGCACACCTCCAACCGCTACACAGGTATCCTGGTGCACTGACACCCAAGATGAAGGTGATGGCAGCCCTACATTTCTTGGCCACGGGTACCTTCCAACATACCATTGCCCATGTCGGTGGGATGTCCCAAACCATGTTAAGCCGTGTTCTGCATGATTTTTTAGAGGCCATGTTGGAGCACCTTGATGAGTTCATAAAATTCCCAACTCCTGAGCAGTTGACAGCTGTCAAACGTGAGTTCTATGCCCTGGGAGGGATGCCCCATGTCATTGGGTCCATAGATGGAACACATGTGGCTTTGGTACCACCACAGGCACAGGAGGTAGCCTTCCGTAACCGCAAGCATTACCACTCCATTAATGCCCTTGCGGTGTGTCTTGCCAACATGGTGATTTCACATGTCTGTGCTCGTTTTCCAGGATCAGCACACGATGCGTATATCATGAGGCGTAGCAGGGTGCCTGAAATGATGCTGCAGCTGCGCAACGAACGAGCATGTATTGTTGGTGGGTATACTCTGGCAGTCCTGTATTTAACATAATCTTCCTGTCTTACTGCTTCTCCTGACCCACTCTTGTCCATGATGTTTCCATGTAGGGGACGCTGGCTATCCCAACATGCCATGGCTGATCACGCCTCTCCGCAACCCCAGCACGGCTGCCGATCACCGCTACAACAACGCCCATGGGCGGACCAGGCAAGTGATTGAGAGGACGTTTGGCCTCCTGAAGAGCCGATTCCGTTGCCTCCACAAGACCGGTGGCGCACTCCCATATGCACCGGTGAAGGTCTGCAAGATATTCCTCGTGTGCTGCATGCTGCACAACATGGCAGTGGAGAAAGCTGTGCCACTCATCCTGGATCCAGATGAGCAGGACCATCCACCCGTGGAGGATGAAGGGCTTGGTCACGAGGCAAGTGATGTGGAGGAGGAGGAGGCGGTAGAGGACATGCGGAGTCGGCTCATACGCGACTTCTTTGCTTAGTGGTGAGTTCCAGTGTCTGAGTGTGCACGCATTTGGCTGTGTGTGGCATGTGTTGCAATGTGTGTGTCCATCTGCATGTCTTCCAAGTGAGTCTGAGGTGTTTGGATGTGTCACTCGAGTGATGGTGGAATAGAATAATGTTGTTCCAGAGTCATCATTGTCACCTCGCATGTTGACAACCTAATACGTGTTGAGTACATGCACATGCATGCGGATGTGCTTCTTTTGGCTGACTTCTGGTGTGTCTCCCATCCACAGGTACTTGCGCATTCTGTCTGCTGGTGGCATTGTTGTGCTCCTGCTATTCCTCATGAACACAGCAACATGTGCTGAATCAGCGTGACATGCACGGACAAGTTCGCAAATCTCCTTCGGGTAAGGGATGCAGCACGGCTTTTTGGGAGTGGTATTTGTTTTGAATGTGTGTGCACTGCTCCTGTTCAAGTTTGGATACTTCACATACATGTAGATTCACCATGGGGCACATGACCTGGAGCAGAATTCACCTGAATTGATGGTCAGACTTGGTGACAGTCATCTGTAAAGGGATTGTGGATTGTGATGAAGCCATCAATGTGTGTAACACTGCCCTTGGAAACATACGGGTTGCACTGGTTTGACATGGTGTGTGAATTCCCCATTAGGGGCTCAATGGTGTATAGCAGGCTCTCCGTGAGCAGCAGGGGGTGTTTAGCTGTAACCCGTCACTTGTGTGCCAGTGCCATGGATTTCCAGCATCTGTGGTGGTAAGGGGGGTGCCAGTGTTGGTCCCACGTGTTCATCCACATGACCTGTGTATGTGTTGACAGAGTTGCATTAGCATTCCGACACACATGAGTAATAAAGGTGTCCCTCTGCCTCCAAGGTGCCTCATCTCTGTCAATGGTGGTCTGTTGCCACTGTGCATGCGGCATGTCTGGCATTGTTCTCAGAGATGGTGCATATGAGTCTATGTGTAGAGTAGCAAGGTGCAAGCTGTTTGTCAGGGATTAGACTCTGTATTGTGCATGATGTCCATGGCTGTGTAGGTATTGTGGCATGTCAGTCTCCACGACGGCCAATGTGCTGCATGTGAATCCATTGTGTGTGTGTGTGCCATGTTGAACCAGACATTCCTTCCTTGACATACACCTTTTGCATAGTTCCTTCCTGAGATCCTTGTCTTTGTGTGCTACTTGTGGCATTGTTTCCTTGACATGGCGCATGCTGCTGCAGGCCCTGCAGCAAGGGCACCCAGTGTCCACGCAAACGAGCTGGTGTTCATCATGGATTGCTTGCTGACATGTGCTATGCTGATCAGCAGCATCTGTGCCTCATGCGGCAGCACACTCTGCATTATGCACAAGATCCCCAGTTCCATCCACCTCAAGGCAAGAGGGAGACCATTCCCCAGGTCAACTACGACATCCGTGTCTAATCCTACCCTGCACTCTACGGACATTTGCGTTACGAATCCCATGATACTTGTCCACATCCAGGGTGCATCTGCACAGCTCTGCTACTACATCCGGCGACCAGGCCACATCAACGTCAAACAGAGATGGGGGGAGTGAATCACTGCCAGCTGCAGGATGACCTTCTCAATCCACGCACACACTCAGGATGCAGCCCACAAACACAACACAACCTTGTGGCACTGTGATCCAACAGCCAATTGTGCCATCCCCATGCATCCAACCTTGGCTGGCCCACCATTCCCCACATCCACCTGACTCAGGCATGCAGGACATGGTTCTGCCACGTGTCTACACATACCTGGGACTCCCACCCCAGGACACTCCACATGATCCCTGACCTCTGCGCATGACTGTTGCTCTTCTAAATAGGTCTGTAGGCACAGTTGTGCGGGCTCCCCCTCAGCTGGCTGGGCCCATCACGGGTGAGTATGGTGCTCCATGTCTGTCTTGGATGGTACATTGTGACCCATGTGTGTCCTGTGCCAGACTCAGACCCCAGGGTATGGATGTTTGGAGTTACTTCAGAAATCAGGCATGGTTTGACTTTACAACATACACATGTAGTGGAATAATGCGAAATGACGGCATTATCTTGTGTTTGTGATGATTTTTATTAGTGCTGGGGTACGTGTTTGGGGGGGTGACAAGAGGTGCTTGGCGGGAGTGTAGAATCTAAAGTTCACTGGGGGAGTTGGTGTCCTTGCCATTGAAAGTCATCAGAGTCTGTGCCACAGTCTTTGTGAACATTGGTCAGACAGTGACCAGCAAGGCCATGTGGCAGAGAATGTCCTTTGGTGCTGTGCTGCTGTTGGGCCAGAGGGCCAGGTGCCAGGCCAGGTGACCTGGGAGATGGCGATGTTCCGCTGACTCTCACGGTCTTATTCGTGGACGACCCGCCTTCCTGCGGGGACCCTCAGATGCAGGCCTTGACGATGGCAGGGACGCTCCGTCAGATGAATCCTCCTCCTCCTCCCTCGCTGTTTCTTGTGCTGGTCTACGCCTGGTGGCACAGGGAGGGTTTGCCAGGCTTTGGGCGATCTGACGGAGGGATTGGCTCACGTCCCTGTGCACCGCCAGGAGCTCTGCCTGTCCTGCCTCCATCCTGGCATGATGCTCGACCTGCATGTTCTTGATCTCATTGAGGGTCCCCACTACCTGGGCGATGCCTCTGGAGTCACGCCGGTATGCGTCCAGGATGGTTCTGACGTGTGCCATAGCCGGGTCCCGAGCCAACTGGTCAGGTTCGCTCCTCCGCCGTCCTCCACTCCCACCACCCCTGCCCACTTGCGCCTGGCCTGCCGTTGTGGACACATCGGGTCTCCGGGACCCCTGAGGGATGGCATTTGCGGTGTCGCCTGCCTCCTCCTGGGTGCCCGGAGAACCTTGTCCCTCCTGGACAGACTGGCTGCGTTGTTGTGTGCGGGCAGGGCTCCTGGGTGTCTCCTGGGATGTGGCAGGAATGGGGGTGGTGGTTGGCACAGTTGTACCTGACGCAGGTGCTGCAGGTGGTTGGACACCAGAGGGGCCAGGTTGGTCTGGGTCGTCCACGGAGAGGTGAGAGTCGTCGCTGCCGGTGGTGTCCTCTTCACGCAGAGCCTAGTCCTGTGAGTCTTCCCCCCCAGTGTTGGGGGTAGATCGATGACGTTGACCTGTGTGTGAGAGAGACAGTGTTAATTGTGTTACATGCGACATCCATGTTTCATTATTTTTTGATTTGGCACAGTTCCTCTGGGTGGTTGGATTTGGCTAGCATTCCTCACACAGTGCACTTGTGCATGGGTATGTCCCTTGGCCACAGCTTTCGACACTTGACCTATGTGTGACACAATCTTAGTTGATGCATATTTTGGGAACGCAGTCCGCAGTGTAGTGAGCGGGCGTAGCAAGCCATGCAGAGCCGCCTTACATGTTGCACTGTACGTGGCCAAATGCTGTTTATTCCATGCTATTTGAGAATGCAGGTAGGTAACTTAACAATTTGTGGCAGGGTTCTGACGAACACAGTGGGTAGGTATGCTGGGTGTAAGGTTCTGTTTGTGCCTGCAGCACGGATGTACTCGTGCACAGATTGACACATGGCCTAGTTTTTATCGAAGGTTGAAGGGGGGGTTAAGGCACTGCCAAACCTTGTCTACATGCACACAGTCCACCTGCTGACGAACGGACATGGCCACACCACCCAAGGGTGATTTGGTCTCCCTCTGTCTCCCTTTCTCCCTCCCTCTGTCAGCCTTCCCCCTCTGTCCGTCTCCCTCTGTCTCCCTTTCTCCCTCCCTCTGTCAGCCTCCTCCCTCTGTCCGTCTCCCTCTGTCAACCTCCTCCTTTTGTCCGTCTCCCTCTGTCAACCTCCTCCCTCTGTCCATCTCCCTCTGTCAACCTCCTCCCTCTGTCCGTCTCCCTCTGTCTCCCTTTCTCCCTTCCTCTGTCAACCTCCTCCCTCTGTCCGTCTCCCTCTGTCAACCTCCTCCCTCTGTCCGTCTCCCTCTGTCAACCTCCTCCCTCTGTCCGTCTCCCTCTGTCAACCTCCTCCCTCTGTCCATCTCCCTCTGTCAACCTCCTCCCTCTGTCCGTCTCCCTCTGTCTCCCTTTCTCCCTCCCTCTGTCAACCTCCTCCCTCTGTCCGTCTCCCTCTGTCAACCTCCTCCCTCTGTCCGTCTCCCTCTGTCTCCCTTTCTCCCTCCCTCTGTCAGCCTCCTCCCTCTGTCCGTCTCCCTCTGTCTCCCTTTCTCCCTCCCTCTGTCAACCTCCTCTCTCTGTCCGTCTCCCTCTTTCAACCTCCTCCCTCTGTCCATCTCCCTCTGTCAACCTCCTCCCTCTGTCCGTCTCCCTCTGTCTCCCTTTCTCCCTCCCTCTGTCAACCTCCTCCCTCTGTCCGTCTCCCTCTATCAACCTCCTCCCTCTGTCCGTCTCCCTCTGTCAACCTCCTCCCTCTGTCCATCTCCCTCTGTCAACCTCCTCCCTCTGTCCGTCTCCCTCTGTCTCCCTTTCTCCCTCCCTCTGTCAACCTCCTCCCTCTGTCCGTCTCCCTCTGTCAACCTCCTCCCTCTGTCCGTCTCCCTCTTTCTCCCTTTCTCCCTCCCTCTGTCAGCCTCCTCCCTCTGTGCGTCTCCCTCTGTCTCCCCTTCTCCCTCCCTCTGTCAGCCTCCTCCCTCCCTCTGTCTGTCTCCCTGTGTCCACCTCTGTCTCTGTCCCTCTCTCTGCCCCTCTCCCTCCCTCTGTGTGTCACCCTCTGTCACCTCAGCCCAGCTTCCTGGGCACACACAGTTTGCAGGTCTTGCAAAGGCCATTGGCTTGTTCATGTGGGTTTGTTTCTTCTCTGCCGGCACCCATTGGGCGGAGTGTCTGAGTCTGCGCTGCTGCTGTGGCGGTGTGTGCTGACACTCTTTCAGTGTGCTGCGTCTTCATTAGCTGCTGTTATGTGCAAATTGTGCCTTCATACCCATGTCGTCCTGCAACGCGGCCACCATTGGCAGGCAACACAGTACTGTGTGGGGACACACTGTTTGTATGGCTGTGCCCTAGGCCATATGGGCTGAGGGCATTGTTGTGTGCTTCAGAGTTGCTCTATGTTAGTTTTGAGGCCCACCCTCCCGGCATCAGGGACATCCTGTCTTGTGTTGGTGTTTTGTGTGGCCTGTGACTTGGCATGGCCTTGCTTGGGGCATGGGGCATGGAGGCGCTAGTGGCATGTGTGTGTTTTTGGAGTGTGGTTGTGTCCGGTGCTGGCTTTGGGGGGTTGCATGCATGATTGGTATTTGGGTTGTATATGGCGTTCCCCCCATGTGAGGTGAGTTGTTTGTGTACTCACCAGGCTCTCGGACTCCTCCTAGTCCGTCTACTATCAACGGCGGCAGCGTGGCCATCACCTTCTCCTCCCAGGGATGGTAGTGTACCGGTCTGCGGGCCGGACCTCCTCCAGTGATGTTGGCCTGGTTGTGCTCGTCCGTCATTTTGCGGCGGACCGTCCTCCGCAGATCGTACCACCTGGCTTGGCACTCATGCCTGGTCCTTCTGGTGGACCCAACAGCATTCACGGAATTGACTATCCTCTCCCACATGGCAGTTTTTTCTGATATGCTGGTCCGTCTGACCAATGTTCCAAAGAGCTGTGGCTCGACTCTGATGATTTCGTCGACAAGGGACTCCAGCTCGTCCTTTGTGAACTTTGGATTCTTGTTGGTGGGCATGGTGTGGGGTGTGGGTGTGGATGGTTGTGGGGGTGGGGGTGTGGATGGTTGTGGGTGTGGATGGTTGTGGGTGTGCAGGTGTGTGTGTGTGAATGTGATGAGGGTGTGTTTGTGATGGTGGTTGTGTGAAGGAGTGCAAGTGTAAGGTGTATTGATGGTTGAAGTATGGTGCAGTGCGTTGTCTCTGGGGTCTGGCAGCAGTGGATCTGTTGCAAAGGATCATGGTTTGTGTGTGTTGGGCCTTTTTATTGGTCCATTTGTGGGTGTGGCTGTGTTTGAACTTTGGGTGGGTGTGTTATAAGGAGTGGTAGTGGTTTGGGCCTCTGTTTCTCTGTTTGTCAGTTGCAGGTCACTGTGTAGGATGTATTTGGCCTTGTTGGATATGTTTTGTGGTGTTGTGTGACTCGGATTGACTGTCCTTGTGTTTTTTTGGTTAGTTCTGGTACAGTAGGAGTGTTTTTAGCCTCTGTATGGTACGTACATGGGCCATGTTGTTGTACAGTGCTGTCCTTTGCTATGGCTTAGTACGACTCGTACATGCCCGGTGTTGGGTGAGGGTGCTGGTGTGTGGGCCTGGGGTAGGGTGCGTACGAACACGGGCAGGGTGTTGGTCCGCAACGTCCATCGGTGGTGGTGTTTCGCACGGTACATACAAGGGGGGCTGGGTGTAGGGTCCGTACATACACGGGTGGGGGTACGGTCCGTACATCCACTGTTGGGGTGGGGGTACGCTCCATACGTACGCGGGTGTGGGTACGGTCCGTACATACACGGGTGGGGGTACGCTCCGAACATACGCGGGTCAGGGTACGCTCCATGCATACACGGGTGGGGGTACGGTCCGTACATACACGGGTGGGGTGGGGGTACGGTCCGTACATGCCTGGGTGGGGGTACGGTCCGTACATAGACTGGTGGGGTGGGGGTGCGGTCCGTACATACACGGGTGGGGTGGGGGTACGGTCCGTACACACACGGGTGGGGGTACGCTCCGTACATACACTGTTGGGGTGGGGGTACGGTCCGTACATACACTGGTGGGGTGGGGGTACGCTCCGAACATACGCGGGTCTGGGTACGCTCCATGCATACAAGGGTGGGGGTACGGTCCGTACATACACTGGTGGGGTGGGGGTGCGGTCCGTACATACACGGGTGGGGTGGGGGTACGGTCCGTACATACACTGGTGGGGTGGGGGTACGCTCCGAACCTACGCGGGTCTGGGTACGCTCCATGCATACATGGGTGGGGGTACGGTCCGTACATACACTGGTGGGGTGCGGTCTGTACATACACGGGTGGGGTGGGGGTACGGTCCGTACATACACTGGTGGGGTGGGGGTACGCTCCGAACATACGCGGGTCTGGGTACGCTCCATGCATACACGGGTGGGGGTACGGTCCGTACATACACTGGTGGGGTGGGGGTGCGGTCCGTACATACACGGGTGGGGTGGGGGTACGGTCCGTACACACACGGGTGGGGGTACGGTCCGTACATACACGGGTGGGGGTACGGTCCGTACATACACTGGTGGGGTGGGGGTACGCTCCGAACATACGCGGGTCTGGGTACGCTCCATGCATACACGGGTGGGGGTACGGTCCGTACATACACTGGTGGGGTGGGGGTGCGGTCCGTACACACACGGGTGGGGGTACGGTCCGTACATACATGGGTGGGGTGGGGGTACGGTCCGTACATACACGTGTGGGGGTACGGTCCGTACATACACTGGTGGGGTGGGGGTGCGGTCCGTACATACACGGGTGGGTAGGGGGTACGGTCCGTACACACACGGGTGGGGGTACGGTCCGTACATACACGGGTGGGGGTACGGTCCGTACATACACTGGTGGGGGTTCGGCGCGTACATCCGTGGCCTGGGGGCGTTTTGCGCGTACATGCGGGGTCTGTGGTGGGGTGTTCGGCGCGTATGCGGGCACGTGTCTCCATGGTTGCTATGGGTGTTCGGTCCGTACGGTGTTTTTTCCATACAGTTGTGAATTCGAAAGGACGGGAGTGATCGTAATTGCGCAGTCGGACTTCATTTTTCCCGATCGTACGGTAAATCGTCCGGGGATGTGTCGGACACAATTTCCGACCCGAGGACGTGTGGGGAAATGTTCCCGATGTGATTCGTATGGAGTTTTTCCCATGCGAATCGTACTTGGCAGTTTGTACGCTACTTGTACGATTCGGACGGTAAAAAGTCCAGATTCAATTCGGCCGGTGGAAATTTTTCCAGGATCCGAATCGGCACCTTACTGATTGAATACCGCATAATAAATTCATTTTGGCTGGGAGTCCAGGGCTTAGTGTGAGCATTTTCAATTCCTAGCATGAATCAAGAGTGTTATTGCGTTCTCCTAGACATATGTTAATTTTATGTCAAAGAGGATACATTTTCTGGTCTCTGCTAAGTCCATTTCTACAACTTTGAGTTTCAAAATACAAGTCAATTTATGTTTTTCAGCAAAACTCTCCTTTTTTCATATTTGTTTTGTTGTGATCTGTACTGCCGATTTTGAATCTGTGGTTGATGCGACATTGTGGTTAATGCAGTGTCATGAGAAATGTTAGATCTTTGTGAAATACTGCACTGGGATGTTGTGCCCTGAGGCTGAGTGACCTTTGTCCCTGGCATTGTTGTCAGCTCACAACAAGTTGTGAGTGAATTATATTAAATTTATAGGTTCTTCAACCATCACACTTTTTTATTAATGTGTTCACCTCCCATGTGGTATATCAAACAGTTTTGGCACATTACAAATACTTTGGGGGTGGTGGAAGTTATTTATTTCAATAGATTGTTGAGATGAAGTACAAGCAGACTTGTTTCTTCAAATTTGTGTGCATCTGCATGTTATGCATGGGAGTTCCCCTACAATTTCTTTGATGTCTGAATCTGTGGCCAGTGCGTACCATTGGTCCATTTGTGGGTGTGGCTGTGTTTGAACTTTGGGTGGGTGTGTTATAAGGAGTGGTAGTGGTTTGGGCCTCTGTTTCTCTGTTTGTCAGTTGCAGGTCAGTGTATAGGATGTATTTGGCCTTGTTGGATATGTTTTGTGGTGTTGTGTGCCTCGGATTGACTGTCCTTGTGTTTTTTTGGTTAGTTCTGGTTCAGTAGGAGTGTTTTTAGCCTCTGTACGGTGCGTACATGGGCCATGTTGTTGTACAGTGCTGTCCTTTGCTATGGCTTAGTACGACTCGTACATGCCCGATGTTGGGTGAGGGTGCTGGTGTGTGGGCCTGGGGTAGGGTGCGTACGAACACGGGCAGGGTGTTGGTCCGCAACGTCCATCGGTGGTGGTGTTTCGCACGGTACATATAAGGGGGGCTGGGTGTAGGGTCCGTACATACACGGGTGGGGGTACGGTCCGTACATCCACTGTTGGGGTGGGGGTACGCTCTATACGTACGCGGGTGTGGGTACGGTCTGTACATACACGGGTGGGGGTACGCTCCGAACATACGCGGGTCAGGGTACGCTCCATGCATACACGGGTGGGGGTACAGTCCGTACATACACGGGTGGGGTGGGGGTACGGTCTGTACATGCACGGGTGGGGGTACGGTCCGTACATAGACTGGTGGGGTGGGGGTGCGGTCCGTACATACACGGGTGGGGTGGGGGTACGGTCCGTACACACACGGGTGGGGGTACGCTCCGTACATACACTGTTGGGGTGGGGGTACGGTCCGTACATACACTGGTGGGGTGGGGGTACGCTCCGAACATATGCGGGTCTGGGTACGCTCCATGCATACACGGGTGGGGGTACGGTCCGTACATACACGGGTGGGGTGGGGGTACGGTCCGTACATACACTGGTGGGGTGGGGGTACGCTCCGAACCTACGCGGGTCTGGGTACGCTCCATGCATACATGGGTGGGGGTACGGTCCGTACATACACTGGTGGGGTGGGGGTGCGGTCTGTACATACACGGGTGGGGTGGGGGTACGGTCCGTACATACACTGGTGGGGTGAGGGTACGCTCCGAACATACGCGGGTCTGGGTACGCTCCATGCATACACGGGTGGGGGTACGGTCCGTACATACACTGGTGGGGTGGGGGTGCGGTCCGTACATACACGGGTGGGGTGGGGGTACAGTCCATACACACACGAGTGGGGGTACGGTCCGTACATACACGGGTGGGGGTACAGTCCGTACATACACTGGTGGGGTGGGGGTACGCTCCGAACATACGTGGGTCTGGGTACGCTCCATGCATACACGGGTGGGGGTACGGTCCGTACATACACTGGTGGGGTGGGGGTGCGGTCCGTACACACACGGGTGGGGGTACGGTCCGTACATACACGGGTGGGGGTACGGTCCGTACATACACCGGTGGGGTGGGGGTGGGGGTGCAGTCCGTACATACACGGGTGGGTAGGGGGTACGGTCCGTACACACACGGGTGGGGGTACGGTCCGTACATACACGGGTGGGGGTAAGGTCCGTACATACACTGGTGGGGGTTCGGCGCGTACATCCGCGGCCGGGGGGCGTTTTGCGCATACATGCGGGGTCTGTGGTGGGGTGTTCGGCGCGTATGCGGGCACGTGTCTCCATGGTTGCTATGGGTGTTCGGTCCATATGGTGTTTTTTCCATACAGTTGTGAATTCGAAAGGACGGGAGTGATCGTAATTGCGCGGTCGGACTTCATTTTTCCCGATCGTACGGTAAATCGTCCGGGGATGTGTCGGACACAATTTCCGACCCGAGGACGTGTGGGGAAATGTTCCCGATGTGATTCGTATGGAGTTTTTCCCATGCGAATCGTACTTGGCAGTTTGTACGCTACTTGTACGATTCGGACGGTAAAAAGTCCAGATTCAATTCGGCCGGTGGAAACTTTTCCAGGATCTGAATCGGCACCTTACTGATTGAATACCGCATAATAAATTCATTTTGGCTGGGAGTCCAGGGCTTAGTGTGAGCATTTTCAATTCCTAGCATGAATCAAGAGTGTTATTGCGTTGTCCTAGACATATGTTAATTTTATGTCAAAGAGGATACATTTTCTGGTCTCTGCTAAGTCCATTTCTACAACTTTGAGTTTCAAAATACAAATCAATTTATGTTTTTCAGCAAAACTCTCCTTTTTTCATATTTGTTTTGTTGTGATCTGTGCTGCCGATTTTGAATCTGTGGTTGATGCGACATTGTGGTTAATGCAGTGTCATGAGAAATGTTAGATCTTTGTGAAATACTGCACTGGGATGTTGTGCCCTGAGGCTGAGTGACCTTTGTCCCTGGCATTGTTGTCAGCTCACAACAAGTTGTGAGTGAATTAGATTAAATTTATAGGTTCTTCAACCATCACACTTTTTTATTAATGTGTTCACCTCCCATGTAGTCTATCAAACAGTTTTGGCACATTACAAATACTTTGGGGGTGGTGGAAGTTATTTATTTCAATAGATTGTTGAGATGAAGTACAAGCAGACTTGTTTCTTCAAATTTGTGTGCATCTGCATGTTATGCATGGGAGTTCCCCTACAATTTCTTTGATGTCTGAATCTGTGGCCAGTGCGTACCAGAGTATTTGCAAACTCTGATACCTTTATCTGCTGACATTTATGTACATGGTTGTATGCCTCTGCTATGCACACGTCACATTTAAGCTCTTAAGCTTTTGATGCCTACCTGCACATTAATTGCTGCTTTGAACATTGGTCAACCAGAATTTGTTCTTTTGTGATGTTTTGTCAGGGAAACATTCTTCAGTTCTGTTTTTTTGTTCATTATGCACTCTTAGAAGGACGCACTTAAGGCATCACTCCCACCACACCCAGAACAGTTTACGCATCTAATCCAGATCATTGTGTGTTGACAGAACTCCACCATTACTCCATCCTGAGACAGCATTCTCCAGAGGGTCCCTTGTTAAATCCACATAAGATGGAACAAGGCATGGATTGCAATGCCGTAGATGTAAAGGGAAAAAGCATCATCAAAGAGGAAATAATCAATCACCAAAATTAGCTCAGCCTAATGCAGCAACTTTTCGGGATGACAAAAATATAGTGCTGAGCAATCACTTAAAACATATCTTGGAGCTTTGTTGTGTCTTCTTCTCTTGTGATGCTTTCCAATGCTGAATGTTCTATCTTCAACATGTCATATGATGTCAGCACTGGGAATTTCTTGATGGTCATTTTCCCTTGAACTTGGAATGTGGCTTTCTGTGGATGGGCTGTTTATTAATAAACCCACATACTGAGACTCCTGCATGTGCTACTATATTCTGTGTGCGGACTGGGAAACCACATTTGTGGTGACAGATGCTGTTCGGGCTGGTCTCAGTGGCTTCTGTATTTTAGAGGGCCATGGAGATTATATTGGGTGATATAAGTGAGGTACATTTCTCCCAAGGGGACATCCTGTTTCCTGATGTATGGTGGCAATTGGGAAGAACACAATACTACAATGAGTAAGGTACTCAGTATTATGCAAGAACATGGTTTGACACTTAAGAAAGAAAATGTAAATTTGGCTGTGTTGAGATTGAATATTTAGGTCACCTCATTACTGGTGTTGGTACCCTGTAGTATTATAACATAACACTTGTAAAACTTTGGATACATTTTTAAACAGAGAATAAATGGGAAAGAACAACGTTCAGCTTTTACTTTAAGAGACAAAATAGTCAGTTATTGAAAATGAAAAAGTCGCTGTAGTGTGGGCCATAAACAAAATTGAAAAAACTTTGTGTGGGCACTAAATTCACCACAATAGCTGATCATAAGTCAGTAAGAGAAATCTTTACAAAGAAATGTTGTGTTTCACCATCCAGGTAATTAGGTAGTAAGATTGCTCGAACATACTTTTGAAATACAATATATACCAGATGCTCAAAATAAGATGGTAGACTGGCAGATTATTTCAAATAGAGAATATGCCTGAGTGTTCAGAAGAGTGTGTGGAAGAATTTAAATCAAGAACAAGGATACATAATGACACAAGGTATTGTTTCATAAAGGGAATGGAAGGAGGCAGCTGACAAAGATACAATTCTACAAGAAGCAAATCAATCATTGAAGATATAATCGTCAACAAGAATGAAGTGAGTGAGGCATACATACTTTATTGGTTGATTAGAGGTGACCTATTTGATGTTGATAAGTTGTTATTCAGGGGTAAAAGGTGTACCACCTTTGTGTATCAGGCCAACATTGGAGCACTAGCTTATTCTGGACATCAAGGAATTGTTAAGGCTAAAAGAAGGTTACAATCAGATTTTTGGTGGCTAGGGTTAGATTTGGAACCATAGGAATGTGTAGGTAGGTAACTGTACAGACTGTTGTGTAATTGATATGGTTTACAGAGTGAGGATTCCACCAATAGTCTGTTCAGATCTTTCTTCACTGCCAAGCAAAGAAATAATGTTAGATATAGTGGAGCACATTCCAAATAAAAGTAGAATGCCTTATCATCTTATTTTGATTGACATGTTCCACAGATGGCCTGCGGGTCTGTGTATGAGTGATGTTAGGATAGGTACAGTAATAGGAGAGATGTTTGACACAGAGGGATTACCAAATTCAAGGTATTTGGACAAAATATCAAGTTGTAAATATCGGGAGACAGAAATATCAGAAACAAAATATTGTGATACATAAAAATAGTGATGCAGGAATATAGTTGCAAAGAATATCATTTTTTCCGGTAATATCATTGTTAAGAATATCGTTGTTAATATAGTTTTAAATTATATAGTAAAAAAATATTGTTTTTTAAATTATTTTATTGTGTTTTAGTTCATATATTAATTGTATTTGTTAATATTGTTTGTTTAATTGTTAAATATATTTTTTAATACAGTTTGTAATTGTACGTGATTTTTAATGTTTAATTTAATTGCTAATAGTAATTTATAGTCTTGTAGCGGGTGCTACGTTTGTAGGGTTTTAGGGTGGGAAGTTAATTAAGTAATTGTTAATTAATAATGAATGATTAATGATTAATGTATTATTAATAACTTATTAATTATTCATTAGGTAAATTGGGTAATAATTTATTTTGTAGTTAAATTTTAGGTGCAGGATGCTGGGTTTGTAGGGCAAAGGGTGCGAAGTTAAGTAATAATGAATTATTTAATTGATTATCAATTATGTGAATTGTGTGATAGCTTTATATTTTAGTTATATTATAGGTGTGGGCTGTTGGGTTTGTAGGGCTATAGGATGGGAAGTTAAGTAATAATTATCAAATAATTATTTATGTATTATTATATTTTAGGTGTGGCCGTTGGTTTCCAAGGATATGTGGTGGGAAGTTAAGTAATAATTAACAAATATTTATGTATTTATTATTAATTATATTTTAGATGTTCGATGCGGGATGCTGGGTTTTTAAGTTATAATTAACAATTATTAATTTATTATCAATTATTTATTTGCTTATTAAATATGTACATTGTGTAATAACTTTATATTTTAGTTATATTTTAGGTGTGGGCTTTTGGGTTTGTTGGGATATGGGGTGGGACAGTAAGTAATAATTTATGAACAAATAATTATTTATTATTAATTATTTATTTGATAATTATGTACATTATGTGATTCTGAATAATTTTAATTGCAGGTTGCTAGAATTATAGGGGCATAGAGTGGGTCAGTAAGTAAAAATGAATTAACAAATAATTATTAATGAATTAGTTAATAGATTATCAATTATGTAAATTGTGTTGTACTTATTTATTTTAGTTATATTTTAAGAGTGGGCTGCTAGGTTTGTAGAGGTATAGCGTGGGAAGTTAATTAAGTAATAAATAACAGTTTTAAAAAAATGATAATTATTAAATTGTTTAATAATCATGTTAATTGTTTAATATGATGTATATAGGTGTGTGTTTGTATATATATATATATATATAAAACTATTATTGGTTAGTTAATAATGTTAATATTAAGAATGTTATATTTGCTCTAAATTAATAGGGTTATTCAAATATGTAATGTGTTTGAATTGAAGTGCTTTCCCTACTGTTGCTTAGACTGGAGTCAAAATAATACATTTAAACTCTCTGAAGTCCAACGCTTTCCCTACTGGTGACCTGTTTGGAGTGGGAATAGTAAATTTAACTCCTCTTGAAGCCTACGCTCTCCCTATTGTTGCACAGACTGGAGTTGGAATAGTAAATATAACCCCTCAGAATTCCAACGCTTTCACTACTATTTCACAGATTGGAGTGGGAATAATAAATGTAATCCCTTCAAAATCCAACGATTTCCCTTTCTCTGCTGTTGCACAGACTGGATTGAGAATAGTAAATCCTACCTCTCCAAAGTCCGATTCTTTCCCTACTATTGCACAGTCTGGAGGTGGAATAGTACATCTTACCCCTCCGAAGTCCAATACTTTCCCTACAGTTGACCTGTTTGGGTGTTGTTCTTTTAATCTTTATAATATTTGTAGTACATTTATTTTTGGGGGGATGTAATTTGTTTTATATTTTATGATTTGATAATTTTTGTAATGATTTGCAATTGATTTATTAATATTTATTATGTTATATCTGTGGCTTTTTTAATATTAGTAAATGTAAAAAAAAGTTATAATGTAAAATATGTATTATTAATAATAGTGTTCCATTGTATATATGTATATAAACATACAGTACGAGCTTACTACCGTGCCATTCAACTGTCACTCATGCCAATTAACTGACTTCTTAAGAAAAACCATTAGGGCTTTTAAAAGAACCCTCCCCCACCAACCTAGTCATCATCAGGTTCCCACCTAAGATGCCAAGTGCATCTTAGGTGTGCTGTGATGCCTGATTACAGCGTAGCTGTTTTTTTTCTTTGGGATGAGGTGACTTTGTGAGTGAAATTTTAAAACTACCTTCTGGATATCCACGCTTGAGGGTAAATATGAATATTAGACTCCTGGGGTAGGGTTAAAAACAGTAGTGAATGCGCAGTGAGAAATTACTGGTCTCTCACATCCTGGTGTTAGGTCGTCATGTTTCAGCGAATGGTGCGTGCTGGTTGAGTCACAGTGGCTTTCTTGAGGACCAAGGTGTTAGGGCCAAAAAAAAACTAAATAGTGAACACACACTAACTAAGGCATGCGTATATAGGGTGGTTTATTCGTGATTTACGATTTTCACCCAACTTCTTGTAGTATCTGTAAAGATCGAATTAAGAGAGACAGACATAATGCATCAAGACATGGTAGAATTATAAAGCACCAATGAAGATAATGCAGAGATGGTGCAGCAGGCGTGTGTAGTGCAACATGCTCATCATGCAACTGGACAAATGTATCTGGTTTTCCATAAACACATGTTGTATTCAAGACGCACACAGCTGTATAAAACTTTTATGGGTCTATGTGTTGAAATCACCACCCATACCATTTCAGTTTGTGTAGTCCTTTATAATATTAAAGGGCAAATTCAGTATAAAACGCTGTCTCTTTTCATTTGCCACATACCCATAGTTGTGACAACGAGCACATGTCAGTATTTTGTGCCTCATTTCATTCAATCGTAATCATAGCCGGTAGTGCAATCAGGCTAAAAACCAGTGTTGCGTGGTGCCATACGGCATATGTGGCACAGGGATGCATGGTCTCTCTCCCTGTGTTGTCGCTTAACTTATTTCTTTATGGTAAAAAGACGCATACGGCACAACATTTACTGTGTGACATAAGTGAAAGCAGAAAAACACACAAGATGATGGACGGAATGTTGCACAATGGCAAAACATTCACCCCCAGTCACAGATCTGGGTTTAATCCATCGTTATTTTGCTCACCACGCCACCCCAGTTCAGACATGGCCATATGCAAATCAGTCTTGACCCTGTGCCTCATGGGAAAAGTCCAGCCCGAACTGCCAAGCCATGTCTTCCCTGGACCGGAATCAAGCATCCTAGGACCGGTTTCTGGCTATCAGCCGTCATCAGCCAGGATAGCTTGACTCCAGTAGCGTAGTGAGCACGGGACCCACGTCTGGGCATACCCTTCCCACATAGGGTGAACAGCAAAACACACAAGATGATGGACGGAATGTTGCACAATGGCAAAACATTCACCCCCAGTCACAGATCTGGGTTTAATCCATCGTTATTTTGCTCACCACGCCACCCCAGTTCAGACATGGCCATATGCAAATCAGTCTTGACCCTGTGCCTCATGGGAAAAGTCCAGCCCGAACTGCCAAGCCATGTCTTCCCTGGACCGGAATCAAGCATCCTAGGACCGGTTTCTGGCTATCAGCCGTCATCAGCCAGGATAGCTTGACTCCAGTAGCGTAGTGAGCACGGGACCCACGTCTGGGCATACCCTTCCCACATAGGGTGAACAACAAAACACACAAGATGATGGACGGAATGTTGCACAATGGCAAAACATTCACCCCCAGTCACAGATCTGGGTTTAATCCATCGTTATTTTGCTCACCACGCCACCCCAGTTATGACATTGTTCTGCATTCTGTCCATCAATTGTTGTTTTTGCAATTGTCACCCCCGAGTGGGAAGGGTATGCTCAGACGTGAGTCCCGTGCTCTCCATGCCACTGGAATCAAGCTATCCTGGCTGACGAGGGCTGAAAGCCCGAAACCGGTCCTAGGATGCTTGTTTCCAGTCCAGGGAGGTCCTGGCTTGGCAGTTCGGGCTGGACTGTTCCCATGGGGCACAGGGTCAAGACTGATTTGCATATGGCTGGGTTCAAACTGGAATGGCATGGTGAGCAAAAAAACGATGGATTTAGGCCCAGATCTCTGTACTGGGGTGAATGTATGACATTGTTCTGCATTCTGTCCATCAATTGTTGTTTTTGCATAAGTGAAAGCAGAGCCAGAAAACGGGTGGAAGTTTTCCCCTTGTGTTGCTACCAACGAGTGCAAAAGGAACAAATAATGGACAGAATGCTGAACAATGCAAACATTCACCCCCAGTCACAAAGATCTTGGTTTAATCCATCGTTTTTTTGCTCACCACACCACCCCAGTTTGGACCCAGCCATATGCAAATCAGTCTTGATTCTGTTCCTAATGGGAACAGTCCAGCTCAAACTGCTAAGCCAGGTTCTCCCTGGCCCCAAAACAATCATCCTGGGACCGGTTTCGGGGCATCACCCTACATCAGCCAGACTAGCTTGAATCCAGTGGCGCAGTGGGCACGGGATCCACATCTGTGCATACTCTTTCCACTCAGGGCGATATGGTCCTGGGGAAGTCAGTGCCTATAGTAACACTCTGTGGATGGGAACAAGCAAAGTACTATCAGCCCAATTCTTTCCTCAGTATTATACAAAAAAAACTGCTCAGGTTCAATGATCGCTCCCAGACAGATTGCGAGCTCCGGCCACGACCTCCTCCCTCTCCCCGACTTACTTAATCAAGGTTGTCCACCTGCCTTCATACCTACTGCGGTCCTGCTTAGGATCGGATATTGCTCAGACCCTGGCCCGAGCGGACTAAGTAGCGAGGCCAGCATCCCAGGGTGTGCCAACGTCATCTAGTCCAGACAGCTTCTCTCATTGGACACTCCTGTGATGCCCCCAATTGGTAACCACCCAACTGTAAAACTCACCCACTATTGTCCTCCAGTCCCGTGTTTGATTTCACAGGAGTGTTATAAGGATAATATTTGGAGTGCAGCGCTTTTGTGTAAAGAAAATAGTTTGCTCAGCTGATTGAAAGTCATATGCACGTATTCTCGTCACGTGGGTCCAGAAAAACATTGACAGACTTATGTACATTTGGGGGTGCATTATATTCAATCACATTACTCACAGGCTAGGATGCTACTATGCGCTGCACCAGTGAAGGGAACCACAATGTTGCTTTCACTTATTCCAGAATTCGTCATATATAGCTTATGGCATATGGTCTAGTGTAGATTGTGTAGGGTATCTATGGAGTTATGAGCAAATTAGAGAAGGTCCAGGGGATACAACATGTACTAACAATACTTTTATCCACAGTATTAAACTCAAGGGGTGTATTATGCAATGTCACCCCTGAGTACCCGTATTCATAAAAAGTGCCCCTGTACACACTGGTAGAGTTTTCAAAAACAACTCACTTGGTCCTGGGGCCCTTTACTGTACCAAGTAGCAACATTTCGAAGGGCCAGTACATTAATATTGTGCACCCATACTTGTTCCAGTTAGTGAGGTGTCTGAAAGACTGGTACATGATTCTTGCAGAACAGTGCATGTGGAGAGGGTTGGGCTGTCTATCTCACAGAGACCATGTTCCAAGGTATGTTGTCATTCAGCCCTATTTTCTGTGTGGACAAGCAATAGATCCATCACTGTTCTTTCTCAAAGAGGCGACTCTGTAGGTTGTCCTGATCGGCTTCCAGTTGTTCAATTACAACCCAACGCATGCCATTTGGTGTGTGGCCTTCCTTTAGAAAATGGTCCGTCATCCTCCTGGTGTTTCGTTTGTATCTCACGTTGCTGCAATGTTCGCAAATCCGGGTTTTGACTTTCCTCCTTGTCGCTCCTATGTACCGCAGTTGGCAAGGGCATATAATCATATACATTACATTAATTGAATTACAGTTTGTGTCTTTTGTTATAGTCCAAATCTTGTCTGATTTCAGATTCAGTGTCTTTGTAGTTGCAATCAGGGTGTATATGCTGCAATTGCCACAAGTGTAATGACCCACTACATCAGGTAGACCCCATTTATTCAATATAGTGTTCCTCTGTTCCAAGGGTCTTTTGGGACATGTGGAGACTAGACAGTTCTTCAGACTTCTTGCTCTCTTGAAAAAGAACAAGGGTTTCTCCCTACTGCTTATGATGCACACATGTGTACATGGTACCAGAGCGCAAACCTCCTTAGCAACAGGGATGGTTGGAAAAAAGTGTGACTCTCACAGCCGTGCGCTGCCTCAATACTCTAAACGAAATAGAGAGTGAGAAGAGAAAGGAAAGCCAGTCCATCTTCCCTTACTTCATATGTCCAACAAAAAGAACTAACTTGCTACCGAGCCATTCAACTGTCAGTCATGTCAATTAACTGATGTCTCAGGAAGAACCATTAGATTTTTTAAAAGAACCCTCACCCACCAACTTAGTTGGTGGCATGCTACATAATCGGGTTCCCACCTAAGATGCTGAATGCATCTTAGGTGTGCTGCGACGCCTGATTACAGTGGAGCTGGGTTTTTTCTTTGTGATGATGTGAATTTGTGAGTGAAATTTTAAAACTACCTCCAGGATATCCGCCCTTGAGGGATACATGCTTGGCGCATGCTTGTCGGGCGGTCTCCTGACCGATCACTATCGTAATGAGGCCCTAAAAGACTGAATTCTGGTTTTGCTGCTTTTAGTCACAATCGGATTAACCCTCAATTCTCGCACAGTTTCAGCACACATCTCAGTGAAACCAACACTTTCTTTTAACTGCTCTAAATGATTCAGTAACCTCATATCAAGCACACAGAAGACCTAGAGGATACATTACCTTTTTTCTTCTTTGTATCCAGTAGTAAATACTTATAAACACTCAATTTGCAAATACATTGAAACCTTTTTGTTTTAATATCCACAAAATTCACATTTCTACTTTGGGATAAGTTAAACCAGGCCCTAACACATCTTCCTCTATGGCTGGTAATGCCCGTCAGGAAGTTTAATAATATTTAGGGAGACCATATCACCACATCCTGCATAAAGGTTCTTCTGTGACCCCTAGATCTGAATGTACCTGGCTACTCTGCAAACTTGTTTGTTACCTGATTCTAGTCTTTGTAAAGATAATTGTTACAGCAGACAATTGTATATATCCCCCCTCAAAATAATTGTTGTCATTTCATAGAAATATAATTTGTTTATATTTCCTGGATGCTGTTTCTATGAATTTCTACAACAACAAAAATACTCACATGATCATTTGTTGATAATGAATCCAGTTGAGCTTATAACATGATAATCGAAGTCACTGCGTTGCCAGATTCATCTCAAGCATCTGTAAGTTCCACTGACCATGTTCTTGCATTGCACAGAAGCTGTTCCCATGCTGCAGACTCCTTATGTATTAGCGTTACCCAGTATCCTTCCCTCCTCCATGCTAGAATCTGGCCACAGAGTAACACTGTGCTTATGGCTTCAGCCCTGATGGCTGTCAAATTTAGTCGAAACAAAATCTACTCGCCAAGCAATGCCGTGCTTACCATGTGCTGCAAGTTGATTGTTAAATCTTCTCATTTTTATTTTCCTGGATCAATCCATTAAGAACAAATGTTATTTGTTAATCTTAATAAGAACATCCTTGTTCTATGCAATGTTCACTTAAAGCAGCATTACCTTACATGTGTCATGTAGTGGCAATAAAGAGTTTACTGATCAGACAGTAGTTGCATATTGGTACTTGTAGAGAATAACAACACAACATATAAACAGATTATCCTGGGATTCATTTTCAAATCCTTGTATGATCTCACCAATTCCCTTCTTGCAAAAGGAGCCAATCCAAGTCAGTTTTATGACCGATGGTTGCGGGTTGGTTCTTGGATAGAAGGAAAGAACCCTGCAGAGAGTGACCCCTGCGCTATTTTGTTTTCCCCAGTAAATTGCAGTAGGATTTGTTTGTCCCCAAGTGCGACCATCAATCATACATCATCACTGTGGACTGAAACACCAGACCATGGCTCTATTTTTTCGTAGTTTGTCAGCACTCTCTCTTCCTGTCTAACCAAGGATTTGGCTTGTTATGTGGGCTGAAATTCACAATGTACATCTCCATCAGAACTGATTGGAACCAGCTCAAAAAACATTATTATTGTTGATGGTCCTGACGTGAGGATCAGGCGTTAGCCATAAGCTACTTGATTGGAGAAGCCTTCAAAAATACAAACAGTTCATAAGAACTGATTCGTCAGCTCTCTGGATATGAAATGGTCTCCCTGGCAGGCCCAGTGTTTCAGAATCCCTCACTGACCTAATAAGGAGCTGTATACTAGTAGTGTTGAGGGGTTCCTGTGTTCAAGAGCCAGGGTCTGCTGACTGCTGTCTTTATACCAGTATGGAGCATGTGTTAAGATCTGTGTAGGAAGCTCTTCCGAGGGCCTAGAAAACTAACACACTGCACCCTACAGGGGAGAGCCTACTTGAGAAGATTTCATCACCACCGCTGCCCAAGGACCTCTGAGAGCTGTGTAGAAGAAAGCATCTATCATCAGCCTCACTAGTTGCGGACCAGGCAAAGATCTGTCATCTACGGTGACTTGTTGCAAGCCTCCTTTGTACCTTACCCTGTATGTATGCGCTAGTTGCCCCACAAGAACTTGATAATCACCTCTATTTCATTTCCTGGAGACTGTTGGAGAGGTAGGTAGGTGGGGATCCACTGAACTGAGCAAGAAAATCTCATTGAAATCTGTAGCACGATTGCAGAGGTATCAGTGGTTGAATACTCAATTCATGACATGTATTTTCTTCCCTGCTCATGTGCATGGATTGGGGAGCACCCCCCACTCCGGTGTACAATTTGAGATGCTGGCAGGAGGTGTAAATCCCTTCCCTGTACAGCTGGCAGAACTATGGGAAGTGCTGCCACCTCCGTTTATCACTTTAAAGAGGGTTGCATGGATCATCATCAATCTGATACAGATCACTAGCAGGAAGGCTTCCAAAATCAAGACGATTGAGTGCATCGTGCACTTGTGCAAGGAAATCTGACTTGTTCCACTAGGCACTGATGGCATGTTCTTTGTAGTATGCCCACACTCATATTCTGGGATGTGGTGGTGGCAGGAAGCTGCCAACAGGTCGAGTCTGCTTACCATTGCAATCTCAGAACCAAGGATGAATAGACTGGAATAAACTTTCACTGTTTCCAATATTCGCCCAAATGGCGTTGCAGGAAAGGCATGTTGTACCATTCCTGAGCAGGATTTCTGCTGCCAGAAATGCCTGTGGAACCACCAAACTGTCATGCTTTTACTGATCATGAAGTGATCCACTGATACATAATCAGTATTACCCTCTCTGGAGGAGTCCAGAATCATTCATTGAAATTGGATCTTTTTGGAGAGATTACAGAGGATTGGGAATAGGTCACTTAGAACCAAAGGTTGTATAAGGTCCTGAGTAGCTAAGCCAGACTCTGTATCCTTCGTTGATGCTGCCTTGATGAGACAATCATCTGGGTACAGTTGGCAATAGTACTCTTGCTGTCACTGTAAGGTTCCCACCAGGGCCAGGCACTTTGTAAAGACCTAAGAGAACGGCAGTGTCCTGTTGGTAGGGTAATTTCCCAACATGAACTATTTCCTGTGTTCTCCCCTGGTGAGTACAGGGAGGTAGGTATCTTGAAGGTCTGCTGAGCCCACTCAGTCCTTGTATTAGACATGTGTAAGCGCCTGAACCAAAAACAGCCACTTGAAGTTCAGGAGGGGACTAGTTGGTGTGCAGAGACCTTGTCCCTTTTATCTTTATAAAAAAGTGGTGGTGGTCCCTCTCCTTTTCTGGAACAAAGCCATCTTGATTACTCCAAAAAGGAGGAGCCTCTCTGACCTTGTGTACCAGTCTTTTGAATCTTACTGGCACAGAGGAGTCCTAGATGGAGATGGCATGGTAGTTTTAGACTACAACTCTTCTTCCATGCATGGAGGATACATGCACTAACTGGGTCCGGTGGTTTTAATAAACGGAAAATCTTCTCTCAGTGTTTCGAGTTGGTCTCCTGAAATGGTGCAGTGGAAGGAAGTCATTTCGAAGCAGGGGAGTAGGCTTGTTCACTCTAAAGCGCATCCTCTTGGCTGCCATTTCCTGAGGCATAGGACAATCCAACCGAATTCTTGGAATAAAAGTAGTCCAAACTTATGGAAAAGTTCTTCAGCTGGAAGAGAGAAGGAGATATCCCCAGTTCTGCTTGGATGGGACTCAGCAATTATGGGTGTGCGCATTCTCTACTTATGGATGACCTTAGTTATTGACAGATTAAACAAGTTCTTGCCACTCAGGATTAAATTCAAGGGCCTGAGCTGAGCCATAATTGCCAGTACATGACTAGACATCAGTCACTTGTTTGGCTGCTTCTTTGTCTAGGTTGATCATCAGGTGGTACTGGTCTTTGGCATAGATTCGATGCAGATAAATGTACTAGTGAAACCTGAAACAAAGGTGGAGCACAAAGCTGGCCATGATGAGGGTTGATGTTTGCCAGTGTCAGGGAAAAATAGGTTCCCTCATTCTTTGCTGTGGGTGTATGGGTCTTAGTACACAGCAGTTCGAGAAGCTTAGTCCAAGGCAACTTGGTAGCCACTGGTGTGGTGCAGGTCCTTGTCAGCATCGATCCTCCAGATTGACTTTCTTGTAGGAGGTGGTGGTTGTTACATGGGTCTGTAGGAAATGTGTCTATTCCTGATGAACCAAACTGAGCAGTTAGGACCAGGGGCTAGACTGGAGTTTGTGAGATATGTTTCAGGGATGTTGGAAGCTGTACCTGAGCAGGTAGGAGCTGAAACAGAAGGGTCTTTTCTCTTAGAGCATCAGCACTGAAGCTTGAGTATCAAAGACAACAGGGACACAGAGCCTGAAAGCTGATCCAAAGGAAGCTTGGAGCACTTCAGCAACTCCTATTCCAGTAGATCCTGGATATTTAAATATAATCTGTCTGTGGGCAGAAGAGCTAGGGTGAAGTCTGCTGGGAACTGAGAGTAAGTAGTCGGGCCACCCAAAATAGGACATGCATCTACTAGGCAACATTTTGGCTCTCCTGGAATGGACCAGCAGAGAAGGGGTCAAGCGCCACCTACTCTTTGGTGCAGTGTGGTATTGGGACTAATAGTGTTCCAGAACATTGGGGAAGGGCGGCCACTTTTACTACCACTTGCTGACTGGGTGGCACTCTTCCCCTTAACTGCCTTTTGCACAGTGCAGGAGCTGAGCTCCACTGCAGCAACAAAAGCAGAGTTGTCATACCTGATCCGGCTAAGTCTGCAACAGAGGTTACCCTGAGAGCTTGACTTTTCGATTCAAGACTCTGGTGTTAGCAGAGCGAGATTAAATTTGGCCTGTTGAGCTGCAGTACGGGAGGAAGGTTGGCTCAACCGCTTGGTGATTCAGGCCCACAGCACTGTGCCCATAAGAAAAGATGGCCAAACCTCCTTATTCAGTTGTGCCCTAGGATCTGTGCACAGATAAGGAGCTGGGCTCACCTCAGTGCAACTAAGTCTACCAAGTAAAGTTTTGGTATCCCAAAGGCCCTCACCTCCAAATCACTCTCGAGCCCTGATCTCTGACAACAAGGTCCGGTTGGAACAAGTTGCCTGGTACTGAGAGGAATCAGTTTTGAGACTGGGAACTTTTACGTTTCCTGAGGTAACTTGCACCACTTAGTTTTCTATGTGAGATGCCCTAAGTGTGACAGAGGTTCCCAAATGTGGGTCCTGTGTTCACTGCGCAATTGAACTCAAACTGCATCTCACTGATAAAGCCTAAAAAAGCTGAAACCATTCCTAGGTTGCTTGTGTTTCCATCTAAAGGGACCCTGAGTTGGCATTTTGGCTGGACTTTTGCAGTTGAAGCAGAACACAGTCTGATCTGCCTATGGCTGATTTCTGTCTGCAAAGTTATAAAGGGCAAGAAAATGATTTACTGGATTGTAGTCCGAGTTATTACCCATGGCTGACATACTTTCAAGCATTCCACTCACTACCCTTTTGTAGCACCAGTGATTGTGACCTCCATTTGGGATAGGGGCTAATACCCAAAGGCGTCTAGGTGCTGAAAAACCTAGGGTGAGAACCAAAAACTAGCAACACTCAATCCTCGCGTTATGGAAGATCGACCAATGGTAGAAAAGCCAGGTCTTAAGGCCCTTCCTAAAAGAAAGCAGGTCAGAGGAATTTTTTAAATTGGAGTTAAGGCAGTTCCATAATCTAGCAGTGTTAGTACCAAACATTTGCCCCTCAGCTTACAAGCCGGAATCTAGGAACCTCCACCAACTTTAGAGACGATGACCGGAGGTTTCTTCGCAGAACATACCAACAGAACTGGACTGGTGCTTTAGGTATTCTGGTCCGTGATTATGGAGGGTTTTAAAAGCAATATAAAGGGCTTTAAAATCACTACTTTTCTTCACAGGGAGCCATTGGAGGGATTTAGAGCATGTTTAGCTGAATGATGTCTGGGGATCCCTAGTAGTAGTTGAGCCGCCGTGTTCTGAAGAACCTGTAGTTTGTTAGAAATACCCTTCTGTAGACTAACAAAGAGAGAATACAGTAGTCTAACCTTAGATAAGATGAGAGCAGAGACAACCTTTTTTTCAAGATCACAAGGTATAAAAGGAAAGATTTTCCTTAGAATTTTTAATGTGAAGAAAGTAGACGAGGTAATGGCATTTACTTGAAGTTTAAAAGACAAGGCTGTGTCACAGATGACTCCCAGGTTTTTTGCTTTTGTCACAGTAATAGGGAACCAGTCAGGGGACCGAAAGGAGGTGTTACTTCCAAAGAGCAATACTTCGGTTTTGCTTGAATTTAACTTCAGGCAATTCTCCAACATCCACTTACTAACCTGTTGCATACAGCTTTGAAACTTAGAAGCTGTGTCCTTAATATTGTTTGTGACAGAAACAGTAATCTGCGTGTCATCTGCGTACGACACCATGGTAAAGCCAAATGATTTAATAAGCCTGGTCAGAGGGGTGACATAAAGATTAAAAAGAGAAGGGCTAAGCGACGAGCCCCGTGGAACCCCACATGGGAGTTGAAAGGTATGTGATGCATTGCTGTCAATTTCCACAAATTGTTCACGCTCAGTTAAAAATGATTTCAAAAGGGCAATAGCTACACCACCTATGCCAATCTTTTGGATATGACTTATCAGTAAGCCGTGGTCCACCGTATCGAAAGCCTCCGAGAAGTCCAACAAAATCAGTGCGGCATTTCCTCTGTTGTCGACCACACGTCTAACCTCCTCCGTAGCGGTAATCAGGGCAAGCTCCATACTATGCTCACTCCTGAACCTGTACTGGATAGAATCCAAAAATGGTTATTGTTGATAAAAGTGGTCAACTCTTGATTTATGGGTTTTTTCAAAGATTTTTCCTGGCAAGGGCAGCTGGGAGATCAGCGGTAATTACTGGGGTTAAGAGATTCCAGGCTGTTTTTTTTTTTTAACAGAGTCAGAATGAAAGCCTTTTTCCAAATTTTATGAAATATTCCTGTTTTGAGTACAAGATCAAATATTTCAGTGAGTTGCTTTGCAATAAGATTCGGAGCTAAGTGAGCTATTTTAGGAGAACAAAGATCTGCCGGGGAGCCAGCTTTTGCTGTGCGAAGCAGTTTGAGAACCTGATCATAGGAGATGAGCCAGAAATTAGATAGCCAAGCTGAATTAGCTACTGATGGGCCATCTTGGCCGGATTGATTAACAAATTCCCCTATGCTCTCAGCAGAAGAACTGCAAATTTCCAGAGAGTGACTCAAGGAGAATGCGTCGTAGATACTATGTACCTTTTCACAGAAAAAAGTAGCTGGAGTATTACAAAAAGTCTGATCAATGGCCGAATTTCTTGTCTTTTGGGTTCTACTTAATTTCTGAACCGTGGCAAATTATTCTTTATTACTGTCATTTGCCGATTTTATTTTATCATAAAAATAGGTGGTTTTTGAATTGTGAATCAGTTCTTTTTATTCTGCAATCAACTCCCTATAAATGTCTTTCTCGGAGGTTGCATAGTTTTGTCTCCACTGCTGTTCTTGCTGGCAGCATCCCCTTTTTAAAAGCCTAAGTTCCTAATCAGTAGGGGTAGCTCTGTCTGCCTTACCCGTTTTTGAGGGCACTAGGGTCTGTACTGTTGAGCCAATCCAGGAGTGATAGTCCAAGGATGACGCCTCTGGATCGCTGGAAATAGCAGGTCTAGTATTTTCCAATAGATCATTGAATTCGGTGGCATCTCAACTATGCCACTGGCACTACTCGTACTTTCTGGGTGAAAGGCTCATATTGCCAGAGGCAATGGGTACGGATAGAGTAAACAGAACAGCAGAGTGATCTGACCAGGGTAATTGAAATAAGCTTCTGGATTTTAGAAACGGGCTGTCTGTAAAGACGGTATCAAGCAGATGCCCTGCCCTATGAGTAGGGCCCCTAATAATCTGTTCTAACCCTACACTAGTCGTCAAATCAGTAAGTTCACTAGAATCTTTATCCTGCAAATTATCCAAATGGAAGTTGAAATCGCCTAAAATACTGCAGTCCTGAGAGTTGACCTTATAGTGTAGTAACTGGTCAAGAGTTTGTATAAAGTTGACTCTAAGGCTGGTGGGCGATAGATGAAGAGCCCATAGAAGGAATAGGTATGGCTGAGTTCAATGTTAAAAGAGAGCACCTCACATTCGGCTTAAACAGAATATCAGTGAAGATTGCCCTCAGATAATCTCGGTAGACTATGGCTCTTTTTTCCTTCGCAGTCTTTCCTAGCAAAGGAGAGGCCAGCCGGGGTGGTGTGAATCATGTGAGGTCCAGATGCAGCATTGGCTCAGGTTTCCACCACAAAAGGTAAGTCAAGAGCATGGGCCTCTACAAAATCTGCAAATTCATACTTCTGTTTTATCAGTGACCAAGCATTTATTAATGTACAATGCTAGGGTTGTGTAACCTTTTTTTCCTTAACCAAGGGGTGGCTGACAGTCTTGGTTGTACTCACATTGATGTTTGCTAATGTGAGAATACATTCTGGGCACATCCGTAGTACCTCATTGTTATAACAGTTTAACACTGAACAAGAGCAACATCTGCTCAAAGTATTTAGCTCAAGGAGGTTGCTTCTGGTGTAGCTGAATATTTTCCTCTGTTCTGGCATAAAACCGGCAGGGGAGCTGGTGCTGATCGCGATCCAAGCACAGAGGGGCGCAGACGGGCTTTAGCGCCCGCTGCGCGGACGCGCTCCCATGCTGATTAAATCTTACACTGAGTGCGGGGGCGTGGCTTCGCCAAACGCTTTTGTGTAAGCGTGAAAACAAAGGGAAGAAAATAAAAAATACTAACTAGGGTCCAGCAACCCCTTGGTCCTGCAGCAGGCTCCCCTGCTGAGGGCTAATACTGGTCAAGAATGTCAAACTAAAATAAGCGTGAGAACACTTAAACTCATAAATTCTGGGTAAAAACCCACTTCAAGATGGCGCATGTCCTAACCAGGCACGTCTGAAAATGACACATACGGGCCTACAAGGAAATCAAAGTGGGCTGTAGCAAGGGTAACCAGAGTCAGGCACCTCTGAATATGCACGTCAGTGCTACAAGGAAAACAATAAAAAGAAGTAGGCTGTAGCCGTAATAGAAGTGCAGGTAAGAGCAGCCAAATACTTAGAAAGAACCAGGAACCAAATGCAGAAGTTCACCATGTTAACTGCGCCAAATGTCCAGTAGCACAGCACACATGGCTTAAAGATGAAGTGTTTCAGGAAAAGCTACCAGGCAGGAAGAAAACGAACGAGTGAAAAACAAAATACACAGAAAGATCCAGGAAAGACTGATAAGTATTGGAGCTATGCCCTGCGTATGTAGGCAAAGCTCCTAATTTCACAGCTTTAAAAGCATTTGCCAACCCCCCTACTGTGTAGCATATATATCCACAAATTGAGAATTTGGTTTTAACCATTTATATTTAGATCATCAATGTATTGATGAAGAACATTCCCTTGCCCACCAAGAGCACATGAGAATAAACAACACCCAAGGAAGTGAAACTGCACCATCTCCTCATTGGCCCAATTAATCACCACTACAAATCATCCTGCATCCTCATAATGAAGGGAAGAGTTTTTGTGGGAAAGTGAAAAACAACAAGCTTAGCATTCCCAGAACTCACCTATATGCCAATAAATTAGTGGTATATCTTTTTGCATAGCTGAGTAGTGGGCTCCAGCAACAGCCAAACGAATCCAAAACACTGCATGCCACCTAATTGCTTCAGGCGCCCTCTACAAATAATTTTTGCTGCCTCAACAAGGGTGAAAACATGCCACTGTCCTTCATTAGCGACTTATAACTTTGTGGAGTGCCACGATGCGTTGTGGCTCAGCTAGATTAAATCTATTTAGTCCATCCGTAAATTATTTCATCTGGGCTGCATCAAACATCAGGGGAAGTTCAACATTTAATTGATCAAAGGTTGCTCTTCAGAGACCATATTACACAGAGTGCCCTGGGGGTCCAACAGGTGTGTGCGCCTGCTTTGTGCGTGCCCAGGGCACTTTGGTATTACAGAAGGGCCACGGAGGCATGTGCACCCCTTCTGTAATACTGATACCTCTGGTGCACAATGTAGCGCCAGCGCTTTCTAGAGGTTTGCATACCCTCATTTGCATGAGGGCGTGGCCCCATGCAAATGAGGGAATCTCTTTGCTTCTCTGCCAGTGCTGTATTATAGACGTGGGCACAGAGGCAAACATGCCTTTGGAGGTACACTGAAAGTGTGCCACAATAAGCCGGCACACTGTCAGTGCAGCCTCTCAGGAGGGGAGAAGGGGGTCCCATGGACCGCCCCCCCAAGATGCACCACTGACTGCACCCACCAGCAAGGGGATCTCTAATCCCTCTTGAAAGTACAGACAGGGTGCTGCCTGCACCGCAAAACAAGGAGCGACATGTAAACAGCCACTCAGTATTTCGCTTGAATTTGCTACCCCAGGGCAGCGTGAGTTTGTGGCTACCCTGAGGGCAGCACATTCACATAATGGGGCGTACTTTCTCTGTTGCGCCCGGCACAGCTTCTGAAAGGTGCACCGTGGAACAAACATGCACTGTGAGTTATGCGATCCTGGTAGTATCTTTCTCCCTCAAGAATCTTTCTCTCTCTCTTTCTGCTCCCGCGTCTCTGTTGATGTTTACATGTCTTTCAACTCTAGGGGAGATGTCAGCAGGTATGATCTTTGTTTCTAAAAATCTCTCTATTAAGCTACCTAGGGCATCCTCATCCTCAGCTGTTCTAACACCCTCAAAAGGCAAATGTTGATGACTTGAAGATTGTCTTCCAAGTATTCAGTAGCTGTTTCCATGTGAACAGAGACCCATACAGCGTAACCACTAAGATCCCGCTGCGCCTTGTTTTCCTGTGGCACCAACATCGATTAAAGGAATTAATTCCTACATTATATGGCTCTCTGAAATGTGAAGTAAACTTATTGGTTGAAGACATTAGGTAGAGGATTCATCGTGTTCAAAGACCAAACACACTTTCATGTTAGGCACGCTTTAGAAACCAGTTGATTGGGTGGCCACTGAATCCATGAAAAGCACCACCAGAATGGAGCTGACATAGCTGCATCTGAAGGCTCTTGCACTGAAGATGGTTTTTCTAAGGTTACGGCTACTTAACTGGCAACATTACATGAAGCCTGCTCCTGACTATCACTTGCTGCCCTGCACTGGAAATACAAGAGTGTCCTCATATCACCTCGCCAGGAACACAAAGATTCCCCCAATGTCTTCACTTTACATTGTTAGGTGTTTCTTGCATGGTTGCCTCACAGCTTATTCCACCTGGTATTTTCATCAGGGTTTTTGGCACCTCAGCACCATGCTGCAAGCAAACTTCCTTCACCATGAATGCCATCCTGTCTCCTACATCCTGTAAACAAGGAGAAAGTATGCATGCCCTCCACTCAACTCAGACTGGAAGCTGGCTGCCATGGGCTGTAACAGAAGGGTTAGCAAAAATGTCAGTATGGGCTGGTTTTGCAGCCAAGGTGGATGATGTTTTTAATAGTTGCTGCATTCCACCTTGAGAGCTGATGCAGCTGTCCAAAGCACTTGTGGGGCTGGGGTTATACTGTTATAGTGCATGCAAGTGAAGACTGTATGTAGACATGCAGGCTGAATGGACATGATGTGCACAAACATGAACCTGTAAACACACAAACATGTCAACCCTCACATTCTCTTGGGAGGGCACTGAAGTGTCTTAATAGAAACATCCTTTAGTCGATAATCCTAAGAACTCCTGTAAACATGTATCCAACTCAGTTTTGCACAACCACGTGGATGAGTAGCCACGTTGATGAAGTCCAATTGTCTCAAGCTCAACACAGACCAAATGAAGTGGTGATCTTTGGAACCAGAACTTCCCCATGGGACTACACCTGGTGGCCAGGTGGACCTCGGATCCACCCCAACCCCTACCACCTATGCCAGAAACATGGGAATTTTCCTGGACTAAAAATAAGTCTGGAAAACACCAGGAAAATATTCACACAAGCCCTCATAACAAGCAGCCTGAACTACAACGACGCATTCTATACCCAAATCGACAAACAGCTCACCACAGCTAGTCTTGTCCGCAACCTACCTATATGCACCCATACCAATTCACACCTCTCCATTCACACACATACACATACTCATTTGAAACTCCCCACACACACGTATAAGGCTCTACACAATATGAGCCGCTCTTACCTCATCTTAGGCATCCACTTCCACCAACCCACCAGGTAGCTCCGATGATCCGGTCTCTCACTCGCACACATCCCCCATGTACACAAAAACAGGGAGGTCACGCCTTCTCACACATCACACCCAAAGCTTTGAATAACCTCCCCCATCACACCAGATCCTCTGCATTACTCCTCAAATTCCGCAAGAAGCTGAAGACTTGGCTCTTCAACTAACTCCAGGGAAGCCCCCTGCCCGCCTACATAGCAGCAAGTGCCTGGGTAACTTCACTGATGACTGGAGTCCTATAAAAATCTACATAGCATTGCCTAGCGCAATATTACTGACCCAATGTGTTTTAAAATGCATCAATGCATAAATTGTGCCTAAACTGCAGTGCCCATGTACTACAGAAACCATTTATGACAAATTGTCCTAAATTGTGATTTGTGAATATGGGCCACTTCTTTTTGGTGCCTGGACCTGTGTTTTCATTCCAATATGACGATGGTCATTTTCACAGTACCGCTTGGATTGCTGCGCAATGACAATGATGGAGTCTTCTAATTTAGGACTGGTGACTGACATTAATCTCAGTGGAAAAGATCATTGGTGTTTAATATTGTTGCAGAAATATTGTGATGTCTGAAATATTAAGGGACACTAAATCGCAGTTAAGAACATAGTGGTGTTTTTTACTCTGTATTTAATATTGTTGTTAATAATATTGAATTTTTTAAGTAGCAGTGCATATAATATTGTTTTTGTTTAATGTATATTTTGTTTTTCACAGTGCTTTTTATATTTTGCCGTAATACGTTTTGTGCATTTAGTTTTAGATTTTATTATGATAATGTTTTAGTATTATGTTTTAGAGGAGTAGGATGGTAATTGGTTTAACTTTTTTATTTTGAGGTCAATTTAATTGGTTACTTTTTAAGTATTTTTAAATCTTTGGAAAATTATTATTATTATTTAATCTTTTTATTAAGCACGCAAAATATGCTGGAAAATTATTATTTTTAAACTTAAATATTTTGAAAGTATAATATATATCTATAACTTCTGTAGGTTTGTTGACTGACTTAATTGAAATGCACAAGGGTAGGGACTCATGACAAACGTGAACACGACGTGACTTAGTATTTTCCAGCTCTGTCTACGGAGCTGGAAAATACCAAGCTCTGTCTCCGTCTACGGAGCTGGAAAATACTAAGTCGCGTCGTGTTCACGTTTGTCAACTTGGCATACTGAGCGAGGAGCTTATCAAGGACTCTACGCTGCGCTGCGTTACGAAACGCGATTTGTCGTTATATGGATCGAGATGAACTACATTAAGGATTTAATACTACATAGCCCATATATTTTATATGAAAAGCGATTTATTGTAGAAATCCTACGGACTAGTTTGAAGTGGAATTGTGGACGGCTTTAGCTGTAATTAAAGGCCATGGATGCCTAGAGAGAATATTGAGGAACTGCCTTGAAAAAGTATTGCGTATAAGACAAAACACGAAACGTGTCGACTGATGTTTGTTGGACTAAACAAATAATAAAGCAACAGTGGAAAACACCCTGGACTTTTGCAGTGATTCCTTTCTCAAGGAGGGAGAAGTCTAACTTTGGATTTTGCCCTTGAATGGGGCATATTGTGGACTATTACATACAAGCAGATAGTACATTGACGATTGAATGTTTTTTTACTACATTGGATTGAGTGCTGGGAAATAGGTTGTAACGTGTTCTTTAAATGCCAATCCTGACTATGACTAGCCAGTTTTGACATAGATACCCGTGAAACCTTGGTACCCTCACACCTTTGGTACCTTTGGTACCCTCACAAGACATATGTTACGTTCTAGGCCATTTAAAAAACTAATAATGCCCTGTTTGTTGATAGGAAAAGACTGTCATTTGACCTCATGTTCTTTGTGGCATATAGCCTTGTTACATAAACACTATGAATGTGTTTTGCATTGTATCTCTGCCTCAGAAGGTGCTAAGAGCTTATGTGTTTTTGTGTTGTTTCTAATATGAACTGCCGATACTCCATACTTGTAAATAATAAAAGATTTCTCTGTGGGTAGTGCTGGACCACTATCAGTTTCTCTCTACATGAGAGTCTTTCTGTGGTGTGTGATTACTTGGAGCCTGACTTTAGGCCATACTGAGGGTGTGTGTGTGAACAGCATTTGTTACACAAAGATTACCCTCAGCAGCTCCAAGTAGCAGTCCTGCAGGACCAGCCTCAGTGGCTCCTGGGGCAACAGCTCCTTTCATCTTGATGTGGACTATCTGTACATGTTGTATCTCAGAAAATTGAGGACAAAAATATTAACCTGCCAGAATATTGTGGCCAAAATTTCCGCAAACACTATATTGTGATAGTAAGAATATATGGTTACGTAAAGTCTTACTATTCTTAACTCCACATCTGTGTAAATGAAAATAAATATATTGTCAGGGTTCAGATACGTGGCATCAAGATTTGTAAAACTATACTCACCTATAAATTCTTGCCTTCACTATATTGTTGTTGATATTTTGGCCACAATATTTAAACAAGTAGCTATTCATATCTCAGATGAGGGTCTTATCAGCGTCTGGGATTTATTTATTTATTCATTTTTTGTTGTAGAGTGTACAATTGCCGACATAAGTGGTTTATTAGGGCCATAATAGACTATCACAATGAAGAACCTACTTTATAATAGCCAAGTCTTAAGTTGTATCCTAAATTTCAGCAGATGGATCTGATATCTCAGTTCTAATGGGAATATATTCCAGGCTTTAGGCAAATGATCTGCCACCCTGATAAAAAACGTTTATATTGGGGATATGTAGGAGGAAGGCTGAGGTTGATCATAATGTTCTAGCGGGTGAGTACCAGGAAAGGAGTTACTGAATAACAGAGGAACAACCAAAACAAAGGGGAACCTCCCAATATCAGCATCTCAGTTTTATCAGAATTTAACTTTAAACTGAGGAAGTTAGTACAAGCATCTCCTTTACTATCCAATCTCAGAATTATCTTTGTGTCGTCCACGTAACACACACTTAAAGACTGAATTTCCTTGATCAAATCAGCCAAAATGACAATATAAAGATTAAACAAGTGGGACTCAAGGAGGACTCTTTTGGGAGTTTACACCATGGTTTCGATGAAGGTCCCAACAAACGCATAAAAATTGTCAGACTATAGCCTATAGGGAAGGACTGAAGCCAATTCAAGGACTGTCCTCGTGTACCTGCCTCTGCAAACCTGTTGGCCACTGTGGCATGGAACACTGGGACAAAGGTTGCAGAGAGGTTAAGGTGGATAAGGGTGTCTACTCTGCCCTCATCCAATTTAAAATGTAGTTAATTACGGACTGCAATTAATGCCTTTTCTTTGCTTTAAAAGGACCCTGCATGGGTAGGGTAAAGTATAGAGTTATCAGTAAAAAAAACTCAAAGACCTGCTTATTAGCTACTTTTTTAATTACCTCGGACCAGAAGAAGAGCAACAAGATGGGGCTATAAATCTCAAGGTCTAGGATTAAGGGATTTATTTTTTTAGCGGAGGGACGATGCATGCCTTTTCTTACTTAGCAGGTAAGGAGCCATTCTTAAAAGATAAATTGACCAGCGGACAAATCAATGGGATTATAACAGAAGCAATGAGATGAAAAAAACTTGTGGGACACTCATCATCAAATGATCCTGATTTGGTAGTGTTTACACTCTATATGGTCACATACTGGGAGATAAAATTACATTCAGATAGAATTTAAGCAGGCTCTGGAATTTTGACCAATGAGACAAGAATTAAAGCAAAAAAGTGGGGAGTGAATGATATAGTGTCTGAATCTTTTCATTGAAGAACCTTGCTAGAAATTTTCACAACTCAGAAGATGGTGATATCACATGATAAGTAGAACTAGGATTGCTAAATTCGTTCAAACTTCTAAATATTTCCTGAGAAACAGCCATTTTAAAGCATAAACTTGCCAGTAAAGAAAATGATGCCATTTAGACGATAAACAGTGTAGCTGCTAGTTTAGTTTGTTTGGGAAAACAAGATGATTAACCACTTGGCTGCTAAGCCTTTTGCCCCTGGTTCCAACTCTTTTTTTATGTAGCTCACACCTAACCCTTCATATTTGTTTCCACTAGAGGTATCCACACCAAATTTCCTTCTTTTTTGTCAAACAACTTGGGGATTCTAAAGGCACCCAGTGTATTGTAGATTCCCCTCGAGGGAACAGAGAAAATGTCCATAATATAAGTACATCTTGTTTTTTCTTAAGAAAATGGGCTACCATGCTGTAAAAGAAAAAAAACTTTTTTAAAAACACTATGGAGATGTTTTTTGTGCTCAGATCACCATCTTCCCATCTCTCAGGAAGAAGTAGAGTTTTATCTCAAAATCCTTTTTACTCTCGGTTTTTGTATTTTTGTGGGAGGTAGTCCAATATTCAAAGTGTTTGTAATTTAAACATATAGTTTGTGGTAGAAACAGATGTGAAACCTATTGATGATCCTTGAAAGCTATATATTCCTAAATGTAGACAAAATTGTAAATTCAACAAGGGGTCTATTGTGTAGCTTCCTCTAGGTTTTCCAAAAGAAAATAGTAATTGACCTAAAACAATAATTAAAATAAGTCAGAAAAAATAGCCTTTGGTGACAGCGGTTTTATCTGTAATTTTTTGTGACAATGGCTAATGTACAAAAGCTGTTTTATGTTCTGTCCAATAGTCTATCTGGTTCCGGAGATATGCTGGGATTATAGATTCTCCAAACCATTTGATACCCAACAACCGATCTGCAGCTTATGATGATTTTTCAGTATGTACCGACCATACAGCAATTCATACGGTAACATATAATGAATGAAATATGTGTATGAAGGGAACCTATGCATTTCTAAAAAGTGCACAAAAACGGAGTTTAGGAACAGTGGTTATTTGTATGCCTCTGAAATGAGGGTTACATGTAATATCATTCTATTGAGAGGGCAGTTTGCAAAATGTCTACTTTCTTGCATACTGGCTTACATTTGGAAGGCATGAATGCCAAGAAATCTAATAAGTAAAAACAAATCTTGTACTATTCTGTGCTCCTAAATGTTTCCTAATAAAAACAGTACCCATTTTTGTGCCAGTGCCTAGGGGCTTTGGCACGAAATATCCCAAATCGTGACTTGGAGTCATACAATTTTACCCACCAAAAAATCAATAATTTTTACAATGTGGGCAGCTGCAGAATTTGGGACTTAGCTCAGTCGTCACAAAGGGGAAACCTACCAACCTCAGACATTTCTGAAAACGAAACACCCGGGCAGGTGTGACTCGTTAGGATCCCATGATGTTTTGTTCACTCAGAAAGCTTTCCAATCCTCAGATGGCTCCCATTTCCTCACATTTCTGAGAAAATTCCAGAAGCTGTGGGGAGCCACACAATTCCTACCACCCAGTTGTCTCACATTTCCCCAATACAAATGTTACTCCATTTCTGTGGCTGGGCCTAGCGCTAACGAGACAAAAATCTGAGAGAAACATTCCCAGTTTTTTTGATGTGGGTAACAAGAGTTTGTGCCATGGGCCTCCAGCCACCCAGTGAAACCTATAAAACCCAGATATTTCTAAACACTTGACACACAGGGAGTCTGTTTTTAATGGGGCAAGTGTAGGAATGCTGAGTGGTAGGAAATGTGTGAATCCTTACAGATTCCAGAACATTTGCTCACAGAAATGTAAGTGCAATGTGTGTTTTAGCCAAGGTTTGAGGTTTGCAAGGGCTTCTGTATAAAAAAAAAACATTGTGAGATCCACACAAGTCACGTGACCCTGGATTCACTTGGGTATCGAGTTTTCAGAATTGTCTGGGCATTGGTATGTTTCTTTGGAGGACATCCACTACTCAAGTATAGATTCATATGGTCATAGGTTTTAGTACATCCAGTAACACTAGGTTCAAAGAGCAAATACTAATAACAGTATCAGAATATTGAACCCATAACTACTGGAGGTGGGCTTTAAAGCCATGTCAAGGCACCAACCATCCACATGCCTTTACCAATGCCAGTCATGCCTCCAGCCATGAGTCCAACACAGCACAACACTCAAATCACCATACCACCAATATTCAAGACCCCATCACCTCCATATGATTCTGGACTGAAATCCCAGTCACACCACCACTCACTCAGTCTTTAGCCAACTTGCATACAAATACAGCACCAGAAAAGCTCTACATTTTACCATCAGATATGATGTAGATTGATACCTCGACAAGCTGTACAACTTCCCAATGAAAATAAACCTAGACTAGGGTAATTACCTGAAGGCATGATGAAAGCTACTGCACTGCAGACAGTGCTGCCTGGCATCCAGCCACAACCCCAGTACCTAGAAAACTCAGAAAGTTACTGCCACACAACTATAAGGTCTCCCGTCATGGCAGTATTGTTGCCATTAATTTGCCTGTTTCTTTTCACATTCCATTTGCTAGGAAAAAGGTTTGATTTTAAAAGAATATTGAAAATATAGTCTTGGTTTCCTAGTGTTTTTGAGTGTGACTTTCCACGATTATAGCGGGTTTGGGTTCCACTAGCTATCCCTGTGATAGCTCACAGGATTCATCAATACCTTAAACACATCTCACTCAGGTAATGCTCTGTGATATGTGGGGTGACTTCAGACCATCTGGCTTTCTTTCTCGGGTTGGTACATTGCCAAAGTTCTTGATGCTGGGGGAATTGCTGACATAATATTGATAACAACAATATTGTGAATAAAAATATCATGTCAAACACATTGCTTCCCTATACTTGTAATGGTTAGTACAACAATATTGGACAAAATGGTTTCATACTCATATCGTTAAAAAACATACAAAAATATAGTTTTTAAATATATATATAGTTTAAAATAATAAATCTTAAAACATTAAATAAATTGAAGTAAGATTTAGTACTATATGTAAATATATACTTATATAAACAGACATACATAAATATATATTTGTGAGTATGTTTGTATATAATATAATACTATTATCAAAACATATATTTTACATTACATTAAATATTTTAGATTTTTTTCAATGTATTACTATATATATATATAGCAAATACCTGGCTTCCACTTATATCTCTGGCCTCTTAGCGCAGCGGCTCATGTGACGGGCGTGGTAAAGCCCGAAATCCAATTGCAACAAACAAGTGTTGCAGCATTAAGAAACACTCAGACACGAGCACTATGTGATTAATGCACTATGATGTATTTGGCTACAGCAGCCATAATGTCCAACGCGTTTCAGGGAAGATGCCACTTGATCACGGGACAGAAATTCAGTGAACACCACTGTGATTTAAAAGTGACAATGTGATCCTAAGCTTCTTAAGCGGCGCTGGGGGCTCGCAGGTGACGCTGCCTGGGGGGGGGGGCCTGGCGCTCCCCCTGGACTGCTAACTGTGGGGTGTGCGGCACCATCGGAGTAAGCCCTGACCCGGGCGGGTGCGACTGCCATTTTGGTTACCCCGGGCCACGACCCGCGGGTGCGGACTTGCCGCCATCTTGGGCCTCCCAGCCGCGACCCGCGGGTGAGGTCCGCAGGGCCTTGGCTGAGCTGCCGGTACACCCGGAGGGGCGCTTTGCATGCGGCTGGACCCCGGAGGGTCACTGAGACTATCTGCAGTGTCGGACGGAGGCCATCCTGGGCTCCCGGGCATGGATTGTGGAGGCCTACAGCCTGGCTTGCCTCCCTGCTGCCCCGTGGTGACGCCGCTGGAGACCCCTGGTGAGTGCACATTGACCATCGCTGCCTAGTCGTTCCCCACAGGCCGAGTGCACCCTCTTTGACTGACGGCGCGAGTGTCTCTGCGGATCCTGGAGGGTCCCTGGGGTGATCCAGAGAGGGAGTGATTTTGGCTGCCGTTTGACTCCCTGCTAGGCCCCTGGGAGCTTCTGCAACAGTGATCCCCTTATAGCCATCCACGGAGGGGGCATCCACCACCAATGACCTCACTTGCCGCCATCTTGGGCCTCCCTGCCGCGACCCGCGGGTGCGGTCCGCGGGGCCTTGGCTGAGCTGCCTGCACACCCAGAGGGGCGCTTCGCATGCGGCTGGACCCCGGAGGGCCCTTGAGGCTATGTGCAGTGCCGGACGGAGAACAGCCGTGCGCCGACTACCATAGGGAGAAGTCTCAGCTGGGGACGTCGCGGCTGCCATCTTGGGCCTCTCCGGGCCCTGACGAGCTCCTGCCCAGTGAGGGCCTCCCACATCTTTCTACAGCCACACCGAGGATCCCATATCTCCTCCGGGGGTCTGAGGCGGCGGCCTGGAGGACCGGGCCCTTACACATGAGTGCTTAGAGGGCACGCTGACCTGCTGCGCGGACTCCGCCGCCATCCTGGCCTGGTTATTCCCCACAGGCCGAGTGCACCCCCTTTGACTGACGGCACGAGTGTCTCTGCGGATCCTGGAGGGTCCCTGGGGTGATCCAGAGTGGGGGTGCTTTTGGCTGCCGTTTGACTCCCCACTCGGCCTCGGGGAGCTTCTGCAACAGTGATCCCCTCATAGCCATCCTCCTTGACATTGGTGAACTCGAGCACGTCACTTGAGACGCCGGGTGGGGAGTGTTGTGCCTGAGAGCGCAGCTCTATTTCTCCGTGGGCGTGGTGCCCCTCGGCTGAGGCCCCCTCTGTCAACGTGGGATTGCCGACGCCTCACTGGACATCGTGCCAACAGTGGCTGGACGGTCCCTACCTTCGGCATACTTACTGGGGGTCCTGGGACGTCGCTCCTTGCACCGGGGAGCGCGACGGCACCTGCTGGGTGGACACGCCCTGGGTCTGTGATACGTGCTGCAGAAGGGCCCAGGGCAGTCACCCTTCCTCCCTAATCTTGCCCCCCGGACGGTGCAGGTGGCACGCCCCGATAGGATCTTGCAGGGGGACCCCTGTTCGTGTTATTCGCCTGGACCTTGGTGCTTCGGTTGTGCTGCCCTGGCCTGAGGCCCAGACTCTTTCAAGTGGCTGGTGGAGAGGTTGGGGGGTCCCGGGACTTTGGAGGCACGTCCCCTGGCTGCCCTTCCTCACCAGGGGAGCACTCTGCTACCGCCTATTGTGATGCTCTCTATCATCTGTCCAGGACACCATCTGACCTTGTGGGGAGTTCCCTGGCCTTGACCCCCTGCCCTGCACGTGGGATCCCCAGGGAACATGACTCGCTCAAAGGCTGGGAAAGACACTGCTGCACCTCCGATGGATAACCCTGTGACTGCCCTGTGGAACAAGCCGGACTCTGCCCCTGTAGTGGATATGGCATCATCGGCGGGGGGGCCCTCCGATCCCGTCACCCAATCCTTCATGGCCAGCTTCATGCAGGAACTCAAATCTGAAGTTGGCTCCCTTCGAACGGAGGTTCAATCATGCGTCAAGGAGCTCAGGAGAGATGTCGTGGAGCTTGGAGGGCGGGTAGATGATCTCGAAAAGACAGTCGACGCTTGCACAGAGGACCAGGAGCAACTATGGCAGCATCTGGCCAACCTGGAGGAACAGCACATCGAGATGCAGATCAAGCAGGAGGACTTGGAAAATAGGGGCCGCCGCAACAACTTGCGCATAAAAGAGGTCCCTGTTGGGGTTGAGGGCTCAGACATCATGACTTTTGTGGCAGACCTGCTTCAAGAAATCAGAGGGGATGAAGATGCATCCCCACCGGCCCTGGACCGCGTCCATCGAGTGTCTTGTCCTCCTGGTCGTCCTGGCCTCATTCCCGACATTCTGACCTGCGTTCACTTCTTTACGGAGAAGGAGGCCGTCCTCAAAGCGGCACGCTCCAAATCTGAGCTCACCTACAAGGGCACTACTATCCAATTGTTCCAGGACCTTGTTCCTACCATGCTACGTGGCCGCAGGGACTTCAAACCCATTACCGACAAACTCAGGGAGTTGGGCGTCCGATACCAGTGGGGCCATCCATTCACACTCATTTTCCAATGGGAATCAATTCGCCGGATGCTGCGGTCCTTCCAAGAGGCTACGCAGCTGCTTCAACTCCCGGTCACTCCACCATCCAGCCCCTCTAGACTGCCGTCCCTGAATTGTGAACCTGCAAAACCTCAATGGGCTAAGGTACACCGCTGTAGACGCCCGTCCCATCGAGGAGAACGTGCCTCATCTCAAGCTAAACAAGACATTATCCAACACCTCCACTTTTTAGATGGTGGGCGAACCCCCTTGGGCTCCCAGCCCTCTGAGAAATAACTTTTTGGCACCCCTCCACGTTCCTTGGATCTTCATCACCTGCATCGGCTCCCCGCGGTGGTGGGGTCAGTTCCCCACCCTCCTGGCCTGATCTCCCCTCACCTAGATTGCATCCTGCCAACGGCACCAGAATGTGCTCCTTGATGGTGACGCTGATCTTCTGAGACCCGTTTCCCCTCCTATTCCTCGGAGAGTGACATCTCTGGGATTGCCTGTGCCATTGAGCCTGGCTTGCTCCTGGACTGGAATAGGTCATGTTGGCCACGTTGGCCGTTGTTACGTTTGGACATTTTGTCTCTCTTCTCCTGCACCTTTTTTCCTCTCCTTCTCTCCTTTTCCTTCCTTGACGGGAGGGTGGTCCTAATTATCGTGGGTGTGCTCTCTTCTGTGAATGTTACTCCTTCTCCCCTCTGCATTGCGCTTGGCTCTGCGATGTGCCTCCACTCTGCCTGTCTTCTTTGGAAATACTCCGGGGGTGTTGAGGTGGCGCTGCGTTCCACTCCAATTCCTCTGCTTGCAATGGCGCTTGCGCGCGACCCGCCTGGACCAAGGCCTCAATCCCCTGTCTGAAACTACTCTCCCTTAATGTAAAGGGTCTTAACTCCCCCAACAAGCACCGCCAGATATGGCGATATTTATTACAGCAAAATCCGGACATTGTCTTCCTGCAGGAGACTCACCTGCTGAGGGAGGATGTCTCTCGCATGGCATACCCTCTTCAAAGATGGGCATCTGCACCCACAGAAATCGGCGGGGGTTGCTATCCTCTGTCGAGCAGGCATCCACCAGGACGACTGCAGGGTGATCCGTAGCAAGTATGGCAGATTCCTCAAAATGATGGTCAAGATCGGGCAGCGGACTCTCACCCTTTGCAATGTCTATGCTCTGAATCAGGCTCAGGATGGCTTCCTTAGGGGCCTACTGCGGGAACAGATAACTCACGATGACTCTCACCTCATCCTGGGGGATGACTTCAACCTGGTTTGGGAAGCGGGACTTGACCGCAGCGATGGCTCGTTTCATGGGACGGACTATGTCCTCCGCCTTAAAAAGGCATCTAACGAACATTTGGCGCTATCATTCCCCAGCCACCCGTGACTATTCTTATTATTCCCATGTCCATTGTTCGTACTCGCGCATTGACTACATCTTCATTTCACACTCTCTGATTAAAGACACCCTCTCTGCGTCTATGTCCGACATTTCTGTCTCCGATCACGCTCATGTGAAACTTCTCATACAGGATCACTTATCTCACTCAAGCCGCCGCCCCCCCCCCAGTTGCGCCTCCCCCCCCCCAAGTTCTTCGGGAGCCTGTGGATGCGGCGGAATTTCGGGATGCTATCACGTCTTACTTCGTGTCCAATGACCTCTCTGAGACCACGATTCGAGGCTCCATTACATCCATTGCATAGCTCAGGCTCGGGAAGCCCGCCTCTTCGAAGACAACCTTTCTCGGTACATAAAGCCACTTGAAAGATTAGACTAGGAACATCCTCTGGCACTCCATAAACGACGTCTCGCCATGCTTAGAGGCCAGCTAAGGGCGCATAGAACCAACAAGGCAGATAACGCTCTCTTAGCTCTGAAACAACGGTATTATGAGGAGGAAGATAAAGTGGGCAAGGTCCTGTCACGTCGCCTCCGGACACGGGCATCCAAGGCGCACATAGCCAAACTTAAATTAGAGGATGGCACATGGGCCACCACTGAAGCAGCTAAATTAAAAGCTTTCCAGGAATACTACTCGTCCCTCTATGCCAGGGAATCGTCCAGTCCAGAACAGGTGCAGTCTGCACTGGGAGCATGTGAATGGTCCCCGATTAGTCGTTACCATGCACAGCTCCTGGAGGACCTGATTACCTCAGAGGAGCTCACCGGCGCTCTGAAGGACCTCCCTCTTGGTAAATCCCCAGGGCCGCACGGCCTGCCGGTTTCTTTTTATCGTGCTTTTCTCCCGCAACTCAAGACCCATTTACTCCGTCTCTTTAATTCTTTTTCAGACACGGAGGGGCCCTCCACATCTATGGCCATGGCTGAAATCGCCCTAATCCCCAAACCAGGGAAGGATCCCACGCTATGATCCTCTTTTCACCCTATTGCACTCTTAAATATGGACCTTAAACTCTACACTAAAATACTCGCTAAGCGACTCGTCCCGCACCTACCCGGGCTCATTGACCCTGATCAGATTGGCTTTATTCGCCACTGGCAAGGTGCGGATAACGTAAGACGTAACGCACATTCAGTCGGGAAGGCTCATCACTGGAAAATACCCTCTTGCTTGCTGTCGCTCAATGCTGAGAAAGCATTTGACCGGGTATTCCTTCAGGCTGCCCAACACAAAATACATGGCTCCTTATCTCTCTCCTTTGGCCCAGGTGCGGATAAATGGCCAACTTACGAGACCCATCTCGATCCATAGAGGCACCCGCCAGGGGTGTCCCCTTTTCCCTCTATTATTTGCCCTTGTAGTAGAACCCCTTGCTGCCATGATACGCCAGTCTCCTGATATTCATGGCGTCACTCTTGGGGGGTTGGATCATAAAATCGCCTTGTTTGAGGATGATCTCCTTCTTACCCTATCCTGCCCGCGTACCTCCTTACCTGCTCTTCTTAGATTGCTCCAATCGTTTGAACTGGTCTCAGGCCTCAAAATTAATCATGCTAAATCGTAGGCCCTAAATCTTACAATCCCTGTGGAGGAGATCCCGGTGCTCCAGTCTCTTGTCCCATATCAATGGGCCTCCCATTCCATTCGGTATTTGGGGCTCAGCTTGACCCCCGACCATGCCACGTGGTCACAAGCTAACTGGCAGGAGTGTAAAAAGGCCGTACTAGCGGACCTGAGAGCGTGGAAATCCCTCCCGCTCTCCTGGTTGGGGCATTTGAACATAGTCAAAATGTAGATACTCCCAAAGATACTTTACCTATTGCAGACCCTTCCCACTCCCATCCCACAGCATCAGATCCAGAGCCCTCAGCGTGAGCTCACCACGTTTATCTGGGGAGGGAGCAGACTGCGCTTTTCTAATAAGATTCTCTTGTTACCGCGAGACAGAGGGGAGCTGGCTTGTCCTAACTTGTTAGAATATTACTGGGCATCACACCTCCGCTTCATCTCGGAATGGATGGCATGGGAGAGTGAGAAAGTCTGGTTTCACATGGACAGGGCGGTGACCTGTCGACCCATCTGGGATCTTGCTTGGCTTCCGCGGGAAACCCGCTCTCGTAGCGCCTTTATAGCTGATATCTGGGATAAATTAGCATTGTCTAGAGGCCTCACCTCCTTCCCATCCCCCCACACTCCCATCGCTCGCAACTCTCATTTCCCACCTGCCAACCACCCGCACTCTTTCTCGGAATGGACAGATGGGGGCTGTTGGACGCTTCTGGACCTTTTTTCGGGGGACTCTTTTAAAACTTTTGACCAATGTTAGCGGGATTTCCAGCTTTTGGAGGGGGCTAGGTTTCTATATATTCAACTTCGGCATTGGGGTCAGGTGTCATCCTCGGCACTGGCGGCCACTTGCCCCTTTACCCCTTTGGAGCGGCTGGTGCCCTCCTTTGACACCTCCAGGGGCTTAATCTCTTGTACATATCAAGTTCTTCAACACTCCCAGTGGGTCTCCCCCCATACTTATCAGTCACTGTGGCAGTCGTACACATGCACCGACATCACATCCACACAATGGGATCATCTGTGGTGGGATATCCCGAAGATCTTCCGTAGCATACCCCAGCGGGAAACCGCATACAAGGTTATGACACACTGGTATTACACTCCACATATGCTACACAAAATGTTTCCTACCGCCACGCCTTTCTGCTGGCGCTGCACAAGTGCCCCGGGGGACTTTCTTCATGTCTGGTGGACGTGCCCGCTCTTGACCATCTACTGGAAGGAGGTCCTCAGTCATATCAGACTGGTAATTGGCTACCCTGTTGCCCGAAAATTCTTACCATGGTCATTTTGGGCCTCTGGCCGTTGAACCTGCGTGCCCTGACCTGCCGGGATTGGCACCTAAGCCTGCATATGCTTGGCGCTGCCAAGCAAATCATTGCTCTCTTCTGGAAAAAGGCTGAAACGCCTCCGATCACAGTTTGGTTCACTCACCTGTGGCACACAATAGCAATGGAGTTGCTCACGGCGAGCCTGCAGCTTCAAGACACTAACTTCACCAAACTCTGGCAACCGTTGGTGGATTACTTTTGCAGGCTGGAACATGCCCGTCTCCAGCCCCCAAAGCTCCGTGTAGCAATGGGTGCATTGGAAGCAGTTTATATATTTCTTTCACCCAATGATCCTGCGTTTGCCAGCTAAGACGTTTACTGCTGCTATGTCTGCTTTGGGAGTACCATGTCTATATTCTTACCTGTTCCACCTGGACGACGCAGTAGAATGAGCTAACGGTACACTTAAACAAGCCGTGGCTGCTAGGGTATTGAATAAAGGATTGACCTGGCTGTATAGCCTTTATAGGGTTTAGAGAGCACTAAGTAATTTCCCTAGGGTAGTACTAGGTAGTCACACCACATATGAATTACTCTGTGGAGTACCAATGTAAGTGCCTGATCCTTATGTCCCTATAAAGTTGGCAGAGTTGAACACACTATCTCCTGCTTAAATGTATTCCAGGCTGTTTGAGAAACTAGAGCTAAGTTTTCCAACATGAACAAATCTGACTCTGCCACCGACAAAGATAAATTTACTACAGCTGCCAATGGGTGGCTCCCCCACGGTGGGTGAACTAGTTCAGGAAAAGATCATTAGCAAGCAAGTTGTTGGCCCATCGTATCAACCACCTGTTGCAGTTCTTCGGAAAGAAGGCACTCTGCTTCTTGGAGCAAATTACAACAGAATAGTGTTGATCGACCACATCAAAAAGCATTGTGTGTGTTACGCACTGCAAAATGCCCTTGACCCTATACCCACACAATACTTTAAAGAAATAGAGGGCCTCCAGAGGGAGCTACTTTGGGACGGTAAACCACGTATTGCCCTAAATAAATTGACCCTAAACTGGTATGATGGTGGCATAAGCCTTCCCGATATTAAAAAACATTACTGGGCTGCACACTTGGCCGCCATAAACCACTGCACATATGGACGACGTGATGATCCTGGCTACGCCATGGACAAGTGGCTCCTCCCCAGTGGTAATTACAATAGGGCTCTCTACTCGCGGCCCAACAACATTAAGTTGACGGGCCCCACCAAGCACTCGGTCCAGACCTGGCACAATGCTCCTGGGCTCTCGGGTGGGGACGTAGACTGACGTTGGCGACCCCCTTTGGGACTCTGAATCTCTGGGCAATCTCTGGAGATCAAAATGCTTTGATAAATGGGACCTCATTGACATCACACAAATCAAAGACCACTGGATGGGAGGGGAAATCAAATCCTTCCACACATTGCAGGCCGAATATGACCTAGCAGCCTCAGAATACTTCCGCTATGTCCAATTCCGACACGCACTTCGAACGCTCTTACCAACTGGTACAAACCCCCCTGAAGCCTCACCTTTGGAAGATAGAATCCTAGATGGCCACCTTCCCGAAAAGACAATTTCTTTAATATACAAAAAACTGATATACAATATGACCGACCCCCTGCGGACATTGAGGGAAAAGTGGACGGGAGATGGGATCGAGATAGATGACAAGGACTGGCAGGAGGTGGTGTCTTCCCCAAGAGTGGTTGCCATACCGGCGCGCCTCAGATTGAAACAGTTAAAAATCCTTCACCGTGTATATGACACCGGGCCACGCCTGATTCACATGGGGGTCACAGACAATGGGGATTGTAGGAGAGGGTGTGGACAGCTGGGAACCTTTTTACACATTTTATGGGAGAGCAAGTTTGTCAGCTCTTTTTGGCACGAGATACACAAGGCACTATTCGCTGTATTACACACCCGGCTCTCACCGGAGGCTAGGCGTTGCCTCCTCAATATATGGGAACCCACAGATCTTAACACTCACCAGACACAATGGTCCACCCTGGGATTCATGATAGCTAAACGTAACATCATACAATTGTGGGGAGCTGCTAAACCACCTACGCTAGAGGCCTGGAAAAGAGACCTTGACTGGTGTATGTTTAGGGAGAAGACGGTATATGTCGCTATAGGGAGCCCCAAAAAATGGGTGCGCATCTGGGGCCCTTGGAATGGCTACCGAGGGGAGATCTGTACACCACCCGATTGCACTGAACCAAATGTCCCCTTTTCCCCGTGATTTTCCCCTTTGTAGGTTGAAATGTAATCCTCATCCTTCACATGTCGTTATTATTTCTCCATTTATTGTGCCCTCTGTATTGTTTATTCAAACTGATGCTTGTTTCAATAAAAAGAATTATACAAATTTTAAAAAAAGCATTATGTGCCGATTCTGGTCATCAGACCACCATTGATACCAAGGCGCCTCTGAGGTGGATCAACACATTCTCTCCCTAATCTGAAGGAACTACCCCAAGAAGAGTTCAGCAATGTTGAAATCTTCAACCCAGTTCCAAGGAGTAATGAGAATGCTGTCTCCAGCTTTAAGCCAAGTACCAGTTTCAGTGAGCAAACCTTATCCTGTGTGTTTTTTATTGTTATTCCCACGAAGAACTTGTTTACTAGTTGGAGTTCTTTTCTGCCTATTGCATATTCTGTACTTGTTTGTGAGAGTATGGGTAGTATTGAGCTGTTTGTGAATTAATGTACTTTTTCTTTTTAAGAGTAAATCCCCTGACTGGACAATGATTCATGTGTGTCTGTGTTATGCTCTTGTCCATGTTGACGATGGGTGTGGTTCAGTTTGAAGACCATTAAAGCACTAGAACCCTCTGCTTGCTTGCAAGACTTACTCTGACTGCAGCTCTTTAGTATGAGTCAGTACAAAACCCACACCGATCCACACCTCTCTGCTTGCCTTTCAGACTTCCGATCAGGAGTCAGCAGCCTTTTTTCAGGCTTCAGCTCTTCAGATTCCAGACCAGTTGACCTCGGCATTTCACTCCTGTTCCTTTAGAACTTCATCATGCTCTCCAATGTTAAGGTGCTAGGACTCATCGCCTCCAGAATTCCTATTACAACCCCTCCCTCACAGTTCTTTCTTCAGTACCTGCTGGTAGATCAAGGTCCTAGTAAGAGTAGTTACTTGGTTAGAAATTCAGTTTGTGTGCTTCAAGCACATTTCACGGTTTTGCGCCTGAAGACTGTCTTGAGACTATTGTTCCAATTATAGACTTTTGCCTAGTGTCACAGCCCTAGGAGCTTTAGTGGTGTCGTATTCAGGACTCGCCAGGTTCCATGCAGGTGCCAGACTTTTAGGACCCATAGACGCTTCTTTTGATTCTTAGTATTTTTAGAACTTCAACACTCAGTTTTCATCTCAATGTATGACGTCAAGCAAAACGCAAAGGAAGTTTCAGAATATTCCACCAGGAGTGTGTACTGGTATAGGTAACGGTTTCTATATAATGTTTTATTAATATTATTTCAGTAGTAGCTTCAACAGACCTGTTGTAACCTTCCTTGCATTACGCTCACAGCCCAATCGAATATCCCTAGACAACTCATACTATACACCGTGCTTTAAAGAGAGGGCAGGTCCATCCTGTTTAGCAAGTCTATAACCAGACAGGGAAATGCAAGCTTGAATTAGCGAGGTAATCATATCTGCATATCCCATTACCTTTTCCACCTTGGGAATCATACACAATGGGTGTGCACCAAGCAGCACAAGAGTCCTGTTTGTCTCTCCCATTACACATTCCCTTGTGTGTCACATGCCCTGTGATACTTTGTGCAGTATTCACAAGTGAGTGAGGGAGTGGTAGGTCGCTCCTGCTGGCCTAACTAGGGTACCATATATGGAACCGTACAGGATAACGAATGCCTGAGATAAGTGTTACCGAGTCTCCAACCCACATCACGGCCTAGTTGGAGCATTGGACTGCTCTGCCCATGCTATCTTGAGGATCAAATCCTGGTGTGCATGCTTTCCATTTCTGGTAATATTTGTATGGAGTCACTGGAACACTAGTGCCTAGTGATCTTAGATGACACAATTGAGCCCTGGATGTTTTTGGGTCCCACAAACCAGTTCTCACATTGATGTTAGTGGTGATGGATCACTGGATTCCAGTTCCAGTATGCGCCAATGGCATTTACTATGCCTAATACTATCACCCACAGGGTGTGGCTAAAAGAGCAAATAGCAGAGCTACATTCTCTCAGACAAGGTTGGCTCAAAGGCATTGCTTGGGCGAACTAGCGTTGGAGGTCAGTGACTGTTGGAGGGAGGACCACCGGGGAGTCGGGGGGACTACTCCGGGGCACCTTCCTACCGCAAAGTTATAGCCGAGCGCCGCTGAGAAGCCTCCTAGGAGAGGTCCTTCTCCTATGATCGTACTAGGCCCAGTAACACCACCACACAGGACTCCGTATCAGTTGCTTATCTTGGTTCTTTATATAAAAAGGAGCACGTTCAATATTTACAGTGGGATCGAGTGGTCCAATAAGAGTCTCAATGTCTTTGGAGGGGTAGGGTAGCGGGACAGTCTTAGTACCGGCAAGGTACGGGAAGGCTCTGCGCCAGACCTTGGGTGCTGGTCTCAGAGCGGCTCGGACGGGGAGAGCCGCGACGGCGTCAGCAGGGCTCGGGTGGTAGTTCCGCTAGGGTCGAGCCGCGACACAGTCAGCAGGGCTCCGGTGGTAGGTCCGCTTCGTTCGAGCCGCGACGAGGTCAGCTGGGCTCTGATGGTACGTTTCAGCAAGGTCGGGCCGCGACAGCGTCAGCAGGGCCCCAAAGGTTCGTGAAGGTCTTGTAAGCACGATGGAGCCGCGACGTTGTCAGCAGGGCTCAGAGTGTGGTTTCAGTAAGAGTCTTTCTCCGTAGGGTCAGCCGCGATCCGATCAGCAGGGCTCTTGACTCCGGGATACAACTGTCGTCTTGTTGCCGGGTCGCCCCAGATATAGGTCTGGAGCCCTTTGATGTCCGGACCCTTGCGCCCAGGAGGGCGGAGAGGCCGGGTAGGGCGCGGCCAGACGCCCAGCAGGAGAGGCGCCAGGCCCCAGAGAGCTGTGGGGCGATCGCACCTAGGTGTGGAAGGACGGTTGGGGGTCCCATCGATACTGCCCTCCGCCGGGAGTGGGAAGGGCTCACATGGTATCCCCCGGGCCAGGGGTTGGCGCCTCGATGTCGGGCCTCGCTAGGACCGAGGCCGGGTAGAGCAGGGTCACGTAGGTGGTCACGTGGAGTGACGTATAATCCAAGATGGAGGAGCCCCGAGGTGCATGGGACCTCCAACACGCGTCCCCCCCAGCTGAAGGCAGGGAGAGTCACCCATCTCCTTGGGGGTTCTCCTCGTCGAGGCGGAGGAATCTGGACAGGCCGTCAGCATTGGCGTGGTCGTTGCCGGGCCGGTGTTCCACGGTGAAGTCCATCCCTTGCAGCGAGATAGACCATCGCAACAACTTGGGGTTCTCGCCCCGCATTTGCATGAGCCACCGCAAGGGCCGGTGGTCAGTCTGGACCCTGAAGTGGGTGCCGAAAAGGTAGGGCCGGAGCTTCTTGAGAGCCCATACCACAGCGAAGGCCTCCTGCTCGATGGTGCTCCACCTCTGTTCTCGTGGCAGCAGTCAGCGGCTGATAAAGGCCACAGGTCGGTCGAGGCCCTCGGCGTCCATCTGGGAGAGGACCGCCCCGACCCCGTACTCTGATGCGTCGGTCTGCACCACAAACTCCTTGCTGTAGTCAGGGGCCTGTAGCACAGGGGCAGCACACATGGCTGCCTTGAGGGCTTCAAAAGCGGGGCGTCCAGTGCACCACCTTGGGCTGTTTCTTGGAAGTGAGCTCCGTAAGGGGGCCCACAATGCTGCCATAATCTTTAATAAATCGCCCGTAGTAGCCTGTGAGGCCTAAGAAGGCCCGGACAGCGGTTTGGGTTGCGGGGGGTTTAACTGGAGGGGTGCTACCTGGCCACTCCCCACCTGGTGGCCCAGATAGGTCACAGATCCTTGACCGATCTGGCACTTGCTGGCCTTAATTGTGAGCCCGGCCCTTTGGAGAGCGGCCAGGACTTCTCCGAGGTGTCCTAGGTGCGCGGCCCAATGGTCGCTGAAGACTGCAATGTCGTCGAGGTAGGCCGCGTTGAAGGCTTCTAGCCCGGCCAGGACCTTGTTCACCAGCCTCTGAAAGGTCGCTGGGGCGTTCTTCATACCGAAGGGCATCACCCGAAAGTGGTAGTGCCCATCGGGGGTGGAAAAGGCGGATCGTTCCTGGGCGCCGGGAGTGAGCTTGATCTGCCAGTACCCAGTGGTGAGATCAAAGGTGCTTAGGTAGCGGGCGGCCCCCAAGCGATCGATCAGTTCGTCTGCCCGTGGCAGGGGGTGGGCATCGGTCTTGGTGACTGCGTTCAGGCCCCGGTAGTCTACACAAAATCTGAGTTCCGGAGAAGTGCCGGGGGCGGCGGCCTTCGGCACCAAGACCACCGGGCTGGCCCACGGGCTGTCTGAGGGCTCGATGACTCCGAGGGCGAGCATCTTGGCGACCTCGGTCTGTATGCAGGCTCGGACTCGGTCAGGTACTCTGTAGGCGCGGTGTCGCACAGGGGGGCTGTCCCCGGTATCCACGTCGTGGACGCACCAGGGGGTCACCCCGGGTGTGAGAGAGAAGAGGGCAGCGAAGGGTTGCAGCAGCTTCCGGCAGTCCTGGCGCTGTTCTGGGGTCAGCGTGGCGGAGAGGTGGACGCCTTCCAAGGAGCCGTCTTGGCCCGAGGACCCCAGGAGGTCTGGTAGGGGCTCGGAGTCGCTTTCGCCTTCATCGTCAGTAGCCAGCAGCAGGCTTAGTTCAGTTCGGGCAAAGTGGGGCTTGAGCCGGTTGGCGTGTAAGACCCGGAGGGGGTTCCTCGGGGACTCCATGTCGACCAGGTAGGTGACGGGGCTCTTCCTCTCAACCACCTTGAAGGGCCCGGTCCACTTGTCCTGCAGGGCGCAGGGGTCCACGGGGGACATGACCCAGACTTGCTGGCCCGGCTCGAACTCGATGGTCGAGGCATTTGCGTCATACCAGCGCTTCATCTCTTCTTGGCTGGCTTCGAGGTTGGCTTCTGCCAGGGCCCGGAACTTCCGAGTCTGGTTCCGCAGGGTCAGGAGGTACCGGTAGACGTCGGGGGGGGCATCTTGGACGTTCGCCTCCCAGCCCTCCTTGACCAGGCTGAGGGGCCCTCGGACGGGGTGCCCATACAATAGTTCGAAGGGGCTGAAGCCCAGGGATTTCTGTGGCACCTCTCGATAGGCGAACAGGAGGCAGGGCAGCAGGACATCCCACCTCCTCCTCAGGGGCTCTTCCAGGCCCTTGATCATCCCTTTTAGGGTTCTGTTGAACCGCTCGACCAGTCCGTTCCCCTGGGGGTGGTAAGGGGTGGTGAATCTGTAGGTGACCCCACATTGTTGCCAGAGTGATCTCATGTACCTTGAAATAAAGTTTGTACCCCTGTCGCTCACCACTTCTCGGGGGAACCCCAACCTGGAGAAGATGCCCATCAGGGCCCGGCCCACCACTGGAGCTGTCACAGTGCGGAGTGGGATGGCCTCGGGGTATCGGGTGGCGTGGTCGACCAGTACCAGGATGAAGCGGTGTCCCAGGGCGGTTCGGGGGTCGAGGGGTCCCACGATGTCGATCCCCACTCGTTCGAACGGGGTGTGGACGGCTGGAAATGGTTGGAGGGGGGCTTTAACTCGACCCCCAGTCTTCCCGCTAGCCTGGCAGGTCTGGCAGGACCGGCAGTGGTGGTCCACGTCTCTCCGCATTCGGGGCCAATAGAAATGGGTCACCAGGTGGCTGTAAGTCTTGTCCCGCCCGAGGTGTCCGGCGAGGGGCACGTCATGCGCCAGGTTCAGGAGGAACTCCCGGAACCGGAGGGGAACCACCAACACCCGTCCGGCTCCCAGTTCGGCGACCTTCTGTTCGCTATATAGTAGGTCATTGTCCCAATAGACCCAGTGGGTTCCCGTGGGGTCCCCCGAGGCCTGGGCGGCTGCTTGCTGTCGGGCACCCTCGAGGGATGGGCAGGCCTTCTGTTCCTGCTGGAATTGTTCGCGGGTGGGGCCCCCATCGTGGCGCCACTGGGCCAGCTCGGGGATCTCGCTGAGGGAGGCGGCCTCGTCGGGAGAAAGTTCGGATGGCCCGGCCTCATCATCGGGTTCCTCCGTGCCGGAGGAGGGTGATAGTTCTGGGCCCGTAGGCTTGTCGGTGGCCGCGGCAGCGGCTGGTTGGGCGGTCATGGACCGGGTGGTGGCGCAGGCCCACTCGGGCAGCCCTAGCATCCCCAGATGCTCTCGGCGCTCCACCTGGGCCCAGGGGGAGCTCTCTAGGTCATTCCCCAGGAGGCAGTCCACGGGGGCGTCGTCGCGGACAGTCACTTTTAGGGTGCCGGACACTCCTCCCCACTCGAAGGGGATCCTGGCCATCCGGCACATGCTTTCGGTGTTGTCCGCGGTCCGGACAGGGCATAGGACATGCGGCAGGATTTGCTCGGGGGTCACTAGGTGGCAGCGGACAGCGGTCACGCTGGCCCCAGTGTCCCGGAGGGCTTCGGCCCGTCGTCCATTGATGGTGACCCACTGCTGGTACTTCTGGGTGTTGCTTGGGATGGCCGCTCGGGGTACCATTTCTCGGGAGCCCAGGCATACGAGCGACATGGAAGCCGGTTCCCACTCGGGGGATCCGTCGTCGCGGTTTTCCTCCCCGTCCTCTCCTTCCCCCAGGGCTGCGGCGGCTATTTGTCGGGGAGGGGGCCCAGCGGTCCCGTTCTGTCGGTTCACGGGGCAGGCCGGGTCGCTCGCATAGGGGCCGGTCTGTTGGCAGCCGAAGCAGGTCACTGGTGGTCGGGGTCCAGGCCGGGCGATGGGGGTCCCCCTTCGGCCCATGGTCGGGGACGTGGCGTTGGCGGTTTGGCCTCGGGGCGGGCTTCTGGGCGGTCCGGCCGGGAATTCTCGACTGCGGTGGGACCCCCCTCCTCCGCCCCGCTGGCGAGGAGGTCCCGTGGTACTCCGTTGGTAGTCCCCCACGGGGTTCCGGGGGACCCGGGTGTTGACCCATCGGTCTGCTTCGGCGGCGAGCTTCCGGGGCTCGGTCAGCTTACTGTCCAGGAGGTGTTGCCTTAGTTCCACAAAACAGTTGTTGGCGAGGTGCTCCCAGTCAATGAGGTCGAACAGTTCATTGTATGAGGTGACCTTGCTCCCTTTTATCCACCCTTCAAAGGCCCGGCTGAAGAAGTCCACGTACTCGACCCATGTGGTACCGGGGAGCTTCTTGCAGTCCCGGAAGCGCTGCCGGTACATCTCGGCCGATAGTCCGTAGCGGGTGAGTAGGGCTTCTTTCATGTGGTCGTAGGAGGTCATCACTGCATCGGGGGGTTGCAGCAGGGTATCACGGCCCTCGCTGAGGAACCTCCCCCATAGGCCGGCACCCCAATCCTTCCGGGGTACCCGATGGGAGGTCATGGCTACCTCGTAGGCTCGGAACCACTGCTGGATGTCGTCGTTCTTGTAGTATTCCTTGACGACATCCTTGGGGATATGAACCTTTGGCTCGGTCAGTGGCAGAGCGTCCCGGGCCCCGGGGGTGCCGGTCTCCCCCGTTTTGGATTTCAGCTCCAGTTCTTTGAGGCTCCTCTCGTGCTCTAGGGTTAGCCGTCTCTCCTCGAGTTCCCGATGCCGGTTCTTTTCTTCGAGCTCCTCTTGCAGCCGTAGTTGCTCCAAGGCTATTTTCTTCTCCGCCAGTAGGAGCTCACCGTCCAGCCGGAGTCGTGCGAGGTCCATTTCGTGTGTCCGGACCCTCTCCCGTTCTCGCATTTCCTCGTGGGATAGGCTGGTTTCGGGGATGCCTCGCCCCCCATCTGTCGGGGTTGTGGTCGGCAGGTTTTCGTCCCGGGCCGAGGTCCCTTCGGTGCGGGGTGGGGTGGCCTCGGCTTCTGCCCAGGCTTTCAGGGCTTTCTGCATTTCTTCCTTGGTGCCCAATCCTGTGGTTGGGATCCCTTTGTCCTTGCAGAATTGTTTTAGTTCTTTGTGGGTGTATTCTTCCAGTTTTTCCAGCTGGAAGGTTGCGGCCATGGTTGCTTCTTGGCCGTCCATGGTTCCCTTTTTCTTTTTCCGTCTGTTTAGGTCATGGGTGCGTTACTTGCCTGTACGATTGCGTCTGGCTCGGATCCCGTCGCTGGCCACCAAATGTTGGCGGGAGGACCACCGGGGAGTCGGGGGGACTACTCCGGGGCACCTTCCTACCGCAAAGTTATAGCCGAGCGCCGCTGAGAAGCCTCCTAGGAGAGGTCCTTCTCCTATGATCGTACTAGGCCCAGTAACACCACCACACAGGACTCCGTATCAGTTGCTTATCTTGGTTCTTTATATAAAAAGGAGCACGTTCAATATTTACAGTGGGATCGAGTGGTCCAATAAGAGTCTCAATGTCTTTGGAGGGGTAGGGTAGCGGGACAGTCTTAGTACCGGCAAGGTACGGGAAGGCTCTGCGCCAGACCTTGGGTGCTGGTCTCAGAGCGGCTCGGACGGGGAGAGCCGCGACGGCGTCAGCAGGGCTCGGGTGGTAGTTCCGCTAGGGTCGAGCCGCGACACAGTCAGCAGGGCTCCGGTGGTAGGTCCGCTTCGTTCGAGCCGCGACGAGGTCAGCTGGGCTCTGATGGTACGTTTCAGCAAGGTCGGGCCGCGACAGCGTCAGCAGGGCCCCAAAGGTTCGTGAAGGTCTTGTAAGCACGATGGAGCCGCGACGTCGTCAGCACGGCTCAGAGTGTGGTTTCAGGAAGAGTCTTTCTCCGTAGGGTCAGCCGCGATCCGATCAGCAGGGCTCTTGACTCCGGGATACAACTGTCGTCTTGTTGCCGTGTCGCCCCACATATAGGTCTGGAGCCCTTTGATGTCCGGACCCTTGCGCCCAGGAGGGCGGAGAGGCCGGGTAGGGCGCGGCCAGACGCCCAGCAGGAGAGGCGCCAGGCCCCAGAGAGCTGTGGGGCGATCGCACCTAGGTGTGGAAGGACGGTTGGGGGTCCCATCGATACTGCCCTCCGCCGGGAGTGGGAAGGGCTCACGTGGTATCCCCCGGGCCAGGGGTTGGCGCCTCGATGTCGGGCCTCGCTGGGACCAAGGCCGGGTAGAGCAGGGTCACGTAGGTGGTCACGTGGAGTGACGTATAATCCAAGATGGAGGAGCCCCGAGGTGCATGGGACCTCGTGCGGCTTAGCGAGGGGGAACAGGACCACGCCACGAGGCCGGCTCCAACAGTGACTTTCCCACACCTTTCACCATGCTTCAAAGAGAAGGCAGGGCAATCCTGTTTTGCAAGTATATACCACGGGTGGAGACATAGCTGCCTGCTTTAAGGAGGTAGAGCTATGTAGCTGGTTCTGTTTGGTGCAGGGAAAAGGGTGGGCGAATGAACTGAAGAAACTATCTGCATGAGAGGGACCGACATCAGTTGTTTCATTTGAACCTGCCCTGCACCCCCTAATCCCGTCCTCAAATAGAGGCAGAGGAAGACAAGTGTAGACCGGTGGAGAAATGAGGTAATGGGAGAAGTATAGAGAGATGCAAGTTAGAGAGGGGGTTGTAAGGTAGAGAGGGAGACACACAATGAGAAGTACACAATGAGAAGTACTGTGTAGAAAGAAAGATTCGGGAAAGAATGTGGTGAATCAGAGAGAAAGGCCAAGTGAAAGTGAAAAAGAGAGATTAAGTGCATAGGGAAAAGCAAAGGAAGAGAGTGAGGAAGAGGGACAGGTGAGGTAGAAAAAGAAATGTGACGTTGACACAGAACTAGAATGACGATGGTGAGGTAGAGACAGAGAGGTGAGGTAAAGAAATATATAGAGAGGTAGATAAAGATGTGAGGCAGAGAGGGTTAGTTGAAATAGAGAAGGAAGTACCGAAAGATGAGAGAAAGAGACACTTGGAAGGTAAATGATTGATAGAGAAAAAGAGGTAGCAAAAAATAGGTAAAGTAGTAAGAGAGATGTGGTAAAGGGAAGAATGTAGAAAGAGGGGAGATGTAGGGGTGAAGTAGTAAACAAATTAGGTAAACTTAGAGGCGTGTGAATCCCGGACCAGCGACGTGGGGTAGGTCTACCGCCACCTCCGTTTTTTGGAAACCGACACTACAACTTAGTGTCTCCACTAGCTGGATCTGAAACACCTCTGCCATGACCCTAATGGGTTATGTTTTTTGAGTTACAGGTACCACACTTTCTTTGGGTGCTGTAAGGGTGGTCAATAGTATACTTTACCACAGACCACCACCACTTAAGTGTAGGTAGTTATTCTGGTCCTGATGAATTGCCGTCTAAATTGACTACAAGGCAAGAAACATGTTGACCATCTGACAGACGCTATTAACCAGCATCCTTGCAGTTGGTTATAGCGTTGGTTTGTCGTATTATTTTTAATTAGGGTTGGGGCCACGTTCATTAAAATATTTCTGAGTGGACCACCTCCCCTATTTTAGATTCTTCACACACACATCACTATCACCTACACCAATTTTAGGGCCCTCACTTGCACTTCACCAATCGGCTTCTGGAAAAAAGATCTCCGTCAGGAAGGCCCCTACTTGGGTGCCGATCGGGGATTGCAACGCCGCCCCGATAAGGAGCAGACCCGATGATGAAGCATGACACCTAGCTGGCTGGGTGTGTGAGGGTCTTATTCCAACTAGGAGAAGTTTCTTCTCCCCTCTTACACTCTAATATTTACTAGAGTTCACTCTACATTAACATAACCTGTGTATTAGGAACTGCATACCTTCTTTGTTAGAGAAACTTAGAGGTGAACATATTGAGAGAGAGTTTGAGTAGATAGAGATGAGGTAGTGAGTGACGTGAGAAAGAAAATGGTGGAGTAAAGAAGGGTTTGAAAGAGGTGGCGATGCGAGGTACAGCGAGATGGAGGTGTGAGGTAAAGAGGGATGAGGCTGAGAGAGAGAGAGCGAGGCAAAGCAGATGGAAGAGAGATGCAGCGTGGGGAGATGGAAACAGCAATGAGGTGTGGAGGGAGTTGTAAGATAGAGAGTTGAGTCAGAGGGAAGCGGCAGGAGGCAGAAGTGTAGGCATAGCGTAGAGATAGTGAGAGAAGTGAATCAGTGAGATAGAGAGAACTGGGAGAGAATGGGCTAGGTACAGATATGTGTAGAAATAGATAGAGAGGGGAAGAGGGGTGAGATTAAAAAGGTGAGGTAAGGAAATGAGAGACAGAAATAGGTTAGAGAAAGAGAAGTAAAGAGTGGTGCATGCGACCTGGAGGTAGTCAGAGATGGGTGAGAAGTGATATAGAAAGTAGGGCAGGAGTTTAGAGCTTGGTGAGGTAGATAACAGAGGAGATATAGCAGGTAGAGAGTTAGAAGAAGAGAGGTAATGTAAAGAAAGGAGTGAGAAAGGGGTCCCCTCAGCACCTGCAATGACAGTGAAAACAAAATCTTGTGCAAGCCTCTGCTATCCACAGAGCTAACATTCAAAACACTGCAATATTCTTACTGTAAATGTGGCTGAGTGCACGCCCTCTCCGGGGACATAAGACACAGCACTGGAAGGTGGGTCAGGGCGGTCAGTCACGCTCCGAACGAGGTTCATGCAACTGCTGCGGAGATATATGCATTCCAAACACGCCTCAGGGTATAATTCTAGTATGGTAGCTCAGATGGCTAACGCACTTGCAACAGAGATGTGCGGGCAATCCCTGTGTACACGTTCCAGAGAGTACAAATCCGATAATAAACCTGCTGCAGAGCACTGCTGTAACCGGTAAGTCACAAAGTATCCTTTTAATATTTTTTAATGTGTTATGTTATGATATCATTATGGTAATTAGTCGTTTTAAAACTTGGTAAATCCCAACTCTTTTGGATCACCTTATTTTGACCTGAAATGTATCAACTACATAAATACTCAAGGATGGTTGAAACTGCAAGAATCAGCGTTGTAGAAAGAAAGAGCAGCGTGCATCCTCTCCTACTGCATCAATGCAAAGTAAAGCATCTTGAAAAATGCTGCTGGTCGAATAAATACAAGTGGCTCTGCACTGACAGAGAAGTGCCCTTACACAGCAATTACTCTGCATTAGCTACAGGAATGAATGTGCACTTCAGCCGAGTGATCAACTACTTTATTTATTGTGCCGTCTGATGGTTACTGGACAGGGCATAGGAAAGGTCTCTTTTCACCCACCGGAGAGGAATCCTCTGTATTTAGGCAGTACTGTATTTTGATCAGTTTGATTTTGTGTTTTCAATTTTTTTTCACATGATACACATGTAAGATTTTTTTTATGTGACTTGGGCAATGACCAGTTTGCAGGTAAATGACTGCCAGAGAATGCCCAGTCAGACAGAGGCTGACAGTGCACAGACTCTTAGAGGTAGGGGAGAGGGGGCTGTGACACTTCAAGTACTTCAAACAGGCACTTCAGATGTAGGTGAGGAGGGAAAAAAGGGGAAAGATGACCAAAGTGGCGATACCGATAATGTCTCTAGTAATCACTCCAGCAATAATGCCCAAATTGAAAGGGTAATAAGCAGTGGCACAAGTGGAGGAGAAGGGCAGGTACCGGAGGTACAAGGAAATCCAATATGCTTGACAAGGTGAACAACCTTTACAACGAAACTATTACAACGCACTACACTTACAACAAAATTTTTACAACGCAACATCCACTACAACGCATTCCATTACATAGCATGACACTACAACGCATGTTTAAAAACTACCTTTACAACGCATTCCATTACATCGCATACTACCTTTACAACGCATACCATTACAATGCAATCCAACACTTACCCTACTGTTGCACCCCCTGGAGTTAGAATAGTAATTTTTACCCCTATACTATGCGTTGTAATGGTATGCGTTGTAAAGGTAGTATGCGATGTAATGGAATGCGTTGTAAAGGTAGTTTTTAAACATGCGTTGTAGTGTCATGCTATGTAATGGAATGCGTTGTAGTGGATGTTGCGTTGTAAAAAATGCGTTGTAAGTGCATGCGTTGTAAAAGTGTGCGTTGTAACGACATACATCCGCTTGACGAGGTAGGGATTATGAAACTTCCCCAGCTGTTTTCAGACCATAATCCGGTACTTTTGGAAGTAACAGGGCAAGGAGCAGAGGTGAGGCAGCATAGCTGGTCATTTGAAATTATTAGCTAAAGAAGAATTTAATATTTATATAAAGCATTGGATAAGGGAGTTCTTTGATATGAACCGATATAGGGGCATATTATCAAGGTCCGGCGATAAATATCGCAAAGCGCGCTTAGCGCGTGCATATTTATCGCCGACTATCTCTGGAATTTATCGCCCGGTAAGCACGTTATCAACAACGCGCATCGCCGATGCGATAACAATTCCAGAGATAGTGGGAATATCGCCATTTTCCATGGTGGAAAACGGCAATATCCTAGATGATAGGGCCTGTGGTCTTAGCCACACAATCCACCCCCAATGTTAGGTTTGCCTTAGTCAGGAATTTAACAGACGTTAAATTCCTGCATTAAGGCATACTCAACGTGATTTTAAATATCGCTAACCCTCGTTGTCAATATGACGAAGCTGGGTTAGCGATATTTTCCCAAGGGAGTCTTGTCAGGCACGCCTCCTTTGCATCTCATTAGCGATGCGATGGGAGGCGTGCTGACAAGGGGCGCTAGTGCCAGTAAACTGTCGCTAATACCTGTTAGCGACAGCTTGCTGATAGGGCGATAAAAATATCGCCGCTTTAGCGGCAAAAAGTGACGCTAAAGCGGCGATATTGCCCTTGATGATATGCCCCACAGTGCCTCACATAGGGCAGCGTGGAACTCCTTTAAAGCTGGGTTGAGGGGAGAGGTTATTAGCTATGTGGGTCAGCGCTGTAAGAAGCAGAGGGAAGAAGTTAATTTACTGATAGCATGGCTGGCACAATTGGAGGTGGAACATGTGAAAGTGATTAGTGAAGGGGGCAGGAGAAGGAATTGAGGGAGCACATTGTAAAATTGGCTATAACAAAGACAGAAATCAATAGTTATTTTCAAGTAAGAGTGACCCAAAGCTATCAAACACACAGAAGAGAGATGTATGAATATGGGGAATCAGCAGGAAAGCTGTTGACGCTACGAACAAGGCAGAAAACTGTCAGAAACAATATAAACAAAGTTGCATACATGGAGATGGAAGAAGAGTTTGCACTTGAAGAGGTAGTGGACACTTTGGGCTCCCTGTCTTCTGGAAAGGCCGCAGGTCCAGATAAAATCCCTTTGGAGATATATATGTTGTTTCAACATGAGCTGGCCCCGATGATGTATGATCTCTTCCTAGATGATCAGCATAAGGGCATTCCACCCTCCTCTTGGCAGGGAAAGCCACCGGAATTATCTGCCTCATACCTTCCTATCTCTCTGATAAACTCTGATGCTGAGGTGTATTCAAAGGTCCTAGCCAATTGGCTACAGAGAATCATAGCTAAACTGGTATCAGCATGGCTTTGTACCAGGTACGGTGACCACAGACCATGTCCAGCAGGTTATCTCGCTGTTCGATATAGCTGAGGTAACGGGGGTGATATGGCTGTGGGAATATATGACGATACATAGCATGCCATTAGTACGCATGCTTTTAGTGCGATGTTTTTGCATCGCAAATACCATTAGTACGCATTTTTTTATGCGCATACCATTACTTCGCAAATGCATTAATAATAAAAGAATTTACTTTCACTTCGCAGATTTTTACTTTGCATACCACTACTTCTCGTACATTGACCATTTTAAATATTTTTAAATAAAAGTAACCTACTCCCTTGTACGGGCTGCCAGGGAAATAGGGGTTTTGGGTGGGTGAGTATATTTTTTTTAAATAATACTCGGGTATGAAATTTAATACACCGCATAGTTTAACATCGCATTTTTCCTTTTAAAAACATCCCAACACTTAGAAAAGTAATAAAATATGTTTCAGACAATAAATAAATTAATAACAAAATAGTAAATGCAAATACACTACCCTACACAACACAAACTTCACAACACTACTCTAATCCCTGAAACACTACCCCCAGCACGACCCTACCCTGTACCCCAGTCCTGCCTCTACACGCAAACACTTCCCTACATGTCCCCCTGACACTACCCTAAACCCTAAAACACTACCCTACACTACACAGACACTACAACACTACCCTAAACCTAAAACACTACCCACAGCACGACCCTACCCCTACCCCCAGTCCGTCCCCTACACTGAAACACTACCCTGCACGACACCCTGACACTACCCTAAACCTTAAAACACTACTCTACACTACACAAACACTACAACACTACTCTTAACCCTAAAACACTAACCCCAGCACGACCATGCCCCTACCCCCATTCCATCCCCTACACTGAAACACTACCCTGCACAACCCCTGACACTACCCTAAACCCTAAAACACTACCCTACACTACACAAACACTACAACACTACTCTAAACCCTAAAACACTACCCGAAGCACGACCCTGCCTTTACTCCCAGTCCTGCCCCTACACACAAACACTTCCCTACACGACCCCCTGACACTACCCTAAACCATAAAACACTACCCTACACTACAAAAACAATGCAACACTACCCTAAATCCTAAAACACTACCCCAAGCACGACACTGCCCCTACCCCCAATCCTCTCCCTACACTTAAACACTACCCTGCACGACCCCCCGACACTACCCTACACTACGCAAACACCACAACACTACCCTAATCCCTAAAACACTAAAACCAGCACGACCCTCCCCATCCCCCATTCCTGTCCCTACACACAAACACTACCCTACACGACCCACAACACTACCCTTAAACTAAAAACACTACTCCTCAAACACAAACCCTTAAAAAATAAACAGTCCCTCTTACCTCTCGCTTTGATGCTGTTGTCACAAGGTCTCCTTCCACCACGCCGTCTTGCTGGCCTCCTCCTCACTGCAATTCCGTGTGTGTGCCGTCATCACTGCCTCCTCGTCATCGCTGCCTCCTCGTAACTCCCACAGCTCGCCAATCCATACCCTGACTTCTGTCATCCATACAAGCATTACAACGCATGCGTTGTAACAGCGCATGCAAAGTAATAACATGCGTAGTAAAGGCTACGCATTATGACATAATAATGGTACACGGTGAAATGACCGCGTACACCAGATGAGGTCCTCCTAGATGCTGAAAAGGCTTTCGACCGGGTGGCATGGCAATATCTCTGGGAGGGTTTATCAGAGAGAGGGTCTGGGCCACGACTTCTAACCGCTATCCGAGCAATGTATTATAAACCCTATGCATGGCTAAATGTGATGGGTAATACATCAGAGAAAATCAAGGTAGCCAGAGGGACGAGGCAGGGATGCCCATGCGCCCCAATACTTTTGGCCATATATATCGACCCCTTTATTGACCAGCTCTTACAAAACCCTGCAATTAAACCTGTAACAGCTAGTGGATATGAGATCAAGGTTTTGGCTTATCCGGATGATATTGCTGTCATTACAACAGACCCAGAGAAGACAATTAAGGAAGTTTAAAGTATGGCGGAGGAATTTGGGAGAAAGTCTGGGAATCTCCTGAATAAAGAAAAGACACAAACAGTGTGCTCACGGCAATGTAACATTCAAGATCAACATAAGACCGAGTCTGCCATGTACTTGGGGGTTAGGATAAGGTCCAATACTAATGCAATATGGCCCACTAATCTAGACCCGGTGCTTGATGATATAGGAGCAGAATTGTGGCGGTTAGATAAGCTGCATCTGACAATTATAGGGAGGGCTAATGTATTAAAAATGAAAATCGTCCCTAAAGTGTTGTATCTGTTTCATGCTATTTTCCTTGAACTAGCGGATAATACAATGCACAAAATAAATGCAAAGTTCTCCAATTTTAAACCCGACGAGCATTGAAAAATATGATTGATGCTTCCTCGAGATAGGGGGTTGCGCTGTCCCGAATCTGCTGTTTTACTTTTGGGCAGCTGCACTACAACAGATGAGTACTCTACTCGTAACAGATACTTTGAGAACTGATGACCCAGATCTACCCACTATCTACCATTTAGCTATTGGAAAAGAGGCAGAGGGGCTTTTCCTTAGACAGTTGGGCCCGTTTTTTGTGGTCGCAAAAAGGAAATCAGCCTGCTTGCGACCGCACATAATGGTGCACTCGCAGTTTACCGCCTACTTTAAGTAGGTGGTAAACCACTCGCAAATCAGAAGGGGTCTCCAGGGGACCCCTTCCCCTTTGTGAATGGGTGCGAAAATATTTTTTAAGAGCAGGCAGTGGTCCCAGGGACGACTGCCTACCCTTAAAAAATGAAACTGAAAAGTTTAATTTTTCTTTTTTAAATGCAGCCCGTTTTCCTTTAAGAAAAAAGGGGCTGCATTTTAAAACAAAACTGCTTTATTTTAAAAAGCAGTCACAGACATGGCGATCTGCTGACCCCAGCAGGCCACCTTCCCTGGGAGTGCTAGCCATTCCCAATGGGGTTGCAAATTGCACTTGCCTCATAAATATTGATGAGGCTTGCAATTTGCGACCCTATTGGGAATCACAATCAGTGTCTGCGACACTGTTGTACATTCAGTTTAGTGAGTCGCAAATTGCGAGTCGCAATTCTGCGCAATTTGCGACTCGCTAAAATGAATGGTCGTACATCTGGCCTGTAGAACCTAGCTATTACAAAAAGCCACGGTTTAAGTGTATAAAGCAAGCTTGGAAGATCTGGGGTAAAGCTTGCAGGTTGTTGAAAATTCTAAGGTACGGTAGGTATACGCCCTTATGGCATTCCCCCCTATTTTCCAACTGCGATGTATGATGCAATGGGAAGAAGTTGGGAGCTGGGTGGAATAGGTAGGATAGCTAAACTATATGCAGAGATTTTACCATTTGTGGATTTAGTGCAAAATCTAGGGATAGACCGCAGAAAACAATTTAAATATATACAGATTAGGGAATGCCTTAAGAGTTTGCCCTCTGGATCCCCTAATTTTGGAAAAATCCCAATATTGGAAACAATGAGTCGAGGGGATGGTAGGATTAGGGATTGTTATACAATTTTAATAGAAACCTTCCTTGATGACTTGGAGAAAACTGAGATAAAGTGAGCAGCAAAGCTGGGGGACGGGAAAGTAGACCTGGATATGTTGATCGAAATGGGGATGAAAATCTTTCTATTGGTAAATCTGAAGGCCCAGCACTATAAAACAATCTTTAATCTGTATTACACACTTGCGAAGCTGTATGGCTGGGGGAAAAGAGAAAATGACAATTGTCCTAGATGCCGAACATGACCGGCTGATTGTGTACATATGTTTTATGCACATATGTTTTATGCATGTCGCAGACTGACGCCTTTAAAAACTGGCATAGAGAACTTTTGGCAGCAAACAATTAATAGGATAATCTCCATCAACCCAGCTATGATGCTATTAGGGTATGATACTCGGTGCAATTTACGGGAAGCACCAAAGGACTTTGTATTTAATATAGTTGCTGTGGCTCGGATACTGATTGCTACGGCATGGAAATATACTGAACCCCCTACTTATCAGGCTTGGCTGCATCGCCTGTTAAGTATTCATGTCCTGGAAACCACATTATATAAGAGCAAAGGCCTCGGGCCAGGGAGAAGGGCCGTAAGATTTGGGCACCTGTGGTGATGTGGCTTGGGAGATAGAAGAAGAATTATTCGATTTTCTTTAGTAATCCGTGGAGATCTGAGGGATGTACGCCCGAGACTAGGGAGACTGCAAGCTATGTATAACAGATGATAGTAGCTCCACCAGCACAGTGTACGGAAAAGTAGCACAAACTCATGCTAAAGATGAATTAAGGAAACCTTACGATGAGATTTGTACATAGTAAAGTATTTATGGGATCATATGTTTATGAAATATGTAACTTATTGATGTATTAATGAAACTACTATTTCTGTAATTGTATATCCCTTTTGCATCTTCCTGGTTATAATAAAAAATAAAATTAAAATTAAAAAGTTTACTTGATAGAGCTTGTTTTAAATAGGTAAGCTGTGCAATACTCTCTTTTTTTACATCACTATTTTTGCATCTCACCAACTGTATCTGGAATCATTATCCGGGTCACTCATATAAATTTTCTGGTGAATGTTGCCAAAGGGACTATCTTTGTAACTTTCATGATGTGGCATAGTTTGTCACCTTCACCAAACCTTGCCAGTGGCAAAATGCTGCAACAAAAACAATGTGGGTGATTTTTTTTCTTGATTTTTTCCCCCACAAAACCTATATTTTTTTTATGAATTCGCCAAGTTAGTGACGCTGGGACAATAGGGTAACATATTTGAGAGCAAACATCTGCATGTAAGGCTTCTTTTAAGGGTCCTGTGATCCAGTTTCAAGCACGAACAAGGATTTGCACTAGAATCGTGATTAATAGTAGATTTACCAATATCTTGAGTTGTTTTCTAGAGCACATTTCATCAGGTAGAGCCTTTTGATATTTAGCAGAGGAAAATAAGTTGGAAAGAAGCAGAGCTTTCAGAAATCAGATACACAAAAATACAATTCCATATATTAAGCCTCAATCTCAACTCTCCTGATCTGAGCTAGCAAGCAATATCGACCGAGTGAAATAATGCCCCTTACACTATTAGCCTTTTGCTGTGTGGTTTCAAAGTGCCAAAATATCAGGGTACTTGTTAAAAGTATCTCAGAACGATCACTTATCTACTACAGCAAAGAATGCTGTAATTTTCAAGAACATATCCAGAGCTCCAGGAATGTGGTGTGTCACTGAGGAGCAGCGTGAGAAACTCTGAAAAGATGTAGTAGTTGTAATACCGAAGGTGGCAAAGCCCTCACCCAGCACAGAGCATACAATCTAATACGACGAAAATCTATTCTAGTAGTATAGAACTATTAAGTCAGTGCATGAAATGACCAGCTATGCAGGACTATCCAATTATGCGGTGATGTCATTCCCTACTAATAATGAAAGAAGATGATGTTTGAGAGGATCTTGTAGAAGGACAGGATGATGCCTCCTCGTGTAAAACTAGAACGAGCAAGGGATTGAGGAATGTATGAAACATTATTGGACCTGAATGGAGGGGTACAGAAAGATGGGTAACACTGGGTAGGCATATTCATTTTTGTGTGTCAAGAACAGCCACCTACCAAGAACTTTGTCTGTCATGCATGAGTGACGTGCCAAACTGGCTGGGGTCTAAGGCTTGCCTAGATGATGCTTGTCCACCTTTGGGCTCCACCCCTAAGCAGATACAACCCCCTGCTCAAAATGCTGGCCTCCTTTAGCCTAGCAGGAGTAGCTAAACTCTGTCCTTTTAAAGAGTCCTCGCCGCGGTCAGGGTTGATGGGAGATGTAGTCCCAGTGTGGTGGAGCCAAGCCCGGCCAAGGAAGGCGGCGGAGCAAAGCCCGGCCCGGAATTCAGACCCAAGCAGGAAGCGGCTGCAAGTAAGCCAGGGATCACAGGTGGAGACTCGGCGGAGTCAAACCCGGCCAAACAGAGGGGCGGAGCAGAGCCCGGCCAGCGGTTCAGCCCCCAGCAAGGTAGAAAGATCACCAAAAATGTTAATTAAGTATGTAGTTTGTCCACTCGTTGCCAGCCTATATTCCACATCCACTTCTTTATTTGCTCTTGTATTTGCACAACAGTAGACTAGGTCCCTGTCTTTAAAAAAGGTGCCTGGCGACTTCTCCCATATTTCCTAATTTGGCATCATTTTACTAATTTGACATAATCTGTGGCTTTCTCACGTTACCTTATGGATTAGTGTGCCTTCTCTGATTGGTCCCCTTTTCCTGGTGGACACGCAGACAGCGCCCACAAGCCCCTTTGGCTAAGTCAGTGCTGTGTAGCTGCCAATATGTTTTAATTCTACTGACAATTATAATTTTTGAGCCCATCTCTCACATCTTCTTCATCAGACATCTAGGCACTGGAGCTCAAGATAAGACTAGGGCACCTCTTTGGTCACTCGTGCACGACAACAAAATAATTCCTATACTGGATCACAATAAGTGCAGTACTCTGCCAACTACTCACTACTCCACAGATAAGCATGCTACTCATTCAAAAATGCGCTTTGAGGCCCCATAACAGGGCCTGAAGCACTATATGGAAGCAGCAAAACAATGCAATTTTCTACAATTACCTTATTCCTATGTAGCTGTGGCTCACACCATCAGCAACTCGCATACATCACTAGAATAATACAAAAGAGAGATTTTGTATTTTTGTGAGGTTTTATGAAGTACGGATCATGTCACTGTCTACATCAGAGCACCTTACACGGTTTCAAAATAATAACAAATATCAATATGTACATGCATAGAGTGTACATAGAACTGCTCCATGCCACTTTGAGTGGGCTGTTTAACAGGAATTCTCTCATCCCTTACTTGAAGGCAAATGAGAGGTAGATCCGGAAAGATGTATGTGTACGTATGTCCATATATGGCAAATTTATAGCACACATCTAGCCAAAAGGCCATCACGTGCTGTAAATGGTCAAAGACATGCATAGAGTTAACGAGTAAAAGGAGAGGAAGTTGGAAAGATGGAAATGAGAAATGACATGGATGGAATCGCCTGTCACAAGATATATTTGTGCATGGGAAATGTACTTTCCAACAGCTCAAAGGAAGCACTGTTGTTCACTGCCCTATTTCATATACTTCTAAAGAAATCTGTACGCATGTAAAGGTTTTTGTAGAGTGCAAATCTACTCGGAAATCAATGCAACACTGAACAAGGCATATACCCTCATGACGATTTATGATCATTCACAACGAGGAGGTACATGTATGTGGTAGTTAGGCGGTAGTGTTTTCTGAATTTTAGTAGAGTAGAAGCAGTTCTGATGTTAGTGTGGATGTAGTTCTAGATCAATTAGGCCAGCCTTCAGGCCTTCTCTTTCTGGCATGCCTCAGTTCCCAGCTAGGTGATGCCCTGGTTCCAGATGAGAAGCTTTCCATCGGAGGAGGGTTATTCTCCCAGCTAGATTCACAGGCATGGCATTATAAATGAGTCAGGTGGCCTTGAAGAGGAGGCATGTTTGAATGGTAGTGCCATTGTAATTCCTATAATGTTGAGCATAATTTCAGGTATTTCATGAGACAAGCAGATATGTGAAGGATGCCTTTCAGGGGGCCAGTGTGGTGTTGGGAGAATGTTAAGAAATGTGAGGCGAGACTAACGCATGGACTATTGCTCTGAAGCAGGCTTAGAGTATGAAAGGTCTAATTCTTTTCAGAAAGGACACCGGGTAGCAAGATGGCTTGGCAATCCTGGCTACGAGGTTGTTAGAGAAGACAGTTTCAGGGTGAATCCAAGTTTTGCAAAGAATGTCAGCCTTGAAGGGATGCCGGAGGGTTGTTTTCAAGGCTGATTTCGTATGGCTAGGCTTGAATCTGTGGTCGTTTAGTGTTGTTAGCGTTGAAGGCGGTGCCCTGCCCTAAGCAATCGCCCACTTGGTCCATGCCTTAATACAACTACTGAGTTCTTAAAGTAAGTTAACGGAGGAAGGGAGGCTTAGCCCACAGGACTATCTTCCCTCCTCATCAAGTCAAACTTGGCTTTATTCATAAGTCTTAGGGGCTTATTTACAAGCTCCTTGCGCTGCTGCTGCATCACTTTTGTAATGGGAAAAAGTGACACTTGTAAACAAGCCACTTAGTATCTACTACGACTATTAAAGGAGGGCAGCAAATGACTTCTGGTCCTATCTACTCCTTTTCTCTTTGCTGGTGCACAGAGCTCTGTAGAAGTCAAAAAGTAAACTGGTATTCTGACCAAGAGGGACATCCTCTATCGAAAGTCATAGATTGTTGGGGCCAGGCCATCTAGCTGCGGTGGGATGGTGCTACCCTTGATATTTTGTATGGAAACAACCAAGTCATAGTGGAACCTCTGGTGTGCATTGTACAGTCCCTTGGTAACTAGTCCTCCAGCGATGATTCTAGTGTCTCGGAATCAGTGGTGATGACAGAAAGCCATTATACTTGCAAGGGATGTAAATTCAGTTAGGACAAGTCACACCTAGAGGCTGTTGCTGAGGCTTAAGCTTCTTTGATGGATCTGAACACGAGATGCAGGGATAGACACACGGTGCATCCTGTGGTCACTGGTTGGAACAGTTTTCTAGGCACTTGGTCACTGCTATTGTTTGAATGTTGCTTATTGCAAGCCACTGCTGCCCTGTTTTATCTTGTTTCAACCGGTGGGTAAAGGCTGGAGCACCTTTGTGTTATGCTGTACAGTTTGTAGATCCAGAACAGACACACAGCACTCGTGACTACAAAGGTCTGTGCTAGTAGACAAAAGAGAGTTGAGCAGTCCAATGACAGACTACACACACTTCACCATGAAGAAAGTATATGTTGCTTCCCCAGTCTCAGGTGCAGAAAACAAGGCCTTACTTATATAACTACCACAAACCACCAGTCCATTTGGTGCCTGAACCTGTGGAGAGCACACTGCCATGGTGGAAGGAAGTTTAAGTGAACCTCCACCTTTGGCAGAGATGAGTACTCTGCTTGGGAGCCCCAATCAAAATCAATATGGGACACAGTTCTGCTGAGTTAGAAAATATACAGTGTCTGCTACAAATTATGAAACTAGGAGCAGGGTGTCATGGGGCTACTGCACCAGAGAGCTTCAGCACTACCCCATAAATTTATGAGGTGATAATTTCCAATAGGTAATCACTGGTAAATTCCCACCGTTTTCTCACAAATCCACCCATTCATGTTCCTGTCACCCCCATTCACCCAAATTATCAAACCCTCCTTCAGGCTGGCACATATGTACAAAATATATAGTTACTTATTAGGTCTTTGGGAATGTGCAGATGCGGTGGGTAGGCGCTGAACTGGGCCATGTCACAAAGGCAAATGTCTTTGCAATTGCCTAGATTGTTGCCAGTTCCAATGTCTTCACTCTACCGAATCCCTTTATGCCTATGGATATTATCATGATTTCCCAGGAAATCCCTATTAGCACATCCTCTCTGAGTTAGATTACCACAGTGGATGTTCCGGTCTGGTTAGCTCTTGGTGAAGGTCTTTCTATCCCACTGGGATTTCTTTGCTAGCTTGCGGCCCTGGATTTAATGTGATTGCTCTTGTGCATGCTAGTTAGGCTAGCTGTCCTATTTTTGCTGAGTCCTTTGCATTCCTTGATTCACATAGTTTGTTACCCATCTGCCTGTGGCCAAAGCCAAAGACTTGCAGGAATTTTGAAATCAGAGAGGAATCTGGAAGTCAGACAAGACTAACGCAATTCTATGGCACAATTGTAAGGAGCAAGTGTAAGATCAGTTCTCCTAGACCTGGGGGCATCCAATTTATTAGGCCCGCCTTGTCACACCTCATTTAAATATGGCATGTTCTCTCTGGAACCGAAGAGCTGTGAACTAGTGTGCATCTCTTGACTTTCGGGCTGTAAATACATTGGGAAATTATTCTTAGACTGTGATTAATATTTAAAAACGTAAAGCTCCATTTAGAGTTTGGCAGGGCAGAAGCAACAATTTTAATTGGCTGAGCTCCCCCTCTAAAATTCTTGCTCCCCAATCTCATTTACAGTCATTCTCACTCAGTTCTGTAATTTAAAACCCTTGAACTGATGACTCGGTGATCAGTGGGCCGATGGGTCACAGTGGTGGTCACTCACACCCATTTGGGAAGAGGTGACCATCACGGATTTTCCCTACCCTGGTCCTCCATGTGTGGATGGTGGTCCCGGGAAAGGAAAAGAATCATGGCCTCTCTTTGAGAAGGAGAAAAATGCATGTGCATCAGGCCCATTGATTTTACGTTATAAAACTTCTGTTTTGCAGAATGCTAAACAGGTGGAAACAACAGGGTCCCCTCTCAGCCTGCATCTGTGTCTTTGGTGCAAGGCATAGAGATCTCCACTTGACAGACGGTGATCTCGAATTATGGCGGGTGGTCCTGCATCTGAGGAGGAGGTGCCAAGGTCTCCACCGACTTCCATCTCCATCATTGCAGGGCAGCTTAGAAGACCATTTGTGCCTTGTCAGCATCTTCCAGCGTCACACCCAGTCACCAGCAGAATTTCCTAGGTTTTCCAGTCTTCCATTGCAGCACCCCTGCTGGGAACAAGCTTTAACCCCAGGGGCGGACCACATAATCCGCACTCAAAAGAGTTGAGGGACCATAACCTTAAGGCCCTTGGTCTTCACCCTGAAGCTACTCCACTCTCCCAACAGAGAGGCCCCCATTTATGGTCCAAAGTCGGGGATATCCTTTAGTGGTATATCTCAATTTTTCTTAGGTGTTGATGTGTGCAACACCACCTCCCCATTGCTGGAGTTGTCTGAATGATAGATCTTTGCAGATTACTGGAGGATTAATGGCAAGCAGACAGAAGCCCTTCTAATTAGCAGCCATCTTAGCTCGAGGCCAGGCCACACACATGCAGCAACTAATTTTCACAGATCGGGCCCTGCATTGTCCCTGCTGTGAGGGCACTTACATTAGGAAGGGAATTATAGTCATGGAGGGCATTCTTAGGCTACCTATAAGTGAACAAGTCATCTATAAACATTTATCTATCAAAAGAGACTTTATGAAGTGAGGCTTTTGGTCTCAATTTTACAAGGCAGCAGAAGACATTTTCACTGGATATAAAAGCTTGAGTTGTAATTCAAAAACTAGTAATGCTGCCTCTGATCAGGAGACTTGCATGCAGCTTGCTAGGCGAAGTACTTACTCGAGGGAGCTTTCCAACACCGCCCCTCTAGTAGAAGACTAGAGCTTCTGTAACTCACATCAAAGCTTCCACCCTTTTTGGCCATTAGGAGAGAGAGCCTGCAGATTGAAGTTAAAATATGACTGAATGGAGAAGGAGCAACTATACAAAATACTATGGATGCAATGATCTACTCACACTGAGGAATTTCCAACATATTGCTTGTCCATCCTTGTCCGGACGACCCTAACAGGCCCCAACATGCCGGACCCACCACACCCCACCGACCTCTGAGGAAATTCAAATACGGCCCCATCTTTCCTAGTAACACCATTACGCTGTTGCCCTCACTCAGGCACCTTCAACCTTCGTAGCGTTTCTTTCACATTCTATACTGTTGCACATATTACACGACCTTTCCTGTTTCCCTGAGCTAAGTCTATTCTGAGACCCGGCTCGAAGCAACTAATCCCCGAGATAACCATCTATTGACCCTTGGTGACCGTTCTCGGCCTCTCCAGTTGTTTTACGAATCACCATCTTCAACACGCAAACACGTCCTGTCGTAAATTAATTTAACCAAGGAATGGCTATGCCGCCTAACCTATAGGGTCGGGTAGAGAACACGACCTTAGGGAAGGAATTTCTATTACCCATTATCCTGTATCTTGTACAAAGAATGTTTTCTTGTGGATGATTTGTATTTTTATTGCACATTGTGGGGGTTGTTGCTTTAGGGGATTCAAGCGCTACAAAAGACTGTGAGCCACGGATTGAAGTGGCAGTCTCCTGAGAACCTACCACTGATGTACTTCTAGGACAACTGTACCTAGCTGCAGCTAATAAATTGAAGTTCCTATGCCAGACAGAGTGTTCTGTGTCTCTTTAATTTGGAAGGTGAACTCAGAAGATTTCAGGCGTACCCTGCGCCACCAGGCTTCAAAAGCCCGGTTCTTCACCACGACCCCCTGACAACCTGGGCCAACGTGAGCATCAAAGACACAATCAAGACCATGGGCACAATCCACTCCGGCTCGCCGTCTGACCCTTTTCCACACCACATCTTCAACAAAGCCGGCAGCTCCATCGCATCCCACCTGCGCAACATCATCAACCTCTCCTTCGAGACCGCGACCTTCCCTGAGAGCTGGAAACACGCCGAGATCGACGCCCTACTGAAGAAACCCAAGGCGGACCCAAGCGAACTCAAAAACTTCCAGCCCATCTCCCTACTTCCGTTCCCAGCTAAGGTCATCGAGAAGATAGTCAACATCCAGCTCACCCGCTACCTCGAAGACAACAGCATCCTGGACCCCTCCCAGTCAGGATTCTGCAGCAACCACAGCACCGAGACCGCCCTCATCGCCGCCACAGACGACATCAGGATCCTACTGGACAACGGCGAGACGGCGGCCCTTATCCTTCTGGACCTCTCTGCCGCCTTCGACACCGTTTGCCACCACACACTACGCACATGACTCCACGATGCAGGGATCCGAGACAAGGCCCTGGACTGGACCTCCTCCTTCCTCTCCAGCAGAACCCAGAGAGTCCGCCTCCCCCCCGTTCCGATCTGAAGCCTCTGAGATCATCTGCGGCGTCCCGCAGGGATCCTCCCTCAGCCCGACGCTGTTCAACGTCTACATGGCGCCTCTCGCACGCATCGCCCGACATCACGACCTCAACATAATCTCCTACGCCGACGACATGCAACTGATCCTCTCCCTCACCAAGAACCCCCTCACCGCCAAATCCAACCTCCACCAGGGAATGAAGGCCGTCGCCGACTGGATGGAGAATAGCCGCCTTAAGCTGAACATAGACAAGACGGAGATCCTCATCCTCGGGCCCAACCCCTCAGCATGGGATGACTCATGGTGGCCCGCGTCACTGGGGACAACCCCCGCACCCACCAACCATGCACGCAACCTGGGAGTCATCCTCGACTGGAAACTCACCATGACCAAACAAGTCAACGCTGTTTCCTCCATCTGCTTCAACACCCTCCGTATGCTCCGCAAGATCTACAGATGGATCCCGACAGACACAAGGAAAACAGTCACCCAGGCCCTAGTCAGCAGCAGACTCGACTACGGAAACGCCCTCTATTCCGGAGCCCCGACCAAGCTCATCAACAGACTGCAAAGATTTCAGAATGCCTCTGCACACCTGCTCCTCGACGTCCCGTGCCGCGACCACATCACCCCCACCTGAGGAACCTGCACTGGCTCCCTGTCGACAAAAGAATCTCCTTCAAGCTCCTGATCCACGCACACAAGGCACTCCACAAGACCGGCCCAGCCTATCTCAACAGTCGACTCTCCTTCTACGTACCAAACAGGAAACTCCGCTCCGCAGACCTCTCCCTGGCTACCGTCCCACGCATCCGTAGAACCACAGCCGGAGGCAGATCCTTCCCCCACTGCACCGCCAAGACCTGGAACACCCTCCCCCTCATCCTACGACAAACCGAAGACCTTCTAACCTTCAGGAGACAACTCAAGACCTGACTGTTCGACCAGTAGCAACAGCACCCCCCCCCCCCCCCTCAGCGCCTTGAAACCCTTGCGGGTATGTAGTAGGCTTTACAAATTATTTGATTGATCCTACATTAGGGTGGCAAACATGAACGTCCATGTGAATTTCCATGAGGTGTTCCAGCTATATATTCTACAGCAAAGTTTAAAAAGCTGGGGGGTAGCTAGACAAATGTTCCCACTTTGGCTTTCTCCTTTCATGGCATAAGTCATTTACGTGCCTGGTAGTGAGTATGCAAAGTGAATACACTCCCAAACAAATAGGCTTTTGAATGCTAAATTTCCCACCCCACCACCAGAGGCCGATCACCTTTTTGGGAGGGATAGGATCATGCTAGACAGTTCTCCAATAGAGAATAGGGTAGCTGTCAGAACCCATTCAAAGAAGGAGGCTTTTATTGGTGCACCAAACATCAGTTAAATACCCACGATTCTATTAATAGGGGATTGTGAGCAGGTGGGGACCTTTTGCCAAAAGATATGACAAAGCTCAATGCTCCCAGGTAAAGGACCTACTGTCTACTGTCCTGAAGAATCCCATTGACAAGGCTGCCTAAGTAATGTTACTAGGAATCTCAGGTGAATTACCCATACCGAAAAAAAACATAAATTATTGTTCCATATAGATTTGGTGGCCACACTTTGGGGTATTGCCAGACTGAATGACAACAAGCAGACCCCAATAATATATCCTTGGTGGTAAAACATTGTCTGGCGCATGGCCACAGAGAGAACTGTATATAACAGCCGAGGTTGCCTTTCAATGTTTGACAAAGGGATCAGATACCATGTGGGGAGTATGGACAGATACCACAAACTTCATGAAACCCTTAGACATATAGACCAAGAAATTTTAAAGACCTTGTCAGTGAGACATATGAGGTTTATCGCTTGGAAGTTGGTGATGCCACTGAGCATTTTTTTAATGTCTGATGTTATCACTGACTTGTTAAAAAGCAGATGGATGTAATAAGACAGTATTTTGATTTCTGCAACAATTTTGTGAATACCTGCTCTATGTTCAAGTTTAAGAAAAATAAAACATAAAATGAGTTGCATTTATCTGCTAACTTCAGGTGCTTCTGGCTGAATACACAATATTTGCTTGAAATCCTGTAAAATTGTCCCATAGCAATTTGAAACTGAAGCATTTGGCTGTGAGTGTCCGGGACCTTTTGAACATGAAGAATGCTACCTTGTGATTTAAAGTTGCTGTGCCTTCAGTACTCCCAACACTCCTGAAAATCAGGTGTATTTACGTTAGTCTTTTAAACGTTCCTCCAGAAATGCTATGATCCAGAATAGAACTTCCATGGTGAGAATGAGCATGGTGTGTGATTCCTTTTAAAAAGAAAAAACTGAGAGTATCCCTGCTCAACAAACTGATCAGCCAACAAAAGTAGAATCTGTGCTACCATTTAGTAAATGAGGGCTGTGGACCAGGACGCACTAACAATGTGACCCCCCCAGCTGAGAAGCAGAGGTAGCCAAGCAGAAGAACAACAGTGACCACACCCCCGCCAGAAGTTGGTAGTGAGTGCAGCATGCCATTCCTTCCAGATGAGCTCATGAACTTACCTGTGCCCCTAGGCGCATATTAATACCTATCAGTGGTTACTGTGCAGTGAGTGTACCCATATTTTGTCTTGAGAGCCCTACACCATTGCTTCCTTGAAATCTCACGGCCTTTGAACACTGTGTTCCAACTGCATGACATGGCTGTGCCTGTCTACGACTGAAGTGTTTTGGCTTCCTGGCTTTGGCACCTTTGGTGTACCCATAGTACCAAATAACGAATCATGCATTAGTGATGTTCTGCACAAGTGGTCATGTTGTACTAACATCCATTTATTAGTACATTCATAATTGTGGTTTTTGCTCAGCCTCTCAAATGAACCCTCAGTACTAGTCGTCATAAAGATGTAAGAAGGTCCAACTCTCTGCTGTCCATGTTGCCCATCGTCCAGTCACTATCCTCAGGACCTCGAAAACCAAAATTGTTATTGCAGTGGGGTGCAAGATCCACCTTCATGGAAGATGGCAGAACCCTCCGCTGGGTCAGCTTGTATCCCTCTCTTCTGACCGCTACAAGATTCCTACTTTTATAAAAATAAGGTGAGCTCAAAAATGTTCAGCATTTCTGGTCTGACTCTCACTAATCTCAGACCGTGTTTCTCGCGAATGTTGAGCCTCCCTTCTAGGGAAACATGTGGGGAAGCCTGCCTCCAGAACAAAGACAGATTTTGCTGTCCACGGTGCTGAACCACCATATGATAACATTGTGCCATTGAGTTAACACTGGTCATCATAAGATAATATTGATCCATTGTTTCATATGACCACTTACAGCATGAGCTAGAGATGAGTGGAAGCGGCAGACCCTCTGATTTATGGATGAGGTGGTATATCCTGTATTGTGTTTTGTACACCAGGGAAGAATCCTCCGGAGCAGTTACCTGCATATCACAATCACAATGGGAGAAGTCATTCTGCCTGAGGATAATGCAACAGAAAACGTCCTCTGTACACTGGAAAACGTTTCCATCCAATTCTAACCAGGTCGGAAATCTCCATCCATCATCTTACCTGGTTTAGCTACACTTTTAGATCAGGAAGGTTCTAGATTATAGAGAAAGAAAGGCAGCTGCAGCTGGATGGATGGAGGGTGAGTGGATGCATGGATGGTTGGGTGGATGCATGGATGTGGAGAGACTGGGTATGGAGGTAGTTATGGATGTATGGGTGGCATGAGATAAAAAAGAAGGACAGAAGACAGACAGTTGGGCAGCCATTCAGACAAGCAAGTAGAGCTATACCATCATGGAAACAGGCAAACTGGCAGGCAGAGACCAATGTGGAGACAATCTGGTAATATATTCTTCCCAGCCTCCCAAATCCCTAAAAGCTTACAGTCAAACAGACATGGGTCTATGCCCTGCATTATTCCTCCCCCATATAAACATTACACTGCCCTGCATCACACTGGCCTGCCCTCATTCACTTGCCCAGTGTTACATAACATAATCCTCTCTTAGCTGCAGAAGATCCTGAAATCCTACAGCCAAGCGAGCATCGCTCTGTGCCCTGCATCGTTCACAAAGAAACACAGCACTGCATTGCGCTCCTCAGCCCTGCCTCACTCTCTTACCCAAAATAACGTAACATAACATAACAGCATTCGCCCATACTAACCCATACTGATATCCTACAGCCAAATAGGTAGGAGACTATGCCACCTAAGCGTTCAAATTCAAGCCCAAGTCCTGGTTTGGCCAATAACATAGGGGCTCCACTGCAACAACCACATTGGCAATCTTGGGTGAGTTCTTACTCTCTGGTAGCCTGCCAAGGCCACCTTTAAGTTTGTGTATGCCAGGACAGGCCCTTCAGCAGCCTGAGGAGCACTTCCCCTTAAACCTGACACCTTTGCCCTCCCAGCAGTCCGAGCACCTATGGAAATGTAGTGTGGGTGCAAAATTAACTCCGACTGTAACTCACAACATCCCCCTCCTCAGCCTGTCTGCCCTGTGAGTAAATGACTAATAAAAACAGTCATCTGAGTGGAGACACTGCCAGGGATAGAGATCTCATTGCCTTTGACCCCCCCCCCCTCACCCCCCCACCCCCCGGAACTCTTTGTGGCCTAGTATTCCTCTAAAAGGCCACCTCTACTTGTAATTCCCTGATACATAAATGTATTGATCCCTGGAGCCTAATCATATGACTTAAGTTGGATTTATATATCTCTGACTGTGAAAATTGCCCAGGAAGCACCATCCTTGTTGGGTGGCATGTATGTATATAAATACCACATATGTAAATACATACATACCACGTAACACTTTTATATAAAAACAACTCGGGATTCTACTTTTTCTCTGACTACTCTCAACGTCCACACCCAAAACCAACAAAGACCCTGCATTCAGTAGATTACTAAAAGCTCACAGGACTCGACCAACACACAAAGGATTACCCTTGGTTGGACCTCCACCAGACATCCAAGCGCAGTCTATAGTTAACAATTACACAAGGGACTGTCTTCCCAGTCTCACCTACACATGGACAAACTCAAATAGCACAAGCTAGACAGAGTCCACCCACAATCAAGTCAACAACACGGCACCAAAGCCATATAATCTGCACAGCGCTGCCAAATCAACAGCGCTGTCACACACCACTCCAACATAGATCCTAGAAACAGGCCGATAATATTAGCAAAATCATAACGTACCCTCAAGCATACGGCAAAGCATCATAAGACTCCAACTTGTACAGACATCTACACTCTGGCTGAGTAAAGGACGATCAATCAACGGTTCCTTCAATCAAATTGATGTCCTTATTGGATCCGCACAAAAGGGCTTCCAGACAGAGAACGCGCTACGAGGCCATAACAATGGTGGTTGTAACTCTACCATGTATCTCACACAGGGGGGTTTCAAGGAAGAAAAAGCTAAAACGTAGAAGAATCTATCATCTACTACATCCAAAGGATCATAACTCACACAGAATATAGGGTAGCAATGTAACCTGAGAAGAAAACTGTGGTAAGGGGAAGGGCACAACAGTGTTGTGGACAAAAACCCTCACTCACCCAAGGGTGACATGCTTCATCATTGGGTTCCTCCAACACACAGGGACCGCAAGGTACCAAGTGTGGGCTACGACTTCCCCGAGAGGGAAGGAGCGGGAGTGCAAAGCACGTATATTTCCAATACCTCAAGGGAACAATAAGGGGCAGAGTGCAAAAAAAGATGTGAAAGTGCATTAAAACTAGTTCCACAGAGGCAACAACTTTATTCTTTTATCCTACGGGATAGTGGATAAAAGCATTGTGATATAGGGTTATAGATGTATACCCTATCGCGTGGTCAACATGTTTCTGCCTGGATGACAATTAAGTTCCGGGTATTCGTCAGGACCAGTATCTTTAAGTCACTCTGCTGGCATATGGTGCAAAAATAATAATAGGTGTGAAACCTACAATAAAATTATACTTAGACCTCAACTCTTGACCATCAATCGGAGTATCAGTCAGTATGATAGGTCAGAAGGCTCTAAGATCAATGTGTCTAATCCGACTCAACCGTCTACAGAGTCTCTCACCATATCGGTTCCACCCGTTCACAGTTTTCTTCTCAGTTTACATTGCTACCCTATATTATTATTATTAAATTGGATTTGTATGGCGCACAGCTACCCGGAGGTTTCCCGGTGCCTGGGACACTGCAGGACAGAGGCAGGGCCATAGAGGTTTAAACAGGAATTTACTGATTAAAAAGCCATGTCTTTAGATCCTTGCGAAATGTAAGATATTGTTTTTCATGACGTAGGTGAGTAGGAAGAGAGTTCCAGAGGGAGGGAGCTAAGAAGGCAAAAGATCTTCCCCCCATTTGGGCTCGTTTGATTCTGGGCACCTGGAATTTTAATTGATTCGAGGATCGAAGTGATCGTGAGGGGCGATAGTGTTGTTGGACCAAGGCTCTAAGATAGTGGGGAGCTGAGCCCGTGTTTATTCTGTGCATGTAACAGAGGGCTTTAAATTTGGTACGATTGTCAATTCTCAGCCAGTGGAGTTCACGGAGTGCACCAGAGGTAGGGGCTGTTCTGGGAAGTTGGCAGAGCAGTCTAGCCGCAGAATTCTGGACCACCTGAAGTCTGCGGAGCACTTCCTTACCCGCACCCAAATAGAGCACGTTTCCGTAGTCCAGTCTGGAAATTACCAGAGCCTGGACGACAGTTCTTTGGGTGGTCGCTGGAAGCATCCACAGGATTTTACGAAGCCACTTTAAAATGGCAAAACAAGTTGAAGCTACTTTAATCACCTGTTGCTTCATAGTCAGTTGGTCGTCAATAACGATGCCTAGGTTGCGTGCTGAAAGGGATGGGAGGGAGAGGTCACCCATCTCAGAGGGCCACTGTTGGGGGCCCCAGAGCGATTTTTTATTTCCAAAGATGAGGAGTTCGGTTTTTCCTCCGTTTAACTTAAGTTTGTTGGTGTGCATCCAGTCGGCTATCTTTTCCTTGGGGGAAAGTGAAAAACATAAGCTGGGTATTATCAGCGTAGGAGTAAATAGTCAGGCCTGCTTGTTCTGCTATCATAGCCCAAGGACTAACATATATGTTAAAAAGTAATGGACTGAGAATGGAGCCCTGGGGGACTCCATAAGAAGATATTTGAGTCTGGGAAAGAGCTGTAGAGGAGAAAACCTGAAAAGTCCTATTGGATAGAAAGCTGGACATCCACATGAGAGCCTTGCCGCCGATGCCCTTAGTGTTAAGGATTTTTAGGAGAGAGGAGTGGGAAACAGTATCAAATGCTGCACTTAAATCCAGTAGGATAAGTGCTACCGTTTCTCCTTTATCGGTTAATTGACGGATGTTTTCAGTCACACCTAGTAAGGTTGACTCTGTTGAAAAACCAGCACGAAAGCCCGATTGAGAAGGGTGTAGAATTTTTTCGGTTTCAACAAACTTGGTCAGTTGAAGATTGACATGTTTTTCCAAAATCTTAGAAAAAATGGGAAGCAGAGAAATAGGGCAGAAATTAGAGAGAATCTCAGGGTCGGAGTTGGCTTTTTTAGTAAGGGGAGGGCCATAGCATGCTTCCAGGTTGCAGGAACACAAGCTTCCAGGAGTGATATATTGAGGAGCTGCATGATAGAGAGAAGTATGGGGGGATCCAGTTTTAGGAGTATAGTAGTGGGGATAGGATCCTGCAGGGAGCCAGACTTTATGCTTGTAAGAATATTATGAAAAGAAGCAATGTCCAATGTCTGTGTGAGTTATGTAACTCTACTATACCATAACATAGATGGACAAATACATAGCTAGATGAACCATGGCTCTCTGTGGTCCATGCATGCCAACAGACTCAATTCAGGCGGAAGACCCCACATTTTTTAAGCAAAAAATGACTGTATTTTATCTGTCTCCCGGCCTAAAATCGCTCCGTCTCTCTCTCTATATATATATATATATATCTATATCAATGGGGAGAATACATTCCCCGATTTTGTTCTTTCAAAGCCTCCCACTTTCTGTTCTAAAATGTCGGCACGTATGGTGGCCCTATAATGAATAAAAGTAACAGACTGTGGTTCTTGCAGTCTAAATTCTACTTGAGTTACCTGACGTTTTGTCCTATTTATTGCATTTTAATGGCTCTACTTTGTGTTGAGTGTGTTTGCCTGTTGCACTGAATCTGCGTGCCTGTGGTGAAACACTGGCTTTTTTTTTTTTGCATGGCATGCGGAAGGGAAGGAGGGGGAGACGCGGAAGCCCCTTGTATGAATGAAAACATATTTGCTATTTAGTTGTACACGTTAAGTTTTGTTTGCTGGGTGATTTGTAAGAGCTACCTTGTTTGCATGTAGAAAGTGTTTGCTAGAACACCAAGGGGAACCTTGAAATTTCTTGCGGGCAAGATTAACTTGATGGCAGCGAGCACAACCCCCTCGTACGTGCTTTCACATGTAATCTTCTTTGACAAGCGCTGGGCATTCCTCGGGTGAATCACGCCGCGTGTACATCCAGCTCCCCCCGCCCCTTCCCCGCTTTTAAACCCTACGCTTCGAAAATGCCGGGGCCCCTAGATGCTTTGCAGCTTTTATTAGATTCGGATGGGGTCCTCTGGGGTCTGCTGCAGGTACCGGGGCCTGCTTCAAAGGGAGGTGCGGGCCCGGGCCCCTCCGCGGACCTGGCGCCTCTCTGCCTGGGAAACCTGAGCGGTTCTGTCCTTGCTTATGAACCGTGACATCTGTGCATTCCACGGGTGCTGACCCGGGGGGTCAGAGGTCCCCCCGAGGTCAAGCAGTTTCCTCTTTCACCACCAATGGAGACCTTGACTGGAGGTAATGTTGCAGTTCAGGGAAATAATTTGAAACACTCTTGCAATTATAATAATTTTTGCTGTTTACATTTTAATCTCCCACTCTTTTCAGCCTTCTTGATGTTTGGTTGAAACAAAAAAGAAAGAAAGAAAAAGGCGGGAGTTTAACACAATACAAACGCCGCGGAGCGGGGGAGGGGCGCAGGCAGGGCTGCCTGCCATTCACACAGCTACTGTTGTGGTTCTATTCCTCAATCTGTGTTCAATATTCCGGCCGCCCTTCTGTGTGATGGAAAGTGCAAGAAAGCCCCTTCGGAGTCAAAAACACCGTCGACCCCCTTCGACCCTCGTCGGGAACATACCTTTGTGAATGCAATATAGAAAAAAAAATCAAAGGGGGGGGGTGGATTTCCGGCGCAATATGCCTTCATTTAATGTTTTTCATTGAAGGAAAAATGTGAGTCTCCCTCCCGCCCCCGCCCCCGCCGCCCCCGGAAACGAGGGCTCATAAAGGCCCCTCGGAAGGACGGGGAATGCGGCTCGCTGCTGCCACATGAGTGTGCAGTGAGGGAAGCAAGCGCTGCGAGCTGTCGCTTTTCAGCTCGCTTCCAGCACGCCCTGCTGATCAGAAAAGCCCTGAATGATCTATTCTTCCCCGTGTTTTGATAAGGGTATGTTGTCGAGGTTCACAGAGGAGGCTTCACGCGGCGCGCGCTCCCTGGAAGCCGCCATTTCCTCCCGCGAGGCCGAGAGGGGATGCACGCGCCGCATGGGGCCCCGTGGCCGCGAGGAGGCCCCTGCCCATCCCCTGGAAAAATAACTCAAGAGGTGGTAGTAGCCCCCTGTCACATTGGCCAGCGTTTTAACGACACGTCTGGTGCTTTAAAAACATATAAATAGACTACGAAAAACACTGAAAACAGGCGCAATAAAATTCGTATTTTACTTCTTTTTTTAAAAAAAATAACCACAAATGCAAGAGACAAACACTTAAATAGTAATTAATACGAAAACGAATAAAGGTAATGTTACTTGCATGTAACAAAAGTTCTCCTTCGTCGGTTTTAAAGTCATAAATTAATTATCGCAGCCCACGTGCGGCGGTCTAGAACACTTTTTAATAGCAAGAAACAAATCTCCAACTATATTCCACTAACATTTAATTTTTCATTTTTAAAATCTTTCAATTAAACAAAAACGTTTGTGATTATTGTGAAAAATTGAAAAACTAAAAAGAAGCGTTCTGGTTGGCCGAATGTTCGCAGTGTGCTTGAAAATCGCAGAAGATGTTGAGCTGGCATCCTTCAACATTTTCAGTGTGCAGCTATCTCGTTTCCCTAGTACTGATCACAAGTGAAAAATGGTGACCAGGGTACAGCATGTTGTTTTCATTAGGCTAAAATCAGCCCAAGACAGTCTGTAATTGGGACGGTACCCAAGCTGTGATGATTACAGGCGCTGGAAGAGTTGATGGCCATGTGAGAATCCTGGTTTTGTCCTAAAGTCTCATTCTCTCTTTAATGCCCCGAAGGAGCGGCTCAGCAACGTGAAACTTGTATTGGCTATGGGTTTTTGCGGATACTTTTCTTTATGTACAGAACAATTGCGTCACAAGTTTGGAGGACGTGGGACAACCCTGCGTTCCAATATTAATCGAATGAATATGAAGGAGGACTTTTATTTGGATTATTTCCTTCATCAATACTTTGTAATAATTGTGGTTTTATTCGGAACATATGTGCGATAGTAAATAATTATTTGAAGATAAAAAAAAACCCACAAAATTTCAATGATAGTAGCAGTGGTTTTTGATTACTATGGATATGGTATAAGGTTGCTTTACAAATGTTTTGGCTCCTCACAAATGTACATAGCCACCTGCCACCTACACCCAGGAACTGCCTTATTTGCTACTCACCTGCCCCACCTGCCACTTCTCAGGTGCTCCCAGCCCTGTCCCACCTCACTCACAGCCCTTCTGCTTCCACCCTCCTGCGCCTACCAGTATGTCAGCACTCCCCTTCCTCATCTCAGTAACAATTTACCTGGCCCACCTCAAGTAGTATCCACTTGTACCAAAATGTGCTCCTACCGCAGTCGTCACTATCTGCCTGACTGCCACCACACCTGAGTCACCACTACCTAGCTACCGCCACAAACCTTGCCCCACCTTAGTCACACAGAACATACAGAAACCAGGTGCATTATAACCTAGGATTTTGTTGTTTCTTCCCTTTTTAGGTTTCACCTGCACATCGCTTGCGCTGTGCTTGCGAAATCTATTGTTTTTAATATAAACTTGAAAGGGACTTACATCCCACCTCCTCTCTTACCTGACTTCTGAATGGTTCCTGTGCGTGCCACTTACCTTTTCTCCATTTTTATTGGCTGTAGCATATTTTCCTGTATTTACCAATGCTTGTTCCTCATCTGTTTCTCTTATCAGTTTCCCCCATCGAAATACTGGTAACATCTGCTTTGGTGGAACAATATTTTCACAAAGTTTTGCCTCTTACTCTTGCAGCATATTTATATAACAGTTTATCACCCAGCGAGATTAAGTGATTTGCATAGAACCACAGCAGCTTGCGCGGAGCCTCAGAGACTCAAACAGGGAACTTCAGCTCCTGAGTCAGCAGCTCTGGCTGCTGTGCAACATCTTCTCCACTCCCGTGTTACCTGTCAGAGAGCTCTATCCTCTGCCAGACAAGGATTGATGAAAACATCTGTTTATGTATTACATAGGCGAAACCGATACATTACCAATGCTTGTTAACCATACCGCTTGAAGGGCGGAATAAAACATCGTTTGTCCCTATCAGGCTGGTATTTTTAGATTCTACACCTCCTACCCGTTCTACTCCTATTCAAGCTATTATTGGGTATTTACCATTTAAGTGCTTCTGTCTCTCCACTGGTAGCAGCACACCCCGTTCCACAGCGGAACAGGAGGAACCCTGTTATGAAGCATGCCACCTAGGGGGAACCCTGGTGGGTGAGGGTTACACAAACAAAATCAAAGTGCTTTTTACAACCTTTGTGAGGTTTCCTTTCAGCTATTTGGTTCAGAGTAGACCCTCATTTTTTCATGTCCACATTAGTCACTACTAGCTTCCCTGCCCCACTTCACCCACTATATCCCTGCACCCCACTCGCCCTCTCCTGCACTGAGTACAATGTACCTACATTCTTGACATTCTCACCCCTCCAGGGTATACCATCATCAGACAAGACAGACCGATCAAAACGGGGGGAGGACTAGCCATCATCCACAAGGCAGGAATACAGATTACCAAACTTAAACCTGCAGAATCCCTATCGTTTGAATACCTGGGTGTCGAACTCACTGCCAAGGGCACCTCACCCATCAATTTCCACACCATCTACCATCCTCCTGGAGAGCGTTAGCTTTTCCCTGAAGAACTAACAGACCTAATATCGTGGTTCTCCATGACATACACTAAAGACGTGTTCCTGGGTGACCTCAATATCCACTGGAACGACCCAGAAGACTCCACTGCCCAGAACCTATCCAACCTACTTGAAATATATAACCTCAAACAACTCCGCAATAAACCAACTCACATCAAAGGTGCAACACGATGCGATCATTACCAACAATGATCTGGTCTCTCTGAGAGCGATTTCTCCCATTTACTGGTCCGACCACCACCTCATTCTGTTCAAGATTGATGCACTTGTCTTCCACCAACCTATTCGTGATGACAAACCCAAACACTGGACCAGAAATATCAAAGCAATCCCTTTAGCCGAACTTGAATCCAGGATTCATGCCCAACTTCAACTCCAACCCTCATCATCGACGGCCGATGACCTCACTACACACTTTAACTAAAAAATGACAGAGGTTCTAGACCAAGTAGCTCCTCTCAAACTCAAACAATTGAGGCGAACCAAATCTAAACCCTGGTTTAACGTGGATCTGAATGAGGAAAGGCGTCAACTCAGACAAACGGAAAGGTCTTGGAGACTAAACCCCTCGACCTTACACCTAGCGCAACTTAGATCTCCTCAGCAAGCATACAAAAAACACATCTTCAGTGAAAAGACGTCTTTATTCCGCAGCCAACTAGATCTGGCGAAAAACAGACCGAGAGAACTCTTCAACATTGTCAAAAGCCAAACTAACTGCATTCCCTCTCAAGAAATCAAAGCCACCAATGAGCGTTGTGAAGAAATTGCCACCTTCTTCACTAATAAAGTCTCGAAAATTGATCAATCCTTCATCCAAACCTCTAACCCTCCTTCCCTCATAACCTGCCGCCTCACTATAACCACCCCTGATCATTCAGAAAGAGTTCTTACCAAGGACAATCAGGTCTGCCTCCAGCTAAAAAACAATGCGCATTGGTCCGACTATGAGCTAATGTCGGAAAATGAGGTTTTCAGTATAATTTCTAACCTAAAACCTTCCTCCCACACTATGGACCCCATCCCATCCACAATCATAAAAGAACTTAACCACACCATTTCCCCTTTCTGGACAAAAATCATCAACACCTCTCTCACCTCAGGCTGTGTCCCAGACTGCCTTCAACTTGGACAAATCACGCCCATTCTCAAAAAACCAGGGGCCGACCCTAATGATCTCAACAACCTCAGACCTATCTCCAACCTCCCATTCCTTGCAAAAACATTGGAGAAATGCGTTCTCCACCAACTCAACAAACACATTGATGAGTTCAACCTCCTCGACACCTTTCAATCAGGATTCAGGAAAGGCTGTAGCACGGAAACAGCTATGCTCAACGTCTCTGACGATATTCACAAGGCTTTAGATGAAGGTGATGCCTGCCTACTCATCCTTATTGACCTATCTGCGGCATTCGACACAGTAAATCATCCAGCGCTTCTGGAGACCTTGTCGAAGCGCTCCAGCGTCAATGGCACAGTACTAAAATGGTTCACCTGCTTCCTTCAACACCGCTCGCAACAAATTAAAATCAACTCCTGTCTCTCGAAGCCAACAAAAGTCACACTTGGGGTCCCACAAGCCTCGATCCTCTGCCCGGCCCTCTTCAATCTTTTCATGGAGCCCCTCACAATCATCTTGAAAAAAGCTGGAGTGAATTACCACCTTTACGCTGATGACACCCAAATCTATTTCAAAATCAAGTCTCCCAGCGACATCCAACACCTCAATGCCACTCTAACCGAGATCCAAACTTGGTTCAACCCTAACCACTTAAAGCTCAACCCAGATAAAACAGAACTAATTCTATTCTCTCCAAAAAGCAACCATCGTCCAATCCAAGAGTGGCTCAAGAATCTGGTCACCCTAAACTGCCCCATCGTCCTATCCAACTCAGTTAAGTCTCTAGGCATCACCCTTGACAAGAACTTATATTTGGAGGCCCACATCAAAAACTCTGCAAAAAGTGCTCTTTTCTCTCTAAAACACCTCAAGAAATTGAAACCTTTTCTTCCCCATGATGACCTCAAGACTGTAGTCCAATCCCTAGTTCTCTCTAAAATCGACTACGGGAACGCCATCCTAACAGGGACTCCAAAAGCTCACCTAGCCCCTCTAAGGGCAGTGTTGAACATGGCCGCTCGACTCGTATCTGGAGTAAAAAGATTTGATCACATCACTCCAGCTCTCAACTCCCTCAACTGGCTTCCCATGGAAGGGAGGTGTATTTACAAACTGGCCTGCATCACACACAAAACCCTTCACTCTCCGGCCCCTAACTACCTGAACAACAAACTGGTAAGAGCAGGTCAATCCACAACGCTGAGAAGCTCCAACTCACTCCTTCTTATTCCTCCAAAACTGAAAAAGAAAACCACACAATACTGATCGTTCTCTGGCAACGCTCCCAGGATGTGGAACGCTCTCCCTAGAGTCCTCAGATGCAACCCCTCCTTCTCCTGTTTCAAAAGGGACCTGAAAATCCATCTCCTTAACAAATACTTTCCTGACCAACGTCAACTAACCTAGACTTCAATATCCGAGTTTACTCCTCTCTCTTGACATTCAAGGATAGTTGGTGACCGGACTGTGTTAACCACCTTATCTTCCATGCTGTATTTTTTCTATCCCTGATTTTGCTTCCTTACTGCCTGCCTACTATGTAATGCAATTTCCATCTGTTTTTCTTTACAGTATGTATGTAAAGCGCTCTGATACCTATGGGTCAAGCTAGCGCTATATAAAACTTTTAAAATAAAAATAAATAAAATAAAATACCCCCGTACCACTGGCAAAACTCAAGCAAAATAATCATCCCTGCTCTCTCCTGAGACTGCAGCAGGGCATGCTACACCAATCAATCAATCAATCACGACATTTGTAAAGCGCGCTACTCACCCGGAAGGGTCTCAAGGCGCTGGGGGGGAGGGGTACGTTACTGCTCAAACAGCCAGGTCTTGAGCGGCTTCCTGAAGGAGAGATGGTCTTGGGTTAGCCGAAGGTGGATGGGGAGGGAATTCCAAGTCTTGGCTGCCAGGTAGGAGAAGGATCTTCCTCCGGCGGTGGCTCTGCGGATGCGTGGTACGGTGGCGAGGGCGTGGCTGGTCGATCGTAGCTGGCGGGTGGGCGTGTAGAAGGTCATGGGGTCGTTGAGGTACTTGGGGCCCAGGTCATGGAGGGCCTTGTGTGCGTGGGTGAGGAGTCTGAACGTGATTCTCTTGCTGACGGGGAGCCAGTGCAGGTCTCTCAGGTGTCCGGTGATGTGGCTGTGTCGGGGGATGTCCAGGATGAGTCGTGCGGAGGCGTTCTGGATGCGTTGGAGTCTTTTTTGAAGTTTGGCAGTGGTTCCGGCGTAGAGGGTGTTCCCGTAGTCCAGACGGCTGGTGACGAGTGCCTGGGTAACGGTCTTCCTGGTTTCTGTGGGGATCCATCTGAAGATCTTACGGAGCATGCGCAGGGTGTTGAAGCATGATGAGGAGACGGCGTTGACTTGTCTGGTCATCGAGAGGGAGGAGTCCAGGATGAAGCCCAGGTTGCGCGCGTGGTCCGTTGGTTTGGGAGTGGTGCCCAGGGCAGGGGGCCACCAGGAATCGTCCCAGGCGGAGGGGGATGAGCCCAGGATGAGGACATCCGTCTTATCTGAGTTCAGTTTCAGGCGGCTGTTCTTCATCCACTCGGCGACGTCTTTCATCCCTTCGTGTAGGCTGGCTCTGGCGGTGGCGGGGTCGTTGGTGAGGGAGAGGATCAGTTGGGTGTCGTCGGCGTAGGAGATGATGTTGAGGTTGTGTTGGCGTACGATGTCTGCGAGGGGGCTCATGTAGATGTTGAAGAGGGTTGGGCTGAGTGATGATCCTTGTGGTACGCCGCAGATGACTTCGGTGGCCTCGGATCTGAACGGGGGAGGCGGACTCTCTGGGTTCTTCCGGCGAGGAACGAGATGATCCACTCCAGTCCCTTCTCCCTGGCTGTGCTGCTTGAGGCCCAGAGACACCGGGCACATTTCCCCTCTGCCACCCACTCTTGCAGGCGTCGACCCGTCCACCACCTCTTCCTATGGCCCCACTGACCCAGAGGCCCTCAAATCTCCCAACATCCCCCATTGACCCAAGTACAGCCTGCTGTATGCAGATTATATCTTGCACGAAAATCATTTAGCCTGACACCTTTCCTGAGGCTCTTTCTGTGTCTAGCAATAGTAAGTTGGCCCTAGACAACTGCACCTGCTGCACTCTAGCCTTCTGTCCCACTGCACTGTCCAGCCTGACCTTCTATTACATCATGACCCTGAGAGGACGCTCGACTGGACCCAAGAGGATCAGCACAATGAACTGCAAAGTACTAAGTGGCTTATTTACAAGCACCTTGCGCCGCCTTTACGTCACTTTTTCCCATATTAAATGTGACGCACCGGCAGCACAAGGGACTTGTAAATAAGCCCCTAAGTATTAACATTAAAACACAAGCAGTTAATTTGCAAACCTTGCCACCTGTGGCCCACCCATTACACCTGCCACTAGAAATACTCACAATTCAGCGTATAATAGCACAACATTGGGTGTCCATACGCGATTCTTTTCATTTTTAATTAGGGGAAGAACCATATTCAATAAAATTATCTTGATTGGAATATTTTTCCCTATTTTAAATTCGTTGCACACTTTCACATTCACCTACACCAAGACCCTCACTTGCACCTCACCTATCGGCCTCGGAAAAAAGATCTCCGCTAAGTAGGCCCCATCACGGGCGCCTGATCGGGCATTGCAGCGCCGGCCCGAGTAGGAGCAGGCCCGATGATGAAGCAAGACACCTTCTTGTCAGGTGTGTGAGGGCCTTTTTCCAACAAGGAGATCACTCTCCTGTTTTTCACTCGTGTTTTCTTTACAGTTAGTATTCATCTTTGCTCTCTTTTGTTAGGAACTGCATACTCTTTGTTTATACTAGAAATACTGCTGCATAGTAAACAACAGATTTCCAGCACAGGGACAAACATTAGTTGGGACATACATTTTGTTCTAGTGTCAGGAACAACATCACTACCCTGCAAAAATGCGCTATCTTCCTATTGGCTGAGCGGAACCTTCAGTTAAAAATGCGCCACGTTGACTGAGAATTTCCGCAGCAGTGACTGATTTTCCGTTTTTTACATTTCATGTTCCACATGGCCAAGTGTTTAATTTCCCCCTTTAATCGAGAGGACCTGGTCCGTTTTGGAACAGAGTTCCATTAAAAAAAAGTCGCATTAACATTTTTTTCACTTTTCATCAACTCAGGGAGTGGGGGTTCCATCCGGGCAGTTTACAGGAATGCAGGAAGCAAATAAGACTTAGACACCATAGAATATTTTTTCTCATTTGAGTTGGAAGTCATTCCGCCCATATATGTTTACGTACATGCAGGCACACGTAGGCATGGAAAGAAGACAAAAACGAGGAATGCGCTCACACATTTGTATTAAGACATTCCTACAGAGATATGCAGATGCACATAGAATGGGCAGCATGAGGCCACCTACTTATATGTAGCAAAGGCTGTTTTCATTTGACAGAAGAGCGCTCACCGCACCTGGCAATTTCTCTTTACAAAACTACTCTTAAGGGAACACTAATAAACAAATAATCTTACCCTTCTCACCTGCCATGAATTCGCCACCTCCATGCCGATCATTTCCTCTTGCTTAGCAGACCAGCCACACGGGCAATATCCTGAAATGTGCTTGTTTGAGAGTCGAATCAGGCGTGTTTTGGTCCAGTTTGATGGTGTTTCATTTTGAGAGCCCTGTGAATGAGAGAACTGGGTGGAAATGCAGATGATTTCCCTGACCAGCCCAGAACATCAGAATCCATCCTCTTGCCAGAGGGGAATCACACTGTTTTTCCTGGTGATTTCTGTCTGTTGCAAAAAGATGTGAGAAAATAACCACTTGTTAAAGATGGACTGGACTACTAATTGATCAACCTGCCATTCACAACAGCATAGCAAACACAAGGAGCAACAGCATGGCAGAACGTGGTCATAGGGTTGGCCTAGATTTTCTAGATGTCCGTGGGGTAGATGTTGTGTAGTACTCAATCTCAGATTTGCTGAAGGTTTGCGCTTGTGTGACACAAACTGACCCAAAGCAGCAATGATCAGCTTGCACGCGCAAACGCTATTCTACTCTGAAAGCGAACCCTTGCAGAGCACAAAAACAATTTGCGACAACCCCTGTTAAGTTATGCAAAGGGGCATACCTGGGCTAGGACACTGCGAAAAGTATAAGTTTTGTCCATAAAACCTGATCCCCTAAAGCATCTTGATGTTCCTTTGCACCAAATCCTAACACTAAGTGAAACCGGGCACAAGCAAACGGTCAAGCAGTGTGTCGTTTGAAAAGCCTGTGTGTAACTTATGTGCTTTACACAAAGCACACAATTTACATGTTCGAGCTCTGGTTATCATCGTTAATTGAACATTTAGTGATTGAAAATATTTTCCTTTCAAGTGGTTGAAATCTTGAACCCTTCAGTAATATTTTCTTGGCTTGTGGTTAATTTAGTTCAAGGGGGTCCAATGTTAATGAGGCCCGGGCAGAGTTCGCAGAGTTCTGCTATGCGGAACCCCTCGAAGGGTCCAAAAAACTCTGCCATGGTCCATGGAGTTCCGCAAGCGGCAGAGTGCGGCAAGTTGCCCTGCTCGCGTTGATTTTTAGCGCTGGGAGTTTGTCCCATGCTGTAAAATCTGCGCAAACAGCACCATGTACAGCACAAAAGGGCACTGTTTCTTTCTGCCGCTCGAATAGGTGTTCTACTTCTGCGGCAGCTTCCTCAACGCGAGCAGCAGGTTTCTCAACGTGAGCGGTTGTGACCGCTCACGTTGAGAAATCTCGCCTGGAGGAGATCTTGCGTGTGATTTTCCCGGCTCACACTCACCAACTTAACGTTGGCGAGGCGCACAAGAGGAAAAACTCCATTTCACTTTGTGGAGTTTTTCAAACTCCATGTGCTATGCGGAGCGCAGAGTGGGCAAAACTCAGCGAGCTCCGCCAGCGGACTGGAGTTCACCACCCACCTCTGTTGATCCACACTGGTCAGATCCATGTACCATTCCAGATTTTCAGTGTAGCCTCATGGGACAAATGTTCATACAATACATCTAAACATGAATAATTTCCACATTCCATAATATACCGAAAATCTATCATGGCTCTGGTGCTTGATTCCCAACTCTGGACAATCTTGCAAGTATTGCACAGGGTGCTGTAATTCTCAAATTGTCAGACACCACAGTGAAAAAGCATGGACTCACAAGGCCATGACATTTCTAAAACCAACATGTCACGGTATGAAGATTAGATTTGAAGGCGGCATCATTTGCTTCCATATTGAAGATGTACCACTATGGAAGAAATATCCAGAACACCTCCTATAAGCGGAAGTCTTTGTCAAGGAATTAAATGAAACGTTTTAATTTATATTGAAAGTCTAGATTTTGACTGGTGTGTACTATTTGCAGGCTTTTGGGTGTCTCTTGCAGACACTGCTCTTACGTACAAGTTATCTAGGTGAGGGCATTGGTGAATTCCCTTCAAGGGGGAGGGGGGCAATGTTCTTGCATATCTCTATAATTGTTTGACGCAGAATAGGAGGCAACTATATTAGTAGTGTTGACGTCCAGAGGGACAACCAAGGTATTTCCAACATTGGTTCTTCATGGGTACATGATTGTAAGCGTCCTGGAAGTTTACTGACATTAATTAGCCCCATTGATGCAATGTCCCTGCTATTTGTTCTCAGGGTGACCATATAAAAGATGTTGTCATACCCCATTTGGAGGGTGACAGAACAGAGAGGGGCTACTGGGCCACGACAGTAGTGGGTGAGGTTGCTGGCCACTGGTGTTCCTGGTTCCATCATACTATGGCTCTGCAAACTGTGGCAAATATGCCCTTTGAGCACTTGACTCGCAGAGTAGCGAAGGCGAGCAATCAGAGGCTTTTCGGACAAGCATTGTTGGAAGCAAGAGCTCAGAAATCAACACTCAGGCAACAGACACAATACACTTTCCAGTCTAGTGCTTGCCTTTTGTTAACATAAAAGTGTTTAATCTAATTCCAAAATGAAGTACTACGCACACCAAAAGTTGTTAAGGTCCAGAGTTGCAATCTTCCCACGAGGTTTAGTGACATACTGGTACCCTCTAAGTTGCCAGCTTCCCCTCCCCTCTCTCTCCAGGGAGCTCCCTTCTATCTGGGTAACCCCAAGCAAAGACAAGGATATGGCATAGACCAGGAACAGGTGCAGATCACTATTAACTTTACAAAATTTTAGCTCATAGGTGATTACAATACATTTTTACAATATGTTTTGTCCAGTAAGTTCGTAATTACAAAGATTAGCAATGCACCGTGAAAACTAAACAGTAGTGTGCATGATTTCATCATTGTGTGTTGGACAAATCAGTGGATTGCTGCATGCCAGTGTTTAGGCAAATTTGCAGGACTGTCGCTGGGCGGAGTCTGAGGACTATCGTAGACATGGAGAACAATGTGCATTGCTGCAAGTGTGCGAGTCTGGCACAGGTACGTGAGCGTGTAAAGTTTAAATCTGCCTTGAATATCAGGCCCAAAGCCCACTCTGCATTAGAAACTAATGCTATTTGAAAGGTGTCTTCAGTTAAATGTGCTTTGAAAGTTCCTCTCTGTTAGTAAATAAAAAAACAAATCGAGGTGAAAAGCAATTAGTTTTAAATCATATAATTATCCGACCAATATTGACATAGTGTAAATGTGATTCATTTACAAAAGCCTTTCTTAAACATGTCTCAGATTAGCAATAATTATGCACAGAGTTCTAGCTTTACTGTACTTATAAATATATCACTTACTACAACATTTTAGTTAAAAAGCATATTGGTGTGTTAGCTAAAGGAGGCATAACGCAACATCTGATGCTGTATATTTATGTTGGGTATCTCTTTCTCCATGATGTTATGTTGGCCATTTATTGTATGTTGTGCTGTTTGTTTGTGACTGTGGTGCAGTTGTTGCAGCCTGCAGCATCTTCCTTGCAGTCCGGGCTAATAGATGTGTGTCGTGCTGCAGTTGTGTTTTATTTTTCTGCATGTTGCATTCCTGCGGTGTGGTTCTCTGTGTGTGTGTCTGAGCTAAGCCCATCTCTAATTCATGCTGGTATTATAACGCTTGTGCCCCGCTGCACCCTATACCCCTCTCAATATATCCTCTATCTCCACTCTGATTCGTCCCAAACCTCATTCTACTACTTTCAAGTCCAAAATAACCCTTTCTAGATCTTTCCTCCTCTATACCTCTTGGCTCGCCCCAAACCTCATTCTAAAATCCTTTCTAAATTCTCCTCTCATGTATCCTTCCTTTGACTCATCCCAAACGTCTTTTACTTCTATGATCTCCCTAATCCCTTCCTAGAGACAATGCCCTCCTCCATTTCTCTATTTTACCCTCCCCAAACCTCATCTTACTACTATGAGCTCCCAAATAACACTTTCTAGACTCTTCCCTCTTCTATCCTTCCATTATCCTATTCAATCCAACTAACAGACTCACATGTCCACCGCTCAAATGAGCTCATATTTCCCTATACTAATCCACCACTAATCCTTTTGGGTTCCGGAGTAGTGCGCTACTCACCGAAAAACACTTTGGCACCTCGTCAGGGGTAGTAAGAACTATACAAATACAAGTACAATTATAATAGTTCACATGGGCACTGCGCCTTGGTACCTACTCAATTGGCAAACTGACACAGTGGCATGCGGCAGCGCAGACAGTGTCTCTGCTCCAAAAGCTTCAGCACCGGTTGCAGAGGACCATGGACATCAGTCGTTTCTATTTCTGTGCCACTAGGGAAGAAAAGGAAGCTCGTCTGTCAGAATTTGCTGCCACCAGGCCAATGCACTTGGGTATTTGTCTTCGTCTGCCTCTGAGGGCCGATAGAAGTGGAAAATTGTCTTTGGCATTTGCAAGCCCTGAGGCTGAAGGAGGTGAGTACTTGTCTTTGGCTGTTCCTGTTGCCATGCCTAATGCAGGCTGGCACTTGTCTTTGGCATTTGTGGCCTCCAGGCTGATTCTGTGGCTCATCTAGTGGTTTCAGCAGCATTAGGGCTTCGAGTGCCTGACAGTATGATGATTAGTGAATGCACAACTTCCTTAGCAGTTCTTAGAAGGAACTGCAGCTGAATACCAGAAGCACCTCTTGTACGTTGGGGCAGAACCAGTTCCACTCCCCATCAGCAGTCAGCTACTTCTAGTTGTTCCACACACCAGAAACATGCTAGGCTCCTCCCCCTGGACAGTCTCTCCTCCTGCAGGGCCAGGCACTCTCTTTCCTTCCTGAGAAGGCAGGCTTTGAGGCTCTTTAGGCAGTTGCAGATTTCAGCAGATGTCTCAACTATGGGAGACTCATACTTGCCAATAGATCAGATTCAAGTGGCAGAATCCCGATTTCTGAAGTAAAAAATGGCTTAATTTTAGCCTGAAATTGCCACCTCTTCCATAGAAGTCAATGGGGAAAATACATTCCCCTGATTTTTGTTTGAAATCTCCCTTTTTCCGGTTCTGAAACGTTGGCATGAATGGAAACAGGCTGCTATGCAGACACCAGTACTAGTCACACAGCAGTCCTTCAAGTACTCCGAGGACCCCTCCTTCCTGGGCCAAGAAGAACTTGGAACTGGAACAAAATGCAGTGGTTTGGATACTACTTTTATATATTTTCCAGATGGGGGCCAAGGATCCACGTTCTAACAATTCAGGACCGTTTTGGGATGTTTCATTTTCAAATGTCATTTTCTGACACCTACACAGACACAGCCTTTGTGCGCAGTGGCATAACAAGGAGGGAGTGGTCCACCCCAGGCGTCATGAGTTTTGGGGGTGTCAGACCCCCCCGCCCTTTCCTGCGGCCGTAGCCGTCGAGGGGCATCAAACGTATTGACCGCCACGGGGGTCAAAAGGTCTAGCTACGCCACTGTTTGTGCAAGGTGATGACTCTCCCAGTAGGTAGCAGTGATGCTGGGTCTAATCCAGGTGTATCCAGAACTAGGGCACTGTGGAGTGTGAGATCTCTGCAGATGGCTATCGTCAGCCTTGCAGAAGCACCAAGGACAGAATGGCAGCCCAGCCTAGAAACGTCCTCACCTTGAACAACAGAAAGTGCAGTTGCACCCCTCGCCCTTACTATCTACTAAATGTCAGTGTTCAGGAACAACTAGTCCATGGCCCTTTGCTAACAGGCCCTCATTGAAGCCACCCTATGGCCACAGTAATGTGGGCAATACATTTCCATTGTCTGGTAAAGCTGCATTGATCCTCCATCGTGTCATGATAAACCCACAGCCATCCAAAATGGATCTCAGACTGTCAGCACACACAGAGTCCCTCTATCTCATATGTTTAACACACTATTACACATACACATGGAATGTCAGCACATGGTCTGGGGCTCACTGTCATAGTTTAACTTTATACAAGAAGAGTCAGTAGACACTGCTCCCTTTGGACACAAAGGACTAGGCCTAGTCATACTAAAGATTCGCAAAAACTTGTTATACTTCCACCGCAACTTTATATGACATACCGTGGGCAGTATTATATTGTCTTCACTGTATAATTACTTGAAATAAATTACAAAAAAACATCAGCAATGCAGCACAAAAAATCGAGTAGCAAAATTCTAATATTACAATTTTAAAAACCTCGTACACAAGTTTGTAAAATCAGATTGTGACAGTGAAATTAAACTTTATCGCATGATTTGATAAAACCTTTGCAAACACAGCAAATAAAAATATTGCAGTACTTAAATTTGTTAAAAGAACCCCGGTTCCTGTAGATAAAAACACCTGACATCCCAATTTGTAAAATTCATTTGTAAGTGCATTGTCCATAATTCCTGTAATGGTGTTCCCTTAAGGGAAAACTGTAGTCGTTGTTGAAGTAGCGCTCGAGTCCTGGATTTAGCTAGCCTGCGAGCCACTCCCCTTCCGATTGCCATTTTGTTTTGTTTTTTCCGACAAACTGTTTGTGTGCCTGACTGCCCCGCGAGAAGAGTTTGTTTAACGGCTATTGCGATGACCCAGGGGTCTGAGTCTCAGGCCGAGGAAACGTTAAGCAGTTCCCCTCCACTAGTTTTTTTGCAGTGAGGTCCATAAACCTAACCAGTGCCTAATTTAGGCTGATGTTCTGGGGATCGAAGCAGGCCAACACTGCGCCTCTACACGATCTGACCTCCTTGTCATTCCAGCCCCTCCGTAGAAGGGCCCTTCTTTCATTCAAGAGGTTAGGACAGAAACACAGTACCAGGCACATGCATCAAAATCCAAAATAGTGATTACTTAATTGCGAAAAATAAGGAATCTCAATAAAAAAAATCGCCATCCGTAATGCATGAAGCTACTTGTGAATAAATAGCGATTTGCAAATAATCGCTAAAACGATAGCGAGGACACAAATGCGGCGCGCAAAACCCGAAAATCCCAAATTGCGATCTCGCTATTAGCGAGATCTCTATTTGCGAAATCGCTAATAGCGAAAATCGCAAAAAGCGTGTCGCATTGGAAGCAGACTGATGACATCACAACCAGGAAGTCCTCCAGTCCATGCTTCATTCAGTGCCCTGAGGAGTTCAGAGGAGGAGGCAGAGTACTAAAGCTGACTGAAACACTTCCTAATCTGTATCCAGCTACTTTGTCAGACACAGGATGGACAAGACAGCATCAGGGGAGAGTGCCACGCCCAGGAAGAGGAAGATGAAGTTCAGTGAGAGGGAACTGGAATATCTCATTGAGGAGGTCAGCAGAAGCCAGAAAGTGCCAGAGGTAGAAAAAAGAAAGATATGGCTGCGCATCAAGGCTAAAGTGAATGCTGTGGGTGTGACACACCGCAGCATTGATGACTTAAAAAAAAGGTGGTACGACCTGAGGATACGTGCCAAAGAGTGCATAGCCGAAAGGCTGAAGGAAGCAGGTGCTGCAGGTGGGGGACCATTGACTGCACCCAACAACACAGCCCTGGAGGACCTGGTGGAGGCGACAATCCAGCCTGAGGCAGTTGTTGGAGTCACACAGCTGGACACATCCGGCGCAGCAAGTACCACACAAGGTAAGATGCATGCAAGCATAATCCTTTGCGTAATGTATAATCGTGCACATACACCCAGGCAAATCACAGTGTACTGATCAAACTCCAGTCCATGTTTCTCCTCATACACCAAATGGATCATGGGAGTTGTAGTCATGTCAGCCAAGTGGGCATTCAAAAGCAACAATGGCAAGCAAAACACACCAATACTGCATGGCAGCCAGTGTTTTCAGTCAGTGATTTAATCTGAGCAAAGTATGCCAAATGTAAAACAATTGTAGGATTAACCAAAATTAACATTGCACTGTTTCACATCACAGATGCAGCTGAGGCAGACTCCAAAGATAGTGACCGCCTCCACATCTCAGAGACACCTGCTGAGACCGATGTTGAGACTCCAGTGGCTCCAGCAGGCACACCACCCCCACCACCAAAACTCAGGGCACATGTCCCCTCACGGCAGCTAATGGAAGCCGAGCTGACTCCTGCACCCACTACAGGGTCCAGCCAGCCACGTGTTGCAATACCACCTCCACCACAAGCACAGGTCCAACCGGGACGACGGCGTAGGTCCAGGGCCCGTATTGCTGCACATGAAGAGCAGGCTCCGAAGGGGTATGGAGGCGTAGAGTCCCAGATGTTACACGTGCAGCACCTGCAGGGAAGACACATGGGCTCAACTAATCTACAGATCTCAAAGCTGGCAAAGAACATCAGTACAATGGCAGACAGTGTGCGTGAGCTGACAACAGTGGTTGCTGAGGGTAATCGACAGACAAACTCGAGCCTACAGGAGCTCACCTGGGCGGTGCTTGCAGAACAAAGCACTAAGTGGAGAAGGCATCGCTAGAGCATGATCCGCATGTCAGCCAATACAAGGGCCATCAACAAGCTCAGCAACACCACTGCACTGCTGGCACGGGGCTCCGTGGCAATGCAAATAGATCTTGGGCATTTCTGTGAGGATGTTGCCAGGGCCCTAGGACAAGTGACCACTGCTGTGGAACATATGCAGGCCGGAACTGTGGGTGGCCTCAACTTGACAGGGGAGGAGGGTAGTGAGGAGGCATCGAGCCTTAGTAGCCTTTCGGTGCCAGTGACCACTGCCAGGAGGCGCAGTTCACGCAGCAACACATCAACAGTCACACATCAGGGTGATGTAGCAGAGGCAGGCGAAAGTAGGCTAGGGGTGATTGGCAGGAGGTGCTAGCCAGGCATGTTGTCCTTTTTGGCCGTGGTGGGGTAACCATGGTCAATTACATAGTAGTGATTGCTATCCAGTTTGTGGAACAGTTCATTTGACCTTATACCTTAATGCAATCACAGTCATATTTTGCACTTATTTAATTTTGTCTAGACCTGGGTGTTGTATCTTTCCTTTTCCTCTCCTTGGTACCTTCCATCCACCCCCGCCTCCCCACTCACCTTGGTATCTCCTGAAGCTCACTATGGAATGTTGACAAACTGCTCGCCAGTGCGAGAGCGGTTGACCTGAATAAAGAAGTGTTACCTGTACTCGGTTTCAGTCACTTCATTACACTGGCGACGATCCTGTGGAGGGGGCAGATCAGGCCAACTCCCCTTTTTGTGTGCTCTCAGGAACCATTGGAACAGCGGTGCTGTTCTGGTGTGGTTGTACCGGAATAGGTTGAGTCCAGTACTACACCTTACACGTCTTTCAATCTATTGAGGAAGGTTTACTGATGGATGTGAGGTATCTCCGTTAGCGTCTCGTTCTGTTGACACGACGTGCTGGAGTATCTGTTCCTGTCAGTTTCTTTCCGGTCCGCATCGCCTCCTCACGCCCACAAGCGGGCGGAGTTGGTTGGGACTGCTGGAGAATCGCCTGCGTTGCTTTTCCACGCCCTTGGGGGCGGAGATGTCGAGGCAGTTCCTGTGTCATGTGAGCTCAAGGTGCGGTTCAGACGAAAAGTGAACGCCTCCTCACGCCCACCTGCGGGCGGAGTTCTACGCGGTGCCCTGGAGGATAGTGAAGAGGGCAAGAAGTTGGTGCCTGGTGGTGGTATCCTGCTGCGGGTACCGATAGTGGTCGGCGTTTATCCCTGCTGAGGTGTTTTTACAGCGGGCAGGAACATCGTGCTTCGCTGGGTCCTGGTTCGGAGCATTCCTTTTTGGTGCCGGTAGGAATTGTTTTCTGAAAGACGTTAACAGCGTTTCGTTCTCAGCGTTGTGCTGAAGCTTCCTGCTATTGGTTGGGCGTACTGTCTTGCCCTACCAGTATCCTTACTGTGAGGCAGGGATTTCTCTGGCCTGTTACTTTAGTTGGGGTAAAGTTAGCTACCTCACTACCACCAGTGGATTCATTAATTAATTCGTAATTACATATACTGTTGGCATAGACTGCTTTCTTCCCTGAAGTGCATCGTTTGTGGAAACGTTTTTCTCTGGAGAAGTTTTGGTGATTCCTCAAAGAGAAAAAATAATAAAACTTGTCTGCCAGCAGTGAACAATTTTACGCCATCCATTAGTACTGGTCATTGGAATATACATGCTTGTAATTTAAAAGTGTATGGTGAAAAGTAAGTTCAGTTATACCTGTGCACTATTTTTTAATCTCAAATAGTTACAAGTATGGGCCTACAACCGTCTGGCCGGCCGCTAGAGTAGCAGTAGCACATGACATACATACAGAAAAATCTCTTGGCGGTGCAAAAAGGGTAAATCAGGAGATATCAGTAGTGCAGGCCACCTAACTCCAAACCAACAATACGGTTTCCTTTTGTCAAAACACAACAACACAAAAACAACCACACCCGCAAGGCAACCCGCAATCCCAAGTGACAGCACGCGCTCCTTAAGTGGGGAACCCCAACCAATCGCCAAACTCTGAAGAGGGGAGTGAGAACAGATCAGGGACTGGGGAACCACGTGCCCATGGCTGGGGGAGGGGGTCGGCTAGGGGGACGGAGCTGGTGAAGCAGCCGGCAGCAGCGGCGGCTCGCAAATACCCCCGCGATAGGCGTTCCAGGGGCCCCAGATTTTCACCCACGCCCCAGGCTTACCCCTCGCAACATACACCACCTTTTCACGAAACATACACCAATCCATGTGTTCTTTCCAGGCCGACACCGCCGGAGGCCTCTGGGATCCCCACAATTGAGCAATGTCACGCTTAGCGATCATACCTGTGCACTATTGTATGCATTTACTGTGGGGAGTCAAAATTTAAATATTTGCTGGTGTATGGACTCCTAGTGCCAATTGGTTTATAACATTTTTGCATTTCATTCCTTCTTTGTAAAACATGGCCACTCCAGGTATTTGCCAACCACCTTCTTTCCTAAATGACTGTGGAGATCCTGAGATTCATTGGAAGGAATGGACTAAGCTTTTTGAATCCTATTTGATTGCCATGGGTGGGGAAAGGTTTTCCGCCTTAAGGAAACAACACCTTCTCTTGCACAATATCGGTGTTCATGGGCGAAAAGTGTATGAAACTCTGCCAGAACCTGAGTTGGAGGAAGAAGATGATTTAGATGTTTATGACATAACTATGTTAAAGTTAGGTAATCATTTTGGGGACAAAATTAATGTGGTCCTAGAACGTCATACATTTTTCAGTAGGTCCCAAGGAAAAAATGAGTCTGTTAAAAATTATATTGCAGTTTTGAGAGGGCTAGCTCAAAGGTGTGATTTTGGGGAACTTAATGATTCTCTCATACGTGACCAGTTGGTCAGGTGCACAAGTAATAGTAGGATTCAAGAGAAGTTGCTATCCAAAAATCCATCCTTGGAAGAAGCTGTTTCTATAGCTCAGTCTATTGAACACACTGCCAAATGTATGAAGGAAATCAAAATACCTGAGGAAGTGGTAGCAGCAGTTCAGGTTGATGTGTCTAACAAGAATTTTTCTAAAGTCAGAAAAAAAGGAGAGTCCTCCATAAAATGGCCAAAAGATCAACATGAATTCAAATGTTATAGATGTGGCAGTAGTAATCACCTAGCTAATAATCCGTCGTGCACTGCTCGTAATGCTCATTGCAAAAAGTGTAACAGAAGGGGACATTTAGCTAGAGTGTGCAGGGACAGCGAATCGAGTCAAGTCAAAGTCATCAGTGCACCCAGCAAGGACCAACTTAGTTATGTGTTCCAAGTAAGGAGTTTGGCGGGAAGAAATGCCAATGAATACCCTAAATGTGATGTAGTTATTAATAGCGAATCTTTTGAAATGTTTGCAGACTCCTGCTCTCCTTTTACTTTGTTAAATGTGAATGATTTCAGGAAAATAGGAAAAGAACCTAGTATGGTCATATCTACACCTGACATTTCACCCCATGGTTATACCAGAGATCCTATTCCGTTAGTGGGAATGGTGGAGACACAAATTCATTTTAAAGGGAGGTCCACGATGGGGAAAGTCTATCTGGTTAGCTCAGGATCCAATCTTCTAGGGTGGCGCCACCAGAGGGAACTGGGCATTATCCTTGATCCCAATAGCAAGGAACAGGTTAAATTAATTAATGAAGCCACGGAACAGTCACCCTCTGTAATGAATTTCCTAATCTTTTCTCCGATAATCTGGGATTGTTGAAACACTATCAGCATAAGATAAAAATTAGACAAGGGGCTAAACCTGTGGTGCATAAAACCCGTCAAGTTCCTTTGCTCCTAAGACAACCATTGAAAGAGGAACTCGACAAGTTGTGCCAATTAGGCGTCATCTACCCCATTGATGCATCAGAGTGGTTATCTCCAATTGTTATAGCTTCCAAGGCCAATGGACAGGGAATTCGCCTTTGTATTGATTTACGCAGCCTTAATGAAAACATTTGGGTGGAACGGTTCCCTCTTCCAAACATTAATGAAATGTTGTGTACCATGGGTAAAGCTAAATTTTTTTCAGTCATAGACCTTTCCATGGCGTATTATCAAGTTGATCTCCACCCGGATTCTAGGCCACTAACAGCATTTGCTACGCCTTTTGGCACATACATGTTTGGAAGGATGCCGTTCGGCCTTGCTTCGGCGGCGGCTGTCTTCCAAAAAATGATGCAAAGGGTACTAGAAGGAATTCCGAACAGCATGTGTTTCCAGGATGATGTGTTAGTTTATGGTGCAGATGAAAAAGAACATGACTCCATATTTAGGGAAGTGTGTACCAGACTAACTAAAGCAGGTCTTACTGTAAGAAAAGAAAAATGCAAAATCAAAGTCACGGAAGTAGATTACTTGGGTCACAATCTGTCTTTTGAAGGAATAAAACCTAAACTCAGTCTGGTTCAGGCAGTCGAGAACGCTCCTGTACCAACGAACAAGGAAGAGCTAAAGTCATTTTTAGGTCTGGTGGAGTATATGGCAAAGTTCATTCCCAATTTTTCAGAAAAATGTGATTCATTAAGAGATTTGTTAAAAAAAAATTGTGAATTCAAATGGGAAAAAAAACACTCTGTCTCCATAGACAATTTGAGAAAAGAAATTATTAGCTCACGTGCACTGGGCCCTTTTGACCATAGGAAGAAAACCATTTTATGCACGGATGCATCCAACAAAGGTCTTGGGGCAACACTAATACAGAAAGGGGATGGTACAGAAACCATCATAGCCTTTGCTTCCCGCACCTTAAGCCCACCTGAACGGAATTATTCCGTAATTGAGAGGGAAGCTTTGGCATGCTACTGGGCCATTAACCATTTTAAGTTTTTCCTTTGGGGAAGTTCTTTCACGGTCCGTACGGATCACAAACCCTTAACGCACATTTTTTCATCTAAGAAAGTATTTTGTGAGTCCCCCAGGATAGCAAAATGGGTCCTTGGGCTGGAGAAATTTAACTTTCGCATTGAGTATCTCCCTGGTCAGGACAATGTCCTTGCGGACTATTTATCCAGATCTCCCATCACAAGCAACGTTGAGGCAGACCCTTTAGATACTCCAATTCTTTCTATTCTTTTACCCTCTTTTACAGAGGAGGAATGGAATGAGGAAATGGAGAAGGATTCCAGCATGGAGGCACTTAAAGGATACATCATAAATGGGTGGCCGGAAAAATGTGGCGATGTTATGGAGAGCTTAAAGGGGTTCTGGGAGGTTAGAAATGAGTTGAACATTCATGGTAACAAAATTTATCGCAATTCTAAAATTGTGCCACCAGAAGCCCTCAGAGATAGGATAATAGATCTTGCACATGAAGGCCACTTAGAGAGAAGTTTCACAAAAGGAAAAGTGAGGAACAGTTTCTGGTTCCCAAAGATGGACTCAAGGGTAGAATGGAAGGTCAAGGACTGTTGTAATTGTGCCAAAAGTGACAAGGTAAAATCCACTCATAGGGTTCCCCTTTCCCCTGTGGAGGTACCTACTGTTCCGTGGACAAAATTGGCCCAATGGATGCTCTAGGTCCTCAAAGGAGATTCATGTTTGTTCTGGTGGACTATACTTCCCACTGGGTTAATATCAAATTCACTCCTTCCACTACGACCAAGAACCTCATTGCCTTCTTAAAGTCAGTGTTTTCTTATGAAGGGGTACCATCCATATTAGTGACCGACAATGGGGTACAATTTACTTCGGAGGAAATGTTAGTCTTTTTGAGGAACCATAACATCAAGCATGAGAAAACGGCACTCTACTGTCCCAAGGCCAATGGGTTAGTGGAGAGGATGAACCGTTTGATCAAAGAACATATCCAACTGGCAATATCTAATGGGTTCAATGTAGACAATTCCCTGAGAGACTGTTTGTGGGCTTACCACACGGCACCCAATTTAGTGACGGGAATCTCTCCTTTTGTGGTGTTGAGAGGGAGAGAACCTGGAACTAAGCTGTTCCCCCTTTGGCTTGAAGGGGGTAAGACTGTTGTCTATGACAGAATAGAAAGTCAGGTAAAAGTGCAGCAACATCAATCCCGCTATAAAGCATGGTATGACAAGAAATATGGTGTGAAGGATTTAAAAGTTAACACCAACGATTCTGCAGTGATAAAGAAACCCACCAGGGTACAATTGGGACAGAGTAAATTTTTTCCTCCCCAAAAGATAATGAGCAAAGGGAGAAATGTGGTGGAATTTGAGAATGGTCAGGTATGGAGTGGGGATAGAGTTGCCATGTAAAGTTTCATTGCTCTTGTTCTTTGTTATGTTGGGTAAGGAGATGTGTTGTATCTTTCCTTTTCCTCTCCTTGGTACCTTCCATCCACCCCCGCCTCCCCACTCACCTTGGTATCTCCTGAAGCTCACTATGGAATGTTGACAAACTGCTCACCAGTGCGAGAGCGGTTGGCCTGAATAAAGAAGTGTTACCTGTACTCGGTTTCAGTCACTTCATTACACTGGGCTCATGGTAATAAATACTTTTGCGTTCACCATTCAGTTGTTATGGCTCATCATTACCTACCTCAGAAATAATATTGGGTGATGTGTGCACGTCTCCTCTGCCCTTCTGCTGAGTTCGCCACTTGCGCCTGTCGATGTTGTGAGGGTGGTTGGTCGTCCCCATCAGACTCACTGTTGGACATCTCAATGTGTATGCCTCTTCTGGTGGCAATGTTGTGCAATATGGCACATGCAGCCACGATCCTGCAGCAGGTCTCTGGGCTGTACTGCAACGCTCCACCAGTTTTGTGAAGAATGCGAAAACGACTTTTCAGTATTCCAAAGGTGCGTTCTATCACATTCCGTGTGCTGATGTGTACCGCATTGTACCTCTGCTCATGTGGTGTGGCTGGGTTGAGGTATGGTGTCAAGATGTAGTCCCGCACCGCGTATCCGCTGTCACCTACAGGGTGGAAAGCAAAGGGTTACCCACAGTTATGCAAGTACATTTGTTTGTTGATGTAGCAAATAGGTATATGTGTGTACCAAGTAGATGTCCCTCGCCAAATTCACCCCTGAGCAGACGCCTGTGGATGTCACTGTGCCAGAATATATAGGAGTCGTGGGTGCTTCCTGGGAATTGTGCCACGATGTCCGTTATGATATGCTTACCATTGCACACAACTTGCACATTAACCTCTTCTGTGCCCATGACGAGATAGTCTCGTCATGGAGCACGGTTGCGCTGTGCCCATGACGAGACTATCTCGTCATGAACCCCGCCCGCTAATGTAACGCCCGGCACAGGAGGGGGAAAGGGCGTGGCACTGAAGGGGTTAATCGAGTGATAGGATTTCCTGTTCCTGAAGATGTATTCGTTGGCTGCTGGGGGACAGATAGGAACATGCGTACAGTCTATGCATCCAATCACATGAGGGAATTGTGCTACCTGTGGGGTTGTGGGGAAGGTGATGTGGGTGTGGATCCTTGTCATCATGGAGTCAAGGAAGTTTTTGAAGAAGCATGAGAGTGAGCTTTGTGATACCCCACCGGCTACGGCTACTACCCTGTGGAAACTGCCTGACGCTAGTAGGTGCAGGCTATATAGGACCTATACATGTGCGGGGATAGCATGGGTTCTAGGGGTCTGATGCTGCAATAGGGGTTCCAATTCTGCAATTAGGTGCATGATCATTGCACGGTTCAGCCTGTACTTATCGTAGATTTCATCCTCATTTTGGCCCTGCAATGTAATGCGCACTCTGAAAATCCTCTCCTGTATCCTCCTTCTGCGCTGGGCTGCTGCATTGATCCTCATCCTCCTTGCCAGCCCGTAGAGGGCTGCCACTGTGAAAGGTTTCAGGGGTCTCCTGAGTCATTTTTAATTGGTTTCAGATAAGTGACACCTGTGCGAAAACATTTTTTTTACTTTACCACCTGATTGTTATTCCCCTTATTCTGCACTTGCTAAATAGCGATTTTCAGGTTATTCACTAATTGCAAATTTCCATGCTTCGCATTGCGATTCTTTAATTGCTAATCGCTATTTGCGGTTGCTGTTGTATGTGTCGCTGTTAAGCATTCGCAATGTTGCTTCTCGCTAATTTTGCGGCAGGATTTTTGCGAATTTCTTGCATTTTCGGTATTTTGGATGCTGCATTGGGAACTGTTGTTTTGCGGTCGCTAACGGTCTATTTTACCGATTCACAATTTTTACAAGTGGATTTAGGCTTGATGCATGTGCCAGTACCTGCAGTAGGCCTTCCCTAGGTTGGCCGCAAAGCCGGCGTGTTTCCAGGGCACAGTCTTTTCCATTTGGGAAGATGGCAAGTCGATGGGATCACCCCATTCTCAATTTTAAAAAGTGGAGCTTGGGGCGTGCACTGAAGGTGAGAGTTAAGTAACTCTGAGGTTTCAGCTGATCATATGTCTTGAGGGTCATCCAACCGTGACTTCTAGCTGCGAGGCTATTCCTGTCTTCTGCTGAGGAAAGCCTTTTCCCACTAATTTTTTCTAGCCTCTTGAATTCATTTTGGCTTACATGTAAGTCCCAGAGTTCGCTCAGGCCGAGGGTGCTGAGCCCGCAGGACAAATAGCAGTACCCCGCTAGCCATCGTCTTGTGTTCAGCTGGGCCCATAAGTGTTGCGCTAGGCTACCCACCTTTGACGACCTCAGCTTATGACAGCTCATTAAAAAATTTATCATTCTGCCCATTGATTGTCTGCAGATGCCGAATTCCAGCCTGATTTGTGCCGGAGAAGTGTGTGACAGTAGCTGGAAGATCGTTCTAAACATTTTTGCAACTATTTTATCTAGTTGGCAGTCCAGTCCTTTTAGCATCTCACTTCCATACGTTAGGGTGGAATGACTTTTGCCTGGGCCACCTGAAGTGTTGGAGCGAAGGTTGGGCCAAATGATTTCCTGTGAATAGAACTGAGTGCAAATGCCAGCGCTGTCACTTTCTTTTTTTGCTCTCCCAAATGGCTTTTATATCTTCCGTTATTATTAAAGAAGACTCCTAAATACTTGTGGCAGTTGGTTTCTTCAATTCTTTCCGAGTTTAAGACCCCTGCCAGCTTCTTGGGCCTTCCTAAGCAAACTGCCAGGATTTTACTTTTCTTATTATTGATCTGAAGCCCATTCCTATTTGAGTATGCGGCGATTGCATCCAGGAGCCTTTGTAGACCTAGCTTTGTGTGGCTTAAAAGAACCACATCGTCAGCAAACAATAAATTTGACAAATGGAGACTACCTAGTTTGGGTGCGTGCGAGTTAGCTAGATTCAGGGCTTCCGGGAAATCCGATAAAAATATGTTAAAAAGTGTGGGGGCCAAAACGCACCCTTGCTTGAGGCCTTGCATTGTCGAAATTGGTCGTGACAGTCTGGAGCCGTCTCCAATCTTGATCCTGACCCATCTGTCCTGATGCAAAAGCTGCACAGCTCTCAGTAAACTGTTTGGAATGTTCAGTGAGGAGAGCTTCTGCCACAGCTTTGACCTGTTGACCTTGTCAAATGCCGATTTGTAATCAATAAACCCCATATGTGTTTTTAAGGTGCCACATTCAGTGCTGGGATGCCTGCGGGTAGCCAGGCACTATATAAATGTGTATTCATTCATTCATTCATATAAATCGGGCTGGTATTGATCTCTGCCTGGTCAATTAAACAGGAAAGTGCCATAAGATTGACCGTAGTGCCAGTATTGCTTGTAAATCTGGTTTGGTTTGGTGGAATTATTGAGCATGCCTCGGCCCATGCCCCAAGTGAGTTGAGCAATATCCCTGCGAAATACTTCGCTTCGTTGTCGATTAATGCAACCAACCGATAGTTTCCTGGAGATTGTTTGTCCTTTAAAAATTGGGACGAGTATCAATCCTTGCCATGAGGGCGGAATGATGTTCCTTTCTAGTATGGTAGAGTAGAGCGGAGCTAGCTTAGAAGCCCAGAAAGCAGGATCCTCCTTAAACAGGGCTGGAGGGATGCCTCCTGGTCCTGGGGCCCCATCTTTCCGTCCCCTTTTGCTCCGCTTTTGGATTTGATCCTCTGGGGCTGTGCTGCACTCTATGCTGGTAACATGATTATAGCTATTGATTTTCTTTTCGACTATTGGCGCTTTATAGAAACGCTCTAGAGGTGAATTACCCTCCTTCCAAGGTTGAGCCTCCGGAGCTTTGCTGCCCTCTGTACCAGTAGCCTGATTATGGATGTAGTCTCGTGGGTCGTTAAAATTACTGTACAGGAAGAGGTACCAGTCAGATTCCAGTATATTAGACGAGGCAACTTTGGGGACACTGCCCCCTAAACTGTTTATAGTGCGCCAAAACCTCGCAGAGTTGTCCTTATGTCATGGTATAATCTGGCCCAGAAGGAATTCCAATAAGCCCTTCGTTGTTCCCTTTTGACAGCTTTAAAGTGGCTTCAGGCATCTCTTAGTTTGGGTATTATTAGTGGGTCCATTGGCTTCTTTTCAAGTTCCCGCCATAGCCGGTTCATGTTGCGTTTGGCCGATCGTATCACAGGGTCCCAGGGGGTCGGCTCTTGGGACCCGGTCGCTTTTGTGTACTTTGTCAGTTTTGCATGCCTGGCTATCAAATTCCTTGAGAAGCTTGTCCAGTTTTCGATTGGGTCTTCCGTTGTCCTGCTGGTATTCCCGATCATGTACTTTGCCTCCGTCACTAGGAGCTGGAGATTATTAACTGAATACTTAATACGTTTTAAGTTGATAGTAGAGCTTTCAATGGCTTGTGCCACTGCCTGAACATGTTGCATCAGCCTAATGCTGAGAAATATTTCTTGAGGGCTGTGGTCACTTTCCAATCTATTGCCAAACCCAAAGCCAGAGACATGATTCAAGAGGGAAAGGCTGACAAAAGAGTAGTCGATCAGAGATGCAACAGTTTTTGATCGGAATGAGAGACCAGGCGGCTTGTCGGGAAGAAAGCGCACGTTGAGGGCTCTTAGGCCGAGATGTTCCAAATTGCCTTGGAGGGCGAGGCCCTTTGGGTCCTCCTTGCACCATCCAGGACGATCCTGCGGTGGTATGGCCCAGTCGCTTTCCTGCAACTTAATTACCTCGTTCTTTTGTAAGTCAGACATCAGCCACATGTTGAAATCTCCAGATAATATGATGTCTGCATTCGGGAACCCAGATCTCATTTTTAGTACTGTCGCGATCACCTCGACAGATAGGGTTAGCCTAGACACTGAGTAAGGACGGATATACACGTTTAATAAAATTACGGTCCTAGACTGACCTTTATAAGTTCTGAGTGTGATACCCACTATCTGGAGAGCTTGGGAGGAACTTACTAGATCCCATGAGGTAATTGCACTGTTAGCTGATATGTAGATGGCTAGACCACTGCTACCTCGTCTTGGAGATTTCATTTTCATTGCTGGAGTGTGGTGAATTTTAAATCCTTCCAGGTGCTGCGGCTCCACAAACCATGTCTCTTGTAATAGGATAATCTCGAATGACTGAACGTAGGAGATCGTGGCCTCGTCCCCCAGTTTGTTTGCTAGCCCGTTTATGTTCCAAGAACATATCTGTAGTGGGCTGTGTCCTTGAACCTTTTGGCTGTTATTTTGTCAATGTAGCAGTCTGGTTGAATTTAGTGACCCCGCCAACCATGACCATGTACAGGCCTGTTCCAGTCCAGTGTTTTGTATGTGCTGACCATCGCTTGCTTTTTTTGAATTAGAGATGGGGTTTTGCCCCAGGCACTCCTCAGGACCGAGTAGACCGGTTTTGGTCCAGCGCATGGGCGCTCCGCGGCCCGGATGTTCTGAAGAACATGTGGGTTGCCTGGTTCCTTGCCAGGGATTATGGAAATACCACACTGCTTAAAGGTTTCCATGTGCCTCAAGATTTTGTTTGATGCCTCTGCAGAGCGCCAGGTGACCTTGATAAGTTTGCTTATTTGACCCTGGCCTGGTGCAATAAATTCTATAAAGGTAATGTCTTGTGATGTAACTTCGTTTGACAGGCCTACTGCTTTTATCAGTTTCATGATATTCGCACAATTTAATATGTCACAGCTGCCTTTGGACTTGTACTCTGAGTAAAATAGAGTGAAAGTTGTCGTTGCTTGAGAAGGCCTAGTGGTCTGAAGGCCTTCATATTTGATTGCAGAGTGAGTGTTCTCTGGATCACCGTTAGTGAGGTTTCTTTGGCTCAGTTCCCTATAGAGAGGTCCCTGCCCAGAGGGAGCCTCAGGAAGCCCAGGCAATGCCTCTAACCACAGCATGCAATGCATAGAGAGGGTTCCTGCGGCAGTTCCGGGGGCTGCATCCTTAGTTGCCTTTTGAACTGATGGAGGAGCAAACCTGTTCGGTACTCTAGGGCTCTTTTGGGCTGCACCACGGCCAATTGGCGCCTCGCTACCATTAACCTGATTGGGTGAAATGAGGTTTCCCAAGTGTTCTGTATACCGGCTGCTGGCTTGAGCCTGATTAGGTGATTTGGTGCTGCCTAAATAATCTGTATGGCAGGTGCACTTTGGGCCCTCTGCCCAAGGCAAATATGTTGGGTCAGAGAGTAGCATTTGGTTGTTGACAAATGGCCCTATTTTTCCCCTTTTTCCCGTGGGCTCAGGGTCTTCCCCGGCGGGAGCCTTCTCCTCTTTAAGGGGTAGAGAACCAGTCTGCTGCTTTTTGACATTGCCAGATGAGGTTATTGGGTTCTCCGGTTCCTTAGCTGCCTCATCTGTTCTTTTCGAATCCTTGTGTCTGGTTGAGGCTGCTCGTGTGAGAATGTTGAACAGTGGGTAAAGGCACGAGTCATTCATGATACGGCAGATCTTATTGCGGCCCTTTCGCTTTCTTTGCCTTTTTCCCTTATAGTTGAAATCCTCCGTGTCCTGATCTAATGGAAGTGGTGAAGTGGACTCTACTTTTCCAGCAGCTGGAGACTTTTGTTGGTTGATCCTTTCGCTGCTTGTGGCCGGTGTTTCCGGGTGCAATGACATGGCCCTAGCCTCGGCCCCCCCTAGCTCCTGGGTTTGCCGCCTCCTTGACGTTGTTGGCAGGGCTAGTAGCACCATCTCTTTTGCTTGGAGGGAAAGGCTTTGCATTGGTGATTTCTTTTAAGTCCTCCACCAGCTTTGCCATCATCTCTGGGAGCGTACTTAGTTTACCGATTATTGGTGAGCAGTCGCAGCCTTGTCGCGGGGGGTCAGCATCCGCTTGAGCCCGTCTTATCAGATTGTTTAGATTTGTAATTTTGTCATCTATATTAGCGATGTACACCGCCAGTGTGTTTAGTAAGCTGATTTGTATGTCTATTTTATTAGCTTGGTATGTCAAGTCTCCCTGGCCACCCCTCCTCTTTGTGAACACAATTCATATACTCTTTATAATTATGGCCTCTGTGATGTTCCCTGGATTCCAACAACCTTGAGAGAGCATTCAGGTCAGGGCCAGGCTCATTATCCAGTATGTGGAGTATGTCATCTTGCTGTGTAAGATCTTGGTCAAGCTCGCAGCAGTTCCTACCATCTGGTTCAAGCAGTGCCCATAAACCACCACTTTGAAGGCTTCCCATTCAACCAGGCAATTAGAAGCTTCCCGTAATTCGTAGCAAAGTGTTGCACGATCTGCTCCTGCAAAGTGTCCCAGAAGAGGACATCAGTTAGGGCTACAGAGTGCAGCCGCCACGTTGGTATCGTGGGATGGTCGTCAATGGGCCAAACACGAAAATAGGAGTGGGCTATGGTCCAAGAGACTGCGGCCCAGAGACTCAGTGTGGTTTACATAGAAGCAGAGCAGCCTTGAGCAGATATAATGGTCCAGCCTTGTGTGGATCTTGTACATGCTAGAATAATATGAGTAGTCCCTGTCTAAGCCATGCTGTGTTTGGCAGATGTCCTCTAGCTCCCAGTCTACCATACAGTCTCTCATGCCCTCTGCCATCCTGTGGGCAGGTGTCCCAGGCAACAGAGAAGTAGAGCGGTCCAGGGTGATGTCCAGCACACATTTAAAGTTAATGGCCCAGCTGCACTGAGAGTTATCTCAGGAAAGGTGTGTGGTCCTGATTTGGCAAATACATGTTATCCAGCATCACTAACCTGCCACAGAGCCGCCCTTCCACCAGAACGCACCATTCCTCTTTATCTATTTTGGCAGTCGTGGCCTCAAAGGGAACTCCAGCAATACCCATATTAGTGCCCCCATGCGAATGCTGACTATGTTGTAGCTTAAACTTGCCCCTGCCAGTGGCACCGTAGGTGCTCTGCCTCCACCTTTGTGAGAAGTGTCTCCTGGAGCATGACAATGTGTACTCCCTGCCTGTTGATGTACAGTGTGAATTTTGTTTCACTTGTTTGCCGTTCTCATCCCACAAATATTCCACATCATTAGTTTGAAGTTATATTGTGTGGAGGTTATGGTAGATGTTGTAATGTGGATCGAACAGCGCCGCCCTGTACCCTCTGCCCAATTTACCATCATCTTCGAGATAGTCAGCCATAAAAATAATTGTCCCGACTCCAGAGCAGTCCAGCAACGACTGATCGCCCAAACATTGATGTTCTGAAGTGCAAGTGGCAATCCTCTCCACCATTCCAGCTCCTAGGTAATGGCGGTACGAGGAGTCTCAAATATAAACAAAACTCACAGTCCCCTTGTCCGTGCCTTGTCCTCATATATGTTGTTTTAGGCTGGCGGTCCCTCTATATTAGGCCATCAGCAGATGATCGCCATCTCACCTCGGGTCATTAGAGTGCCCAGAACAATGCACCGAGGCAGTGCTGTCATCAAAGTCAGATGGCTTGGCAATTGTGATCTCCACCGTCACCAGCAGTGCTGCTACTTTGTTCCTGCCATCTAGGATTCCTTGCCTGGAGACCCCCGGGAGCAGCTTCTGCGCCTGTGTTGACTCCCCAGGTCCATTGTTCTTGGCACCAGCACTGCGCCCCCCTGCATGGTAGGTTTCCAGCCAGGACCAAGCCTCATCTGGTTCCAGGCAAAGGTGTGTTTTGCCTTCTATCATGATCTTCAAATTTGGGGAGAAAAGGAGGAAATAACGGAGTCCTTCCTCTCACAGCACCCTTTTAACCTCCAGGAAGAAAGCACACTTGGCCTGGATGGTAGCGCTAAAGTCAGGGAACAGAGACACCTGCCGATTGCCCACCCTGAATGGGCCTCCATTTCTTGCACATTGTAGTAGGGTGTTTCTGTCTTAGTAGTGCAACAACTCAGCAACTACTGGTCTAGGTGGGCGTCCCAGAGCTGGTGGCCGAGCCGGGGGACCCTATGTTCCCTTTCTAGTGCAAAGAAGGGTGTTTACTGGGTTGGGGACACCTCTGTGTGCATCCATTTCTCCAAGTAGGCCATTGTGTTTGATCCTTCTGAGCCTTTGGGGAGGCCCACTATGTGCACATTTTTGCACCGTTCCACCCGTCTGCATCTTCCGCCTGGTGTTCCAGTTTGCGCACTCCTTCCGTTAAGTCATTCACCTGCGTTTTCATTGCTTGCTGTGCTGGTTGCAATTCGGTTGTCGTGTCTCTGATTCCTTGACCTTGTTGGCTAGTGTGTGGTGGTCAGCGGGCAATAGGCCAAGTTCAGCTGACACCATGCCAATCTCCCACTGGAGAGTTGCCTTTGAGTCCCCAATAGCTTCCAAAATATTGTGTAGGGTTAGCCAAAATGGCTGTGGTAGTGAGTCCGGGGCCATCTCCACGTCCAAAGGGCCTTGCTGTATTGTAAAATTGTATTGTAAAATCACTTGTATAGCGCATGGCTACCCGTAAGCATCCCAGCGCTTTTGGTACAGAGTGGGCCTAGGGTGGATTCGCATCACATTGTTGTGCTGCATTAAATTCTGGGGAATAGAAACGTTTTAAGTTGCTTCCTAAACTTAAGGAAGGTATGTTCCAGTCTTAAATAATCCGGGAGGGAATTCCACTCTTTTGCTGCTTGCAGAGAGAAGAGTCGGCCGCCTGAGCGGGCTCGTTTTATCCTCGGGATAATTGCCAGATTAAGTTCGCTCGATCTAAGCTTACGTTGGGGCCTATAAGGATGTATCATGTTTTCCAATATGGAAGGACCTTCTCTATGTAGGATCTTATGTGTGATGCAGAGCGATTTAAATCGCACTCGCTCCTTCACCGGGAGCCAATGAAGCGATCTCAAGGCTGGCTTTGCCGACATATATCTATTGGTGCCCGTTAAGATCCTAGCAGCATAGTTTTGGGCCACTTGCAAGGTTTTAAAAGTGGAAGTTGGGGCCCCTAGATATATAGCATTCCCGTAATCGATTCGCGACAAGACCAGCGCCTGGACTACGGTCTTCCTTGCTGTTTCTGGAAGTTGGGGCAAGATTTTACGGAGGGATTTCAGTATCCCATGACAGACTGCAGATGTCTTTCTGGCTTGACTCTCAAAAGATAAACCATTATCAAGCCAAAAGCCTAGGCTCTTTATTTCTGTCTTAGGAGATGGTATAGCACCCATACTGGTAGGCCAGGCAAGATGGTCGGGAATATCCTGTCTGCCTAAGAGCATCAGCTCCGTTTTTCCTCCATTGAGTCTCAGTTGAGACAGATTCATCCAATTTACCACCGTCTCCAGACAATTTGCCAGGTTGTTCGGCGGGGACTCTATTTGTTGCAGAGAAAACACCAGCTGGGTGTCGTCAGCATAACTTATTAGCTGGATGCCAAACGGGGCAACCAGTTCTGCCAGCGGGGCCATGTATACGTTGAACAGTGTGGGGCTAAGGGAAGAACCCTGTGGTACCCCACACTGTAACGGTAACAGGCGGGAACAGCTATTGCCCTCAAATACCTGGAAGTATCTATCCTCCAGAAAGGATCTAAGCCACCTCCAGGCTTTTCCGGTTATCCCAAGATTCCGGAGTCGAGTCAGCAGCAGATGGTGGTTAACTGTGTCGAAGGCGGCGCTGAGGTCCAGAAGGATAATGGCAGCGCTGCCACCTGCGTCCAAAATCCTTCTGGCCTCTTCCACCACCTTCAACAATGCTGTTTCAGTGCCTTGTCCCCTTCTGAATCCTGTCTGGGATGGATGGAGGAGATTGTGCTTCTCCAGAAATGCCGCCAGTTGGATGTTTGTCAGTTTCTCAATTAACTTCCCCATCCCAGGTAACAAGGATACCGGGCGATAATTCGCTAGGTCTTCAGGGTCGAGGTTCGGTTTTTTAATTAGAGATCTGACCATGGCCACTTTCCATACCTTGGGAACCGTAGCCAAATCCAGAGAGGCGTTAACCATCTTGGTTACCGGTTCACTAATGGCAGGAAATGCCTGATTGAGAATTTTCATAGGAGCTGGATCTCGTGGTGATCCACTTTTTATGCTCCCCATCAGAGAGGGAAGAAGCTCTTCCGTAAGGGGGGCAAACTCAGAGAGTGTTGGACATTCACTTATTTCCTCCCATGGAGGGACCGGGTGGCATACCGTAGAGTCCACTACCGGAATCGTCTCCAGAATCTTATCTATTTTAGTCTGGAAGTAGTTTGCCATGTCCTCGCATCTTGTATTCAGCTCACCTGCTATTACAGGAGGATCCGGGATTTTATTAAGGAGCTTCACGATCTTAAACATTTCCCTGGGTGCATTGGCGGCGGATTCAATCTTATTTGCAAAGAAGGCCGTTTTAGTAGCGATAAGAGCATTTTTATATTTCTTCAGTAGGATTTTATAACTGAACTTCCTGTCGGCACTAAAATCCTTCCTCCAATGACGTTCTGCCCTTTTGCATTCTTGCTTTAGCAGCCTTAATTCTGAGGTGAACCATGGGTGTTTCAATTCTCCCTTCCTAATAGTTGAGGGTTTTTTAGGAATAAGTTTGTCCAAGGATTGGGTAATCCATTGATTAAAGTTATTAGCAGCCACCTCCATATTGGAGTTATCCAGAGGCTTGCTGCCTTCTAATAGTCCCTTCCAGTTGTCCACATCGAGTTTGGACCACGGTCTTATTAACACTTTATTTGAGGAGGTAGAAGTATTCATTCTGGGTATTTTCCAGTGGAAAGGAATCACCGAGTGATCCGACCAAGGGACACGATAAGGCTCCGAGACCTTTATGGTCTCAACGTTAGTGAAAATGGGGTCAAGGGTGTTACCTGACTTATGCGTGGGGCTCCGCACCCTCAAATAGAGGTCATAACTCTCTAGGTCATTTTCCAGATCTCTCGCTGATCTATCCTCTGGCTTGTTAAAATGGATGTTAAAATCTCCCAATAGCAGGAAATTCGTGGCCGTACAGACCCCTCCTATCACTGCCTCCAGCAGGCTTTCCTGAAATGAGCCAAGAGGGCCTGGAGGTCGATAAATCAGAAGCCCTGTTAGTGAGCTCTCATCTGAGGGATGGAGAGTAAAATGAGTGCTCTCACATCCCTGAATATTCGTATTCTGTAGACGGCAACTTATATTCTCCCTGTAAATGATTGCGATCCCTCCCCCTATTCTTCCTGGTCGGTCTTTATGCTGTACTCTGTATCCTAGGGGTAGTGCCTCGACCAGATCTGGGGCAGAGTGTTCTCCCAGCCAGGTCTCCACCAGAAACAGGACATCAAGGTCACTAAAAGCAATTAGGAGTGAGATTTCCTCCTTGTGTCCAGGCAGGGATCGGCAGTTAAGTAAAGCCATCCTCAGGTTTCCCGACGGTAGGTTTTCGTCGGGTACCTTTTCCGACGTGAAGAAAGGACACCGATTACATGCATGGTGGCCTTTCGTCAAGTCTAACGAATGTAAACATCGGGGGGAGGTCGTTCCCTTATACACTAGCAGCTCGGTACGAGAATATACTCTTACCTGCCCAGAACATCCAGAACATCCGGGGCCGAGGCTCGATCGTGCGTGAACGGGCGCAAACGGGCTTTCCTCTGGCGCTCCTCCGGCGCTCATCAGGCGCTCCCGCTGCGCGTTACCGCTGCGCGTCCTCATGGCCCGGTTATGAAGGCTCTCCTTCCAAGCGTCAGAGCGCTAGAGCGCTACAACAAAGATGGCGCCGACAAACGGCGCTTCCTCCCTAGATCCTCACCAATGATGGCGTCCTAAGTGACCCGGGACCCGCTCTAGAAGCGGTGAGTAACTCGCCAAAGCGGAATTGCTGTGCTTCTCATGCACCATGTGGCAGCCCCTTTAATTTGCTCAACTCTGTCCCAAGGCAGGAGAATAAGGCCAGCTACAAGAGTCCTCTAGCCCCTTTGTGGGGGTACCGCCCCATCAATAATTTCCCACGGGCCTGTCACCCTCCCGGGGCCTCTCCTGACAACACTCACTCCTGTTCCCACTTGCAGAGGACTCCAGTTCCGGGCGCCCCAACACCTGATGTGCCCCTTATTTCTTACTCACTTGCATCACCTGGCTAGACTGCATGCACCCCAGGGCCAAATTAATCTTTTGTCCACTGGAGTGTCTTGCTGGGTCCCTCACAGCCAGCCAGCACTGCCTCATGGCTAGCACTCTCTCGATTCCCTTGAGTGCTGCTGTACACCCCTTGCAGGGAAGACTGCAGGCTCCACCCACTACCACGATGTCCAGCGCTCCTCTGTAGGCTCCGGCACAGTTTACGGCTGCCCCCGGAGTGCCCACTCAATGTGACGTAGCCGTGGGCAAGCCTCCGAGAGGCAAGCCTCATTGCATTGTGTGGGGCCTGATCCAGTGCCCCAAATATCGCAGGTGATGCAGGGTCCCTCCCCGTCCAGTGCATCCACTTTCATCAACCGTGCGTAGCCACTTGCCTCGTCGCAGGACCCTTATTTTTTCGAACAAGATGTATCCTCCATCTCGTCACTCTCCGGCCCCCTGTGCCACTCAATACCACTCCAGCTCTGCTCCCTCTAGCAGCCTTTGTGAGCAATGGTGCGCACCTCAGGAGTATAAAATTGTGGCCGCTGCCTTCTGCCTCCACCCCAAAGGTACCTTGGATACTAACTGAGATCTCACAGGATGTGGCGAGGCTGCGAGTGCTCCCGCTGATCCCCTCCCCTTCACTCTTTGGGGGAAATCCCCATTAACGGGCAGGATCCCCACTGGTGCTCTGGTTATGTCCGCCGTGACAGGGGGAGGTCTGCCTGAGTGCCCCCGGCTTCTCCCTAGTCCGCTGTTTACTGCTGGGCAGTTCTGCCAAGTCCCCTGCAGGCGGTCGCTGCTCCAAAGTAGGCCCCCTAATCCTATAGGGACTAGGCCCAGCCAACTTATGCACCCAGGTCTCTGAGAGCCATCAGGCTGCCCTGCGCGCAGGCCCTATCCGATCTTCCTTGGGCTTTCAGGGCTGGTGTCGTTCATGGGGTCCACCACTCCTCCTCTTTGTGTGCTGCATCTGTGGCCGACTACCACAGTTCGCTCCCAACTTCTAGCTGATCACTTGAGGGTGAGACGCCCCTTGTTCCGCTGCCCAGGGGTTGTAGTCCTTCTCCAGGGGCCTCGTTGTTTGCGATGGGCCCTGGTGTTGTGTGCTGCAATAAGGATGTATGCAGGACGGCGCAGAGCTCTGGGCTTAAGTGTCCTCCATTATGGCTGGCTTAGCCACGCCCCGACAACCTCTGGTGATTCTCTCCACCATCAGAATGATGACTAACAAATTTGGAACAACCTTCCTGTATCTGTCAGGACAGTCCCAACGCTGATCTAGTTTAGGAAAGAGTTGAAGAATCTGAGGTAGCTCAGGCCTTTGTGGTATATTACGAGACCCTCTATGTTCGGAGGGAAGTCTTGACTCGTGATCAAATTGCTGATTTTGTACACACTATTCCTCCCCGACCTGTATCAGATATGGTACATAAACAGCTTGATGAACCGATTGCTGTGGAGGAGCTAGCAGGATCACTGGCGGGCCTTCGTCCTTGCCGGGCTCTGGGACCTAATGAGTTCCTGTGTGAGTTCCTGAAACCACACACACCCCAGTTGGGGAAACATTTGTTGAGGGCGCTGAAGGAAGCCTCCAACATGGCAATCCTTCCGCCTGACTGGCAACATGAGAAAATTGTGGTTTTCCACAAACTGGGTCGTCCCCCTGAGGAACCGTCCTCATGCCGACTAATCTCACTCTTAAATATAGAAGTAAAGTTGCTGGCTAAGGTATTGGCCGACCGACTTCTCCAACATATCTCCGATCTAGTTCACCCAGATCAGGACGGTTTTATGCCTCGTCAGTCATTATTTTCAAAGGGTTCATAATGCTCTGGTGAAGGCCTCATGCCTGGGGAAGCCATCAGCCATTCTACAGGTGGAAATCGATAAAGCCTTTGATTCGATAAGTTGGGAGTACCTGTTTACCCTCCTGCAGGCCCTTAACCTAGGTCCACGATTCCTCTTGTATATTCGCCTATTATAGACTGACTTTTCAGCGTCCGTTTGTGTGGCAGGTGTTGTCTTACCCCTTCCCTATATACAGAGGCACTAGACAGGTGTGTCCGTTGCCCCCCTGTTATTTGCGCTCACATTGGAGCCGCTGACCGTATGGGTAAGGTGCGACCCCCCTGGTGCGAGGTTTTGATTGGTTCATCGGGATATCCAATAGAATAGTGCAATATACGGACGATGTTCTGTTTTTTCTTACCAACCCGGTCTTTTCTGACCTGCGGATACTACAGATCATGCAGGTCTTTGGCGAGACCTCTAGGCTCTACATGAACCTGGCGAAGTCAATACTTTTTCTGGAGTCCAGGACAGGATGGCATGGGCAGCAGACTTGACCTGTGCAATTGATGGGTTTACTTACCTGGGGGGTCTATATTTCCCTGATCCGGTGGTCTCATGGCTTCATAATATTGGCCCTCTGTTGTCTCGGGTTTGGGAGGAAGTGAGAGCATGATCCCCATTGCCCCTGTCATTGCTCGGATGGTCGGCCATCTTTAAGATGGTGTCTTTGCCATGACTGTTGTATTGGCTTCAAAATCACCCCTACGATGTTCCACATTCATGGTTACGACAAATAAATGCAGTCCTTAACCATCTCCGAATTTGCGTTCAATCCACCTTTTATGGGGGGGAATCGCTGCTGTTGACTTACATTCATATTATGCCACCTCTCATCTCCTCAACATTAACGATTGGTGGTACAGTGACCAGGACAATCCTGCTTACACGGTGGAAAGATGGGCGACCAGTCGATCCTTGACTTCCTATATACTTATAGAGAGATGGAGCATCTGCTGCCGATGGCACGGGTGGTCATTCGGGTATGGTGGCACACTGTTCGACAATTGGACTGGTGGGAGAGATTGACCGGGGGGACCCCGCTGTGGTATGGGAGTGTCCTAAGGCAGGTGTCTGCGTTGCCGGGACTTCGGGACTGGAACCTCATTGACCATTCCATGTTGGGGGACATCATGAGTGGAACGGTTCTGAAATCCTTCCAACAATTGTAGGATGAATACCAACTCCACCGCAGCCGATTTTACAAATAACTACAGTTCTGACATGCTTTACTTTCATACATTTGGAACCTACAGGAACTGACGGAGTTTAGCCCACTGGAAGGTAGGCTGTTGATGGGAGATCTAGGGACCCACAAGATTAGACCAATTTATCAGACCTTGGCAGCACATGCCCCCATCAACTAGACAGCATTGTGGGGGACTTGGAGGGGATACATAGAGGACTTGAACAACGGTGATTGGATCACCACCGCCTGATCCAATTCAAGTATCTGCATAGGGCGTGATATCCTCCCCCTTGTGTCTCCGATTCAGTGTAGAGGAGGGGATCTTCCTCTACACGGTCTGGAGTTGTACAGCATTGCAGCCCTTGGAAGGGGAGTGACCTATTGCCTGGCCCAGGTGTTGTCGTGGGAGGTTCCTATTGACCCCAAACTGATTCTCCTTCACAGTACGGAGGTGATCGAAGGGAATCGATACAAGCAGAATCTTTTGTTTTTGGGACTAACCCTAGCGAAGCACGACATAGCCCAGACCTGGAAGGTGGAGCCACCGCCTTCGGTGGGAGTGTGAAAGACGGCTATGGATAGGTGCATGGGGATGAAGATTGCAGTCTTTCAGGTGAGCGTCTGCCCCAAAAAGCATGGTAGGATCTGGCGGTGGTGGGCAGATTATAGAGTCATTTTATTACCGCCTGCACGGCCAGCTGAAGACCTCATTGAGATAGAGGTACAATTGTTGGGGGAAGAGATATAGTGGCGGGTCCCTACTCTGTTTACGATACGTGTATCTATGTTTGTCACTGATGTACGGGGTTCTGGGGGTAGGGTCATGTCTGTGCTCATTTTGTTTGATTATGTAATACTAGTAGCATTGAGGCTTTTTTGCATTAATATATGTGCAATCATGTGAGGGCAGTTCAGGCCTTGATGTACTAAAAACTTCAATGAAATTTGTTATTAAAAAACAAAAGAGTTGGAGACTCACCTCTTTAAAGAACACTAAATCACAATGCATTAACCATCCACAACTCAGCTTACACTCATATATCACATTGACTTTAAGATTGCCATTGATCAAGTACAGCTCTCTGCTGCCTTTTGGCTAGGTATGTGCTATAAAAATTCCATATACATGCATACATGATTTTCTGTTTACTTTCAAGCTATCCGATCTTTGTATCTTGAGGTTCCTCCATATGCTCGTCTCACTTACCTCTAACTTCTTCTCCACCACATCACATTTCTAGGCCTGTCAATGCCTGAGGGAACTCTAACATTGTCTACAATGGAGTAGGAAGGTGAGAGAAGTCTTCACCTCGTATTGCGCTGTGTCACCTCTAATTACTGCCTAAATACTTCATTTTAACTTCATTTGAACTTTGCAACTTTGTCATTTTAATTGGTTTAAGTAGTTAGCGTGCATATTCATTCTGAACTAATTTTTTAGGAATTGTCTGGGTACTATTTTCTTAGTGCATGAATTCTGCTTTTAATACTGAAATTACTTTCATAAAATTATTCGTGTACCACTTTATTAGTGTATGACTCCCGCACTCATCTTACGGCAATTACATATTTCAGAAGCCTTTTGCACACTCACATTTTGGTGGTCTCGCAGTTTTCTCTTCGCTTCCCCGGTCCAACACCGGCATCCTGCCGTTTGACTGGAGGGAAGCGAACACACCCCCATCAGGCCGACCTGATTTTCAGCCAGGTTAACTTCCGGTAGGGAGACCGGAACCTCGGCTCCTTCCGCGCCCGGCCAGCTATTTAGTTTCATGCTGGGCCGGACGCGCAGCAGACGCACGCAGCGGGCACGCCGCTGGTGCGCCAAAGGCAAGCACGTCTGTGCCCGTCCGCGCCAAGGAGGCAACAAGGGCAGGAATTACTGCCCGAATTGAACCAGAAGTTGTCTACAGTCCTGAGGCATTGAAATATTTAAATTCTAAGGGGCGCTGTAAGTGCCTGATTGCACCTGATAAAATTTGGGGGGCCTGGTCCTGCTATAGTTGCAGAACGGATTTCCTTGGGGGCTCTCCCATATCTACAAATAGGACAAGCCTGTCAACCACAGCACATAAAACCCAAATTAAAGGAGGTTTAATCAATGCTAGATCACTTAGTAAACATTGTCAGGATGTTAGGGATTTAATCCTAGACCAGCAACTTGACTTCCTATTTATTACTCAATGTCGGGTTCCTCAGCTCCTCAGGATCGGAACGATGCTCGTTATGGTCCACCCCTCGATAGCTTCAAGTCTGATGGCTATTATAGCGCAGATCATTGAAGTGATCGAGTGAGGGAAGGAAAGGGAGGGGACAGCAGGGAAGGAGATCTGAAATGAGATAAGAACAGCACGTTATAAACACTACTCCTCCTCCCACCACTCTGCCCTCCTAGGTTTTATGTGAATGTGACTCTCTAATAACCAATAACTACCTGTAAAGAAAATAACGAGGTGCGAATTTCATCAAGTGTGACCTTGGGCGTTTCACCCCCAGCTCGAGGGTCCTGAGGACAAGGCTTCATTCACAATAAGAACCTAAATGTACTTCTATAAGAAAGATGACAGGATTAGTCACATGCCACCACTACACTCAGGTTATTCTCACTATTCAAGTATTTCTTGGCTGATTCAACACGTACACATATGTCATTGGTTATTGCATCGCAGAGGAAGCATGAGCTCTTCGTGACTCACCCACACTCCCCTGCTAGGGAAACATAATCAGGACAGTTTATGCGCGAATCACTTTCTTCGCGTGACACAAACAATAGAGCAACCAACCAAAAATCCCACACACCACACACTCGTGTGTGGACTGTTATAGCCCAAAGTTCCGTGTTATCCTCCACACGGTCTTACTGTAAGTCAAGCATATGCTTAATTGCCCGTGGGATGGATATCTCTCTGACTCCGGTATTCCTACCACTCGCATGAGCCTACAAACGTGTGGCTCTCCAACGAGGAGGAATACCAGGTGAGTATTATCCACGCAGTGCCCTGCTAGCAACGATTACATCCATGCGTAACCTGGTCGCTTTAATGGGGTACCTACTAGCCAAGCAGCCGATGAAGTAGAAAGCGAGGTGGTGCACAGCACCCTTACCGCGTCTGTCACCCGTATCAAACCAAAGGAAACAGAGGATTGAAAACTCCTTCCAAGCGTTCGCCCCCTGGAAACGTATTGTATAGCGGGGACCAAGACCGAAGATTTCTCCCCGTTGACTGTCTCCGCTCTGCACCACCACCAAATCCTTTGACGTCGCTGAACGAATCTCAGCCGAAAGTACGAGGACCGCAACCAAGACGCGCTCAATCAATCAATCAATCATAGGCATTTGTATAGCGCACTGCTCACCCAGGGGTCTCAAGGCGCTGGGGGGGGGGGGGGAGACGCTACTGCTCGAACAGCCAGGTCTTGAGTTGCTTCCTGAAGGCGAGATGGTCTTGCGGTGTCCGGAGGTGGATGGGGAGGGAGTTTCATGTCTTGGCTGCCAGGTAGGAGAAGGATCTTCCTCCGGCGGTGGCTCTGCGGTTGCGGGGGATGGTGGCGAGAGCGAGGCTGGCGGAGCGGAGCTGGCGGGTGGGCTTGTGGAAGGTCAGGCGGCTGTTGAGGAACTTGGGGCCCAGGTTGTGGAGGGCCTTGTGCGCGTGGGTGAGGAGTCGGAACGTGATTCTTTTGTTGACGGGGAGCCAGTGCAGGTCTCTCAGGTGTCCGGAGATGTGGCTGTGTCGGGGGATGTCCAGGATGAGTCGTGCTGAGGCGTTCTGGATCCGTTGGAGTTTCTTCTGGAGTTTGGCGGTGGTGCCGGCGTAGAGGGCGTTCCCGTAGTCCAGCCGACTGGTGACGAGGGCCTGGGTGACCGTCTTCCTGGTCTCGGTGGGGATCCACCGGAAGATCTTTCGAAGCATGCGCAGGGTGTTGAAGCATGAAGACGAGACGGCGTTGACTTGTCTGGTCATCGAGAGGGAGGAGTCCAGGATGAAGCCTAGGTTGCGTGCGTGGTCCGTTGGCTTGGGGGTGGCTCCCAGGGCGGGGGGCCACCAGGAGTCGTCCCAGGCAGAGGGTGATGATCCCAGGATGAGGACCTCCGTCTTGTCTGAGTTCAGTTTCAGGCTGCTGTTCTTTATTCATTCGGCGACGTCTTTCATCCCTTCGTGTAGGCTGGCTCTGGCGGCGTCCGGGTCGCTGGTGAGGGAGAGGATCAGCTGGGTGTCGTCGGTGTAGGTGATGATCTTGAGGTTTTGTTGACGTGCGATGGTTGCGAGGGGGCTCATGTAGACGTTGAAGAGGGTGGGGCTGAGCGATGACCCTTGTGGAACGCCGCAGATGACTTCGGTGGCCGCTGACCGGAACGGGGGGAGGCGGACTCTCTGGGTTCTTCCGGCGAGGAATGAGGTGATCCACTCCAGGGCCTTCTCCTGGATGCCGGTGTTGTTCAGGCGCTGTACCAGGGTGCGGTGGCAGACAGTGTCGAACGCTGCGGAGAGGTCCAGGAGGATGAGGGACGCAGTTTCCCCGTTGTCCATTAGGGATCTGATGTCGTCTGTGGCTGCGATGAGGGCGGTCTCCGTGCTGTGGTTGGCTCGGAAGCCGGATTGCGAGTGGTCGAGGGATCCGTTGGTCTCGAGGAAGGCGGCTAGCTGTCTGTTGACGGTCTTCTCGATGACTTTGGCAGGAAACGGGAGGAGCGAGATGGGGCGGTAGTTCTTGAGGTCGGAGGGGTCTGCAGTTGGTTTCTTCAGCAGGGCACTGATCTCGGCGTGTTTCCAGCACTTCGGGAAGGTGGCGGTGTTGAAGGAGGCGTTGATGATGTCGCGGAGGTGGGGTGCGATGATGTGGTCGGCCGTGTTGAAGATGTGGTGTGGGCAGGGGTCCGTAGGGGATCCGGAGTGGATGGTGTTCATTGCGCGTGTTGTGTCTTCGGTGCTGACTGGGGTCCAGGTGCGGAGGGTGGCGGTGGGGGGCATCGGTTCGGTGGTGAGGTTCATGGTTGGTGGGCCGAAGCTGTTGTGAATGTTGGCGATCTTGTCGTGGAAGAAGGCTGCGAGGGAGTCGCAGAGGTCTTGCGAGGGAGTGATGTCATTGTTTCCGGCGTCGGGGTTGGAGAGCTCTTTGACGATGCTGAAGAGTTCCTTGCTGTTGAGGGTGTTGTTGTCCAGTCGTTCCTTGAAGGCTGTCTTCTTTTTATGGCGCGGATCAGTTGGTGGTGTTTGCGGGTGGCGTGTTTGAGGGCCGTCATGTTGTCTGTGGTCTGGTTGGTGCGCCAGGTGTTCTCCAGGGAGCGGCAGTTCTTCTTGGAGGTGATGAGCTCGTCGGTGAACCAGGAGGCTTTCTTGCTGCCGCGTCTGCTGGGGGGTTCTTCTTCAGTGGTGCGAGGGCGTCTGGCAGTTGGTGATCCACTGTGTGAGGTTGTTGGCGGCTTCGTTGGGGTCCGTTGAGCTGTTGGGGGGTTCTGGCTGAGGAAGGTGGTGAGCTGGTCGCCGGTGATCTTGTTCCAGCTCCTGCGGGGGGCTTGTTGAGGGTGGTGGTGGGTCGTCGTTTTACTGAAGCTGAAGTGGATGCAGCTGTGGTCTGTCCACTGGAGATTGGTGGAGTGGCTGAAGGTGACGTATTTGCTGGATGAGAAGACTGGGTCAAGCGTGTGGCCGGCGTAGTGGATGGGGGTGGTTACCAGTTGCTTGAGTCCGAGGTTGGCCAGGTTGTCCAGCAAAGCAGTGGTGTTGCGGTCCTTGTTGTCCTCCAGGTGGAAGTTGAGGTCCCCCAGGAGGATGTAGTCGGTGGAATTGATGGCGTGCGGGCTGACGAAGTCTGTGATGTCTTCGCTGAACTGTGTGCGTGGTCCCGGTGGTCTGTAGACGAGGGTGCCTCTGAGCGTGGTCTTGGGGTCGGTGTGTATCTGGAAGTAACGGTGTTCGGCGGAAGTGAAGGTGTCATCGGAGTTGGTCGTGATGCGGATGGTGTTCTTGTGGATGATGGCGATGCCTCCTCCTGTCTGGTTGACGCGGTCCTTCCTGGTGATTTTGTAGCCTTCCGGGACGGCGATGGCGACGTCGGGCGCTGAGGAGGCGTTCATCCAGGTTTCCGTCAGGAAGGCGATGTCTGGTGCTGTCGAGTCGAGGAGGTTCCAGAATTCGACGGCATGCCTGTGAACGGAGCGGGTGTTGAGCAGGATGCACATCAGGTGTTTGTTGCTGGGGCTCGGTTTAGCAGGTGCAGTGTTGGGTCGGAGGCCGGTGAAGCGGCAGGTCAGGCAGGTGAAGGGTCCGTGGGTGCGTCTCGGGGTGGCTCGGTAGCAGGCGGTGTTTCGGCCGGCGTTGAGTGCGTGGAGGGTTTTGGCGTCGTAGATGTGCAGGGTGTGCTGGCGAGGGCGAGGACCAGGGGGTCTGGCGCTGGGCGCGGTCCAGGCGCGGACGGGCGCAGACGGGCTTACCTTTGGCGCACCTTCGGCGCTCAATCGGCGCTCCCGCTGCACGTGTCCGCTGCGCGGTCACTCTGTGGGCGTCATAAGTAAGGAGCCGGGAGGGAGGAGCAGCTGGGTGGCGGGAGCGGGGCGGCGAATGGAATCACAGGGGAGCGGGGCCACAGGGAGGCAGCGGCGGGAAAATCCAAGAAGCAGCGGGCAGCGGGAAATTCCCAGGAGCAGCGGGAAATTCCCAGGAGCAGCGGGCAGCGAGCCAAGGAATCTGCAGGCAGGAAGCGGCAAAGGCAGGCAGGAGCGGCAGCAGCGAGTAGGGCGACCAAGCCATGTGGAGGGCTGAGCGGTCACCTCAGCACACAGGATAATCGGCAAGGCCGCCAGCATGGAAGCGCTCTATAAAGCCTTCCACGTCTGCGCGCGCATGCCGTACTCGCTAAGGCTCTTGGGACATGTAGTTTCTGAGCGATCTACCGCGATGCCCAAGACGTGAACCCCTGGTTTGGTTTGGCAGTGCGTGTTCCTGACACTCAATCATGGTTGAAAGACTGGTGCAACCCCGATGTTGCAGTCACGCTTCCACCCAATTAAAATATCTATAGGAAGGACAGATTAAACGGCAGAGGCAGTGGTCTGGCCATTATTCTACATGACTCATTACACTGCTCCAACTTTGACCTTGACACGATCAAGGGCGCAGAAAGCTTATGTTTCTGCATCTCCCTAAACGCCTCTACATCCTTTTCGGGAGCTCTGATCTGTCGTCCCCCAGGTCAAAGCTCCGCCTTCACAGATTCACTCGGAGATTCTTTAAGCCATCTGTTGCTTAGATATGCTAATTTTACGCTGCTGGGCGACTTTAATCTTCATCTAGAATCTAGAACTGAACCAGGAGTTGACAATTTTCTCCAAAGTACACAGTTACTTACTTTACACCAATTGGTGGAGGTCCCAACACATCAGGCGGGTCATATTTTAGACGGGGTCTGCTCCAACTTCATGGCCTTATCAGTATACACCCCGCTCCCGATGATATAGTCAGATCATTTCTTCATTCCACTTACAATCAGGGCCCCACAGAAAAGTCGCCCTGCTATATTATCCCCTGATCCTCAAACCAGACGTAAATGGGCTCAACTAGCTGATAACCCGAAGCTGGCTGCCCACGCACAAGCACTCATGCCCGCACTGATAGGAAATACAGGGGGGGACTCTTGCCTCCTCCACTCCTGGCTTAAAACGGTTTGTAATGATCTAATGCCACCAGAGAAACACGATAAGAATAAGAAATAAAAAACTCAGAAGGCCCCCTGGTTCACGCCCGAGTTAGCACTAAATCACCTCAATTGTAAGAAACAGGAGCGGAAATGGAGAAGATGTAAATGTAAATGTGCAGATATTTATATAGCGCAAATCACCAACCGGTCTCTAAGCGCTTGCTTAGGGAACCCGTCCTGGTATTCCCTTGTGAGATTACCCAGCAGGGCATCCACAAGGTGAAAGCCAGGCATCCCGCCGCGAGGGGCCATTGTGGAGATTAAGCAAGCTATTGCCCAGAGTCGCAGAGTGTGAACCCACAAATCAAGTATGGACTGGAGCGAGAATTATCGAGTCCATGGACAATTTATGGACTCAAGACCCAGCCGAGCCGGGAATTGAACCCTGGTCCCAGGCTGACCTCTGCTTCCAGGTCTGCCTACTCTAACCAGTGAGCCACACTTCTCCACTCTTATCTTATAACAGTGCAGATAGAACAGATTATAGAAAGAGCAGAAAACTCTACCACCTCCAGATCAGAACTGCCAAACAAGAGTATTACTCAAAGAGAATAATGGAGGCTAACTCAGATCAAAAAGTTATTTTATCGATCATAAAATCTTTTACCAACCCGGAAGCGCTGCAGAAAGACTTGCCCCCATCACAAACCCTGTGCGATGGCATCTCAACTTATTTTGAAGAAAAGATTCTTAATATCCAAAAGAACTTTTTAACCATTCCCAATCACGACTGGGATGATATCACCGAATCAGTTCCTTTCTACACTGCCCACTGCATTAAAACCTTCGAGCCGGTACCTTTAGAACAGACTTATGACGCTATCATAGCCTGCAAATCTGGTTCTCCATTAGATACCTGCCCCCCCCATGATTTTCCATAAAATAATTGACATAGTTAACCCTGTTATAAATCAAATAGTTAATTCTTCATTAAGCACGGGAATAGTACCAGATGAGTGGAAACTGGCTCTGGTAAAACCTCTTAAAAAGAAACAAAACATCGATCCCTCCGTGCTTTATAATCTCCGGCCCATTTCATTGCTCCCCCTGCTAGGTAAAATTACAGAACAATTTGTACATAGGGAACTTACTAAGTTCATTGAAACTGCTAATGTTCTGCACCCACAACAATCAGGTTTTCGCCCAAAGCACTCAACAGAATCAGCCCTTTTAGAAGTCACTGACGCTTTAAAAATGCTGGCAGACAAAGGCAAGAAAGCAGTCCTTATCCTACTCGATCTGTCGGCTGCGTTCGATACCATCTCACATGATATTCTTCCACAGAGGCTCGAACGCGGCGGCATCTCAGGGACTGTGCTGGAATGGATTAAGTCATTTCTGACTAACCGTAGACAAGAGGTGACTCTTGGCATCTTCCTTTCAACAGAGAAAAGTATAACAACAGGAGTTCCACAAGGTTCTTCACTGAGCCCACTGTTGTTTAACATTTATATGACCCCGCTCATCTCCCTCATAAGCTTCTTTCGAATTGAAGTAGCGTCCTATGCAGACCATACTCAAATGATTGTATCTCTCAATAACAACAATACGGAAGCCGAATGGAACTTCAAATGCTGCCTAACTAAAGTCGTCCAGTGGATGAGGGATAATCACCTTAGATGTAACACCGACAAAACGGAAATCCTCCCCATTGGGAAAGATGTAACTTTCCAGCCAGACATGTGGTGGCCAGAGGGAACTACTTCCCCACCAGACATGGTAAAGGTAGCTAAGAATTTAGGGGTACAGTGTAGTGAGTTCTCTCTGAATACGTACAGGCATTGTTAAGTTAGCATAACCACGTTAGATGTTAGAAAGCCATCTTTTTGCTTTTGCACACGGCACTGCGTTTACATGTTATTTCTTAAAACAAACTGCTGACTCGAGACTTGCTTCACACAAGAGCAATCTGTTGTTACCATCCCAAGCTCTGCGCAGCGACCTTGGTCTGTACATGGTGTGACAAACAGTCTGGGTTATTACACAATGCATGTTTTTCACTCTAGGTTGATCGGCCCACTATTTAGCCATAACACACGCGCAGCTGCAAATGCCTGAAAATTAGTGCTTTTAGTATCACAGACATCATGTTTATTATTCAGACCGAAGACGAGCCTTCCTGCGAGAAGACTCCTGATGCTCCTGTGATGTGATTTCACTAAGCTGATCTTTGAGGTATGGGGTCCCCTATTCAAGCCTAAGAGACCTTCTATTAGCATAATAATAATATTAGCTTCTTAGTAAAGGGAAGGTGGTAGTATCCACTGTCATTATAATATGATCACCCCTTTTATATTCTATGGTATTGTAACTATGTTGCTGGTTTTGATATTAATCATTTGTCTGCTTGTATTGGCCAAAGTACTGCATCTTAGGACACGTGGTCTATAAAAATAAACCCCTTTTATTTACAACGTGTCTCTGTTGATTATTGTTGTGGACTGATGTGAGAATAATATACGAACAGGTATTTCCGATTCCCACCATTCCTGAGTATGTACTGAGTCGCTTGTTCTGGGTTGTCTATTCATTGGGACCGCCGAGCTGAATCTCGGATAACGAATGGGACACTTATGCTAGCCGGATACTGGGTTCTGGGTTCTGAGGTGAGTTTCTGGTACACCACAATTCACTGAGGTCCTGGGGTTCTTCGCATAGTTCTGTGTATCAGCAGAATCCCTGCAACATGGCGCACCTAACGTTTGGTCTATGAGTTGAAACGCCTTAGTAGTGCTTACATTTAGTCCACAGCACCCTCATTCTTGTTTCCGGATAACAAGTCTGACGGATTTAAACCTACCTAGTTCTATTGATATAGGTTCTTTCAAGCTTGATCATTAAAAAGGTTATTGAACCCTTGTGCTACTAAATACTTGAAGTATAGCTTGTCCTTATGGCAGTAGACATTGCGGCGCACAGCCGTGCAGCTCTGAAACGTCATTTGACGCAGTATGGGGTGCCGGACACGGGCATGGACGTCATCTTTGTGGTGGGAGCCGATGCGGCTCACCCGTTTGAGTTGTTCTATTCCTGGGTGACGATTCCGGCAGTCAGTGGGGATGACGATACCTTTCATTCTTACACTGCTACTGCCGTGCCTGCTAACTATGCGCCGTATAGGACACAGGAGATACCAATATCTGCTTGGCAACATCAGATTTGGTTTAATGGCGCCCTCCCCCATGTGGTTATACCGCCGAGAATGGGCCCTTTATCCATTGCAGGGGCCACTTGGCCGGTACTAGCCGGATTTACGCCTCATCCCCGTTACCTCACGGTGACGGTGGCTGAATTGCGTGTACTACACACTGCCCTTATATCAGTATATAGGGCGTTGGTGCAGTATGTGTCGCGCACTGTACAGGCGGGGGCGCCTGTTAGTGCGGGACAACCTAGTGATCGTCACGCGGTGGTCATTAGTCCTGTTATGGTCAATTCTGTTGTGGGCAAGCGCCCCCTCACAAGGGATGATTATCCTTTTTGGCTTGCTGAAAAATTTGACCAAATAGAGGCGGTTTATCCGCATACAACTCCTGTGGAAAAACACAGGATCCTCACCATTAGTTTGCCTAAAGACTTAGTTCCCCATATAGATGATTGTGTATCCTGGGGTAAGATTTTTGCTGCAACGTACGCGCAGTGCTTCGGCACTCCGTCTATGTTACAGCTGCCCTCCATAATTAAACAGGTTCAAGAGGACCATGGAGCGGAGTCTGCGATAGAATTGGGGATGCGGCTCCTCGGAGATTTTGGCCTGGTGGCTACCATGATAATGGGAAACCTTAAGGGTGATGCGTTGCACTTTCAGGTTCGTAATGAACTGAAGAAAGTTGCTGAAGAGGACAAGCCGCAGGAATTTGCAAAAATAATTTCAGAAGCATATCGCGATTTGGGTCGTAGCTCTTTAGGAGTTAAGCCTGTGATCAAAAATCCCGATTCTAAGCAGCAGGGTAAGGCAGAAACTTTTGGTAAGGATGGTCGGCCAATTTTTCCAAAACAACCTTGGCGGACTAAACAACAGGGAAAGCAGCAGCAGCAGAAACAGGGCTCTCGGCCTGCCTCTCCCGTTCAGTCAAGTAGTGAACGCACTTATGATCTGCGAGATCGTGCTACTATTAAGTCTCCTGATAGATTTCAGGTTTCTGAACCGCGCTCTCCTCGTTCTTCACAGGAAACATCGGCTACACAGTCTGGTGGCGGAGGCGGTGGCAAAGGTCGGGGTGCTCCACAACAGCGTGACCAACCCCGACAGACTGAGGGTAAAGGCAAGCAGGACGAGTTTGCTCGACAAAGACCCCCGTTTCAGAAGAAGAAAGTGGCGGCTCTGACGGCAAAATATGCCTCAGATAGTGCGGACACAGCTTCAGAACCGGACATGGGCGCTGACGCTACTGGACAGCGCGGCAGAAATTACCATAGTCCGTCAAGCTCTGCGTCCATTTCTGGCGGCGACAGCAACTGATGTATTGGTTACTGTTGAAACAGCTGACACCAGAGTGGCTCCCCCTGATAGACTTTATGAAATAGTCTTATTAATAGAGGGTGACATACAACGTACTATAAAAGGGATTTTTTGGGATAATCTGACCACCACCTATGATATCCTCCTAGCGGAGGCAGATTGGCCCCCGGCCTTCATTTTGGAAGCTCCTAGAGGGGAGGAGAAAATCCTCCCGTCCTTTGCGCACACGGTGCCTAAGGACCAAGCTGAAATGTACGCTGGTGAGTGGGCGCTGGCGCTTGCGCCAGCGGTATATCGTACTCAAGTAGGTTGGGACCGGTTGTCCCCCTGCCATGAGATTCCATTGCGGTCTATGCCCCAGCCTCAGCCCCAATATCCCATGCGTCGTGAAGCTAGACCTCACGTCGCGGCGATCCTTGAACAATTGGAATATCAGGGTGTAATTGAAACCTGTGTGTCCCCTATGAATAACCCTTTATTCACTGTAACGAAGCCTGACGGCTCGTACCGTTTAGTTTTGGATTACCGGCACCTAAACTCCCATTGCCGGACCTGCGCGGTACAAAATACACATAGCTCGGCTCTAGTCGACAGTCTCGTGCGTAAAAGGTTTAAAACGACACTTGACATTTCCAATGGCTTTTTTAGCCATAACCTGTCCACACTGAGTAGCCAGTGGACAGCGTTTACTTCGGGCGGTAAACAAAAACAGTTTACGAGATTAGCCATGGGCTACAAAAATAGCCCTGGCGTCTTTTCCGCTCGCGTGGTTTCTCTCTTAGAAAGAATAGACCCCGAGGCATACTCCTATGTTGACGATATCTACCTCACGGATGACGAGCTGTTGCCGCATCTGTCTCGAGTCGACAATATTGTAGTGAGTTTTGCTGACTATGGCTACAAATTCAATTTTGCGAAGTCTCACATCGCGGAATATACAGTGTTGTTTTTGGGCTACGAGCTCAATAATGAAGGTAAGGGGTTAGCTCCCCACTTTCTGGAGAAGTGCGCATGCTTGAGTGCGCCAACGACACTAAAGAAATTACAATCTCTGCTGGGTTTTCTGAATTTCGGCCGTACGTACATTCCTGATTATGCCCAGCGTATCAAGCCGCTTTACGCCTTGGTACAACCCACATTTTCGAAGTCTAGCTGGCAGCTGGAACATTCTAAAATTTTACAGTCTTTACAGGCTGACCTTCTTGCTTCACAATATTTGCTGACACGTGATAACCGCACTAACCTGGTGATAAGAATAGTGCCAGGCGCCGTGGGTTTCACGTATTTGACGTTTAATGAGGGCGATACAGTCCCCATTGCGTACAAATCCCACTTGTACACCTCTGCTGAATTACGTTTTTCTGCGGTCGAAAAAGTTCTGACTGCTGTACAGATGGCGATCCTTAAAGAACGCGCACTGTCGCATGGGAAACAGATTCTGGTTGTAACACCCTATCCTGCCTTAGAAGCAGTGACAAAGGCAAGTGTACCAAATTCTAAAGCTTTGCATCCTCGGTGGATACAATGGGCCACAACACTGACGTCGCCAGACGTCACTTACATCTTTGATGCCTCATTACAGACTCAAGAGTTCTTGCAGTATGAATTCGTTCATCCGGCACCTCTGTCTTTGCGCCCGCTCGAAGAATACCATTGTGTCATATACACTGACGGGTCTGCGCAGCCCGCGGTTGGATCGAAGCACGCTTATTCAGCGGCTTGCGCAATTGTCGTAGGTACATTCGTAAATGGTGAATTCCAATCTGATGCAGTGCATACGCAGTCATTGGGTGATTGTACCGCGCAATTGGCGGAGCTTAGGGCTCTGGTGCTTGCACTGGAGTTTGCTGATCCCCGAGTCACTACTCTTATAGTGAGTGATTCCTTCTACTGTGTCCAGTCCTACAATGACAATTTACACTTCTGGTCTCAGAATGACTATCGAGACACGAAAGGTGGCACAATTAAGCATAAAACGCTTTGGGTTCGAGTGGCAGACTTTAAAGAACGTCTCCCTCTAGTGAATGTTATTCACACTCTTGGTCACCAGCGACTTGGTGTCCATGCTGTCGGTAACAGCTTGGCTGACGAGGCAGCAAAAACAGCAGTGGCTACATACTTAGTGGCAGCAGTTACCAGATCAAAGAGTAAGATTGATGATGACATCTTGGCAGCTATTGCTGCTACAGAAAAGGGAGGCGATTACCCGAAGGGTTTTCCTTCTCGTTACATTTACCATTTAAGTCCTGATAATGTCCCATTAGTGAGGATTAACGACGTTGGTGACAGAATTATTCCCAACGCGGACTGCAGACCCGCACTGATTCTGGCTGCTCATGAGGGGTTGGCGTCAGCCCACGCCGGAGTGTCAGCCACAATATCTCTGCTACAACAACGTTACTGGTGGTTTGGTTTATATAAACAAGCGCGCGCTTATGTTCTTGATTGTGACATTTGCCAACAGATTAAACCTTCTACTGTTGCGCGCCCATCACAAACACAGTTGTATATATCCAATAAACCATTTGGTTGTGTTTATTTGGATCACTGCGGTCCTTTTTCTTCTGATACTGCGTACAAGTACATCTTGGTTGCAGTGGATTCGTGCACACGTTTTCTGTGGGTATGGCCACAAAGGAGTGCTGACTCGCGGACTGTCATCAGAGATTTGCGTGTCTTTGTGGGAACCTTTGCGTGTGGTACCTTCCATTCTGATCAGGGCCCTGCGTTCGCCTCTAAGGCTTACAAGGAGGCTATGAGAGGTTTGGGGGTCCTAGTCAAATTTTCGTCCCCCTACCGACCTGAGGGTAATAGTGTGGTGGAGCGAATGAACCGTGACTTAAAGCAATCATTGACAGCCCGTGTTTTAGGCACAGGCCGGAATTGGCTAGCCCATTTGTATAACGTTCAACGTGCACTTAATAATCTCCCTAGAAGGTCTCTGGGTGGGCGGACCCCGTACATGATGCTCTTCGGAATCAGAATGTTTGTACCAGACCTTGATGGTCTAGACATGGCGGCGTCGACCGCACCCTTTGACGTAGATGATCACTGTGCTGTTTTACAGACTCTACAAGAAGCCAGAGACACTCTATCGAAGGAACACATGCCCTCCACATCTGAAGTTGAAGTTCAGGTTCCGGTAGTCGGCTGGCTACCCCGAGTTGGAGATCTGGTCCGTGAGAAGGTGGAGAACAAGAAGGAGTTCGGCCCCTCTTATCGTGCACCAGTTCCAGTGCTTGGAGTGCAGGGTACAAGAACAGTCATTTTACCTCCACTTCCTGGTCGCAAAGAAAACAGGTACATCTCTATTGACAATGTCAAACTTCAGCGAGTGGCCGATACTTCTTAGCATGACTCCAGCAGTTTCATGCCAGACGATGCAAAGAAATTCAATGTTGACTCTTGCTTCTAACACCTTGCCTGATGTTGCCATCGAGATGCAATCGGTTACTGATCCCTTGTTGATACCATCGGCTGGTGGTTTGCCCGAAGAGACTGAGTATGCTTATCCTACACGTGGTCCCTCGCCTGTTTTACAATCTACGGCGCTTGGACAGTCCCGTTTCTCCTTTGACACTAACTCGTTGCCCTCAAGCCCCCCATCGAACATTGCAGTTTTTTTCAGCTGGTTTAAGAGACATTTTTTGATTACCCCTTGGACATACATTTGGCTGTTGCTTTTCAGTGTTTTTTTGTTTATGTCCATTGGATTCGTAATAGTTTTTTTCCGTCTTGTGGATGGCCACTATCTGAGTGAGAGATCGACAATTAGACTTATCAATGGAACTTTGGCCCCCCACTCCTCGTCCCACATCATGAAGAGGGACCAGACTTTTGTGAATATTACTGCCTGGCCCGTCTTGGATGGAATCGCATGGGATGCTGTTAAATTCCAAATTCATGGGCCTACAGAGGTCATTAATGTACCTAATGTGTTTCGTGTTTCTATGGGTGATGTGGTTAGGCAGAACATACGTTCTGATGACTGGGATGTACACGCCATTGAGTCACTGTTTTCTGATTTGAAATATTATGCCGCTTTTGATGCTGAAGATTTATACGAAAATGCGGCTAATTATGCGGAACAGTATTGTTTTCAACATTATGGCAATCATTTCCTGCATAAAGCAAATACATTTAGAAATTTTGTAAATTTTACCCAATGGGAACACTGTCCTACTCCCGAATTCGGAAGTTCACAAACACTAGTTAACAAGTATTCATATTTTACAGATTTCAGTGTTTCCAACCCGGCAGCGTTTTATTTTAAGGTGCTGCCTGAGTCTGCCGCAAAGGTTAGACTGACACACACGAAGCTACTTTATTCTAAGTCCTTTATGGACGAGTTGTCAATCAAAGGTTATGATGTATGGAAGGCTACTATTGATCTAAAATCGGTTTGGGGTTCCAAGCCGTGGCAGGTACAGGGTACAGAGGCTTTACATCGTGCCTGTCTTATACCAAATCATATTTTATTTTTGAATTCATCCATCTTCCAAACCACCTGTTTTGGATTGGCTACTTCTAAACAATTAAAATCACCTTCTGTGCCGGATCTGGGCGCTTATCCCAATTGGGATAACCACACGGATCTGTCCCTTGCTGCTTTGCACTCCTTAGTTTCAAATACATCTTTCAATATTTCGAAAGTTAATAGTGAGGGTTGGTTAATTTGGCAAAGCAGTTCAGATATCTGTCAACGACGTTTTCTGGGACTGAAACCGGGGTATACTCAGGAACGCGTAGACCCTCGGTTTGAGTCGTCACATACTGTAACTACATACTCTGTGGGCAAGTTATGTCAATCTTGGCTGCGACATTCCACTTTGGCGTCTGTCAAAGTTCATTTATCACAATTACATGACAAAATAGATTTGAATGATTTTGTTAAGGGTCCTGTGGGTGGCAGAACCAAGAGGTGGGCGTATGCTATTTACAACGAAGTCTGGAAGTTGTCACAGATTGAGGCGGCTTCCAGATTGAGGGCTATTGACCAAGCCAACATGGAAAAGGTTTTAGCCGTTATAGATAACAGCATTAGCACTCTCTCTTCTAGGATTTATACATTAGATAATATTGTTTCATCAGTAGTTGATATTGTGCATGATGATATGTCTGTGTTATATCATGGTCAAAACCAGTTGCGTTCTGTTATGCAGTTTGCATGGACATTGCAGACTTTAAAGGCAGGGAGAGTCCCTTGGGACTATCTTAACACTACATCGTTATTCCTTCCCTTTAACCTTACTGACAAGCAGCGATTTATGTCCATGAAGGATGCTACATATTCATTGTTACATATTGAAAAATTAGAACCATTGCCTTTTTCTGTAGCGGAGATTAATTCAGCTACGTGGTTAGTCCACGGATTGATAACTCTCCCTTTTGCGCTTTTTAAGTTTACGTCTTGTATGAAACATTATGCTTTGGGTAGATATGAACCGCTGGGCACCGCTTTCATACATGCGGTTTGGTCCCTCCCCTTTACGTATAGATGTACTAGGGACGGGACTGAGGTTTATTTGAAGGGCGAGGAATGTACCACGTCACCTGACCATTCCTTGGTATGTAGGCACATTCAATTACACGGCGCATGCAATGTACAAGCACCGAACTTAGCATGCATCCTACGGGGTGTCCCAGTGCCTGTGATTACGCCTTCTTTCACACTGCTTGCTAACGGTAGTTATTTGCTTTTGAATAGTGAAGCTTGCTGTGGGATGTTAGTGGGAATCCCGTATATAGTAACGGTCTCGCAGAAAGTGGTCTGCTGCAATAATGTTCTCTTTCCACCCCCGCATGGGCGGCTGGATGCTTCCATCTGGCCTTCGATCCCAACCTTGAAAGCAGAGTTCAACAAGTTGAGCAGAATAAGAGCCCTATTGTCCCAAAAGGAGGTGTCTTTGACTTCATCTCGTGAAACATTCGACCTTCACGTTGCTAATACGCGCACTGAGGTACAGGCGCTTCTGAATACTGACCTCCCCCTACATTTCGGCTCTTTGATCCAAACTATTTTCAATGCCTCGTCCACGACAAGCCTGGCTCATTTTTTTAAACTTATGGGCTCGGGTCTCGTGACTTCTTTCCAAACTATTTTTGGTGTGGTTCCGGGATTTTTTCATTCACTTTTCTCGAGCATCTTTGGAGGTGTTCCGCTGCTTCTGGCACTAGTGGCGGGTGTGCTGCTTTTCCTTTTCATCCTACGGAATGGCTGCTCCTTCTGTGCCGCACGTGCACCTGTCCCGCCTGCATCTTCTTCGGGATAGGATGCTTGACTTTTATGGAACTCTGCCATTGGCGACCTTAAGCCTGGCATATGGATTATCTTTCCGGTATTGCTACTTCACCTGCGTGCAGCCTGTGCTTCACTGCCTGGATTGTCCCTTTGAATGGCCTTTGGATTTGTGCTTGACCAGCCTGGTGTCTCCGGTGCCGGATTTCGATCGACTAATGAGGCCCTTAGTGTCTCACGAGTTGACCTGTTCTGGTGTCCGGATAATGGCTTGTGGAGCAGCACATGGGATCCTGGGTAATTGGGACATCTCTACAGCTGCCTACAACTTCTTGGCTATGAGCTATTTGGAGGAACATTCCGGGTGCCCTCTGATCGTGCTGGAAGCTCCGCTGATTGAAGAACACGTGTGTTCCTTTTCGTTGATGGATTGGATGGCTGAGACTTTCGCTGGCCCTGCAAATGATTTTTTGTTGGAAGCGGTTGCCACATATGCTGCCTATACATTCATGGATTGACTGCACTATCGTCCTTGGCGCCTGACGCTCCTGGATAGCACCCTGCCGCGGCATTTACCTTTTTCTTTTTTTGCTTTCTCCCTGATGGTTGTTTTGAGTTTTTTTTAATTGATTATATTTTTTTTTCGGACACCACAGTTTCCCCTTTTGCTTTTCAATTTTTTTCGTTTCGGACTTTAACTCATTCTGAACCTTTGGATTGGTTACGCCTTGTTCTGCTCTGACGAAACTGAACTCTGCGTTCTCTCTTTTCTTGCCTACTAAATAGTGCTTCGATCAAGGGGGCGTGTAGTGAGTTCTCTCTGAATACGTACAGGCATTGTTAAGTTAGCATAACCACGTTAGATGTTAGAAAGCCATCTTTTTGCTTTTGCACACGGCACTGCGTTTACATGTTATTTCTTAAAACAAACTGCTGACTCGAGACTTGCTTCACACAAGAGCAATCTGTTGTTACCATCCCAAGCTCTGCGCAGCGACCTTGGTCTGTACATGGTGTGACAAACAGTCTGGGTTATTACACAATGCATGTTTTTCACTCTAGGTTGATCGGCCCACTATTTAGCCATAACACACGCGCAGCTGCAAATGCCTGAAAATTAGTGCTTTTAGTATCACAGACATCATGTTTATTATTCAGACCGAAGACGAGCCTTCCTGCGAGAAGACTCCTGATGCTCCTGTGATGTGATTTCACTAAGCTGATCTTTGAGGTATGGGGTCCCCTATTCAAGCCTAAGAGACCTTCTATTAGCATAATAATAATATTAGCTTCTTAGTAAAGGGAAGGTGGTAGTATCCACTGTCATTATAATATGATCACCCCTTTTATATTCTATGGTATTGTAACTATGTTGCTGGTTTTGATATTAATCATTTGTCTGCTTGTATTGGCCAAAGTACTGCATCTTAGGACACGTGGTCTATAAAAATAAACCCCTTTTATTTACAACGTGTCTCTGTTGATTATTGTTGTGGACTGATGTGAGAATAATATACGAACAGGTATTTCCGATTCCCACCATTCCTGAGTATGTACTGAGTCGCTTGTTCTGGGTTGTCTATTCATTGGGACCGCCGAGCTGAATCTCGGATAACGAATGGGACACTTATGCTAGCCGGATACTGGGTTCTGGGTTCTGAGGTGAGTTTCTGGTACACCACAATTCACTGAGGTCCTGGGGTTCTTCGCATAGTTCTGTGTATCAGCAGAATCCCTGCAACAACAGTTTGATACTGCACTCTCTTTTCTCTCGCACGCATCGGCTATCGCCGGGACCTGCTTCAGCCTTATCAGATCATTAAAAACATTCTTTGATCTGATTCCACTCCATGCAAAGAAAACTGTTGCAGTGGCTCTGATTCTCTCGCGTTTAGACTACTGCAATAGCCTCTTTGCAGGAGCCAACAAATCTACAATAAAAAAATTGCATGTAGTCCAAAACGCAGCGGCGCGACTTGTCCTGAGGCTCCCGCGTAGAGCTTCAGCATCCGCTGCTCTTAAAGCTTTACACTGGCTTCCAATTCACAAGAGAATCCTTTTCAAAATTCTTCTAATTACATATAGAGCCACACATAAATCGGGACCTAAGTATCTCTCAGCACGGTTTTCCCCCTATATTACTACTAGGACTCTCAGATATTCGACAGCTAACCTCCTTAAACCTCCCACCTTTAAACGAATAACAAAAGGAGGAAAAACTACTGCTGTTCTGGGGACTAAAGCTTGGAATGCACTTCCAGTCAAATTAAGACTACAAAAAACAGAAATTCAATTCAGGAAGGCTCTGAAGACATGGATATATAATACCCCGGATGCTTGCTGTCTTACAATGATTTAACATAGCCACGAGCGAGTACGTCTAGGACCCCCTCTCACCTCCAATTCCTCAGCGCCAGAATACTCCTCGTGGAGTGACAGTTAGCGCTTTATAAATTTCAATTTACATTACATTACATTACAATACCTTTTGTCAAATGCTGCTGTCACCTATTCTCTGTTCAGGGGTGATATGATCGTCCATGCTCGTTAGTTTTAGTAACGTCTCTTCTCATTCATTAACCTGTTGATTTTCCCCACCGTCTACTCTGCCTTTCGTTCTAGAAATGTTTTCATCTCCTGGCCACTTAAACTGTGCCTTCCAAATTGATATCTGGAGTGCTTGTTTAGATTCCCATTGCACTGCCAACTGTCTTTTGGTCTTAACATGGACAGGTCCACCATACTGCAGACCAACCGGGACTACTTAGGCCTTTTTATTAAACTCGGGGTGTATTCTGTGGAGGTGCTGCTGTGCTTCCTTCCAGTTGGTTCATGTCATTAAGCACTTTCTACCAATAGTAGCCAGTATTTTTTTTTCCAGAGTTTTATTACAAGTAGTACAGCGAAACAGTGCAGAAATACATAGTCCATATGGAAGTTTTGAGTACAGTCGCTGCGTAAATTGCATAGTCATTTCAAGAAACTATTACAAAAACCCATTCCCAACTGTGCATATCGTAACAAGTCTGAACAGCAGTGCTCCAAATTGCATTGCCCACATTCACATTATAAACATATACAAGGTTTGAGTTGGAAATACTAGCGAGGATCTCAAGCCGTCATGTTTATCAAAAGGAACTGGGAAATCTGTCTCCACAAGGAGGTCCCGGTACATCTGGGTTATTGGGTGGGTGCCAGGGGCTATGCTTCATTATCCTATAGGAATGAAAATAGTGGTGTTCCCACTCCCATTCCATCAGGGGGAAGCCTCCGGGGTCTCGGACCTATCATTTGGTTCTGGGGTAGTAGTAGGCTCATCTGCCGTTGAGAGTAAATAGACTTTGAGGGGACCCCATATATCCCGTGGTCTGGAGGCAAGTGGGAGTAGCTCAGTATAGGTTAACGACTGCTCTTGCTACGTTGTAAGGTCATGCATCCAGTCTTTAAATTTAGGAGCTCTGCCCCTTCCCCACCTGCACGCCAATCTGCGTTTAGCAATCAGAAGGCCCAGAGCCAAAAACGTCTTGCATCTAGTGTCTATAGTGTACGTGTAACCCAACAGAGCGATATCTGGTGAGGCCTGTAGTGACAAGTCAAGCATAGTAGACAAGCCCGCAAACACTTGCAACCAGTATTGTTGAATGGACGGACATAACCATGCAAGGTGGAGAAAAACTGCTCCTTCCCTCCCGCATCTAACACATCGATCATCCTCCCTAAGTTTATATTTGTGAAGTTTGGCCAGAGTATAAAAAAGCCTGTGTAAAAAATTGTAATGTATTAGTCTCAGCCGGCTACTGGCTGTTATAGCCGCTGTCTGTTTACAGCAGAATTCCCACTGTTCATCTGTGATGCTGTTTCCTAAGTCGGCATCCCACTCTTGACGAGCCTTCAGAGTTTGGGGGGAAGGTGTATTTTGCGCGTGATGATAAAGAAGTGAGATGACGTGCCGGGGGTGTGTGGCCTCCAACAGGGCATGTAGGCGGAGCAGCGTAGGTGGTTCTAAGGGTGTGACGGCTAACGTACATGAAAATGTCCATAGCCGTGGGCGTAGTAGTGCCAAAAAATTGGTCTCTAGATCGAAATTTACCTGCTATGTTCATATCTCCCCATGTGATGTAGTGTAATTTTTCTAGCAACACCCGGCACTGTTTTTCATGTGTGACTTGCAGCGAAGGGTGAAATACGAGGGGCATTCTAGGAGAGTAAAGTATGGGAGCCTCAAGTCGGGCGGCAATTTTCTTCCAGGCTGTTACAGTACAATCCACCGTGGTAGGATTGCATTCTTGCTCTCTGCAGGAGGCGTATAAGGAACCTGAAGTAGGAGTAGGGGCCATGAATCCCTCTTCCACCGCTAAGTGAGGCATGAAGGGTGGTGGATGGATCCAGTATATGGCAAAGTGGGCTTGGGCACAGTAATAATAGAGTTCGAAGTCCGGGACTTCATATCCCCCTTGTGAGAAGGGCAAAACTAGTGCATCCATAGCAAGGCGGGCATGTTTACCACCCCAGATTAGGCGTATGATTTGTGTTTTGAGTGTAGCAAAGAAATGTTTGCCGGGGTGGTTTGGTATATTGGTGAAGGTAAAGAAACTTCGGTAATAGTACCATTTTAGCCAGAGAGGCCCTCCCAGCCATGGAAAGAGGCAAGGACAACCATCTCGTGATGGAGTCCTTTGCTTTGTCTAGTGCTACTCCATAATTGGCCCGTTTTAATTCATCCCTATTCCTGGTAACTCTGATGCCGAGATATTTAACTTCCTCAGCCTGCCATGTAAGGGGGTAATCCAGTGGATATTGATTGAGTTGTGGAGGCTGTGAGTGGAAATACCGCTGATTTAGCCCAATTGATAATAATACCCGAGATGGCTCCAAATTTTGTAACCTCCCGCAGTACGGGATTTAAGTTTTCCTGTGGGTTTCAATGTAGAGAGTGACATCATCCACGTAGAGCGATATTATGAGCTGTCGGGATGGGAAAATCAATGCCTTTCCTTATGGTTTTGCCGAATGTTTGCCGCCAAGGGCTCTATCTCCAGGGCAAATAGGATAGGGGGCAACCCTGCCGAGTACCCCTAGTAATACTAAAACTGGGAGAACGAATAGTGGGCAGTATTTGAACAGGACCAGAACTTGTGCATCAAATCTGCCTCTACCATGCAGCACAATGGGAACTAGTCAAGTATTGTTGGAAACATGTTATGTATACAGTCAGAGTGAGATAGGTGTGGGGAGTATGTCATATTGTACTAAACTGAATCTAGCTTTTTTCTTTAACTTTCAGTGGAAACCGCCCGACAAGGCCCCACTCACTATGTGTAAAAGCCCCACATATATCTGTGGGCCATTTTTCACAAAAGGATGGCAATGAAAATTTGGCCATAGTCAGTGGGTGCAATACAATTGCATCACTGCTCTTCTGCCATTTTTCACAATTAGCAATGTTGTCAAGACTGCATGTGGCTGCAGGGGCGTCATCTCTGCTCCCTGCCTATTCTTTTTGGAAGAGGTCAATTAATGCAGCAAAAACCAGAAACCGTCCTGCTGTTACTTCCTTTCCAACCTCAGTGTTTGAAATATGCTCAGTTGACCTTCGTTCACCAAATCTCTCAGAGTGGTAACCCCACCAGTGCAACTCACAGTCCTGTCCACTCACTCCTCCAGTCTGACAAATCTATGAAAGCCTGCAATGGCAAGTCCGGGGGAGAAGTTGCTCCTGGCCTTGTGCTCCAGAGCATCCTGTCCCAGCAGTACCTGAAGTTCACCACTAAATTCATGACCTCCCTGTGCCTGTATCATTCAGCCAGTAACTGAGTCAGAAGTAACATCACTCCTGCCAAGTTAAATAATTCAAGCTCGGGGGGCCCCCAACATTCCCTCTACCATGGGCAGCTGCTCCCTCCAAAATTAGATCTGCTAGCACTCTATTGATCGCCTCAAATAGACATTGAGGCCGCTTTATCGGAATTGTGGAAAAGTAACACAGGCACCAGGATAGGACTGTCATTTTTGCTACTGTTTTTCTTCCCGTGGACGAAAGTGGGAGCCGCTTCTAGGAAGCAGATGAGCCCCGGCCTCTCAATAGCACTCTTTTCACGTTCCCTTGAATGCAGTCATCTTTGATGGAATAGATGTGTACTCCAAGATATATGAAGGTGAGCCATTCCCAGATCAGGGGCAAATTGGATAGTTCTTTAGCTTAAGCACCTCCTCTAGGGCAAAGTGGATACATATATGTGAATTCCTGGGTTCCACATTATTCCAGACATGTCCCCTAAAGTTTCCAGTACTGCTAGAGCCTCCGCTAGGTCCCTGTTGGCATCACCAAAGTATAATAAGACATCATCAGTGTACAGAGACTCTCCAAGTGTACCTTTACCCACCCTAATGCCCCATTTCATCCCTTCCTTTCGGATTATCCCTGCCATAGGATTGGCTGTAATGACAAACAAGAGCCAGGAAAGTAAACATCTCTGGAGTGTACCACAGCCTACTGACCAAGATTATGAAATGACTCTTCTTGGCATAGTTCTAGCAATTGAATATGAGTAAAGCAGACAGATCAATTGCAGCAATCCTTTACTATGATTTGATTTAACCCCTAAGGTCTGAGATTTCAGTTTTGTTTCAGAGCAACGAATAAGGATGCTGTAGCTGGTGATGACAAACAAACAAACATACAATCAACTCATTCTGTGAATTCTCTTGCAAGCAGACCTTAAGAATATTCTTCTGATTCTCAGACAATGAAATAATATGCCCAAAGGGTACAACAGCACCATGCTCAATTGGTGTAGTGCAACTGCATTCAAGATATGGGGAGGAGAATAGACCTCAGGTTTATCAAAGACTGTAGCATAAGCATGATGCCTGAGTGGCACTCAAGAGACATTAGCCACTATTAGATTTGAAGGAGCTATGGATTCTTTCAGTTCTTCTATAGAAAATAACTAACCGCCTGAAGGATGGCAATGGTCATGAGAAAACTGTGATCATGATATTGTTCTGGTAGCCCAATTGATTTAAGGATTATGCCTCGTGAGCCAAAGAATTTCAAAAGTCACAGCATTGTTTGGAGAAGCTGTTTAATCAAATTTGAGTATTTTTCTATGATCGCCAAAGGGGACCTGTGGTGAAAGTAAACATTTTGAGCCCTGAAGGGAAGGGTGTGTCACCTTCAGTCTGGACTACTTCAGGCACCTTCTTAGCTATCTAAGGAATATTATTCTTACTCATCGCATTATAATCATTAAAAACATCCCACACGCTCCGCTGTCCAAAGGTCCAGGATAATGTCGATTCTTTTTATCTTCAATTAACACAATTTGCAAAAAAACAAACAAACACTATCCTAGCTACCCACAAAAAAATCTAATATTGGGAAGCCAATACACTTCTGCCTTTGTTTTTTTAACAGAGGTCAGGGTCTTATCTAAATACATTTGAGGATGTATAGGGCAAGCAGGCAATAAGAGCCCAAATCTGCTTTTAAATGGTGTTCTTTTTCATTAGTTGTCAACTCCTAGTCGCTCCTATTTTCATAGATATCTCTTAAGAAGAAACTTGATACATCTTTCTTTCTCTCCATTTCTCTTGAAAGTAATAAACCTAGGTCAACAATTTCAGAAAATGGAGTAGGACGATGAGTATGAACCAGTCATCCTTGATCTTTTCTTTTAATCGACGTTGAAACAATGTCATTTGAGTCCTGTCAGCCCAGTTAGTCTCAGCACCCAAAGGGTAGAAGTGAGTCACATAAGTCAAGGCATTCATACTTTCCTGCTGGAAATGCCAAAGAGCATTCTCAGCGGAATGCTCAAATCAGGATGTTCAAAAATGTACTTGACGCCACGTAAAAGGGTAGCCAAACTCTTCAGATATGGATCAGAAGCAGTTACTAAAGGTGTAGCTCAAGCCAAAGCAGGTCCAGCAACTCTATCAATTAAGTATCCTACTTTGGCTCGACCAGGAGAAAACTGTGTTCGATGAAAAAAAAACCACACTATTAGGGTATCCAAAAATTCTCTCAATTTCATGAGATGCCAAGAAAAACGTGGGGCACCAGCAGGAACTAATGGGATATTTGTAGACCTTAATGCCATATTCGTAAGGCAGAGGATTTGTAACCGTGAGATGGATCTACAACTAACGACGGCTTATAAAGTCATTGAGGCCCCAATTAGACATAGTGAAGATTTCTTTCTCTTCTTTCTTTCATGTTTGCCTGAAGAAAGGGAAACTCTCTCAGTAGCCCTTAGGCCACTAAGCGCTTAACAAAGTATCATGTGTCTTCTTAAGAGAGTCCTATTTAGGAGCAAAAAGTTACAAAGGGCAGAGAAGACATCCTTGGTAATATGGATAGTTCTTGATTGAAGATAAAGAGCTTTACTAAGTTGAGAAGCAAGACAACAAAACTATTGTGAGACAGAGTATATTTATATAACATAATCTTTCTGGTTGAAGAATCCAACAAGAAATAATATTTGCAGAAATAAGGAGCACAGACGAGGCATCAAAAGTATCTAAGGTGGATGATTAACATGACAATAAAATAGGTAATTAAAAGCATCATGGCAAATCCTTCTCAGCTCCAAGCATATGAGATCAGGATATGACTTGCCTGAAAATGGTTGAACACCATTTGCGGCAGGGTAGCTCTGACAGTACCAACTGTGAAGACAACCATCTTGTTTAGGAACAAATATAACTCTCACCACACCCACCATCACAGGAAAATTGCATTTTCTTTGTATGGCAAGTGCCAGAATTTGAAAGCCCGGCATTGTGCACTGGATCCATATAGGGTCTCTACTCTACAATACCATCACACTCCTTCGGGCAAATTCTCAGCACGAAATCCTGGACCTCAAGCATAGTAGCCGGTCATCAGCAGTAGCCTGTCAGGACTACCATGGCTGCAAAAATGTAAACGTGAGCCTGGGAGAAGCAAGATGAGGAATATTTTCTGCATGCAAAGCACATGACTTTCCCATGTACTAATGCAGAGCCAGATAACTACTCCATCGCCTCTGCAGAACCAAAGCTGTTCTCTGATGAGTTCTGTCTGCAGATGTAGCACCGAGACAGGGGGACAGTCTTAAGAGTTTCACCTATCATAAAACGAGACCAAATTGTGTACTGTACCAGTTGATAGCGAGACTGGTGGTTTGTAATATTTTAAATTAAGAAAACAGTGCAAAAACAAAATAAATGATGTACAAACTGCAACTTATTAAAACGGAAAATAAAGCAAATAACTGACTATAAATTACAAAGGTATCCTGTTTTTTAGATCTCGCTGAGTCAGCGCACATGCGCTGCTCGGAGAGACATTTAGTAGATGAGTTTTCAAAGTGCTGCTGGCTGGCCTAGAGCTTGCGTTCACGCGAGCGTGCACGCGCACTGCCGGCCGCCAGCAGACTTTCACGGGTCATTAGAACCGTGATGACTTTCACTTTCGCAAAAGTTAAGAAATAGAAAAAAACATCTATTTCTTTACTTTTGCTATAATCGCGGCACCCGCGCTTTACTTTTAATGTTCAAAGTAAAGCGCCGGTGCCGCGATGCTTGTTCTCTAGCGCGCGGCCAATGTTTGTTATTGTTAGAATACGAGCATGCCGCATGACTGGAAGAGGCACATTAGTGGGGGAATTTGTCAAGTGCATTTTTTTTCTGTGCCGTTGTGCTGGCCTTTTCATTTGAAGTGCAGGGGAAGGCTGCTATTTTGCTCTTTGCTGCTTTATACTTGTAAACAGTAAACAGAACTGCCATGCTCTCTTGCCCTATATGCCCACATAAATCAGTCCTGAAATTTAGGCAGGGTTGCGTGTATGATACATCCAACAACTCTCATTTTATAAGATGTAATGTCGTAATGTGGGAAAAGTTGACCGAGGAAACACCCAAAAAAACACAGCCATTATATATTTGACAGTACATTTTGTGTACAGTGTGACTGTACACTGTCTGCCATCCACAAGCCACACTTTTAAGAAGATCTACTCATCCACCCCCACTCTGTGTTGCCCTGAGATTGAAGCAAGTCTGCTCCGCCCTGCATGTCTCCTTGCTCCACTCCTGGGTCTGAATGTAACTTATCTGATCTACTAGTCATTCAGTCTTGCTTTCCCATTGGATATTCTCAATTGCTATAAATCTTTGTCTTCACTAATGAGTTATTTAGGAGGGGCCCTTGCTTTGAGATTGTTGATGGAATCGAGCATGTCTGTTCAGATCAGAAATTAGCAAAAACATTAGATATGGCCAGCACAGACCTTGAAGATGCTTACCCAGCTAGCCCCCATTTGAGTGATTTGGTGCTGTTTCCACTTGTTGAGCTTCCCAATTGTGGACCGTTTATTTGCCATTCCTACCCTTTACACATGGTGAGACGACATTGTCAAGCTTTCTCTTCATTAGTTTCCAAGCTTATCGAAATTGCTCATTAGTTGAGCATTTCCAATCCATGGCTGTGCCAAAAGTAAATGTCCTGCAAATATTTCTCCTGGAGCATGAGTTGACTAATCTGTCTTGTGAGCCTAGAGTGAAGTTGCATGTAAATCTGTGTTAAAAAGTGAGGAATTACGTGTTTAGTAATTGAGTGTTCTCATTACTGAAAAGAAAGAACAAAAGTAAATCCTCTTGTGCTGAATGACCCGATGGTTTGACCTCTAGTTTATTAAACAAGCATTGGCATAGCCAATAGGTCTCCCCTTTGGGACCTTATAAGTGTTTAGTTATCCAGCACAATATCCTTGGTGCAACAACATCAACTGTTGCATGACTAAACAGTTATAAGGTCCCAAAGGCGAGACCTATTGGCTATGCCAATGCTTGTTGTAATAGGTATTCAGTTCTAAACTAAATGAGAGGGGTGGTTGTGTAACAATGGCCAACTCGAAAACGGTATCTAATGCTACTCAATCTGCTATTGCTTCAGTGTAAACTCATGAAACAGACATAGCCGTTCCTATCATGTCTGATTTTGTTCAGAGTGACAGTGCGTACAACAATGGTAGACAATGTTCTCTCAGTTAAAACATATGTAATCATAGAAATCAAATCAGTACAAGAAAACGTTATTAGTGAGCACAATAATTTACTATTTAAAACAATAGATGCATTTTGATTACAGCCTGTCCCAGCCTGCCTGTACCATAGTTAATGTCATGTGTGCTGCAATAAAGGTAAGAAATAAACTCGTTCTTGCTAACTCAAGTTTGGTTGTTAAAAGACACTTAGAGACTGATTACAAGTGGGTCGATTAATCCGACCCGTGGGCAAAAACATGTTTACGCACAGGTTGTAATTACGAGTTAAAAGGCAATTAACGTGTCCGATATTTACTGCAGGGGTGTAACAAAGCCCACCACACCTCCCGTGGTGCGGGGGGCTCCCCAGCTTACCCATATAGAGGGGGCACTCCTCAGCTCCTACTGATGTAATTATGAGGTGCCCCTTGTAGGGGGGGGGGGCCTCACATTTTGTTATTGCGTTAATGACCTCAAGCTTCAGCAAATTTCGGTAGGACAAATGTATAGTATTTACCATACTATGCAGATTTTGGTATGTTAAACACTAGAAATTCGCATGTTGTTCCCCACAAACTTGTAAAAGGTGCTATTTATCACACCTGAAAAATAACATACCCAGTGTTATCTTTATTTATCAACTGCGCTAAACAGAACCTACTCTCATAATCAGGGCCTTTGTTAACACAACATATACCTTTATGTAGTAATAAACTCCAGCTAGCCATGATGTACTTCAGGTGGATTTATTAGTTGAGGTTACAGGTTATTGAGTTTACATGATGCAGCCCATACTCCAACTGTCACACTCAAGCATCCAGGCCCCCAAACATTCCATTCAAGACCATCACACCGACATTCCATGCATCACATTCACACTGGCTGAGCAGCTAAGGAGAAAGTAACAGAAAGTAACCAGATAAATATAATACAGGTTACAACACTTTAGAATATTCATATTGTCAAGGTATGTAGAGTTAAAAAGAGTATATCTATACTTAGGTTTATATACATTTGTTCTCAATATGTAGTCCACATTACTTTGGTGGGATGATTATTTCTGTTCTCTATATTCAGATATACAAGAACTGTTTGACAACTAGCTAAATTGGCAAACACACTTTATATTGCTGACAAGTCAATTCTTACCGCTGGTTGCAAGTCTGAACAATTTCATGGCCTGCTATGGAGGAAGAGCTTTTGGAGATTCAAACACTGCATTGACTCCCCTTACTGGACCCATTAACTCTTACCGTACCTCTCTTTACTGTGGGCATCAAAATAATAACTTAAATATGTCATCTATTGAGTATGTCCACAAACTATTAAATGTACTGCAGCCCACAGCTGAGACGGAAAAGTGCTTTATTTCCTTCTTTATGTCCCTAACTATAACTCAATATAGTACCTTGTAGTGGATTCTGTATAGTGCTTTAAGAACACCAATAGTAATAACACTTTCTTAAAGTATGAGTATACATAAGCCTCCTTACACAATTTGACTGGGTTGACAAAAATGGAGTGGATATACAAAGTGAAAATAAAATGTAGACAACAGTTGTTAGATTTTGATTTAAGACAAGTTTAGGCACATGTTTTTGTCATAAAGTCTTGAAAGAAGTGAGAAACACATTTCCAACACTTCTGATTATTGTATTCTAATTCACGAGGTTTAGGGTGTGTTGTATCATGTATGCAATATGGAAACAAGCATTGGCCAATCCCATAACTCTTACGTTTGGCTTTGCCAGTGCAGACATTTGGCTTTGATAATGCTATTTGGCTATGCTGTTTCCAGAAGAAAAAAAGAGTGGACACTATTGGCAAAAGAAAAGTGTGATAATGTGTATGTGTGGTGATACATGCACACATATGTGTCACCACATTCTGGTGGCTCTAACATAGTGATTGTAGGAAAGTGGAGTATTATGTGGTGATGTTGGTTAAGCCTCACCGTGCAATACAAACACAATACCCCAAAGATGGTTCTTGTATTCACAATAATAAATCCTTAGCTCAGTCCTGGTAGTGTGGCAAAGACCAGTCAGGTTTTACTAGAGGAATATGTGTGAAGCATTTCAGAGTACCAACATGGATGATAAGTAATTGGCACAGCGTGAAGGAAATCCAACATCAATTTTTGTAAATAAAGCATATATTTGTATAAATTTAGACTCCAACACGAACACAATTTGATGAATATAACCAGCGTTATGGATTTTAAATGAAATCATAAATCAGTGCAATTCAATACTGTAAACATTACCATTGCGGTCAAAGGGGAAAAGGTACTAGTGATAATCAGTCACTTGCAGGCTGAGTTACGTGGAACCAACAAAGGGGTAAGGTGATGAGGGTCTCAGGCCGAGCCACATAAGTCACTGAGAGGCCTAGGTGCAGAGTTGTCCTGGCTGTCCTTGGTGCTGAAGTGAGAGCTATGGAAAGCTGGGTTTACTGCTGAGAAGGTGCTGGGTAGAAAACAGATGCAAAAGTTTAACAACGGGTCACTTCCATGGTCGGTTGAAAGTGGTGCGTGGTTTCTCTTTGTTGTAGCATTGAGTAATGAGCGTTGTTAACTGGACTGTCCACCAACAAGTCTTGGTAGCGGTAAGGCCAGCAAGATGATACTTCGATGTCCGAAGGTCCAGGGGAAAGTGGTCGCTGCCTGAAACTTGCTGGAGGTCAGGACTACGTTTTCCACAATGCACTGGACCATCTACTTTTGGGTGATCTCTCGTAGGGCCTGATGTCCAGTGATTCTTTGTTTCTGAGACGTTATTTTTACCTAAAGTTGCAGGAGACTAGTGCCACTTGTTTAAGGGAGTCTGAAGTTGCCTTTGGATCTCAAAGGGGTCCCTCTGTCTAGGGGAGCCGGTCTCTGGTCCAGGAGGAGTTGCAGTCTTGCAGTTCCAGGAGTGTTGTCACTGGTGCAGAGTATCCTGCCTTTGGTTTGTGGAGCAACTGTTGTCGCAGTCTTGGGTCCCTTCTTTGTAGTCTTCACAGATCTGTGGTTCTGGTAACAGGGGTGGTCTTAAAATCCTAGATTTAGGGGTGTTAAGGGTGTGGGTGCAAGTGGTCAATGGGCTAATTGCTCCAGCTGCTAATCCGCAACTGAGGTGACCTGTGTGTCACCTTTTGCACCCAGACCTTTCTAATCTGCCACGTCTAAAATTGGCAGAAACGCTCCTTGGCTGTACAGAACAAGTAGCTGACCCTCGGAGTGTGGCTCATCTTCTGGGGATGTACACCCTCTGAATAATCTTACCTACTGCTCAGGTGCAAAAGTGCCTGAGGGCAGAAGAAGAGTGGCTTCCTGCCTTGGGAGTAAGCCTGGGTGCATATCACAGACAGTGTGTGCTTTGAAGCTCACCACCTTGATGTGCCACTTCACTAGCCGTCCTGTCAGGGAGGGAGGTATCACCTCCTTCATGGTCAGGCCTTTGTTTTGTTTCTGACTCCTAGGAGTGTTCACACTGTTTATCAGGAGGTCATATTCCTGAATGGATGGTGGCAGCTGCAGGCTGTGAACCAGAGGACAGGAAAGTCTAGGGCAACCAAGTGGATACATTTCTACGGTAGCCACTGGGGTGCATGCCACATCAAACCTGATATTGGACTTATATCAGGGGTGTGGAGGCATGTTGTTTGATACTAAACATGACCATATTTGGTGGTACCATAATGGAGCTTGCAACCTCAAGTGTTCCCTGGTGGCAGTCCATGTTATTATATGGACTGCTGATCACTTATAGTGGTCCTTAATGGAAAGGGCTACTAAATGGACATATAAACTAGTATTTACATGTCCACACCTTAAATATACTGCACACTGGGCTTAGGGGTGACTGACATATATTAAAGATAGTGCTTTGACCTTGCCACTCATGGTGAGGGCAAAGTTGAATTGGAACAGTTTGCACTGTTCTTGCAGTCTCCAGAGGCAGGCCTGCTATCATCTGTTTACTTGGGTCACTTTGGCATGATTAGGGAGAGAGTACTGGCCCTGGGGCCTTGGCAGCAGGCTATAGTTCGCTTTCAAAGTCTAAACCATCAGCATTTGAGCAATAAGCGTGGGAGTAATCATACAAAACAGACACTTTCCTACATGACACCTCCCCCCCCCCCCAGATGAAAGGTGACAAGCAACTATCTTATTTCCTGGTAGTTGTCATTGTCTAAGTGGAAAAACCTGGAAAGGCCATCTACATTGGCATGGTCAGTCCTTGATCTGTGTTTCACTAAATGGAAATAGACCACCTCAACAATTTGGAGTTCTTTCATCTTATCTGCATCAGCCATCTAAGAGGCCTGTGGTATGTTGGAACCTTGAAGTGAGTCTAAAACAGGTAGGGTCTCCGCTTCTTCAGGGAACAAACCACATCAAGAGAATCACTCTCAGTGGCACTCTAATACTGCTCTCTAGGGAGGAGGCTGATATAGGCAACTGGTTGTTCCTAGCCCTCATCATTTGTTTGTTACAACACTGCCCAAATCCCATGTTCAGAAGTGTCTGTTTGGACAATGAACTCCTTTCCATATTCAGGTGCCTTCAGGAAACTTGCTGAACACATAGCATGTCTTCAGGGTGTCAAAGTCCTTTTGGCATTCTGTGGTCCAGATAATCTGCTTGAATGTATGGCGGAATTATGCTTGCCAGCACAGATGTCAGGCAGTGGCTCTCCCACCCTTCGGCTCAAAGTTCACCAAGATACACTAAGGGGTTCCGCAGGGATCTGCGATCAGCCCTATATTATTCAACGCTTATATGCGTCCCCTGGTGGACGTCATTAAATCTTATGATATAGGCCTGGTGAACTATGCTGATGACACCCAGCTCATCCTTTCACTGTAGGGTGATCAGTCAACCACTCTACATAATTTCCATGCTTGTATGCTGGATGTGGTACACTGGCTGAGAAACAATTCTCTGCAATTTAATGCAGATAGAACAGAGATTTTATGTATTGGGGGTGGGAGAGTGCCACATTCTCTCCCAGCGGACTTTTGGCCCATTCCTGCTGACCCTCCTTTGGTACCATCTAAGACGGTTCGCAATGTGGGAATTTGTTTTAATGATAAACTGACCTTGGAAACACAAGTTAACAAGGTCGTTGGGAGTTGCTTCTCCCTTATTCGGGCCCTTAGGAAAATTCATCCCATGCTTCCTATTCAGACTCATGCACTGGTAGTAAGGAGTGTCATTATGAGCCGACTGGATTACTGCAACGCGCTGTTGCTGGAGTCCCTAAAGTATTTAATTGGGAGACTACAGAGAATCCAGAATGCGGCGGTAAAGTTGGCCTTGATCAGACCTCGCCAGTCCTCCGCCTCCCAGGCCCTTGCGGAACTTCACTGGCTCCCAGTCTTGCAGAGGATTCATTTTAAATCCCTCTGTGTCGTGTTTAAGGCACTGCATGGATTGGGGCCCTTGCCGCTGCAGAACAAATTTAGCTGGTATACTTCTACTCACTGTCTCCGGTCTTCTTCGGCTAACTGGGTGAAGGTACCCTCAATCAGAAGAGTTTGACTGGGGGGGCGAGCCTTCAGTGTCGCTGTAGCAAGGCTTTGGAACAGCCTACCCACGGAATTGCGACAGATAAAAGATCTACTGCTGTTTAGGAGGAAAATTAAGACCTGGCTCTTTCATAGAGCGTAATGCGAATCTTTCACTTATCACAGGCCCGCCGTCTCACAGCGCCAGGATATCTGTTGGGTCACAGTGCGCTTTACAAGCACTGGTTACATTACATTACAAATGCTTTTTCATTGCTGTCAATATCACAAATGAGTCTTTATCACGCTTGCGTTCAGAACGGTTACTTTTACCATGCATATGCCTTTACCACGCATGCCTTTACCCCAATTTGTTTGTGGTAAAGGCCTGCTTGGTTGTGACTTATGCTCGGCAAAAATGTTTTGCTGTGTGTACGTTTTTATTTATTTTTAATGCTTTGTGCTTTGGTTATTTATCAGTATCCCCTACCCTTGGGTGTGTTTTTCCCGTAGAATCCTCGATTGATTTTTTGTGAAGTTGCTTGAAGTAAGGCCACGCCCATGGGAGGGAAGAATTCTCAGAAAAAGCGACAGAGAAGCATGCTCGAGAGAAAACAAGCCAGCCAACGCTACGCTGCCATGAGAACATAGAGTATGCTAATTTATATTTTGATATTTCAAAACGTAATAATAATTTTCATAATACTCACCGTAATTGTAATTTATCTCTATATTCTGCCTCAGTATCTGGTTCTTCCTAGTGACCGGAAGGGGTTACATTGTGTTTTTTTTGGTGCTAAACAGTCTCCCCTCCCCTTGGGCATGAGTATCCCGTGGAATCCTCGATTGAATGTTGGCAAAGTTGCCTGAAGGAATGCCACGTCCATAGACAGAGGAGCAGGCTCTGACGTATTTCGAGAGAATGGCAGCCTGATTTCTGGGCAGAATATGGAGATACATTACAATTACGGTGAGAATTATGAAAATTATTCTTACGTTTTGAATTATTAAAATAAAAATTAGCCTACTTTGTGTTCTAACGGAATGCTGCCCGAGAACACAGAGTAGGCTAATTTTTATTCATGTAATGGAATATGCCTTTACCATTCATGTCTTTACAATAGAAATTCCGTTGTAAAGGCATACGTGGTGATTGCACATTCGTTACAAAATACTGCAGGATAAAGGCTTGCGTCTTAAAGACACATTCGTGGTAAAGCCTTTGTTGTAAAGGTATGCAGGATTCAGCCTTCATTATAAAGGCTGTTTCCCGATCTGCTTAGGCTGCTTTTTGGAGGTAAGTTCAGTTAGTGGTGCCACAATGGTACCATATCCCCTCACACACTTTCTGTAGTACCAAATCAAGCCAAGGAAAGCCCTGACTTGGATCTGGGTCTTGGGAGCATCCCACTCCAGAATGGTCTGAATCTTGGGTTGGAAAGGCTGCACTTGGCCTTCACCAACAAGATGGCCCAAGTAGACAACAGAACTCTGCTCTATCTGGCACTTACTGACCTTGATAGTTAGGCCTGCCTGGCGCAGTGCCAGTAAAATGTCCCTCAGGTGGACCAGGTAATCCTCCCAGGTACAACTAATTACAGCAATATTAACCAGATGTGCTGTACTAAAGTTGTCTAGTCCTGAAATAACTCGATTCACCAACCTTTGGAAAGTGACAGGTGTATTTTTTAGACCAAATGACATCAACTTAAATTGAAAGTGGTCCTCAACGGTCAAAAATACTGACCTCTCTTTTGCTCCTTGGGTGAGTCCAATCTGCCAGTACCCTGATGTTAAGTCACTGATAGCTCAATCCACATAGCTTACAAATATGCAGATATGAAATGTGTCTGTCAATCAGAGACCACGTATTTGGGAAACCGCACTCTGGTAATAATACCAGATAAGGACTTTGTCAGTACAGGAGCAGTGGCAGCCCTGAGGGGAATTATCTCTGGGTACCTAGTGGCATAGCCCACTGCCACCAGAATAACTCTGTTCCCAGATGCAGTTGGAGGGTCAAGGGGATCAATAATGTCAATCCCTACCCTATCAAAGGTAGTCCCAACCACAGGAAGTGGAATTGAGGGAACCTTTGGTTGACCCCCTGTCTTGCCACTGGATTGACAGGTGACAGAGGAGTTACAACACTCCTGAGTCCAATAAAAATGGGAAACCAAACTGTCTCAGGTTTTGGTTTGTCCCAGATGTCCAGCTAGGGGGATGTCATGTGCTAAGGTCAGAATGAACTCTCTGTACACGTAGGGGACCACCATTCTCCTGCCTGCCCATAGTTTGGGGTCCCTGGTTCAGTGCACAGAAATTCCTAGTAGAAACTGTAGGTGCAACTGACATCTTCCTGTTCTTGCCTTGCAGCTTGCTGACTAAGGCCTTCAAGAGGAGAGCACAATATTTGCCCTTGGTATAGGTCCTTGCTGGAGGGCTTCCCTACACTAGAAGCTCTACCAGGTCAGGCCAGGCTCCTTCAGCTGCAGTTTCCTTTTCAGGCACCAGGGCATCTCCTTCAGGAAAATTCTTCCCCTGGTTCTGTGACCTCTTTGAATCTGCCTTAGCAGACTTCTTCCCCTTTCTCTTGCTCTGGGTCCCTTGGGCCACTTTTTCAGGCTGCAAGGTCCCATAACCTCCCTGTTGTGATGCTTGTACTCTCGTGGTCACACCCACCCACTCAGGGAGGCCCAGTATTTGTGCATGAGCCCTCCTTTCCACATCTACTCATGCAGAAGTTTCCAGATCATTTCTCAGCAGACACTCCACTGCGATGGCAGGGAACACAGCCACCTTCTTTGAGCCAGTAACCCCTCCCCACTCTAAGCTTACCAAGTCCATTGGATGGAGCTTAGTCTCTTTGTCAACATTGGTCACCTGGGGGCATATGTATCAAGCAAATTTTTAGTCGCAAACGCTGCGATTCGCAAAATACAGCGTTTGCGATTAAAAATTCGCAAAACGGGATGTATTAGGCAAATTCCCAACGCAAATTTAAGGAATCGCTAATTTAGCGATTTCTTAAGTTTGCGTAAGCATTTAAGAAATCGCAAATTGCGATTTCTTAAATGAAATGTAAAAAGCACCCAAGTTGTGCGAATTATCCTTAAGAAATCGCAAATTACCACCAACTTCCAGTTGGTGGTAATTTGCGATTTCCTTTCAAAATGCACTATTTTTAATTTTGCAAAGTGCCACGTGACGCTCATACATGCCCTTAGGGCATGTATGTGCGCCATATGCACACACATGCTCATTTCAGGGGTGCATCAGGGTGTCATCATGACACCCTTGCACCTTTGAAATTATTCTCAAATAGCGATTAGCAAATTGCGAATTCGCTATTTGAGAATTACTTCCCATTCATTCCTATGGGTCTCCTGGCCCATAGAAATGAATGGGCAGGTATTCCTTAATTGCGATTTCGCAATTTGCTAATCGCAATTAAGGAATTTTAAGAAATCGCAAAAAGTTTGCAATTTTTTAAATACATCCCGTTTTGCAATTCTCAAATAGCGATTCTTTAAAAATCGCTATTTGAGAATCGCAAATGGTGGTGTTGATACATATGCCCCCTGGTGACTAACACCAGGTATTATTTGGTCTGGAGAAGCCAGTCTAGCTGCCACCATGGTGACACTGGCACCTGTATCCCTCAGAGTCTCTACTTCAGTCCAACTGATTGTAGGCCTTTGTCTGTACTTCTCCATGCTTGAAGGTACGATTGCCAGGGCTTCAATATCCAGCCCACCCAAGAAAACTACAATAGCCTTGGTATATCCTCTAAACCCTCCAGAGGACACATCCTTCCCCACTACTATGCTAGCCAACCCTTTGGATTATCCACCACTGGGGACCTTTTTGGACATGCTGTATCCCCGTTCTTGTGCCCCGACTGGTGACAGTTATAGCATGTCCTAGATTACTTTTCAGGATCCCAATTCTTACCTTGGTAACCTCTAATCTTGGCCTGGGAAGAGTCTCACGGCCCACCCTCCAGAGATGAACTTTGGGGGCCTTTAGAGAACTCTGTTTTATCTTTGTTGTTGCTCACCTCCTTTCCCTGCTAGCAAGTGTGAACACCCTTCTTGAGGTCACTACCACCATTGGACGTCAGCCTGGTTCTGGCCCACATGTCAGCTATCTTCCACAGCTCTCCAGGGGAAGACAACTTTGTGTCCAACAAATGCTAATGCAAAATTTCTATGATACAATTCGACCAAATGTGCTCTTTCATAATTAATTATACAGCTCACCATAAGTGTCCACCTCATTGCCTTTTATTCAGCCTTTCAGTGCTTTGACTGAGGATTCTATGAAATCCACTCATGACTGTTTTTTTACCTTTATGGATATCCCTAATCTTCACTCTGTACTCTTCTTTGGTGAGTCCAAATTCTTCTATTAAGGTCTCCTTCATATGCTGATTGGACTCAATCAGCATATCTATCTCTGCCCTTCACTGAGAATAACTCCCACAATAGAGAGTCCCAGTGTGCTGGTGTGCTATTTTCCTTATTTTGCAGGCCCACTTCAAGGCTGCAAACCATTTATCAATGTCATCGCCATCAATAAACTTGGGGAATACCCCTTGGGGGACTTTAGGGTCACATGTTTCCTTTTTAAAATTGCTGCTACCATTATCTTTGGGCCTTAAGTCCATGTTGACCCTTCAAGTGCTAGTCTTCTTTCCTCAAGTTCAAGCTTTTTCTCCTCTAGTGAGAGAAGGTCAAGCTCTTCATCAAAGATTCCTACCACCTTTCCAGCAGGGGGTCTGCTAGAGTAACTTCTGTTTCTTCTCACTAATGGAGGGGGTCTGGGGAATGGTGGAGATGTGTGGTGTTCACCTTCTTCCCCCATGTCACTTTGCGCTAGGACATCATCCTCACCATGTTCAGGGTCTTCCTCTGAGAAGTGTCCTTTCTCTCTCTAACTTTTCTTTTTCATAGGACCTGAGGGCAGTCTCTGGTTCCTATTTTGTTGGCTGTTTCCCTACAGCCAATGCCCATTGCTTTGCACAGAACTCTCAGATCACTGATCTTTAGAGCTGGGATGACTGACAAGTTGTGATTCTGTCCACTCTCCATTGTGCCTAACTTTTATCAGAAAGCTGAGATATTTTTAACACTTTAAAAAACTTTCGAACCTTTATCCTAACTTTCTAGACTTTAACTTTGGAATAGGGGTTGTGGGAAAGTAGTATCTGCTTTCAAGCTCACCCCCACTTTTTGCTGGTGTCATTATGTTTTATTGACTAAACTGACTGGGATCCTGCTAAACAGGACCCCATTCTCTGTGCTTCTTCCCTAACTTGGACATGGTGAGCACCTAGGCACACTCCAGATTGGCTACTGGTCTACCCTTGTAAGTCCCTAGTATATGGTACAAAGGTATCCAGGGCATAGGTACTCCAGAAGTCTCCCATGGGCTGAAGCATGTATTATGCCACCCATGAAAGACCATTCAAATTGTGACTACAGGCCTGCCGCTGCAGCCTGTGTAAGCTGGTGCTAGTACCACTTACGACAAATATAAGTTTCCTTATATCCGAGGTTACTGCACTTAATACCTATAAGTCACCTGTAAGACAGGCCTTTCAATCCTGAAGGCAGGGTTCTAAGTGTGAGGGTGCCCCTGCATGAGCAGATCACCCCTAGAACCTTTGGAGTCCATTCTCCTGGGTTGTAAGTGTATCAGCCATTACGACATATAGAGTGGCCATGCGTCATTATGCGATGACCATCCATCTCTAAACTGGCTGTAACAAACCCTGTCGTGTTTGGTATCAAACATGTTGGAATCATACAGTGCTCCAGGTACCAGTCTTCTAGACCCAGATAGCAAAAAATGCCTGCTGCCGACCAGAGACACGATTCTGCCCTCCTCCTGCTGAGCCAAGCTTGAGCAGTAGAAGGCAGGACAATAGGTTTCCTGTCACAGGGAGGTGTGACCACCTCCCACACTGGACTTAAATGTATTGGGACAGGGTGGGGGCGTTTGCCAGCGCCACTAGACTGCTTTGAAGGGCACATTTGGTGCCCTCTTTGCATACTCCAGTTGAAACCAGTTCAGGGAGCTGTTGGCTCTCGCTCTGGCACAAAACTGGACAAAGGACATGGGAGTATCCTCTCCAGTGTCCAGTCCCTCCTGTAGGAGGGACTTCTGCATCGTCCCAACCCTTACCTTAGGGTACTTAAGGGCTTACCTGTGGGTGGGTCCCTAGATTCGTCATGGGACAAGATTCAGATCCGAAACCACTTCTACTTCAACCGTCTGGGCACTCTGGACTTTGCTGGACTTCCATTTGCAAACCGAGACTGCAACTGGGAAGACTCCTGCTGCTCCTGGTCTTGTTGTGCTGCAAGTCTGCTACAACGTCTATGCCTTAGCTCCATACAGGTTCTTCACAAGGCCTTTGAACATCCAAGACACCCAAAGGAATCTTTCTTAGAGTGAAGGAGTCACCGTAACAAAGCTGACCGGTCTGCAGTTCCTGAGCTAGTACAGAATCCGAAAGGTTCAGCAACACAGGCTGGGACACGCCATACGCACTTACACCCCACTGGACATTAGGCTGCCGGACCACAGCCCCCCGGAGGCTCAGGTCCTGCTGGGCAACCTGGGGAGGGGGGGCATATCCAGGATACATCGTTCTCTTATCAACAATACCCCCATGCCCCGGGAAGGCCTGAAGGAACGATGGGAGGTGTGGGTGGGTCCCCTGGACGAGGTCGACTGGCGGGATGCCCTTATGGCCCCCAGGCTGGTGACGGCCTCCGCCAAACTGAGGCTTATTCAAATTTATTACCTTCACATTGCCTATCTCACACCGGCTCGTCTGCACCGTGCGGGCCTCTCTGTTGACGCAGCTTGCCCCCGCTGCGGTTTTGATCCGGCCGACTTCATCCACATGGTGTGGTCTTGTCCGGACTTGGGGGGGGGTACTGGAGGGGCATAGAAGCCGACCACACGGAGGTCTTGGGGTGGGTGGTGCCACATAACCCTAGACACACCCTACTGGGTATCACTGACGGCCTAGATGGCACGCGCGCAGAGAAGCTATTCCTTATGACAGCGTTAATGGTGGTGAAACGAGACATTGCAGCGGCCTGGAAGCACCCACAGCCGCCTAGCTTGGCCAAATGGAGTACTGGAGTAGACTGGTGTGCGGCACAGAAACGGACTCTCTACCAGGCAAGGGGCTGTCTTAAGAAGTACCGTAGGGTCTGGGGGAAATGGTTGGGCAATGTATTGTGAACATGCTGTTTGGGGGGGAGGGGGCGGGGGAGAGTGTCGGGGGGGGGGGGCGGGGGGGTGGAGTGGTCCCATGCTGTGCGGTTGTAAGCTGGTGGTTCGACAGGCTCAATGTTTTTCTGTTGTGTCATTTAAAACAATAAAAACTTGTTTATCAAAAAAAAAAAAGGAGTTTAGTACCCCAGCATCTTAAGCGCCATCTCCCGGATGCCGTACTGCTCCAGGAGACACACCTAATTGGGAATACCTGTAAAGCACTTAACAGATGGGAATACACAATGGTGGCCCCCACCAGCTTCACATTGGGGTCCCGAGGGGTAGGTATCTTACTCAGACGCACCCTCCCATTCAGTATCCAGCACACTTGGGCGGACCCACTGGGGCGCTTCGCGGCCATCTCGGGGCAATGGGAGGGACAAACACTGACATTGTTAGCAGTTTACATCCCACCAGGTCTCCAAACACTGTCCTATTAGGACCTTGGTACGCTCCTGCTCTTCCTACCGGAGAGGCAACTTGTAATCGTGGGAGACTCCAATTCGGTTGTCTCAGGGTTCATGGACCGAGTCCCGCCACGAGACATAAGCGCCGGGCAACACTGGCTCCCCAATTTTATCGAGACGTTTGGCCTTGCAGATCTTTGGAGACGACATCACCCCACCCTTCGGGAATACACGTTCCTTTCGGGAGCACACCGTACCCTCTTGAGGATAGACTACATCCTTATGCCCCTACACTATAACGTGACCACTCAGGAAATCAAACACTTAGCGTGGGGCATCTCAGATCACTCCCCTCTATGGTTCCACCTCACCTTTGGGGAGAGGAGGGTGGGCTGTGTTGCACCGATAAATCCCTGGTACCTCCACAATCATGAAACCAAAGCCACCCTCACACGGGCCATAGACCAATACTTCTTAGAAAACGATGGTACGGTGGACTCCCCCACCACACTGTGGAAAGCATTTAAAACGGTACTAAGGGGCATCCCCTCTCAACTATAGCGGGGGTGCGTAAAGAGAAAGAAAAACAAATGGCCGCTATTGAGCACAACCTCATTCGACTTGGAGAGATGGCGGGGATGGTGCGGACCAAGCTGCTATTCACCAAATGCAAATAAAAGCGGCTGAATACAAGGCCCATGCCACTGACTCTGCGAAAACCCTCGCGAGAGACAGAGATAGACGGCTATATGACCAAGGTGACAAAGCGGGCAAAATGATAGCCTGGTTGGATAAAAAAGAGAGGGCGCGGAGAGTAGTATCGGAACTCAAAAGTTGTGTGGGTACGGTTCTCACCGAAGCCCACGACACAGTCAGAGAGTTCGCAGCGCACTTCAAGCGGGTGTACCAGAGGGGCTTGGAACTCTTGGAAGAAGATTCTTCTAATTTACTGGCGGACATCCGACTACCAATCCTCTCTGATCTGGACCGAGAAGCGTTAGACAGCATGCTTACAAACGACGAATTGGCCAAGGCAATTCGGGACCTCCGCCCAGGCAAGGCGCTAGGCCCTAATGGCCTACCCATTGAACTATACAAGCTCAAACCGGCCAGAATGGCGCCCTACCTAAAAAGTATGTATGAGGATAGTAGGAAACTGGGGCTGCTGCCAAGAGACCAACAGATTGCCACGCTGGTGGCCATACCTAAAGAAGGGAAACCAAAAGACAACTGTGCTTCCTATAGACCGATCTCCCTGCTAAACGCAGAACCCAAAATACTTGCTAAGCTCTTGGCAAATAGACTCCGCCCAATAATAGCTAAGCTGGTACACCCAGATCAATCGGGTTTTATGCCACACCGTAATACTGCCCTTAACCTGCGGCGTCTCCACGGAGTACTGGGGCGCTGCTCCACTATACAAGAAGATGCGATGGTGGTCTCCTTGGACGCCACCATGGCGTTCGACACATTGGAATGGGCATACCTCATGGCAGTATTAAAAAAGATGGGCTTTGGTCCTAACTTTGTCAGATGGGTGCAGCTTCTCTCTGCGGAACCCTTGGCACAAGTAGTCGTTAACAACAAAATTTCGGACGTGTTTACACTTGGTAGGGGGACAAGACAAGGTTGTCCGCTATCGCAGCTGCTCTTCGCGCTCTCTCTGGAGCCACTTGCGGCCTGGATACGAGGAGATGTGTCCATTCGTGGACTTAGATGGGCAGAAGGGTGGGAGGACCGGATCTCCTTGTACGCAGACATCCTTCTCTACCTGGCCTCCCCCCAGAGGTCATTAAGGGTGGTATTGGACATCTTCACTAGTCTTGGGAGGAACTCAGGCTATAAAATCAACTGGAGCAAATCGTTGCTATATGTCCTGCATGGGAGTCCCCCGTCCATGCCAAATGACTGCCCTATTCAGGTAGCCACGGAAGGATTTAAATACCTTGCTATATTTATTCCCACTGATGCTAAGACCCGCTATGAGCGGAACCTCCGCCTGCCCTTGCAGAGATTCAGACGTGACACTAACACCTGGAAAACACTCCCCCTGTCGCTCCTAGGACAAGCAGCGCTTTTTAAAATGATGGCACTGCCCCGTTTCCTCTATGCTCTCCAGAACTACCCAGACCCAGTCCCACACACGTACTTCTCGGACGTCGAAGCTACACAAAGGGATCTATCATGGGACGAGAAACCACGAATAGCACCCCAAAAATAAAATCTTGGATGGTACGATGGAGGTATTGCCCTTCCTGATATCCGAAAGTAATACTGGGCAGCACACCTATCCGCCATAAACCAATGTATGTAAAGCAATGGGGATGACCCAGCCTATTGTATGGATAGGTGGCTACTCCCGGGTGGAGACTTTACGAGGGCGCTCTACTCTAAACCGAACAGGTTCTCACTCACAGGACCCACCAGACACTCTGTACAACTTTGGCACGTGGTCAACCGTAACTTGGGGTGGGCCAACAGACTCACACTTGCAACACCACTATGGGACTCTGAGCGGCTGGGCACATTGGGGCGGACTAAAGGGTTCGACAAGTGGGATCTCATAGGGATCTCCCGTATAGGGGACCTCTGGGGGCAAACTGGAGTGGTGCCCTTTGCTTCACTACAGTACACGCACGAGATGGCAGACTTGGAATACTTTAGATCCGCACAAGTTAGACACTCCCTCCAGGCCAACATCTCAACTGGGTCGTCACTACCAGAGTCCTCCCCTCTTGAGGATAGACTGCTTGACGGACACCTGCCTGAAAGAAGCATATCCCTTACATATAAAAAACGTATACATCATACTCCAAACCCTTTGCTAGCATTGAGGGAGAAATGAGGGAGGGACGGTCTAGAAATAGACGACGAGGAATGGCAGGAAGCCCTCTCTTCCCCTAAGGAAGTCGCCATTTCAGCGAAATTAAGACTGGTCCAATTGAAAATCCTACACCGGGTTTACCTCTCTGGACGACAACTAGTACTAATGGGTAGGAGTGAAGATGGGATGTGTAGGAGACAATGTGGCCTGGAAGGGACCTTCCTGCACATATTCTGGGAGTGCCCGCTAGTTCAAGCTTACTGGCAAAAAGTACATGAGTGCATGAGTGTGGTTTGGGGGGTTACACTACGACTCAAGGCAAAACGATGTCTCCTGAATATCTGGGAGCCCACAGACTTGAATGCAAAGGGTAAGCTCTGGGTTACACTTGGACAGATGGTCGCCAAGAGAAATATAGCTAGACTCTAGGGAGCAACAGTGACGCCGACGATCAATGCCTGGAAAGAGGACATGGACTGGTGTATGGCACGGGAGAAAACAGTCTATGTGGCCCGTGGCTGTCCTCGAAAATGGATACTGCTCTGGACTAAATGGAATGCGTATCGTGGAAATGTGTGTGCCCCCATTAGTCCCTTCCCTTGACGAAAAATTAACGCTCTGACGCCAAAGAAATGTGACGTAACAAAGTAAGTCAACATGAGACACAATGCTATAGCCTGTAAAAGACACCATACTCAGATATGTGAAATGATAACTTGTATAACATGACCTTTCTTTCTTTGATGTTCAATAAAAAGATTTATAAAAAGAAAAAAAAAATTGCAACCACGACTCACCAGTTGATTTACATTGAGCACGCGGTCTTGCTCCCACTCTGCACACAACTTCAGTGGGGTTCCTAGATACTCACCTTGGGTGGTTCATTGGGTCCCCGACTTTCCTACGTCTTCTGGGTCCAGTTTCGACTTAAGTCGTGGTTCGCATTCCACTATTTTAGTATATGTTTTGGTCTTTCCTTGGAGACAACAGTGAATTTGTGCTGCTTATGTATTCTATTGACAAGGTATTGTGTGTATTGGTGTATATCTCCTGGGAGGAGATATTGCACTGTGTTAGTGAGTGTTAATAATAAATACATATTTTTTATAAGAACACTGTGTGCTTCTTTTTCACTTAACCTGCACTATAAGATTAAGTACTGTTACAACAAGATGCTTTACACCCCTTCTCGACTAAGCGTGAAGGCTGCTTTTCACAGCTACCACTTATAGCGCTTTCTAAGGTTGTCTAAGACCATTAAAATCACCATAAGGGTTGTCTGTATTAGTGCACAGTGCTACACTTACATAAGTGAGCACTATATACTAAGCCAGCCTCCTACAGGAGTCTACACAGGGCCCTGAAATTTGAATGAATATTTTTACAAACAAATGTCTAAAAAATTATGTTTGAGGCTAAAGTAAATAGTGCATTCCTTTTGCAAAATTCAGTTATGACCCAGTGGCACTGCGAAACACAAGTTCAGGATCCCACAGCTGTAACACCAATGTAGGACAGTGGCGTATTCTGTAGTGATGCTGGTTAGGCCTCACCATGTGATACTAACACAATACCCCAAAGATGGTCTTTGAATTCACAATAATAAATCCTTAGCTCATTCCTGGTAGTATGGCAAAGAGCAGTCGGGCTTTACTAAAGGAACATGTGTAAAGCATTTCAGATTACCAACATGGACGAAAAGTAATTGACACAACTCAAATGAAAATCCAACACCAATTTATGAAAACAACACAGACTGTTATATAAATTTAGACTCCAAAATGAAGTCATTCAGATAAGTATAACCGGAGTTATGGATTTTAGAAGATAAATAAATCAGTGTAAATCAATACTGTGAACTTCACCATTGTGGTTAATGGGAAAAAGGTACTAGTGACAATCAGTCTCTTGCTGGTCGAGTTACGTGGAACTCACGGGGGTAAGGTGATGCAGGTCCCAGGACAAAGCCACAACAGTCAGTTCAATTTTACCTGGTTTGAGAGGCCCGGGTGCAGAGTTGTCCTGGCTGTCTTTGGTGCAGAAGAAGAAGATGAAGAAATGCTTGGTTTACTGTCGAGATGGTGCTGGGAAGAAAACTGATGCAAAAGGTCAACAACGGGGCCACTGCCATGGTCAGCTGAAGGTGTTCTGTGGTTCCCTCTTGTTGCAGCATCAAGTAATGGGGGCAGTATCAGAACTGCTCACCAACCAGCCTTGGTGGTCAGCAAGATGATACTTAGATATCCTGAGGTCCGGGGGAAAGCGAATGCTGCATGAAACTTGCTGGAGGTCAGGACTATATTTCCCACAATGCACTGAACAATCTACTTTTGGGCGATCCCTTGGGGGGCCTGCTGGCCAGCGATTCTTTAGTTCTGGGACGTTGCTTTTACCTATGGTTGCAGCAGACTAGTGCCAATAGCCCAAGGGAGTCAGAAGCTGCCTTTGTCTCTCAAAGGAGTCCCTCTGTCTGGTTGAGCCGGTCTTTGATCCAGGACCAGTCGCAATCATACAGTTCCAGGAGCGTTGTCACCGGTGCAGAGTATCCCACCTTTGGTTTGTGCAGCTCTTGCTGTCGCTGACTCAGTTCTCTTCTTTGTCCTTCTTTGCAGCCTTCACAGATCTGAAGTTCTAGTGTCAGGGATGTCACTTAAATCTTAGATTTAGGGGCATTAAGGGTGTGTGGGCAAGTGGCCAATGCGCTACTTGCCCTAGCGGCTAATCCTCCCCTGAGATGACCACATTTGGGGATGCATGTCACCTTTTCTACCCAGAATTCTGTATTCTGCCACTACTAAAAATGGCAAAAACCTTCCCTGGCTGCAGAGACAAGGTAGCCCACCCTAGGGATGTGGCTAGCTTTCTGGGGTAAATGCCCACTGACTATCTAATTTCCCCCCTGCCTGAGTGCAAATGTGCCTGGGGGCTGGACGGCTTCCTCCTTTGAGAGTCAACCTGCGTGCATATCAGAGGCAGTGCATGCTTTGAAGGTTACCGTCTTGATGTGCCACTTCACTAGCCATCCTGTCAGGGAGAGATGTGTCACCTCCTTCCCTTCCAGGCCTTTGTTTCTGACACTTGGGAGTGTTCACAGTGCCTGGCAGGAGGTCAGATTCCTGTCTAGGTAGTGGCAGCTGCAGGCTGCCAGCCAGAACACAGGAAATGCTTGTTCAACTAGATGGGCAACCTCCAAGGAAGCCACATGGGTGCATGCCACATCAATCCCGACATTGGAATAATGTCAGGGGTAATGAGGGATGGTGTTTGATACCAAACATGACCATATTTAGCAGTACCATAAAGAAGCTGCCAACCTTGAGTGTGCCTGGGTGCCAGCCTATGTTATCCTATGGGCCACTGATCACTTATTGTGGTCTCTAATGGAAAGGGCTACTATAGAGACATATAAACTTGCATTTACATGTCCACACCTTTAATATACTGCACCCTGCTGCCTCATTTTAGGAGGCTTACCTTAAGGATGACTGGCATATATTAAAGATAGTGCGTTGACCTTGCCACTCATGGAGAAGGCAAAGTCGAGTTGGGGCAGTTTGCACTGTTCCTGCAGTCAGCAATGGAATGCCTGCTATCATCTGTTTAACTGGGTCATTTAGGGTGGCACATATAATGCTTCAGGCCCTGGTGACCTCTTTAACACCCGTGCCCTGGGTACCCTTGGAACCACTTTACTAGTGACTTATAAGGGGGTTAAAGTCCTTGCCAATTAGGAGTACCAATTTGCTACATTGTGTTTAAGGTGAGAGCACTCGCACTGGAGGGCTCGTCAGCAGGCCTCAATGCCCTTTCAGACTCATAACCATCAGCACTGGGGCAAAAAGTGTGGGCACTTGCATCACCAATTTATGACATGGGGGGTTATGTTGTTTTTGTTTTTAATTTACCCTTTCAAGATGGACGATGGCCATCCTGGAGTGGTAAATTAAAACAAAATAATGAGTGCACCAAAGTGTACTTTATTCTATAAAGGAATTGCACCTGCCGGGCACTTCAAATTAAAAACAAAAGGAACAGACTTGGAGACGGGGCAATAACCATGGAGTGGGCTGGGTGGTTGAATTAAACACCATTGAGCAGCTGGAGCAATGGAAGACCTGGGTGGGAGGTGTTAAAAAAGGGACATGGAGGTGTGGGGTAAGCAATGGATTAGCTGGGAGGGAGGGGGCAGCGAAACGAAGATCACGGGGGGCAGTACTTTGAGTAGGGAAGCAGCATAGGAGGGCAAGAACAGGAAAACGCATTCACTACCATGGAGAGCTAGGCGGAAAAGAAACAAGCATTGGCATAGCCAATAGGTCTCGCCTTTGGGACCTTATAAGTGTTTGGCCATGCAGCAGTTGCATAACTAATTACTTATAAGGTCCCAAAAGCAAGACCTATTGGCTATGCCAAGCGGCCGCGAAAGTGATCGCGATGCGATCAAACATCAAAGCGGCCGCAAAAGTGAAAGTTATCGCGGTCAAGCGCAGTGCGCGCGCCCGCGCACATGCACTGTAGCTCTAGGCTGGCCTGGTAGCACTTTTTGGAGCCCTCTCAAAAAGTCTCGCCAGACCAGCGCATGCGCTGGGTCAGGCGAGACCTAAAAAGTAGTTTCCTGAACGTTAGCAGTACAAGGATTGATATAATTCATCAAATCAGTCAAACGGCTGGTAAAGAAACTGTGCTGCAGGGGAGGGATAAACAGCACATGGAGAAAGGAAATCATCAAATAAGAAGCAATCAAATGTGATTAACCAGCAAGCCAAAAGATTGTAAGCAATGAGCTGACCCAAAGTCCACTCTATGTACTGGTATTATCCACAATAGGTCTTCGACTGTACACAGTGAGGAGCTAACTGTTGGCGAGACTTAAAAAGATTGCGCGTGTTATTCATCTAGTCAATGTTTAGAAACCATTGATTATTTTATCTGCATTTGTTCTACCTGGAGTAGACCCAGGTAAAAATATTTACATTTAAATTTAAAGTGGCTCAGTGTGCAATGCTGATATCGGCTGTTGCTCTCTGTTTCCAAGGTCATTCAAATAGAATAATCGCCACCTGTTATATTTTGGACACTGCTGGCTAAAAAACCTCAGAGATACTTAATATCAAAATCTGTTAGCTAGATCAGCTATCATACAATAGCTATATTATATATTGCCTAAGTTTTAACTGTTTGAATGTGTTGTAAAATGTGTTACATAGTCGTTGTAATTGTTATTTTTCAATTTGTGAATGAGGGCTTAGATGCAACACCTAGCGATTTTATATTTATATTTATTGACAATTAGCTTGTATTGCTGTATGCTAGACCAGATTGCTAATTGTATCTGTGTTTATCTTTAAAGTGAATTAGTAAATACATTTTAATCATCTAAAATAAAGGTACTTTTATTTGCTTGCCACAAACTGGTAGTATCGATCATACACAATATTCAGATCTATGAGGTGTTCCAGGCAGATATAAAAATGCACGAGGAGAGAAGAAAAGTTCTCATGAGCTCCAGAGGATGCTTTGGGGCTATTTATAGAAAAGGCTACTTTCACACTCACTGTTTTAGCTCAGCCAGCCAGTGAAGACCCTTTACCACCACTACTGAGTCAAGGCCAGGGCCGGACTGGGACCCCAAAGCAGCCCTTCAATGTTGTCGGTCCAGCTCCTGCGAGGGGGTGGAGGTACATAAGTGCACTGTTTCTTTTGTTACTGGGGGCCGGTATTGCAGTACTGCTGCAACACCGGCCCCCAGTAACAAAACCGACCCCCACAGCCTCAAAACCGGCCCCCACCACTTGTAAAAGAATAAGTGTTTGGGTCATTATTTTACTCAAAAGCCTGTAACAACCCTACTGAATGTAGGAGTGAATATCAGGTCGCCTAGTCTTGACTCCACCTCACGCCTCTTTAATCCACCATCGGACACTCCCGGCCTCTTTATCTTACTCTTGCAGGTTCTTTTTCATCCCTTCTATCTCACTTTGTCATGGGTTTCTGTTGTTTTCTTCCTCCTATATCCCCCTTCTGTGTTTTTTCACTGTCTTCTTCTGGTTCAATGCCTGATGAGGAAAGATACGTGTCAGCCCCAAAAGAGGAGTGCCCGTTGGCCCCACCGGGCCCCACTGGCACCCATCGACTCAGATTAAGCACTGCATCCCCCACATCCAAAAGAGCTGATTAAGTTCAATGACCGGGATGGATTCCAAACTGCATGTGGTTGAAGGTATGAAATTGGTCAATGTGTCATTGCATGTGAATGGTACCCACTCTCTCTCAGTACCTAGCAGACTGCAGTCCAACTACTGGTCTATACTCCAGCACCACCATGTCTCATCCCTTCTTCCCTTCTGGAAAGAGCAGAAGCCTCAACCTTTCAAACAGCACCTTGTCCAATAGGTACCACTGTGCAGCCAGACCCTCCTAAAGAGATCCCCTCTCCCCATTCTCCGATTACACCTTTGCATCTCCCCCTCCCTCTCTGCGCTGTCAGCTGTGATCGCCTTTCTACCTACTGCAGCTTTCTCATTTGTGTTGTTTGTTCTTATGGAGTTTTCACTGTGTCGGATTCCATGGGATGCCAGTTACAGTTGCTCTCTCCTGGCCTCCTGGGGTTCCTCGAATACCTCCAGTGGCGGGCGACACAGAAAAATACTGGCGTGGCTAGTGGAGCGGGTGTGGGGTGGGTGTTGCCAGCGGGAAGCACGTGGGGGAGCGCACGGCAGGGGGGAGGTTAATGATAAAAAATAAAAAAAAACTTACCGGGTGCTGACAGCCGCCTTGCGCTCATCTGTTGCAGTTACTGGTCAGCATCACAAGTCCCATCCAATCCCTGCGCTGCTTTCAAGCATGAGAGAAGTGTGGGGATTGGCCTGAGCGGGCTGAAAATACACTCGCTCAGGCACAGGGAGTCTGCGCATTTAGGTTTCTATAAACCCGGCTGTACTGTACAGCTGTATTGGAGAAGCCAAAGTGTGCATGTCAGTGTGGCCGGCCTGAGACGCTCGGCCAAACTTACACACACACTAACAAGTGCACATACCACTCCTCCTCCCCCATCCCAAGGCCCAGCCCGCCCCTCCCTGTTTACGCTGGCTCACAGTCAGCAGCTAAAAAATAAAACAATAGTAAGATATTGTTTTATTTTCAGGTGCTGGCTCTGAGCCAGTGGGGTGACGCTCCTCCGCCATTGGGGAGGAGCCGCCACTGAATAACTCATCTCAACTTACCTGTTGTTCTCCGCTTTAGTCGTCCACCACATAGTGACCCCCTATGTCAACACTCTTGCCACCCAGACATCCGAGAGTGTCCTGCCCTTGCACCACGGCTCTTCTACAGCGCTCCATAGTTTAGTACCTAGGTTTGCGCTAGATAAATCCCATTCATAATTCTATTTTCCATTGATCGTTCTTATGGTTAGTAGTAATGACACACAAAGATGTGGATTTTACTACCCTGTGTTTTATTTCTCCAGGACTGCTGCAGTAGAGGACTTTGAACATCAGAGAGTAGGAATCCACGACTAGACTGGGCATTCTACCACTCTGATGTTTTCCCAGTGGGCTGCAGGTCAATGGGCTGCTTTCAGAGCAGGATTGGCTGCCATGATCTAATCATGTCCACTTGGACCCATTCTTTTTGTGGCCTCCTGCAGCACAGGTCTGCTTTGAACATTTTTGCCAGGCCTAATACTGGTTTCCAGTCTGGGTCTGTTTGTATCTGAAAGTAGAGATGGTTTTCTGAACCAGGCACACCTGTACATACATACTGAGGCATTGCCTGATCTGGTGGTGGCGTCCAACAGATCTTAGGGATTTGTAAGTACTCAATAGCTTCTTCTTTTATCTCTTGTGTACAATAAAACCATTCCTTTGCAGTTTCCAGAGTAGGAGATTCTTCAAATCATTTCTCAATGCTGCCTCAATTTTGAAGATCATAAAAACACATAATTGTTAAGTCATTCAGTGCATGAAGCAAAAGGATGCTACTTCTGTAACTCCTTTCCCCATTCTTCATCGTCTCTATACCGCACTGAAGAAGTATAAGCTTTCCCTGTGCCAAAGGGTGTTGTGATAACCACAGAATGGGTAGGGTGGTTACCTATCCTTAGAAAGGGTGTTGTATTTGACGCCCAAAAAGCTGGTTGTTTGCAGCCACGATTTGACACACACTTCACCATTAGCCTCTTCCATTGATAGAGGTGGTTTTTATTTGGAACTCATTGTGCAAATCTAAAAAATAGGACTGTGGCTGCATATTGGGCAACAGTTTTGGATGGCTGGTTTACTGTGCCACCCTGCCCCCGTACGATAGTTTCTGGTTCTGTCCTGAGTTTTTGTTTGAGTACACGAGGTGCTTTATCTTGTTAACAAGTTTCACCACACTGCTCAGGGATCTGTCATTCAGGGGGTACACTACGGCTCTTAAAAGCTATGCTTGCCCCTAGTCAAGCATGGCTACTGCCTCTGCATACCAGGCTGGACTTGTGGTGAAAGGTGGCACAAGTTCAGGGGCACAGAACCTTTTACCTTTCTCTCTGGAGGGGAGCTAGCCTACCAGTATCTCCCCAGCATGATCCCTCCAGTCACCTTCCACCACTAAGGTCCTTACCTTTCCCCATGATCTATGGTATGATGTGTGTGGTATAGTAAATGTGTGCCCTATGACTAGGAGACCTTGTGCAGTCGTATTCTGAGGAAGATAATGTGATGGCTACACAAAATGGTGGTTCTCCGGGCATGCAGGAAAGACCTGGCAGGCTCTTTTTGTGTCAACGCATGACTTTCTGTTGAAAGGTAATACTGGATGACTGACATTAGAAAGAATTTCCTGATTTTGGACCTCTCTTTTAAGTTTCCAGCTGCACAGCGGCTCGAAGTATTCTGTCTCTGACTTCAGAAATCCCAGTCATCAGGGAAACCATAGTCAAACTGTGATCTTGTCTAACATCTGGGGATGGGTCACAGTCTCAATCAAAGTCACAAGACTCTAAACCTTTCTCTCCAGCATGACAATGGTACAGAAGGTATATACGCTGGATAGCCTCCGAGGTCCCCAGAAAGTGTTCAAGGGAGATGACATGGTTCTCCAGTTTATGCCTATACTGTCATCCTACCAGACAGTAGCTCTGTTTTCACCTTCACAGTTTCAAAAGCCTTTTCTGTTTTGTCTTTGTTCATACTCAGGTGTGATAAACAGAACTTACAGCTCAAAAAGCATCCAATCAGAGACTTCTTGTTTGGCCACTACCTCACCTGACTCAGGACCCAAGTGGGTCCCTCTCTGATTATTAAATCCTGTTCCATTTAGCATTACATGCACAACAGCATAAGAGGTAACGGATAATTCACTTTCATATAGTTATGTAAATATAGAAGGTATATTTTGCTGAAATTGCAGGTCCTCCGAATATAGTCTTGAGGTACGATATTCTGATTCAGAAATTTGAAATGGATAATCATCATATCGCCCTCCTTTTCCAGCTGGAAATAAGATTGGATAACATCTAATGTCTAAAGGCTTTTTCCCTGTTACTAACTGGATCTCCTGTAGCCTCTCTCATTTGATAGATTTCCTAGGCATTACCCAATAATTTTTAGAATGCAGCGGTTGTATACTATAGTGATCATAATAGAGTGTTCTCTGTTGTTTTGTAACAGGTATGAAATAGAATCTTGTATTTTAGAAATGCCATTTAATTCTTGCAATTTTTTAAATCTTTTGTTGGCACTCCATCAACTAGTACAACTAAAGGTTCCTCTAATGTGCGCTCTAATCACACATTTTGAATGTTTTTGTAATCTAATGGTAGAAAAACAACCTTTCTTTTTAGAGCACGGATTAATTCTTGTGCTTTAAATTTCCCGGATTTAGGTTGCATGCTAAAAATTGTTTAAAATGGATGTCAAGTTTCAATTAATATACTTTCATATAAATTCAAATTTTGTAATTCTGAAGGTACAGGATAAATCTCCAAATGATCCTAAATGGAACGTGAAGGCATAAAGTTATGGTCTAGTTTTCCAATTCAATAATAACATACATTTTGATAACCACAAACATCATATCTGTTTTCCACAGTAAGATAGCTTGTTTCTTCCAAGCTACTCTGTCTTCTTTTTCGGTTTTTTTGTAGTAAGTCAGTATATTTAGTTTGTTTAGCATAATGTATCTGTCTTTAGCAAATGCACACCTAATTTGGAAATATCCCATGTGCTACTGTTTAAAGTCCATAGTTGGATTGTCCATCATACTTTGTGAGTATACAATATTTGATCACACGGAAACATCAGAGTTGCCACCAAATTATTGCGATTGTATACATTTTGTAATTGATAGGACCTTTTCATGATTGCAGTGCAGTAGAGCATAACTTATTTACTCCAGTTGTATTGTGTTCCTTTAACAATCAGCAGAAACTGATTTCCCAGTTCGCAAGCATGTTTTTATAAGCTTACCATTTTTGTTTTTGGAACAAGCACTTTTTCCTTTTCTAGGTGTGGGTAAATTTTCTCGAATCTGTTTGGAATACATTTTCATTAGAATTTTTTTCTGGTATTATTTTTAAGGCATCGTGCTTTCGGTAGCTATATCTGTATGTAAAAATATAAAAAACAAAGCAACTGTACTATTAGTGATAATTACAGTAAACTACAAATCCTGCATTAGCTTTACATATAACAAGTTTTATTATAAAATATAAGGCAACTTTATTTGTATTTACCTTAAATACTAATAAATACTGTGACTTTTTTCTAATAATGTTCACCTATGAAATAAATAGGTGTGTCTTCAAGCTTTAGTTCAACTTCAGTTGTAGTACAGCTGTTCACCTACTCTAAATAGTGTTTGAATAAGTCTAGTAGTATTAGGCTAGGTTTGTGGCCTAATGCAAAATATAATCCAGTAGCAATCTTTGTTACATCTGTATTGCATTTGTTACATAGCATACTATGAGTTTCTTTATGATGTAATTATAGTTAGTCTCTCTTTCAAATGTGGTTTCAACAAATCAACAATACATAAAATTTGAATGGTGGGCTTTCCCTTCTAATCCTGTAGTCATATGACCTAAAGTGTCACTGCAATAGCTGAAGGTATACAATTATATTCTGAAAATATACAGTCTAGTCTATTTGTTATTTGATGTGCTTCTTTAGTAGTGTTTGGGCTATGTTAGTAGCCCAATCTTACATATACTCAATCAGACTGTTTCTTTCATAAGTGTGATATGTTAAATAGTTTGTAATTGGACAATCTTGTAGCCCAATACATACATGTGTTACTTTCATTGATTTCCTTGATTCAGTCTGTGTTTTTTCAACATTTTTGCTAGTTTTCATCATACGGTTCGTGTGTGGATAATTGGACACAGTTATATCTTAGAGTATTAAAAAAAAGCATGGAATTGAGCAAAATGTAGGTTTGGCAAACGTTGAGTTATCATAGGTGGCTGAAAGAGGTTTAAGGTGGAATAATATCCTACCTCTTATTTCATTTCTGAACAGCCCCATTTTATAATTATTCATTGTGGAGGCAATAATATTGGTCACCTCACTGGTATTTGAATCGAAATAGAGATGAAAGCTACTTTTACATCTTTAATGTCTCTATTTCCTCACACCTATTTTGTGTTTTCAAATATTTGCCAAAGGATAAAATGGAGGTACTCATTAGCAAATGCTGGAAATTATGAGAAAACAGCAGACGTGAACAAAACGGTGTCTGCCTTCCTAAGAGATCACAGCATGTCTTCCATATATCACCTAAACATTGTTTTCAAAACCGCATATATGTCGTGCAGATGGTGTACATCTGACCTCAGATGTCAGTAATGTGTTCATTAATAATATCCGCAAATTGCTGTTAAACCGTATCAAAATCAAACTAATCACTTGTAATCAAAAGCTCTTTTCAGAGCCAAACTAATGGCTAAATTAGTAAATGTCAAAATATATGGCTTCTTATTTTTTGAAGAGTAACTAGAAATTTTCGAGGTAATACTGCGGTACTCCCTATTTTGTTTTTAAAAAGCATATAGCCATTTTCACATAATTTTCCCTACCTATCACAGCTGTACTAAACTGTTACTAATTGAACCTAAAACAAAAAACGTCTTCATGAACTTAGTCTTAAGGTGTAAGACAAAATACACTCAAAGTACGCTTAAAAAAAAATCACAGCTGCCTTCATGTTTTGGAAAGAAATACATTATCCAATCAGGTAATCCCTTGTCATCGCTATGTACCACAGCCACAGCTATCACTAAGTTGAAATACCTTGTAAATTAACATTTATTTACTCTACTTACTTGCAGTACATCACACAAGCATCTGTGCCTCCTAATATGTAGTACTTCCAAATTTCATAAAAATCCAGCTGATAGTTTTCTGCGCTACATAAAATATAAACTTCTAGGGAAAATGAATTGGATTTGAAGCCCGTTTTAGGACCCCCCTTTTTTCTCTGCACCCCCTTGACCAAATGCTGCAAAACCTTTAGTCCTTCCAAAATGAAACAGGGGCATTAGGTCTGCAAACTTTCAGCACATTTGTCAAACGGATGCAAAGTTATAATGGACTAAAATCTCTGGTCACCCTAACTATAACTACAGAGTGGCAATAGCCACTCTGTTATATATATGTATATAGGTAATGTATATGCATATACTCAATGAAAAGAACAAAGGTTAAAGCTTAGTTATAGTTAGGAAAACATATTTTCCCTATAAAAACCAAGTTTAAACAACTCAAACTTTCAAACTTTCAAAATTCCAAAGTTATATCCATAACCTTCAAATTATTATAAGTAGCGGACCTCGTTATACACTCTTTTCAGCTCGCTAACTAGACAACAATAACTATAACTCGCCACTCTACAAATCACTGTGTTGTGACAAATAATGTCATTTGAGAAGTGTTGGAGGATGGCTTAGCATATGGTATACATTTATTTCATTGCAGCACCCTGCACTAATCCAGGCAACCCTTATGGTGATGTTAGTGGTCTTAGACAACCATAGAAAGCTCTCTAAGTGGTAGCTGTGGAGAGCAGTCTTCAGGCCTAGTCCAGAAGGAGAGTTAAGCAGCTTGTTTTACCAGGTCTAATCATGTAGTATAGGTTAAATGAAAAAGAACCACACAGTTAAGTTATGAAAATAGGTCTATTCATTACACAACACTCACTAACACATTGGTATATCTCCTACCTGGAGATATCAACACAAATATACAAGAATACTTAAATTGCAAGAAGTAGGTAAGCACAATACACAGTGGTGTCCAGGGGGAGACTAAACCATATACTAAAGAAGTGGAATGCGTACTGCGACCGAAGTTGGGACTTGGACCAGGAGACTCAGAAGAGCTGGGGACACAAGGATCCATCCAAAGTAAGTACCCAGGAACCTCACGGAGGCTGTGAGCAGAGTGAAAACACAGCCGCGTACTCATTATAAGTCAACGGGAAAGTCACGGTTGCAGTTTTGAAGAAGAAGGACCCTTCTCAGCTGACCATGAAGAAACCCTGTGGAGGACAGAAGGTTGGATGGCTACCCCACACCTAGATACCCCAGGAACCAGGATACCCACACCAGGGAAGCCGGGTGCATAGGTTACGAAGTGATGTCGGAAACCTCCATAGACCACAATTGAGGACTTCAGAAAAGATGCCATTGGCGAAGACTGTGCAAGAGTCAGACGGAATCCAAGGGTAGATTGTTGAAGAGAAGAACCTGCAAGCAGAGGGGACAGAGTCTATGCCACTCAGAGGTGACCAGGAGGGATGGAAGAGCAATGATCACTGATGAAGGAAGATCCAGGAGTGATGACAGTAACTATGTCGCTGCAGCTGTGAGGACAAGGCGACACTGTGGAAGACCAGGAGCAGTTCATGAGCTGTCCCACGTCGGAAGTCGAGAACCAGGGGGTTGGTGTCTGGCAGGAGCACCAACAAGCCTTGGCAGCAGCAACAGATGTGGAAAACAATAAAGAAGCAACGTGGGGTGCAGCAGGGTCCAAAGGACTCACCAAGTGCAGGAGAGTCAGAGCAGGCCCCAAGCAAGCAGGGGAGCCAACTGAAGCAAAAGAAGACCCTCGAGAGGACCCACAGGTCAAAAGGCACTGGAGTCACAAGGGGACCTTGAGCAGCTCACCAAAGATGAAGGCCCATGGTGCAGAAGATGGGGTGAGGACAAAGATCTTGGCAGGAAAAGATGCTGGAGGCTGGAGCTTGGTGTAGCCTGAAGATCTCTGGGGTGCAGAGCCAACAAGCTTTGGCAACGGCAAGTCAACGTGGTGTACAGAGGTTCACTCCCAGCGGTTCCGATGAGGAATACTGGCCTTAAAATTAAAATAAGGGCAGGTCAGGCCTCGAGGGAGTTACAGAACCACCACCTGTGATGCTGAGCCTTTCAAAGTCCGTTGGCAAAGCAAACCAGTCAGCTCTGTTGCGGTGCCGTCAGATGCAGGGGAGTGACTTCTTCATTCCAAAGGAGATTACTTTGGGTGTCCTTGATGCCCACAGGTCTGTTAAAGATCCTGGATGAAGCACAGACACAGACGGCGATGAAAACTTGGAGAACAACGAGGCCAGGAGCAACAGAAGTCTTCCGTGATGCAGTCTCGGTTCCAGGCGAAGTCCACTGAAGTCCAAGTGTCCAGACGGTCGAAGAGTGACGTAGTTTCAGTCTTGAGTCTTGTCCCATGGTGAATCTGAGGACCCAGGCACAAGTAAGCCCTATTATCCCCTAGGAAAGGGGTTAGGACGACTCAGGTGTCCCTCCCAGAGGAGGGTCAGGAGAGAGGGGAGGATACCCCGATGTCTTTTGTCCAGAGTCCTGCAAGAGCAGAAGTCAAGGGCTCCCAGAACTGGTTCCAACTATAGAATGCAAGGAGGGCACCAAACGTGCCCTACAAAGCAGTCTTGTGGAGCTGGCAAGTACTCTCACCCCAGCCCAAACACTAAGTCTTGTCTGGGAGGTGGTCACACCTCCCTGTGACAGAAAACCTATTGTTCTACCTTCCCCTGCTCAAGATCAGCTCAGCAGCAGGAGGGCAGAATCGTGTCTGGGGTCGGCAGCAGCACTAGCTTGCTGGCAGACCCTGGAAGGCTGTTACCGGGAGTACTGGGGGCTTCCCAGAGGGGCTCCATAGTTCATGGAATTATACCCCAACACCGGTAACGTTGTTGGGGTATGATTCCAACATGTGGCATAGAGTGGAGAATGAAGTGGTGTACATTAGAGTGGCATAGCCTATAGTGGAGTGGCATGCAGTGGAATAACACAGACTGGAGTAGTGTAAAGTGCAGTGGCATAGACTGGATAACGTATAGTGGAGTAGCATATAGTGCAATGGGATACAGTGACTTGGTGTAGACTGGAGTGGGGTAGAGTCGGGTAGAGTGGAATAGCATATAGTGTAGTGGCATAGATTGGAGTGGCATCCAATGGATCAGTGTAGAATATACATTGAAGTGGTTTATCATACAGTAAAGTAGAGTGCTATCTAGTACAGTGTCATAGAGTGGAGTAGAGTGTTGTACAATACAATGTATGGGCATAGGATCGAGTGCAAAATTGGATAGTGGAGTGTACACGGATAGAGAGGGGTAGAGTTTAGTAGAGTGGCATAGAGTGTAGTAGTGTTTTGTACAGTGAAGTTAAATAAAGTGGAGGAGAGTGCACTGGAGTGGCGTAAACTGGAGTAGTGTACAAAGGAGTGGCATAAAGTGTAATAGCGTATGGTGCAGTAGCGTATAGTGGGTGGCATAAAGCGTAATAGCTTATAGTGCAGTAGGGTATAGTGAAGTGGCGCACAGTGAAGTGGTGTATACTGGAGTGGTGTATTGTGGGGTAGGGTAGAGTATAATTGCATAGAGTGGAGTGGCGTGCAGTGGAGTGGGGTAGAGTGGAATACCATACAATAGAGTGGCAAAGCCTGAAGTTGCATACTGTGTAATAGCTTAGAGTGGAGTGGCGAACAGTGGAATAGCGTAGAGTGGAGTACAGTGGAGTGGCGTAGAGCAGAATAGCTTAGAGTAGAGTGGCGTACAGTGGAGTGTTGTAGACTGGAATGGTGTACAGTGTAGTTAGGTGACGTGAAATAGCATATAGTGAAGGGGCGTAGAGTGGAGTGGCGTCCAATGGCCTAGTGTAGAATCGAGTGGCGTAGAATAGAGTGGTGTACACTGGAGTGCCATAGAGTGACATGGCCTATAGTGGAGTGGCATACAGTAAAATAGCACAGACTGGAGTAGTGTACAGTACAGTGGCATAGACTGAAAGTTTATAATGGAGTAGCATATAGTGCAATAGCATACAGTGAAGGGGTGTAGACTGGAGTAGGGTAGAGTGGAACAGCATATAGTGGAGTGGCATAAATTGGAGTGGCATCGAATAAACTAGTGTAGAATGGTGTGGTGTAGAGTGGAGTGGTATACATTGGAGTGGTGTAGAGTGGAGTAGCTTATAGTGGGATGGCATACAGTGGAATAGCGTAGAGTGGATTGGTGTACAGTAGTGGAGAAGACTGGAATATCTTATAGTGGAGTAGCGTACAGTTAGGGCATACAGTGAAGTGGTGTAGACTGGTTTGGTGTACACTAGAAAAAACACGTTCCTTACCTGTGCACTGTGGTTCTCCAGTATTGATATCTTTCATAGATTCACATGCTTGTATCTTCCCCATCGCCATGGTGGGAGTCTTGCGGTAGTTAGAAAAGAAGTACCATAGAAGTACATAGAAAGCACCAAAAGGAACGGAAAACTTTGACACTCGTCAGCATCTTTATGTAGGTCCAAACTTTTACCAATTAGAGACCAGCCCTAGACCTCAACTCCCCAACAGAGCTACCAGACCTCAGATTTCATGCACAAGTGTGCTAAGGTTAAGAAGTAACATGAGATCAGAAGTGTCAAGCCTAGACAGGGAGGAGGGAGGGCCGCATGTGTATCTATGAAAGATATCAATACTGGAGAACCACAGTGTACAGGTCAGTAACTTGTTTTTTCTCCAGTATTGAATCTTTCATAAATTCACATGCTTGTATCAGAGTAGTTAGCAATGTGATTTCTTACATTTGCGACTAGGCAAAGACCTTCATATGCAATAAAAGCGAACATATTTAAACATACCAATACATATGAATCATGAAATCCAAGTAAATCGTTAAATAGCAAATAAATCTGTGAAAACTACATACACGAGACAAATAGAAGTCATAGATATGAAAGACTGTACCTTAAGCAAACAGATGTCTCAGGACAGCTTGACCCACAGCAGCATCCGCATTCCATGCCGAGTCCAGGTAGTAGTGCTTTGTGAATGTATGTACGTTAGACCATGTTGCCACTCTACAAATGTCTGTAAGCGATACCCCAATAGGGCTGTTGAAGCTGCCATATTCCTTGTGGAGTGCGCAGACACTCTTGCAGATAGAGGTTTTCCAGGTTTGTTATGGCAGAAAACAATTTCAGAGGAGATCCAACATGCACTACTGCTTCTTGAAAGGGCTTGGCCCTTCCTTGGCAAAGTAAAGGACACAAATAGCTGATCCGATTTTCTGAAAGTCTTTGTTCTATGAATATAAAACTTGATGCATGGCGCAATGCTCTTTCTGCTGCAGTTGCAGGATTCCCAAAGTATGTGGTGAGCACAACTGGTTCTTTCAAGTGAAAAGAAGTTGGCACTTTAGGAATGAATTGAGGATTTGTTCTCAATAAAGGCTTGTCATGTCTGAATTGAAGGAAAGGTGCAGCTACCGTGAAAGCCTGAATTTCACTGATTCTTCTAGCCGATGTGAGGGCTAAAAGGAGAGCTGTTTTCCATTAAAGATATTTTAAATCAGCCTTGTGTATGGGCTCGAAAGGCGATTTCATCAATTGGGCTAGCACTGTGTTTAATTACCATGGGACTGCAGGGCGCTTTAAGGGTGGGAAAACCCTGAAGAGGCCTTTCATAAACTCTTTAACAATTCTTCTTGACCACAAAGAAAGTTCCCCTGGTTTCCGGCGAAACCTGGAAATTGCTGCCAAGTGTACTTTGATTGATGAGTAAGCCAATTTTGATTTAGCTAAGTGAAGTAGGTAAGGCAAAACCTGTTCCGGGATTGAGAGCAAGTAAGTCTTTCTCCTCGCACCAATGGCAGAATCTCTTCCATTTTGCAGCATATGATCTATTAGTGGAGGCAGCTCTGGCCCATTGGAGGATGGGCCTGCAATCCGGAGTGATGTTTACATCTGTGAATTCAAAGTTGTGAGGTTCCAAGCTGACAAACATAGAGATTTTATTTGAGGATGAACAATATGTTTTTTTTTTTAAACAATTTTTATTAAAAACAAAAATCACAGCAGAGCAGTAGTAATGACACTTAATTAACCCCATCTCTGGCGGAGTGTACATTCGGGCATTGGAGACTACAAGCCGGATCTCTGACATATTATCGAAAGACACATTATCGAACTACACAAATATCGCTTCAAAAATATCGACATCAAAATTATCGACATTGTATACTTAATTAAAAAACTACACTAATATCGACACTACAATATCGTAATACAATTATATCGATCACACAAAAATCGCACACATCAATATCGCAATACTAAATATCGACATAAATAAATAAATATAACACATGTAACAAATATCGATAACCAAAATATAGACATCAATAATATCGTTTTTTTAAAATATATCGACAATTCTAATACTAATAAAACCAATACTTTAAACAACATAAATACAATATTTTCCGAAAACATACATTTTCCAATTATATTCTACTTAAACATAAACATAACATTTATAACGATAAAAATATTTAACAACATAATAAAAAAACACTGAAATAATTATCGCATAGGCATTTCGAACACATTTAAAAAAATTAAAACACATTATAAACAATCTTTTTCTATATAATTATTTAAAACTCTCCTCCTTTAAAACTAAATATACTCTTATTTAGCATTTTCCATAAAAGGAAACCAATTAACTAAAAAAAATTCAAAACATCCAATAGAAAGGCCACATACAGAAAACAACCAATAACATTCAAGAAACAATTTAAAACCACTATATAAACCAATTAAAACAAGTCTTCTACTGTGCCTTAAACCAAAGCATTGAACGAAGAAGAAACTCTGCTAAACAGAAGAAACCTACATCCTACTACTATTCTAAAAACGTAAGTAAATTATCTTTTCTAACTAAACTGCCAAATTAAACTAAAACACTAATTTATCTTTACTCAAATAAATAACTAACTTATATATTCCATCTCTTTATGTTTCCACTACAGATATTACTCAAAACAGCTAAAGAAAATATTGAACATTGCCAGAAAGGACTCACTAAAAAAGTAAGTATACTATCAAAATACTTTCTAAAATATTAATTAAATCCTACTCAAACCCCAAAACATCCTAAACCCCTAAACAAATCCATGTTCTCTTTTTTAAGTTTTTAAAAACCTGTATAAATTAACACCTATAGTCTATACCACTCGGCATGAGGGAAGGCTCCGTTTGCTTAGGGAGAGGTTGGGCTCCTGTATCTTATTTATTAGGGAGGAGGGGCACATCGGAAGACGGGTAGGGGACGGGGGTACACTGACATGGGGTGGGGGAGGGGGGGGGAGAGGACTGGGTGGGAAGGTTGTTCCTTCTCCTGAATAATTGGTCTTGATGATAAATGTGTGGTACTTCCTGTACGGGTGAAGGCGGGGGGATGTTTGTTGAGTTGTTGATTTGGACAACAATAAAAAACGTTTCAACAAAAAAAATATAGTCTATACCAAACAGCAATACCACCCCACTTAAAAAAACAAAACCAACCAAAACAATATGGTGCCGATCACGATCCTGGAAAAATTTTCCCCGTACGACTCGTATCCGGTCTTTTTACCGTATGAATCGTACAAGTGCCGTACAAACTGGCAATCACGATTCGCATGGGAAAAAGTCAATACGAACCGCATTGGGAATGATTCCCCACACGTCCTCGGGTCGGAAAATGTGTCCGACACGTCCTCGGACGATTTACCGTACAAATGTGAAAAGTGAAGTCCGACCGAGGAATCACGATCCATCCCGTGCGTCCGATGTGACAACCGTATGGAAAAAACACCGTCCGCACCGAACTCCCATAGCAACCATGGAGACATGTGCCCGCATACGCGCCCAACACTCCCCCAGCCCCCGTACGTCCGAGACGTACCCCCCGTGTATGTACACCCCCACCCGTGTATGTACACCCCTGTACGTTCGAGTCGTACCCCCACCCCTGTACGTGTCGTACCACCGTGTATGTACACCCCTGTACGTTCGAGTCGTACCCCCACCCGTGTACGTGTCGTACCACCGTGTATGTACACCCCTGTACGTTCGAGTCGTACCCCCACCCGTGTACGTGTCGTACCACCGTGTATGTACACCCCAGTACGTTCGAGTCCTACCCCCACCCGTGTACGTGTCATACCACCGTGTATGTACACCCCTGTACGTTCGAGTCCTACCCCCACCCGTGTACGTTTCATACCCCCGTGTATGTACACCCCTGTACGTGTCGTACCCCCGTGTATGTACACCCCTGTACGTTCGAGTCGTACCCCCACCCCTGTACGTGTCGTACCACCGTGTATGTACACCCCTGTACGTTCGAGTCGTACCCCCACCCGTGTACGTGTCGTACCACCGTGTATGTACACCCCTGTACGTTCGAGTCGTACCCCCACCCCTGTACGTGTCGTACCACCGTGTATGTACACCCCTGTACGTTCGAGTCGTACCCCCACCCGTGTACGTGTCGTACCACCGTGTATGTACACCCCTGTACGTTCGAGTCGTACCCCCACCAGTGTACGTGTCGTACCACCGTGTATGTACACCCCTGTACGTTCGAGTCGTACCCCCACCCGTGTACGTGTCGTACCACCGTGTATGTACACCCCTGTACGTTCGAGTCGTACCCCCACCACTGTACGTTTCATACCCCCGTGTATGTACACCCCTGTACGTGTCCTACCCCCGTGTATGTACACCCCTGTACGTTCGAGTCGTACCCCCATCCCTGTACGTGTCGTACCACCGTGTATGTACACCCCTGTACGTTCGAGTCGTACCCCCACCCGTGTACGTGTCGTACCACCGTGTATGTACACCCCTGTACGTTCGAGTCGTACCCCCACCCCTGTACGTGTCGTACCACCATGTATGTACACCCCTGTACGTTCGAGTCGTACCCCCACCCGTGTACGTGTCGTACCACCGTGTATGTACACCCCTGTACGTTCGAGTCGTACCCCCACCAGTGTACGTGTCGTACCACCGTGTATGTACACCCCTGTACGTTCGAGTCGTACCCCCACCCGTGTACGTGTCGTACCACCGGGTATGTACACCCCTGTACGTTCGAGTCGTACCCCCACCACTGTACGTGTCGTACCACCGTGTATGTACACCCCTGTACGTTCGAGTCGTACCCCCACCCGTGTACGTGTCATACCACCGTGTATGTACACCCCAGTACGTTCGAGTCCTACCCCCACCCGTGTACGTGTCGTACCCCCGTGTATGTACACCCGTGTACGTGTCGTACCCCCCGTGTATGTACACCCGTGTACGCCAGAGTTGCACCCCCACCACAACCTCCTAAGTACGGAGCGCACCCCAGGCCCCAACATCACAACCGCATGTACGAGTCGTACCAAGCCACACACAAGGACAGCACTGTACAACCAAATGGCCCATGTACACACCGTACACACGCTAAAAACGCACGTACACAACCAGGACAAAACAAAACAACACAAGAATACACCATTCGAATGGCACAAAGCCACTAAACATGTCCAACAACAACTAAAACAACACATTCACTGACCTGCAACTGCCAAAAACAAACAGAGGCCCAAAACACCACCACTCCTTATAACACACCCACCCAAAGTTCAAACACAGCCACACCCACCAATGGACCAATAAAAAGGGCCCACACACACAAACCATGAGCCTTTGCAACAGACTCACTGCTGCCAGACCCCACAGACAACCTACAGCACAAGACTTGAACCTTTACTATACCTTACACTTGCACACCTTCACACACCCACCTTAACAAACACCCCCTCATCACATTCACACACACACACACCTGCACAACCACACCCACACACCCACAACCATCCACACACACCCCCCACCATGCCCGCTAACAAAAATCCAAAGTTCAGTAACAGAGAGTTGGAGGTCCTTGTCGATGAAATCCTCAGAGTCGAGCCACACCTCTTTGGAACATTGGTCAGACCGACCAGCATTTCAGAAAAAACAGCCATGTGGCAGACCATCGTCGATGCTGTGAATGCTGTTGCGGACACCAGAAGGAACAAGCAGGAATGCCAAGCAAGGTGGTACGATCTGCGGAGGAGGGTCCGAGCCAAGATGACGGACGAACACAACCAGGCCAACGTCACTGGAGGAGGGCCGTCCCGCAGACCCGTACACTACCATCCCTGGGAGGAGAGGGTGATGGCCATACTGCCGGTGGAGGCAGTCGAAGGATTAGGAGGACTCCGAGACCCGGGTGAGTACACAAACAACGCACCTCACATGGGGGGAACGTCATCCACAACCAAACCCACAAACAGGCACGCAACCACCCCAAACTATCGCATGACTCAACCACACTCCATGAACACGCACATGCCACTGGCGCCACCATGCCCCATGCACCCAGCTGGACAATGTCAAGTCACAGGCCACAGAAGACACCAACACATGACACGATAAGCCGGATGGCGGGAGGGTGGGCCCCAAAAATCACATAGTGCAACTCAGAAGCAGACAACAATGCCCTCTGCCCATATGGCCTAGGTCACAGCCAGACTAACACTGTGTCCCCACACAGGAAAGACTCGCCAGCAAATGGCGGACGCCTTGCATTAACACATGGGGGTGAAGGCACGTTTTTGCACATGACAGCAGCTAATGAACAGCCAACACTGTGAAAGAGTGGCAGCACACACCACCACAGCAGCAGCGCAGACACACACTACACCCAATGGGTGCCTGGAGAGCAGAAACAAACTCACAGCAACAAGCCAAGGGCCATTCAAAGATCTGCTAACAGTGTGTGCCCAGGAAGCTGGCCTTAGGTGACAGAGGGTGACACACAGAGGGAGGGACAGGGGGACAGAGAGGGAGGGAGACACAGGGAGACGGACAGAGGGAGGAGGCTGACACACAGAGGGAGGGACAGGGGGACACAGAGGGAGGGAGACACGGGGAGACGGACAGAGGGAGGAGGCTGACACACAGAGGGAGGGACAGGGGGACAGAGAGGGAGGGAGACACAGGGAGACAGACAGAGGGAGGAGGCTGACACACAGAGGGAGGGACAAGGGGACAGAGAGGGAGGGAGACACAGGGAGACGGACAGAGGGAGGAGGCTGACACACAGAGGGAGGGACAGGGGGACAGAGAGGGAGGGAGACACAGGGAGACGGACAGAGGGAGGAGGCTGACACACAGAGGGAGGGACAGGGTGACACAGAGGGAGGGAGACACGGGAAGATGGACAGAGGGAGGAGGCTGACACACAGAGGGAGGGAAAGGGGGACACATAGGGAGGGAGAGGGGGACAGAGAGGGAGGGAGACACAGGGAGAGCAAATCAGCCTTGTGGTGTGTGGGAATGTCTGCTCGTCAGCAGGTGGACTGCGTGCATGTAGACAAGGGTGGCCAGTGCCAGAACCCCCCTCTTCTCCATGGCAAAACACAGGGCCATGTCACAACCTTTGCACGAGCACAACGACAGCTACCTGCATTATAGAAGTGTGTGGATCCACTCCATGTGCACATGTACAGTGCTACACGGAAGGCGCCAATGCATGGCTCGCCACACCTGCCCACTCCACTGCTGACTGCAGTCACACTTGACGCAGCAAGTAAGACTGTGCCACACATAGTTAAAGGCGCCAAAGTGGTGCCCAAGGGACACACCCATGCACAAGTGCACTGTGAGTGGAATGCAAGACAGATCCTAATTCCAAGAGGAAATGTGCCAACTTTGAAACTGATGAAACATGGATGTTGCATGGACCAAAATTAACATTGTCTCTCTCACACACAGGTCAACCTCGTGGTTCACCCCCCAACACTGGGGGGGAAGACTCACAGGACCCGGCTCTGCGGGAGGCCGATCCCAGCGGCAGCGACGACTCTCACCACTCTGTGGACGACCCCGACCAACCTGGCCCCTCTGGTGTCCAACGACCTGCAGCACCTGCGTCAGGTACAACGGGGCCAACCACCACCCCCACTCCTGCCACATCCCAGGAGACACCCAGGATCCCTGCCCCACCACCACAAAGCAGCCAGGCTGGCCAGGAGGGACACGGTGTCCCGGGCACCCACGAGGAGGCAGGCGACAACGCCAATGCCACCCCTCAGGGGTCCCGGAGACCCGATGTGCCCACAAGGGCAGGCCAGGTGCAAGTGGGCAGGGGTGGTGGGAGTGGAGGACGGCAGAGGCGCCAGCCTGACCAGTTGGCTGGGGAACCGGTATATTCCCATGTCCGTAACATCCTGGACACATACCGGCAGGACACCACGGGCATGGCCCAGGTTGTGTCCACCCTCAATGAGATGAAGGGGACCCTCGATGAGATAAAGACCCAGCAGGCCCAGCAACATGCCTGTCTACTGCAACACCAACGGAGGATGGAGGACAGACAGGCTGAGCTCGTGACGGTGTTCCAGGGGATTCACAATACACTCCGTCGGATGGCCGACAACATGGGCAACCCTCCCTGTGCCAGAAGGCGTAGAACATCACCTCCCACAGGGAGGGATCAGGAGGAGGAGGAAATATCCGATGGAGCATCCCAAACATCGTCACGGCCTGCTTCTGAGGGTCCCCGCAGGAGGCCAGGTCGTCCACGGAAAGGACCGTGAGGGTCGACGCTACATCACCATCTCCCAGGACACCTAGCCTGGCACCTGGCCCACTGGAGCAACAGCATCACAGCATCAAGAGACATTCTCTGCCACATGGCCTTGCTGGTCACTGTCTGACCAATGTTGACAAAGACTGTGGCATGGACTCTGAGGATTTCTAATGGCAAGGACACCAACTCCCCTACTGAACTTTGGATTCCAAACTCCCGGAAAGCCCCTCACGTCATACCCCCCCCCCCCCACCCCCCCACAAAAATAAAAATTCACACCATGAAGAGAAGATGCCTGCTGGTTGCATTATTACCTTACATGTGTCTTGTAAAGTCTAAACATGCCTGACTTCTCTTTTGACTTCAACCATCCACACCCTGGGGCCTGAGTCTGGCACAGGACACACGGGTCACAGTGTATTAGGCAAGACAGACATGGAGCACCATACACACCCGTGATGGGCCCAACCAGCTGAGGGGGTGGCCGCACAACCGTGCTGACAGACACATTGAGTACAGCAACAGCCATGCGCAGAGGTCAGGGATCCAGTCCAGTGTCCTGGGGGGCACCCAGGTATGTGTAGACAGGTGGCAGAACCATGTCCTGCAAGCTTGAGTCCGGTGGATGCAGAGAATGGGGGCCTGGCCAACGTTGGATGCATGGGGATGGCACATGTCACAATACCCACACAGTCATGGACATCATGCACAATACACAGTCTCATCCCACACACACAGCTTGCATCTTGCTACTCGACACATAGACACATAGCCACTATCAGGGAAAACCATGCCAGACATGCTGGATGCACCGTGGCAACACACCAGCATTGACTGAGAAGAGGCACCTTGGAGGCATAGGGACACCTTTATTAGTCATGTTTTCGGGATTGCAGAGGCAACTTGAAGTACACATGAACACTTCATGTGGAGTAACATGTGGGTCCAACACTGGCACCCCCCTTCTGCAGCACAAATGCATGATAGCCATGGAACTGGCACACAATTGTCGGCTAACAGCTAAACACCCACAGCTGCTCACGGAGAGACTGCCATACACCATTGATCCGCTGATGTAGAAGTCCCACACCATGTCAAGCCAATCCAAACCGTATGTGTCCGAGGGCAGTGTTACACACATTGATGCCATCATCACAATCCACTATCCCATCACTGATGACTGTCAACAAGTCAGACCATCTATTCAGGTGTACACAGCTGCATGTCGTGTCCCATGGTGATGCTACATGGCTGCAGAGGAACCAAACATTGACAGGGGCAGTGTGCATACATCGTGAACAACTGCCACACCCAATACACCCCTGATGCATCCCTTACCCTAAGGAGACTTCCAAACTTGTCCGTGCGTGTAACGCTGAGTCAGCACACGATGACGTGTCCATGAGGAATAGCAGTGCCACAACAATGCAAGCAGCAGACGGCATGCGCAAGTACCTGGGGAAGAGAGACACACAAGAAGTCAGCCACAAAAAGCACAGCCACTTGCATGTGCATGTACTCGACACATGTATGGATGACAACATGCTAGGTCACAATTATGACTGGGGAAATACAACCATCACTGCCACCATCACTCCAGTGACACACCCACACACACCTCTGACTCACGTGCCATACATGCAGGTGGAGACACACATCACAACACATGCCACATGGGGAGCAATGTGTGCACACTCAGACACTGGTACTCACCACTAAGCAAAGAAGTCGCGTATGAGCCGAGTCCGGATGTCCTCTTGCGGCTCCACATCCTCCACATCACTAGCCCCATTGCCAAGCCCTTCGTCCTCCACGGGTGGATGGTCCTGGTCATCTTGATCCAGGATGAGTGGCACAGCTTTCTCAACTGCCATGTTGTGCAGCATGCAGCAGACCATGAAGATTTTACAGACCTTCGCAGGGGCATATGGGAGCGCGCCGCCGGTCTTGTGAAGGCACCTGAATCGGCTCTTCAGCAGGCCAAACGTCCTCTCTATCACTCGCCTTGTCCGGCCATGGGCGGTGTTGTAGCGGAGCTGGGCCGGCGTGATGGGGTTGCGGAGAGGTGTGATCAGCCAAGGCATGTTGGGATAGCCAGCGTCCCCTACATGGGAAGCACATGGACATCGTTAGAACTGGAGAAGCGGTCGTGCCGGTAGTCTACGCAAAATACAGGACAGACAGACTGTACCCACCAACAACACATGCTCGTTCGTTGCGCAGCTGCGTCATCATTTCAGGCACCCTGCTACGCCTCATGATGTAGGCATCGTGTGCTGATCCTGGAAAACGAGCACAGACATGTGAAATCACCATGTTGGACAGACACACCACAAGGGCATTGATGGAGTGGTAGTGCTTCCGATTGCGGTACGCTACCTCCTGTGCGTGTGGTGGTACCAAAGCAACATGTGTCCCATCTATGGACCCAATGACATGGGGCATCCCTCCCAGGGCATAGAATCCACGCTTGACCCCAGTCAACATTTCAGGGGTTGGGAACTTGGCCTCAACATGGCCTCTAAGAAATCATGCAGCACACGGCAGAACATGCTCTGGGACATGCCACCAACATGAGCTATGGTATTTTGAAAGGTACCCGTGGCTAGAAAATGTAGGGCTGCCATTACCTTCAGCTTGGGTGTCAGTGCCGTAGGATACCTGTGCAGCGGTTGCAGGTGTGGTGCCAGTCTCGCCGTCAACTCCAGAATCAACCGTTGGGGGAAGCGGTAGCACCGGATACGATCATTCTCCCGCATGGCAGCCAAGTCCGGAATTGCTCGGGGAAGAGGCGGCGCTCTGCAGTAATTTGGAAGTGACAAGGAAGAGTGAGTGCACCACAACAACAAATAATTTGTACTGAGCACATGTTAATCTGTCTATACACATATGCTACATACGGAGTCAGGTATGTGCCACATGCCCTGGACACGTATGGCTGCCAGGTGACACTCCTACCAAGAGCCAGCTACACACGGAGATTGAGAACCTCCACATGCCATGCCATGGGATTAGCTGTGTCCCAGTGCAAGTGAACAGCCAGACGCAAGACAGGAGTGACATACACCCACACATCAGCAGAAGTAGGATGCCGATTGCAGAGACTGGTAGCGGAACACTAGAGCCACAGGTCACATGACATTACACTAGGACAGCCCACACACCTTGTCATGAAGGTGCACATGTCATGACTCACCACACATTCATTGAGAGGATGCAGACATGTCCTTGTTACGCGACTCCGTGTCACATGCATACATACGCACCTCACATCCGATACCACATGTGGCATGGTGTGCGGAACAGTGTGCAATGTCAATCTACACACAGACACATGTTGGTTGCTGCAACAGCTGCAGCTTTTGAGGGTGCTCCAACATCAACCTAATGGGAATCCCCCACACATACATGACATAGTCACATCGTGCACCGTGGGTAGTGACAAGTCAGGTGTGGTGACCCCTGTACCGGGCATCAGGGGACACTTCCGTCTGTTGGTGTCCGTGCCATGCCAGTGTCGGTCATCCCAAGTGTGCAGTACGACATGCACACATGTCCAAGGAGTCAAGGGCATGCCTGGCAAACATTGCACCGTCACACATTAAATCTGTACACATCTCATCATACATCTGGTGCCTTCTCGACTCAGGAGTAATGTTCCACATCACAGCCTGTCACACCTGTGCCCCACACATGTAGTACTGCACAGACAATGCCTTGATGTCCATCCATGGACAAGTATGTCCGCCCTATTCCTTCCTGTGTGCTGCCTGTCACCACTGTGATGTGTGAAAACCGCCGTACTGCTGCTAAGAGGGCCTGTGTACGTTCCCATATCACTATGGGAATGCTGCCGTATGTGTACCCATCGTGATGGTGAGCGTACAGGCATGTGTACGGTCCGTACCACTACGAGCACGCATACGCAAGAACACCCATAGTGGTACGGCCCGTACACGCACCTGTAGGCTCCCTATCACTATGGGTGTCCTCGCGTATGCGTACACGTAGTGGTACGGGCCGTACACGCGCCTGTACGCTCCCTATCACTATGGGTGTCCTCGCGTATGCGTACACGTAGTGGTACGGGCCGTACACGCGCCTGTACGCTCCCTATCACTATGGGTGTCCTCGCGTATGCGTACACGTAGTGGTACGGGCCGTACACGCGCCTGTACGCTCCCTATCACTATGGGTGTCCTCGCGTATGCGTACACGTAGTGGTACGGGCCGTACACGCGCCTGTACGCTCCCTATCACTATGGGTGTCCTCGCGTATGCGTACACGTAGTGGTACGGGCCGTACACACGCCTGTACGCTCACTATCACTACGTGTACGCATACGCAAGGACACCCATAGTGATAGGGAGCGTACAGGCGCGTGTACGGGCTGTACCACTACGAGTACGCATACGCGAGGACACCCATAGTGATAGTGAATGTAGGCACGCGTGTACGGGCCGTTGCTATGCATTTGGGGTGCCCTAGGGCCCCGGAACGCACCGTACCTGTGTGTGAAGCTCCAAATTACATAGGGGACACATGAGGGACAAGTATTAAGGCCTACATGCATGCTGGTTGTCATGGAGACCAAGTTCAAATTTTGATTTTGTTCTGGAAGGTGCACTGCAGAAGTCAGTTGGAATGAATCTACTTTGTTGCAATGTGTTTGTGGGGCTGACATCATGCAGGAGAAAAAAACAGATTAAGAACCCACAGACTGCTATGTTTGAAGGGATTGGAGGAAACATAGGATGCAAATGTGAGTGACCAATCACTCTGTACTCCTGTGCATGAGATGGGCCAGCAAGGCAGATATAAGGCAGCAAGGTCCCATGAGGGAGCACTTGCCTGCACATCTCTGTATTCCACGACCCAGCTGCTGCTACTGATTCCCTGGAACCATGTCAAGGGCTGTGGAGAGGTCACAGCCATTCACCCTGGAGGAGAACATGGCTTTGGTGGATGTGATCCTCCCACGGTACCCCATGCTGTATGGGCGACCAGGTTATCAGGTGAGTGCAGTGTCCACTGGCACAGACTGTGTCCCTTTTTTGTGACTGTGACTTCTGCCATTGTGTCCAGGTGTGACACACATGCTATGTACTGTAGGAGGGTCCCGGGGGGGGGGAATGCCTGATGTCTCCCAGCAGTGCCCAGAGACAGGAGGGGTGTGTGCCTATCACTCCCAGCAGTGCCCGGAGACAGGAGGGGTGGGTGCCTATCACTCCCAGCAGTGCCCTGAGTCAGGAGGGGTGGGTGCCTATCACTCCCAGCAGTGCCCAGAGACAGGAGGGGTGGGTGCCTATCACTCCCAGCAGTGCCCAGAGACAGGAGGGGTGGGCGCCTATCACTCCCAGCAGTGCCCTGAGACCGGAGGGGTGGGTGCCTATCACTCCCAGCAGTGCCCAGAGACAGGAGGGGTGGGTGCCTATCACTCCCAGCAGTGCGCAGAGACAGGAGGGGTGGGTGCAGAGTCCTCCCAGCAGTGCCCAGAGACAGGAGGGGTGGGTGCCTATCACTCCCAGCAGTGCCCAGAGACAGGAGGGGTGGGTGTGATGCACAGTGTGAGCCTGGATCATTGATTGTGTAGTTGCCCTCATTCCACCTGTGTCCTTTCAATGGCACGTACTGCTTTTGGCCTTCCCCCAGAGGATCATGTCCCTATGACAAAGGTGCAATGCGTTGGATGCATACTATGCCTTGTTGTAAACAGCAAATGTGTTCTAATCTGTGTCTCTGTGACATGTGCCAGGTGTATTGATGTAGTGTCACTTGTTAATCCTCACAGGTAGACACCTCTGCCAAGGCGCAGATATGGCTGGACGCCGTCAGCGCTGTGAGGAGTGCGGATGGTCGGAAGCGGCGCCTGTCCCAGGTGAGGAAACGCTGGCAGGATATCCGGTGCTGGACGCGGAGGATCGCACGGGTCCTGCTGGGGGACTCACCTGAGAGCCATAAGAACCGCGGGCGCCGCCGTCTCTCCCATATCCAGAAACGTGTGCTGGCGGTGGTCTTTCCAGACTTGGACAGGCGCCTACAGGAGATGCAGCAGCCGGAAGGGGGTAGGTACATGTGTGTTTGTTGTGTTTCACCAGCATTTGTAAGTGCACTGTTCCATGGATTCACTTCCAGGGTTTATGGTGCTGTGCAGATCCTGTTAACCACAGTATTGCAGTGCTCTCCTGCCTCCCTTCCCCTCCTTGCAATGTGTTCCCTGGTCTGTGTGTAGTCACTCCATCACAAGGTTATGTAGCCTGACACCTTCTCCAAGTGTACTATGCCTGCAGCATCATGTGTGGGGGTGGTGTAACAGTTTTTCTGACCTTGCCTGTGCCCTGTCCAGTTCTGGACTGTGGGTTCCATGTCAGTTGGAAGACGATGGAATGTAACTGTGCAGGCAAGCTAGGGGACACGCATCCCACTGTGTCCCCCGTTCCAGCTGTGACTTCTGGACTGCCCAATGGGCTTTGTAAATATTGAACTTTCTACGAACATACAATTTTTGATATTGCTGATTAAAGCCATTTTTGTTTCCTTTGAACACTACTGCTTTTCTGATATTGCTGTTGGTGGGGCTGCTACATGATTTTGGGTGGTGATCATGTGTTGGTTGTGTGGGAAATGTAGTAGTGTGCTGGTCATAGGGGGGACCCTGGGATCTGTGTGCCATCACACGGTGTTAGCTAGGTTTCTCTGTTCATGTAAGCATTTGCTGCATGGTGAAATTGTCCAAAGGTGTATTCCTTCCTCTGTGTACCCTGACATCTTCCCTGCAGGGTGTTCCCAATATTTAGCGCTGAGCTGTGTGTACATTAGCTGGGTGTGTGACGGACTCCTTCTACTTTGCACATGCATGCTGAGCGATGTCTCCACCTGCATCATTCGTGGCATTCTTGGTAGTCATTGTACTTGTGTATGTGGACTATTGACATGACTTCATGTGTACATGTTTTCTTTTCTGGACTATGCATGCGTACACTCCCAGCCTCGCACACATGTGGTACATGTACTGCAGAGTCTTTGTGCACCTGACTGAAATTTGTGGGCATGGTATCTGTGGCTACTCCACCCTTTGCGTTCCATGGGCACTGCTGTGCGTGATAGGCACCCACCCCTCCTGTGTCCGGGCACTGCTGGGAGTGATAGGCACCCACCCCTCCTGTCTCTGGGCACTGCTGGGAGGACTCTGCACACACCCCTCCTGACTCTGGGCACTGCTGGGAGTGATAGGCACCCACCCCTCCTGTCTCTGGGCACTGCTGGGAGGACTCTGCACACACCCCTCCTGTCTCTGGGCACTGCTGGGAGTGATAGGCACCCACCCCTCCTGTCTCTGGGCACTGCTGGGAGGACTCTGCACACACCCCTCCTGTGTCTGGGCACTGCTGGGAGTGATAGGCACCCACCCCTCCTGTCTCTGGGCACTGCTGGGAGGACTCTGCACACACCCCTCCTGTCTCTGGGCACTGCTGGGAGGACTCTGCACCCACCCCTCCTGTCTCTGGGCACTGCTGGGAGTGATAGGCACCCACCCCTCCTGTCTCTGGGCACTGATGGGAGGACTCTGCACACACCCCTCCTGTCTCTGGGCACTGCTGGGAGGACTCTGCACACACCCCTCCTGTCTCTGGGCACTGCTGGGAGGACTCTGCACACAGCCCTCCTGTCTCTGGGCACTGCTGGGAGGACTCTGCACCCACCCCTCCTGTCTCTAGGCACTGCTGGGAGTGATAGGCACCCACCCCTCCTGTCTCTGGGCACTGCTGGGAGGACTCTGCACACACCCCTCCTGTCTCTGGGCACTGCTGGGAGTGATAGGCACCCACCCCTCCTGTCTCTGGGCACTGCTGGGAGGACTCTGCACACACCCCTCCTGTGTCTGGGCACTGCTGGGAGTGATAGGCACCCACCCCTCCTGTCTCTGGGCACTGCTGGGAGGACTCTGCACACACCCCTCCTGTCTCTGGGCACTGCTGGGAGGACTCTGCACCCACCCCTCCTGTCTCTGGGCACTGCTGGGAGTGATAGGCACCCACCCCTCCTGTCTCTGGGCACTGATGGGAGGACTCTGCACACACCCCTCCTGTCTCTGGGCACTGCTGGGAGGACTCTGCACACACCCCTCCTGTCTCTGGGCACTGCTGGGAGGACTCTGCACCCACCCCTCCTGTCTCTAGGCACTGCTGGGAGTGATAGGCACCCACCCCTCCTGTCTCTGGGCACTGCTGGGAGGACTCTGCACACACCCCTCCTGTCTCTGGGCACTGCTGGGAGGACTCTGCACACACCCCTCCTGTCTCTGGGCACTGCTGGGAGGACTCTGCACCCACCCCTCCTGTCTCTGGGCACTGCTGGGAGTGATAGGCACCCACCCCTCCTGTCTCTGGGCACTGCTGGGAGGACTCTGCACACACCCCTCCTGTCTCTGGGCACTGCTGGGAGGACTCTGCACCCACCCCTCCTGTCTCTGGGCACTGCTGGGAGTGATAGGCACCCACCCCTCCTGTCTCTGGGCACTGCTGGGAGGACTCTGCACCCACCCCTCCTGTCTCTGGGCACTGCTGGGAGTGATAGGCACCCACCCCTCCTGTCTCTGGGCACTGCTGGGAGGACTCTGCACACACCCCTCCTGTCTCTGGGCACTGCTGGGAGTGATAGGCACCCACCCCTCCTGTCTCTGGGCACTGCTGGGAGTGATAGGCACCCACCCCTCCTGTCTCTGGGCACTGCTGGGAGGACTCTGCACACACCCCTCCTATTTAACAATATGTACGCTTTGTCCATACACGTGTGTGGGTTCGCTCCATGGGGGTACGGGTCGTACTTACACGGTTGGGGTGGGGGGTACGCTCCTTGCATACGCGGGTGGGGGTACGTGTCGTACTTACACTGTTGGGGTGGGGGGTACGCTCCATGCATACGCTGGTGGGGGTACGTGTCGTACTTACACTGTTGGCATGGGGGGTACGCTCCTTGCATACGTGGGTGGGGGTACGTGTCGTACTTACACTGATGGGGTGGGGGGTTCGCTCCATGCATACGCGGGTGAGGGTACGGGTCGTACATACACGGTTGGGGTGGGGGGTACGCTCCTTGCATACGCGGGTGGGGGTACGTGTCGTACTTACACTGTTGGCATGGGGGGTACGCTCCTTGCATACGCGGGTGGGGGTACGGGTCGTACTTACACTGTTGGGGTGGGGGGTACGCTCCATGCATACGGGGTGGGGGTACGGTCCGTACATATCCGTCCCCACGCTATGTGATGCTTGTGCGGCCCGTACCCAGGCCTTTGCCACGTGGGTACGAGCCGTCCCGCCATTGTTGGGGTGACGTAGGTGTGGGCGTGGTACGACTCGTACCCACGCTCTTAAGGCGTGGGTACGGGACGTACCTGTCTGGTTGTGTTGCCGGTTCGCGTCGTCAAGAACTTCCGTTGTGGCGGTCGCTGGCTTAGCTGGACACGCCCCCACCCCCTCGTAGTGACCAGGGCCTGAGGGTCAGGTATGTCCAGGGCATGTGTGCTGTGTGACTATGGTGGTGGTTTTGTGGCCTGCCTTGGACCTGCCACCCCCCCCCTTTCCCCCCTCCCTTTGTTGTTCTGACCTTCTGCGGCGTCTGCGTCGTAACCTGTAGAGGAGGTCGACTGCTATGAGGGCCAGGATGACACGTAGGTTCGGGTCCATGTCTGTCCGTCGCGTACGGGTACTCCTTGTTCGCGTCGTCCTGTCTGTCCATTGCGTACTGGTACTCCTTGTTCGAGTCGTCCTGATTTCCCAGCAGTTTTTGGCAGCCGGAAAATATTCACCGTGCGGGATGACGTCGGTGCGAATCGTAATTCTTGGTTCGTGAATGGCAGGCTGCGTGCGTCCCGACGTCAGGTCGGCGCTTTCCCGGATCCCATTTGTATGTTTATTTTAGTCGGTCGGTGTTTTGTACGATTCGTACGGAAATGGTGTTTCCGTGCGAATCGTAATTCCATGTTGGTATATTTTGGCGACCGGGTACGCGTCGGACGGAGAATATGCTCCGTCCGACGGTTCGTACCTGGTTTTTACCGGATCGTGATCGGCACCTATATGTTCTTTAACTTTCAGAGACTACATCAACTAAACAGCATTTTGTCTACAAAGAACATCTTCATTCAAATACAACCAAAAACACTTGGTAAGTATATATAAAAACGTTTTTTGTTTCCTATTTTCATAGAAATATATAAAGTACTATTGCATATATTTTCATATACATTTTTTCCAGATTTCTAACACATCACGATGACAGAAGAAGCCCAATTTATAACATCGCAGAAAGGAAAATTCCTATTGTGTTATATTGGTTTACACATACATCCAAGAAAAGCAGACGGACCGAAAAGTGAACTGGAAGTGTTCTAAATATTATTCTAACAAATGCTACGGACGAGCAACAACAAGAGAAACAACTGTACTATATACAAGAGAGCATAACCATCCACCCAATCTCTCTGAAATAGAAGTCAGATCAACCCTTGAAAATATAAAAGAATTAAGCACTGGTTCACAAACTGCTACAATGCTACAAGTGTAATCCTAAAAGAACTATTACCTAGAGTGCCCAAAGAAGCAAGAGGCCAATTACCATCAATTGCTTCTATAAAAAGAACAATTGCTAGGACCAAAAAATCAACCACGACAACTATACCATCCCCTAAAACTTTTCAAGATATCATCCTTCCACCAGAATTAACTATCACCCACAATAATGAACCTTTTATTTATTTTGATAACAAAAGTACAGAAAAAAGAATCATAATGTTTGCTACTGCAAACATTATAACTAAACTCCAACAATGCCAAACATGGATGATGGATGGCACCTTTACAATATGCCCAAAACCATTCTACCAGCTTTACACAATACACGGTCAATATCACAACACTTCCATACCTTTAATTTATGCACTATTACCTAACAAACAAAACACAACATATAATGAAATGCTAGGAAAACTAAAACAAGAATCAAATGATTTTTACCCTCAAGAATTATCATAGACTTTGAGCAAGCCATGATAAATTGCATTCTAAAACTGTACCCCATACAGCTATCCAAGGATGTTACTTCCATCTAAACCAATGTATATGGAGACATTTACAAAAATCTTCACTTAGGTGCCGATCACGATCCGGTAAAAAATTCCCCCGTGCGACTCGTATCGGGTCTTTTTACCGTACGAATCGTACAAGTGCCGTACGAACTGGCAATCACGATTCGCATGGTAAAAAGTCCATACGACCCGCACCGGGAATCATTCCCCACACGTCCTCGGGTCGGAAAATGTGTCCGACACGTCCTCGGACGATTTACCTTACAAACGTAAAAATCCAAGTCCGACCGAGGAATCACGATCCATCCCGTGCGTCCGAGCCTACAACCGTATGGAAAAAACACCGTCCGCACCGAACACCAATAGCAACCATGGAGACATGTGCCCGCATACGCGCCCAACACTCCCCCCAGCCCCCGTACGTCCGACACGTACCCCCCGTATATGTATACCCCCACCCGTCTATGTACACCCCAGTACGTTCCAGTCGTACCCCCACCCCAGTACGTGTCGTACCACCGTCAATGTAAACCCCCCCACCCCTGTACGTGTCGTACCACCGTCTATGTACACCCCAGTACGTTCCAGTCGCACCCCCACCCCAGTACGTGTCGTACCCCCCGTGTACCTACACCCCAGTACGTTCGAGCCACACCCCCACCCCAGTACGTGTCACAGCCCCGTCTACCTACACCCCAGTACGTTCCAGTCGTACCCCCACCCCAGTACGTGTCGTACCACCGTCAATGTACACCCCCCCACCCCTGTACGTGTCGTACCACCGTCAATGTACACCCCCCCACCCCTGTACGTGTCGTACCACCGTCTATGTACACCCCAGTACGTTCCAGTCGTACCCCCACCCCAGTACGTGTCGTACCACCGTCAATGTACACCCCCCCACCCCTGTACGTGTCGTACCACCGTCAATGTACACCCCCCACCCCTGTACATGTCGTACCACCGTCTATGTACACCCCCCCACCCCTGTACGTGTCGTACCACCGTCTATGTACACCCCAGTACGTTCCAGTCGTACCCCCACCCCAGTACGTGTCGTACCACCGTCAATGTACACCCCCCCCACCCCTGTACGTGTCGTACCACCGTCAATGTACACCCCCCCACCCCTGTACGTGTCGTACCACCGTCTATGTACACCCCAGTACGTTCCAGTCGTACCCCCACCCCAGTACGTGTCGTACCACCGTCAATGTACACCCCCCCACCCCTGTACGTGTCGTACCACCGTCAATGTACACCCCCCACCCCTGTACGTGTCGTACCACCGTCTATGTACACCCCAGTACGTTCCAGTCGTACCCCCACCCCAGTACGTGTCGTACCACCGTCAATGTACACCCCCCCACCCCTGTACGTGTCGTACCACTGTCAATGTACACCCCCCACCCCTGTACGTGTCGTACCACCGTCTATGTACACCCCAGTACGTTCCAGTCGTACCCCCACCCCAGTACGTGTCGTACCACCGTCAATGTACACCCCCCCACCCCTGTACGTGTCGTACCACCGTCAATGTACACCCCCCACCCCTGTACGTGTCGTACCACCGTCTATGTACACCCCAGTACGTTCCAGTCGTACCCCCACCCCAGTACGTGTCGTACCACCGTCAATGTACACCCCCCCACCCCTGTACGTGTCGTACCACCGTCAATGTACACCCCCCACCCCTGTACGTGTCGTACCACCGTCTATGTACACCCCAGTACGTTCCAGTCGTACCCCCACCCCAGTACGTGTCGTACCACCGTCAATGTACACCCCCCCACCCCTGTACGTGTCGTACCACCGTCAATGTACACCCCCCACCCCTGTACGTGTCGTACCACCGTCTATGTACACCCCAGTACGTTCCAGTCGTACCCCCACCCCAGTACGTGTCGTACCACCGTCAATGTACACCCCCCCACCCCTGTACGTGTCGTACCACCGTCAATGTACACCCCCCACCCCTGTACGTGTAGTACCACCGTCTATGTACACCCCAGTACGTTCCAGTCGTACCCCCACCCCAGTACGTGTCGTACCACCGTCAATGTACACCCCCCCACCCCTGTACGTGTCGTACCACCGTCAATGTACACCCCCCACCCCTGTACGTGTCGTACCACCGTCTATGTACACCCCAGTACGTTCCAGTCGTACCCCCACCCCAGTACGTGTCGTACCACCGTCAATGTACACCCCCCCACCCCTATACGTGTCGTACCACCGTCAATGTACACCCCCCACCCCTGTACGTGTCGTACCACCGTCTATGTACACCCCAGTACGTTCCAGTCGTACCCCCACCCCAGTACGTGTCGTACCACCGTCAATGTACACCCCCCCACCCCTGTACGTGTCGTACCACCGTCAATGTACACCCCCCACCCCTGTACGTGTCGTACCACCGTCTATGTACACCCCCCCACCCCTGTACGTGTCGTACCACCGTCTATGTACACCCCAGTACGTTCCAGTCGTACCCCCACCCCAGTACGTTCCTGGCGCACCCCCAACACAACCTCCTAAGTACGGAGCGCACCCCATGCCCCAACATCACAACCGCATGTACGAGTCGTACAAAGCCACACACAAGGACCAAATCGTACAACCAAATGGCCCATGTACACACCGTACACACGCTCAAAACGCACGTACACAACAAGGACAAAACAAAACAACTCAACAATACACCATTCGAAAGGCACACAGCCACTAAACATGGCCAACAACCACTAAAATAACACAATCACTGACCTGCAACTGTCAAAAACAAACAGAGGCCCAATACACCACCACTCCTTATAACACACCCACCCAAAATTCAAACACTGCCACACCCACCCATGGACCAATAAAAAGGGCCCACACACACAAACCATGAGCCTTTGCAACAGACCCACTGCTGCCAGACACCACAGAACCAGACTACAAGCGACACCACATCTTACACTTGCACACCTTCACACGACCACCCTCACAAACACCCTCTCATCACATTCACACACACACACAACCATCCACACCCCCCCCCAACATCCACACACCCCCCACACCCACACCATCCCCACCCACACCCCTCACCATGCCCACTACCAAGAATCCAAAGTTCAGTCACCGAGAGTTGGAGGTCCTTGTTGATCAAATCCTCAGAGTCGAGCCACAGATCTTTGGAACATTGGTCAGAAGCACCAGCCAGGCAGCCAAAACAGCCATGTGGCAGACCATCGTCGATGCTGTGAATGCTGTTGCGGACACCAGGAGGACCAAGCAGGATTGCCAGAACAGGTGGTACGATCTGCGGAGGAGGGTCAGAGCCAAGAGACAGGAGGAACACGACCAGGCCAACGCCACCGGAGGAGGGCCCTCCCGCAGACCCGTACAGTACCATCCCTGGGAGGAGAGGGTGATGGCCATACTGCTGGTGGAGGCAGTTGAAGGAGTAGAAGGACTCCGAGACCCGGGTGAGTACACAAACAACGCACCTCACATGGGGGGAACTGCAACCACAACCAAAATTAATAACAGGCACGCAAACACCACAAGCCATCGCATCACTCAACCACACTCCATGAGCAGGCACATGCCACTGCTGCCACCATGCCCCATGCACCCAGCTGGACAATGTCAAGTCACAGGCCACAGAAGACAACAACACATGACACGGTAACCCGGATGGCGGGAGTGTGGGCACCAAGAATCACATAGTGCGACTCCAAAGCAGACAACAATGCCCTCTGCCCATATGGCCTAGGTCACAGCCAGACAAACACTGTGTCCCAACACAGGAATGACTTGCCAGCAAATGGCGGATGCCTTGCATCAACACATGGGGGTGAAGGCACTGTTTTGCACATGCCAGCAGCTAATGAACAGCCAACAGTGTGAAAGAGTGGCAGCACACACCACCACAGCAGCAGCGCACAGACACACAGCAGACAAAATGGGTGCCTGGAGATCAGAAACAAACTCACATCAACAGGCCAAGGGCCACTCAAAGATCTGCTAACAGTGTGTGCCCAGGAAGCTGGGCCAAGGTGACAGAGGGTGACACACGGAGGGAGGGAGAGGGGGACACAGAGGGAGGGAGAGGGGGACTGAGAGGGAGGGAGACACAGGAAGATGGACAGAGGGAGGAGGCTGACACACAGAGGGAGGGAGAGGGGGACAGAGAGGGAGGGAGAGGGGGACAGAGAGGGAGGGGGACACAGGAAGATGGACAGAGGGAGGAGGCTGACACACAGAGGGAGGGAGAGGGGGACAGAGAGGGAGGGAGAGGGGGACAGAGAGGGAGGGAGAGGGGGACAGAGAGGGAGGGAGACACAGGAAGATGGACAGAGGGAGGAGGCTGACACACAGAGGGAGGGAGAGGGGGACACAGAGGGAGGGAGACACAGGAAGATGGACAGAGGGAGGAGGCTGACACACAGAGGGAGGGAGAGGGGGACACAGAGGGAGGGAGACACAGGAAGATGGACAGAGGGAGGAGGCTGACACACAGAGGGAGGGAGAGGGGGACAGAGAGGGAGGGAGAGGGGGACAGAGAAGGAGGGAGACACAGGGAGAGCAAATCAGTCCTTTGGTGTGTGGGAATGTCTGCTCGTCAGCAGGTGGACTGCGTGCATGTAGACAAGGGTGCCCAGTGCCAGAACCCCCCCTCTTCATCATGGCAAAACGCAGGGCCATGTTACAACCTGTACACGAGCACAAGGACAGCCACCTGCATCATATGAGTGTGTGGATCCACTCCATGTGCACATGTACAGTGCTACAAGGAAGGCGCAAACGCATAGCTCGGCACACATGCACACTCCACTGCTGACTGCAGTCACACTTGACGCAGCAAGTAAGACTGTGCCACACATAGTTAAAGGGGCCAAATTGGTGCCCAAGGGACACACACATGCACAAGTGCACTGTGAGTGGAATGCAAGACAGATCCTAATTCCAAGAGGAAATGTGCCAACTTTGTAACGGATGAAACATGGATGTTGCATGGATCAAAAGTAACATTGTCTCTCTCACACACAGGTCAACGTCGTGCTGCACCCCCCAACACTGGGGGGGAACACTCACAGGACCCGGATCTGCAGGAGACCGATCCCACCGGCAGCGACCACTCTCACCACTCTGCGGACGACCCCGACCGACCTGGCCCCTCTGGTGTCCAACCACCTGCAGCACCTGTGTCAGGTACAACCGTGCCAACCACCACCCCCACTCCTGCCACATCCCAGGAGACACCCAGGATCCCTGCCCCAACACCACAATGCAGCCAGGCTCGCCAGGAGGGACACGGTGTCCCGGGCACCCAGGAGGAGGCAGGCGACAACGCCAATGCCACCCCTCAGGGGTCCCGGAGACCCCATGTGCCCACAAGTGCAGGCCAGACGCAAGTGGGCAGGGGTGGTGGGAGTGGAGAGCGGCGGAGGCGCGAGCCTGACCAGTTGGCTGGGGATCCGGTATTTTCCCATGTCCGTAACATCCTGGACTCATACCGGCAGGACACCACGGGCATGGCCCAGGTTGTGTCCGTCCTCGAGGGGATCAAGGTCCAGCAGGCCCAGCAACATGCGGAGCTAATAGCCTGTCTACAGCTACACCAACGGAGGATGGAGGACAGACAGGCTGAGCAAGTGACGGCGTCCCAGGGGATTCACGCTGAACTCCGTCGGATGGCCGACACCATGGCCGACCCTCCCTGTGCCAGAAGGCGGAGAACATCACCACCCACAGGGAGGGATCATGAGGAGGAGGAGGAAACATCCGACGGAGCATCCCAGACGTCGTCACGGCCTGCTGCTGAGGTTCCCCGCAGGAAGCCGGGTCGTCCACGGAAAGGACCGTGAGGGTGGCTGCTACATCACCATCTCCCAGGACACCTGGCCTGGCACCTGGCCCACTGGAGCAACAGCATCACAGCATCAAGAGACATTCTCTGCCACATGGCCCTGCTGGTCACTGGCTGACCAATGTTGACAAAGACTGTGGCATGGACTCTGAGGATTTCCAATGGCAAGGACACCAACTCCCCTACTGAACTTTGGATTCCCTAATCCCGGAAAGGCCCTCACTTGGCCCCCCCCCCCCCCAATAATAAATCACACTATTAAGAGTAGATGCCTGCTGGTAGCATTATTACCTAACATGTGTCTTGTACAGTCTAAACATGCCTGAGTCATCTGTTCACTTCAACCATCCACACCCTGGGGCCTGAGTCTGGCACAGGACACATGGGTCACAGTTTTCTAGGCAAGACAGACATGGAGCACCATACACACCCGTGATGGTCAGAACCAGCTGAGGGGGTGGCCGAACAACCGTGCTGACAGACACATTGAGTACAGCAACAGTCATGCGCAGAGGTCAGGGATCCTGGCCCGTGTCCTGGGGGGCACCCAGGTACGTGTAGACAGGTGGCAGAACCATGTCCTGCAAGCTTGAGTCCGGTGGATGCAGAGAATGGGGTCATGGACAACGTTGGATGCATGGGGATGGCACATGTCACAATACCCACACAGTCATGGACATCATGCCCATTACACAGTCTCAGCACACACACACAGCTTGCATCTTGCCACTCGACACATTGACACATAGCCACAATCAGGGAATACCATGCCAGACATGCAGGATGCACCGTGCCAACACACCAGCATTGACTGAGAAGAGGCACCTTGGAGGCATAGGGACACCTTTAATAGTCATGTGTTTGGGATTGCAGAGGCAACTTGAAGTACACATGAACACATCATGTGGAGTAACATGTGGCTCCAACACTGGCACCCCCCTTCTGCAGCACAAATGCGTGATAGCCATGGAACTGGCACACAAGTGTCGGATAATAGCTAAATACCCACAGCTGCTCACGGAGAGCCTGCCATACACCATACATCCGCTGATGTGGAAGTCCCACGCCATGTCAAGACAATGTTAACCGTATGTGTCCGAGGGCAGTGTCACACACATTGATGCCTTCATCACAATCCACCATCCCATCACTGATGACTGACAACCAGGCAGCCCATCTATTCAGGTGTACCCAGCTGCATGTCGTGTCCCATGGGGATGCCACATGTCTGCAGAGGACCCAAACCCCGACCGGGGCAGTGTGCACACATCGTGAACAACTGCCACACCCAATACACCCCAGATGCATCCCTTACCCCATGGAGACTTCCAAACGTGTCCGTGCCTGTAACGCTGAGTCAGCCCACGATGCCATGTCCATGAGGAATAGCAGTGCCACAACAATGCAACCAGCAAACGGCATGCGCAGGTACCTGGGGAAGAGAGACACACAAGAAGTCAGCCACAAGAAGCACAGCCACTTGCATGTGCATGTACTCGACACATGTATGTATGACAACATGCTAGGTCACAATTATGTCTGGGGAAATACTACCATCACTGCCACCATCACTCCAGTGACACACCCACACACACCTCTGACCCACGTGCCATACATGCAGGTGGAGACACACATCACAACGCATGCCACACGGGGACCAATGCGTGCACACTCAGACCCTGGTACTCACCACTAAGCAAAGAAGTCGCGTATGAGCCGAGTCCGGATGTCCTCTTGCGGCTCCACATCCTCCACATCACTAGCCCCATTGCCAAGCCCTTCGTCCTCCACGGGTGGATGGTCCTCGTCATCTTGATCCAGGATGAGGGGCACAGCTCTTTCAACTGCCATGTTGTGCAGCATGCAGCAGACCATGAAGATCTTGCAGACCTTCGCCGGGGCATATGGGAGTGCGCCGCCGGTCTTGTGGAGGCACCGGAATCGGCTCTTCAGCATGCCAAACGTCCTCTCTATCACTCGCCTTGTCCGGCCATGGGCGGTGTTGTAGCGGAGCTGGGCCGGCGTGATGGGGTTGCGGAGAGGTGTCAGCAGCCAAGGCATGTTGGGATAGCCAGCGTCCCCTAAATGGAAAGCACATGGATATCGTTAGAACAGGCGAAGCGGTAGTGCTGCTCGGCCAAACAGAATACAGGACAGACAGACTGTACCCACCAACAACACATGCACGTTCGTTGCGCAGCTGCATCATCATATCAGGCATCCCGCTACGCCTCATGATGTAGGCATCGTGTGCTGATCCTGGAAAACGAGCACAGACATGTGAAATCACCATGTTGGACAGACACACCACAAGGGCATTGATGGAGTGGTAGTGCTTCCGATTGCGGTACGCCACCTCCCGTGCGTGTGGTGGTACCAAACCTACATGTGTCCCATCTATGGACCCAATGACATGGGGCATCCCTCCCAGGGCATAGAAACCACGTTTGACCTCAGTCATCTGTTCAGGGGTTGGGAACTTGATGAAGTCATCCAGGTGAATCAACATGGCCTCCAAGAAATCATGCAGCACACCGCTGAACATGCTCTGGGACATGCCACCAACATGAGCTATGGTATATTGGAAGGTACCCGTGGCAAGGAAATGTAGGGCAGCCATTACCTTCAGCTGGGGTGTCAGTGCCGTAGGATACCTGTGCTGCGGTTGCAGGTGTGGTGCCAGTCTCGCCGTCAGCTCCAGAATCAACGGTTGGGTGAAGCGGTAGAGCCGGATCCTGTCATTCTCCTGCATGGTGGCCAAGTCTGGAATTCTTCGGGCAACAGGAGGCGCTCTGCAGTAATTTGGAAGTGACAAGGAAGAGTGAGTGCACTACGAGAACAACTCATGTCTACTGAGCACATGTAAATCTGCCAATACACACATGCCACATAGGGAGTCAGGCATGTGCTACATGCCCAGGACACGTATGGATGCAAGGTGACACTCCTTCCAAGACCCAGCTACACACGGTGATTGAGAACCTCCCCATGCCACGCCATGGGAATAGCTGTGTCCCAGTGCAAGTGAACAGCCCGACGCAAGACAGAAGTGACATACACCCACACATCAGCAGAAGTAGGATGCCGATTGTAGAGACTGGTAGCGGAACACCGGAGCCACAGGTCACATGACATTACACTAGGCCTGCCCACACACCTTGCCATGAAGGTGCACATGTCATGACTCACCACACATTCCTTGTGAGGATGCTGACATGGCCTTGTCACGCTACTCCGTGTCCCATGCATACATGTGCACCTCACATCAGATACCACATGTGGCATGGTGTGCGGAACAGTGTGCAATGACAATCTACACACAGACACATGTTGGTTGCTGCAACGGCTGCAGCTTTTGAGGGTGCTACAACATCAACCTGATGTAAATCCCGGACACATAAGAAAACAAGTTACTTACCTGTAACTGTAGTTCTCCAGTATTGGACCTTTCATAGATTCACATGCCTGAATCATTCCCCGTCGTCGAGACGGGAGTCTCCGGTACATAAAAAAGCTTTGCTTAGTATCATAGCAAACAGAAAAAAGGCCTAGGCCCATTTTCCTTTGCAACCCATAACCTTCGTTATGTAAAAAAGGACTAAACCAGTCCCTGAGCCAATCAGAGCCTCTCACCCTCTAGAACACTCCTGAGAGAACCTTCTGCCCTCAGATTTTCGTGCACTTGTGCAATAACACTCTTTGTGCTAAATCCGAGGTGAGCCTCTCAGGGGAGGAGGGTGGGTTGCATGTGAATCTATGAAAGGTCCAATACTGGAGAACTACAGTTACAGGTAAGTAACTTGTTTTCTTACTCCAGTATTGGAGCCTTTCATAGATTCACATGCCTGAATCAGAATAGCGAGCAGTAAATAAATGCACATTTTTTGTTACCTAGAAAGTGAATCCAGGAAACATATACAGTGTGATAAAAATGGTATCTGTAAACCAAATTCCACCTCTCAAAATTTCTTTGCAAATGGTAATACAATAAACAACCATAAAATGTGCCAACGTACATAACAAAGGAAGGAGGGATGGTAAAGAAGGCTCACCGTTACTGGATAAGGTTCCTCAGCACCGCTTCTCCCACTGCCACATCTCTCTCTGTGGCTGCATCCAAGCAGTAATGCCTGGTGAAGGTGTGTGTACTCGTCCAGGTCGCCGCTCTGCAGATATCCTGGATCGGTACTCCTGCAAATAGAGCAGTAGAGGTGGAGACTGCTCTTGTAGAATGAGCACGGACTCGTGCATTCAAAGGTCGGCCAGCTGCCTGATGACAATACCCTATGGCACTTGATATCCATCTGGCAATTCCTCTCTTTGACAAAGGGAAACCCTTTCTGGGTGCGCTGTAGGCCACAAAAAGCTGTGAAGACTTGCGGAAAGGCTTAGTTTTCAGCAAATAGAATTTCAAACAACGCTGGACATCCAGCGAGTGGAGAGCTCTTTCCGCCGCTGTTGATGGTTGTGGAAAAAATCTTTTGAGAATTAAAGGTTCGTTCAAATGAAAGTCAGTTGGAACCTTAGGGATGAATCTTGGATTAGTCCTGAGTATTATCCTGTCCTCCTTGAACTGCAAGAACGGCTCTTGGATCGTGAGAGCCTGAATTTCTCCCACTCTCCTGGCTGAAGTGAGTGCAATGAGAAGCGCAACTTTCCAGGAAAGAAATTTCAGTTCCGCCCTGTGAATTGGTTCAAAGGGCTGTTTCATCAACTGGGAAAGAACGACATTCAATTGCCAGAGAGGTGGTGGTGGTTTTATTGGAGGAAAAACTCGGAACAGACCTTTCATAAACTGCTTGATGACTCTAGCAGACCACAGAGATGGACCAGAGGCCGTTCTTCTAAAGCGTGAAATTGCAGCTAGATGTACTTTTATAGACGCATGCGCCAAACCAGACTTAGCCAAAAGCAAGAGGTATGGAATAATCTCGTGAGCTTCTGAAAGCAGCGGATGAATGTTAGACCTTTTGCACCATAGACAGAACCTTTTCCATTTCATCCGATATGTCTTGTTTGTACTATCCGCTCTAGCTCTAGATAGAATCTCTCTGCACTCCGTAGGGATATTCAGATGTTGAAATTCACGGTATTCAGGAGCCAGGCTGCTAACTGCAGAGATTTCGGATCCGGATGCAGCACTTCCCCCTGGAACATTGTCAGCAGAGACGGTATCGGCTGCAGGCAAATCGGGCGCTCCTCTGACAGTAGAAGAAGCTCTGCAAACCAATGCTGTCTGGGCCACCACGGAGCTATCAGGATTAACCTGCATGGTTCTTTCTTGATCTTCATAAGAACCCGCGGCAGGAGGGGAATTGGAGGAAAGGCGTAGGCAAAGATGCCTGACCATGCCATCAAAAACGCATTCCCCCAAGATCCCCGTTGGGGAAGCCAGCTTGCGAAGAACCGGCATTTTCTGTTCTCCCTTGTCGCAAAAAGATCTACTATTGGAGTTCCCCATTTCTGGAAGATGTTGTCCAAAATCCCGTTGTCGATTTCCCAATCGTGACAGACAGACTTTAGTCTGCTTAGAGTATCCGCTTTGGTGTTCTGGTCCCCTGGAAGATGTTCCGCTGTAATGGATACTTCGTGTCGTAGAGCCCATTCCCATATCCACTGGGCTTCCCGAGACAGGGAGAGAGATCTTGTGCCTCCCTGTTTGTTCAAATAGTGCATTGCTGTTGTGTTGTCTGTTCTTACCAACACGGCTGCACCTTGAATCCTTGGCAGGAACGCTAACAATGCTAAGCGGACGGCTCTGAGCTCCAAAAGGTTGATATGCAATTGTTGTTCGTCCGCTTTCCAACGACCGCTGACCTGCAGATCCTGAAGGAATGCTCCCCATCCTTCCAAGGATGCATCTGTTGTAATGACCAACGGAGCTGGCTGAGTCAGGAAAGAAAGACCCTGTGAGATGTTTCGTTTTCGGGTCCACCATGTCGCCGCGTGGACCATGATCGGCGTCACTTTGATTATATCCTCGAAGGATCCTGTCGCTTGATGCCACTGAAGATCCAATTGCTCTTGTAACGGACGCATCCGTAGTCTGCAGCAAGGTACGAGGGGAATGCAAGATGACATCGTTCCCAGCAAAGACTTGTACCTGCGTACTGAAAGAGACTTTCTTTTTATAAACGCCTGGGATAGAGATATTATTCCGCGCTGTCTCTCCTCGGAGGGGAACGCTCTGTTTACCTCCGTATCCAGGATCGCTCCCAAGAAAGTTATATTTCTTGAAGGTTGTAGAGTCGACTTCCCCTCGTTTAGAGTGAGGCCTAAACTGGCAAATAGTTCTATGCAAGCCTCTGTTGACAACTGGGCTGACGCTTTCGATGGAGCCTTGACTAGCCAGTCGTCGAGGTAAGGAAACACTTGGTGTTTCTGTCTCCTTAGTACCGCTGCCACTGGAGCCAGACATTTTGTAAAAATCCTCGGGGCCGATTTCAGACCAAAAGGAAGCACCCTGAATTGGTAATGATCTTCGGCCACCACGAACCGAAGGTACTGCCTGTGTGAAGGATGGATTGGAATATGGAAATATGCATCCCGTAAATCCAGTTTGGTCATATAATCCTCTGGGTTTAACAGCAGCAGAATATCCTGGAGGGAAATCATTCTGAAGGTCTGATCCTTGAGGTAAGTATTTAGGGATCTGAGATCCAAAATGGGGCGCCATTGAAGAATGTTTTTCTTGATCAGAAAAAACCGGGAATAAAATCCCCTTCCTTTCTGGGAATTCGGTACCGGTTCTATTGCTCCCTTTCGGAGCATTGTCCGAATTTCTTGACGCATCTGATGCAAATACTTGACCTCTTGAAATCTTGGAGGTGAACAAGGGGGGCTTTCCAGAAATTCTAGAGTATGACCGAATTGAATTATCTGGAGGACCCATTGGTCCGTCGTTATCTGCTGCCAATTTTGATGATGATAGGAAATTCTTCCACCCAGGGGAATATGTGACATATGAGGAGTAAGTGTCACCAGAATGTCATTGTCTTCGGGTGGTGTCTTTCCCTTGACGACCTCCTCGACCTCTAGGAGTAGATTTTGTGAAACCTCCTCTTTGTGAATATTGTTGTTGACGATATGGTTGAGATGATGTGGAGTAGGAAGAATAACGGCCTTGTTGATAACCCCCTCTATAAGAGGGCTGGCCCCTACCACGTGAGCCACGAAAAGGAACTTTCCTATACTGCAATGTTCCCAGAGATTTCGCTGTTTCCGTATCCTTTTTTATACTCTGTAAGGCCTCATCCACATGTTTTCCGAACAGATCTTCCCCATTGAACGGAAGATCCAAGATCTTATTCTGGACTTCAGGCCTAAAAGATGTTGCTCTCAACCATCCTTGTCTGCGCAAAACCGCCGCTCCTCCCAGAGATCTGAAGGCCGTGGTCGCAATGTCCATTGCACAATCTATGACTTCAGCCGAAGTCCTTTCACCCTCCTGGAGGATTTTTCTAGCCTCTTGTCTGTCCGCTTCAGGTATGCCATCAATGTATGGTGATAGGTCGCACCACATCTGCCTATCATACCTGCCCAGGATGGCTAGTGCATTTGCTGCCTTAACCAGAAGAGCAGACATGGACGAAAACCTTTTTCCTGCATTATCCAAGCGCCTACCCTCTCTATCCGGTGGCGTGGAAATTGGAGCAGAGGGATTCCTCGACTTTTGCTGCGCCGCTTGAGTTATAACCGAGTCCGGTTTGGGGTGACCTAATAAACAAGCCGGAGCATCGGAAGGCGCTTTGTATTTTTTGTCCAGCCTAGCCAGCACTGGAGTAACCGTTGCCGGCGTCTCCATTACTTTGAGACCTTCCTCCCATAGATGACTCACAATTGGAAGAGATCTAACAGTCTTGCGAAACGGTTCTTTAAAATCATATAAAAAGCATTCTGCTTTATCTGATGACATACTGAGCGCAAATCTCTGCGCGGCTCTTTCCATCAGATTATGGAACCCTCCAATGTCCTCCGGAGGGGAATCCACAGGTCTTGGTGACGGAGATGAAGGGGACGGAATCAAATACTCATCCCATTCCTTACTAGGATCTGTTATCTCCCCTTCCTCCTGCTCTTCATCCTCAGAAGTGTCCAGAGCCGGCTGCGGCAAAGGTGTTAGTGGCCGCGGAACCGGTATCTCCTGTCTTCGCAGTGGTGTACATGGCACAGAGTGCGCCGGAGCCACTGGCATCCTTTGGGTAGACTGAGGCAAAGTATGCCTCTTCTTGTAATCATCCAACATGAACTGCAAATCCGTCAGAAGAGAAGCTGGAACACTCACCATCTCTTCCTGTTCATGTTGTCGGGGGGGGTCCTGATAACCCCCATACTCATCCTCCCAGTCATCCTCCTGACATTTAACGTGCAACTGAGAGGGGCTACTTGCATAGCCAAACGGGCCCTCATTATCCTCTTCCTGCGAATCTTCTTCTTCCAATAAATGGGATGGAACCAGAGGCGTTACCTTACTAGGAGACGTAATATCCGGGGTAATCCTTCTTTTCCTGTCAAAACCCCGCTTTTCCGGGGTTTTTTCCCTCGTCGACGAGCCCGTCGACGAGATTGCCATTTTAACCGCCGTCGACATCGTCGTCGTCGATGCCGTCGTCGACGCTGTAGACATAGTCGTCGTTGCCGCCGTCGACGATGTAGTTGTCACCGTCGTCGACGGTGCCGTCGACGATGTAGTTGTTGTCGTCGTCGTCATTGCCGTCGCCGTCGGCGCTCTCGTCGTCGACACTGCCGTCGACGATGCCATCGTCGACGAGAGTATAGGCTTAATAATGACTTTTACTTCACTCTTCGTCGTCGACGACGCTACCTTCTTCGTCGACGATCCCGTCGACGATGTAGATTTTCCTAATTTCTCCTCAGGTGAAGTAGACGCTGGCTTTTTAAGCGCATGTTTAATTTTAAGGGGTGATTTTGAAGGCTCAGAACTTGTTTTCTTTGGCTGTTCCACCCCTGAAGCATGACCCTTGCTCTCCTTTTCTTTAGTTTTAGGAGATTTTGAGGGACTGCGCTCTGAAGACCCAGCAGTGGTCTTTTTAAGAGCCTTCTCAGGTTTCTCCCCTGAGGTATGAGCCTGAGGAGATCTGCCTCTCTTCTGAGATCTCCTTGAAACATTTGACGCCTCCTCACTGTCACTAGACACGACGTCCTTCCTGGTTTTAAGTTTTTGGAGCCAAATTAGCAGTCTGCCTTCACGATCCCTTAAAGTCTTATTAGAAAAGGTGCGACATACCTTACACTCCTTCGCCTGGTGGTGTGGGTAAAGGCAGTATATACAGTCCTTATGAGGATCATCAGTATATAATCTCTTCTTTGAGCAGGTGGCACAGGCCCTAAACAAGCCTTTCTTTTCTTTATCAGCCATTCTCCTAGATGATGTAGAAATTTCAGTAGAAAAAATCACCTCAATCTAAAACCAACTGTAGAATTTGAGCAGAGCTCAAAGGAGACTCCCTAGCACAACGTGCGGTAGAAAATCTGAGGGCAGAAGGTTCTCTCAGGAGTGTTCTAGAGGGTGAGAGGCTCTGATTGGCTCAGGGACTGGTTTAGTCCTTTTTTACATAACGAAGGTTATGGGTTGCAAAGGAAAATGGGCCTAGGCCTTTTTTCTGTTTGCTATGATACTAAGCAAAGCTTTTTTATGTACCGGAGACTCCCGTCTCGACGACGGGGAATGATTCAGGCATGTGAATCTATGAAAGGCTCCAATACTGGAGTAAATGACATAGTCACATTGTGCACTGTGGGTAGTGACAAGTCAGGTGTCATGACCCCTGTACCGGGCATCATGGGACACTTCCGTGTGTTGGTGTCCGTGCCATGCCAGTGACGCTCACCCCAAGTGCGCAGTACGACATGCACACATGTCAAAGGAGTCAAGGGCATGCCTGGCACACATTGCACCCTCACACAGTACACCTGTACACATCTCATCATACATCTGGTGCCTCCTCCACTCAGGAGGCATGTTCCACATCACAGCCTGTCACACCTGTGCCCCACACATGTAGTAATGCACAGACGATGCCTTGATGTCCATTCCTGGACAAGTATGTCCATCCATGGACAAGTATGTCCGCCCTATTCCTACCTGTGTGTCGACTATCACCACAGTGATGTGTACAAACCGGCGTACTGCTGCTAAGAGGGCCTGTGTATGTTCCCCAATCACTGTGGGAGTGCTGCCGTATGTGTACCCATCGTGATGGCGAGCGTACAGGCATTTGTACGGTCCGTACCACAACGAGTACGCATACGCGTGCAGACCCATAGTGAGAGGGCCGTACACTCGCATCTACGCTCACTATCACTATGGTTCTGCACGCGTATGCGTACACGTAGTGGTACGGACCGTACACTCGCATGTACGCTCACTATCACTACGGGTACACAGACCCATAGTGATAGTGAGCGTACAGGCATTTGTACGGTCCGTACCACAACGAGTACGCATACGCGTGCAGACCCATAGTGATAGTGAGCGTACATGCGAGTGTACGGCCCTCTCACTATGGGTCTGCACGCGTATGCGTACTCGTTGTGGTACGGACCGTACAAATGCCTGTACGCTCACTATCACTATGGTTCTGCACGCGTATGCGTACTCGTTGTGGTACGGACCGTACAAATGCCTGTACGCTCACTATCACTATGGTTCTGCACGCGTATGCGTACACGTAGTGGTACGGACCGTACACTCGCATCTACGCTCACTATCACTATGGTTCTGCACGCGTATGCGTACACGTAGTGGTACGGACCGTACACTCGCATGTACGCTCACTATCACTACGGGTACACAGACCCATAGTGATAGTGAGCGTACAGGCATTTGTACGGTCCGTACCACAACGAGTACGCATACGCGTGCAGAACCATAGTGATAGTGAGCGTACAGGCATTTGTACGGTCCGTACCACTACGTGTACGCATACGCGTGCAGACCCATAGTGATAGTGAGCGTACATGCGAGTGTACGGTCCGTACCACTACGTGTACGCATACGCGTGCAGACCCATAGTGATTTTGAACGTAGGCATGCATGTACGGGCCGTTGCCATGCATTTGGGGTGCCCTAGGGCCCGGAAACGCACCGTACCTGTGTGTGATTCTCCTAATTGCATAGGGGACAAGTATTAAGGCCTACATGCATGCTGGTTGTCATGGCGACCAGGTTCAAATTTCGATTTTGTTCTGGAAGGTGCACAGCAGAAGTCAGTTGGAATTCTTCTACTTTGTTGCAATGTGTTTGTGGGGCTGACATCATGCAGGAGAATGAAACCGATAGAGAACCCACAGACTGCTAGGTTTGAAGGGATTGGTGGAAACATAGGATGCAAATGTGAGTGACCAATCACTCTGTACTCCTGTGCATGAGACTGGGCAGAAGGCCACATATAAGGCAGCCAGGTCCCATGAGGGATTACTTGCCTGCACATCTTTGCATTTGTCGACCAAGCTGCTGCTACTGATTCCCTGGAACCATGTCAAGGGCTGTGGAGAGGACACAGCCATTCACCCTGGAGGAGAACATGGCTCTGCTGGATGTGATCCTCCCACAGTACCCCATGCTGTATGGGCGACCAGGGTATCAGGTGAGTGCATAGGCCACTGCCACAGACTGTCCCTATGTTGTGACTGTGTCTTCAGGCATTGTGACCCGGTGTGACACACATGCCATGTACTGTCGGGGGGGTACCAGGGGGGGGGTGCCTGATGTCTCCCAGCAGTGCCCTGAGACAGGAGGGGTGTGTGCAGAGTCCTCCCAGCAGTGCCCTGAGACAGGAGGTGTGTGTGCAGAGTCCTCCCAGCAGTGCCCTGAGACAGGAGGTGTGGGTGTGATGCACAGTGTGAGCCTTGATCATTGATTGTGACATTGCCATCATTCCACCTGAGTACCCACTATGGCACGTACTGCCTTTTCCCTCACCAGAGGATGATGTCCCTATGACAGAGGTGCAATGCGTTGGCTGCATTACATGCCATGTAGTAACCAGCTATTATGTTCACATATGTCTCTCTGTGACATGTGGCTGGTGTATTGATGTGGTGTCACTTGTACTTCCTCACAGGTAGGCGCCACTGCCAAGGAGCAGATCTGGCTGACCGCCGTCAGTGCCGTGAGGCGTGTGGATGGTCGGAGGCGGAGCCTGTCCCAGGTGAGGAAACGCTGGCAGGATATCCGGTGCTGGACGCGGAGGATTGCACGGCTCCTGCTGGGGGACTCACCTGAGAGCCACAAGAACCGCGGCCGCCGCCGTCTGACCCACCTCCACAGGCGTGTGCTGCCGGTGGTCTTTCCAGACCTGGAGAGGCGCTTACAGGCGATGCAGCAGGCGGAAGGGGGTAGGTACATGTGCGTTTGTTGTGTGTCACCGGCATTTGTAAGGGCACAGTGGCATTAATTCACTGGCAGGGTTTAAAGGTGCTGTGCCCATCCAGTTTGCCCAAGTGTAGCGCTGCGCCCCTGCCACCCTTCCCCTCCTTGCAATGTGTTCCCTGGTCTGTGTGTAGTCACTCCTTCACAAGGTAATGTAGGCTGGCGCTTTGTCCACGAGTACAATGACTGTAGCATCATGGGTGGTGGTGGTGGGTAACAGGTTGTGGGACCTTGCCTGTGAACTGTCAAGTTCACTGCATGTGGGTTCCATGTCAGTTGGCACTGATGCTGGCTCCAGACATGGGAGTTGGTCTCTCATGTGTCATGCCTTACAGCGCGCATGTCCTATGTAGTGGCCTGTGACATGATGTGCATGAGTGTGCGCTACGCATAGTGCAGGGATGGTGACGTGTGTAGCAGTCATTCCCATTCAGTAGCATGTAGTTGCGTGCCCAATACTGTCCCCTGGGGCACCTTATCCTCAGTGTTGTTTGTGTCATCATCAACGTGGACACTCTCACTGTCTACAGCGTAGGTTGTGCTCTGTGCCATTGTCCCCTGTCACCATGTATATAGACGTGCTATTATGTACAGGTGTCCACTGTGCAGCCTGACCTGATTGTCCCTCTTCATACTCACAGTTGCCAGTGCCTGTGTGTCTTGTTATACTCATCTGAGGATGGGCACTGGTACCTCATTATTTGTACAGGCGCACCTTTGCTGTTTTGCGTCCAATCTTGCCTTTTGCCTGCCACTGTGTTTATCACCCAGACTATGAGATGTTGGTGCCACCTGTGTCTCAGCAATTAGCATCGTGTGGGGGTTGCTTGGGGCGGGCAATGCCTATGTGTCAAATCCTGATTCCTAATTGCTGGGTCTGGACAGTGTGTGATGTTACTGGACACACACGCAAGGTGCAGTGACCGAGTTATGTTGGGCATGTTTGCAGCATTACCTATGCAGCATGTGTCTCAAGTTCATGGATATTGTCCCTGGTCATAGGTATTTTCACAAACGCTGTGTGGTGCAGAGGCAGTGCAGGATTGTCCCCAGGGCCTGGGTGCTATGTCAGACTCCGTTTCCTGTCATCAGCTATTGTCTCATGCTCTCCATGGTATTTCAGTGGCATGGTGGCTCAACCAACTGTGTTTCATGCCCTACATCGGTACCTTGTTTTGCAGATGTTAGGGATCTGCCTCTTCAGGCTATGCAATGTTGACTATGTAGATTGGACTCATGTGACAGATGTGTACAGGTGTCTGATTAATTTCTGTCTCTCCACCCTGCCCACAGCATCGTCGGGGGACACAGAGGGAGACATGGACACGGACCAGGCGGAGGGACCGAGCACCAGTGGCAGCCGTGACATCGGGGCTGGCACATCGAGTGGGACAGAGGCGGAGGATAGTGTGGCCGAGGACCTGTCGACTGGCACATCAGACTACGAAGCTGACAGGTCCGAGGAGGATGTCTCAGAGTTGGCGGAGGCTGCACCAGCAGCTGACAGTGGAACAACACCTGCCACCGCCCCCTCAGTTCCCACCAACCGCCTCCCACTTGCTCGTGTCCCTTCCCAGCGTGCCCGGTCACCGCATGTCTCCTTCCTGCCAGGCACCGCACCCCCTGCCCCTGTCTCCACTGCTGCCGCCAATGCTGAGTCTATGGACATCCAGCGGCAAATGCAGGTTGGTCAGGCTGCGATCCTGAATGTCCTCCATTCCCACGGGAAAACCCTCACCAACATCGAGGCATTCTTGGAGGGCATTCATTCTTTGCAGGCTGAACAACGCAACTTGCTGAGGTCCCTAGACTCCACACTGACTGCAGCAGTGGGTCTCCTGCAGCGCGACCTCCCCCCACCTACCCCTGCCCCATCCACACTTCCCACTTCCATGCCTGTCCCACGTACACCCAGACGTCGGCATGCACCCACCACAACAGACACAGGCACCACACCAGCAGGGAAGGTCCACCGCACTCCTCCTGACACGCACACACAGGGTGAGATAGGCACACCCACTGGGTCGGGGGGCAAACGTGTGACACGCAGCCAGAGTGGGAGTCCGCATTCCACACAATCCACTCCCTCCAAATCCCCTCCCCTCAGCTCTCCTGGCCACATCTCCCCCAAGGACTCCTTCATGGCCGCTCTGTCCCTGAGCCCCACAGTTACGCCACCACGCAAGCGGTCAAGGAAGTCCTCGGTCAGGGTGGTTGAGTCTCCCCCCCTGTCTCCACCCTCCCCCGGTGGCGCTGCAACCCATCCCTCTGAACCCCCCCCCCTCCTTGGGGCCTGAGGTCACTTCGGGTGCAGGGGACTCCCTGGAGGACCTTGCTAAGGTGTGTAGTGCCATCCTGGCCTCCGCCTTTGGCCATGACACACCCCCTGTGGTTGAGTCCTCCATCCCTGCACCCACAACGCCGCCCCTTTGCCCTGATGTCCCTGCGGTGCCTGTTGCTCCCCCCCCCCCTGATGCCCTCACCAGTATGGAAGACGATGGCATTTGACTGTGCAGGCAAGGTAGGGGACACACATCCCACTGTGTCCCCCATGCAGCTGGGAATCATTGACTGCCCTATGGCCTTTGTTGGCTTTGAACTGCCTTTGATCCACGGACATTGTGCTCATGCTGAATAAAGCTTATTTTTTTTTTCATTATCACACTCCTGCTATGGTGGTATTGGTGTTGGTGGGGCTGCTACATTGTTTTGGGTGGTGTTTAAGGCTTTGGGTGTGTGGGATTTGTAGTAGTGTTCTGCTCTTTGGGGCCACCCTAGGATCTGTGTGCCATCACAAGGTGTTGGCTAACTTCCTTAGGTCATGTCAGCAGTTACTGCATGGTTCAATTGTCCCAGGGTGTATTCCTTCCTCTGTGTACCCAGTTTCTTCCCTGCAGGGTGTTCCCAATGTTTAGCGCAGAGCTGTGTGTACATGAGCTGTGTGTGTGACGGAGCCCTTCTACTTTGGCCATGCATGCATGGCCATGTCTCCACCTGCAACAATCGTGGCATCCTTGGTGATCACTGTACTTGTGTGTGGAGTCAGTTGACATGAGTTCATGGGGACATGTTCCCTTGTAGGCAGTATGGATGTGGGTAATTGTGGCATCACACACATGTGTTACACCCCTCCTGGGTGTGGACACTGCTGGGAGGACTCTGCACCCACCCCTCCTGGGTCTGGACACTGCTGGGAGGACTCTGCACACACCCCTCCTGTCTCTGGGCACTGCTGGGAGGACTCTGCACCCACCCCTCCTGGGTCTGGACACTGCTGGGAGGACTCTGCACACACCCCTCCTGTCTCAGGGCACTGCTGGGAGGTCTCTGCACCCACCCCTCCTGTCTCTGGGCACTGCTGGGAGGTCTCTGCACCCACCCCTCCTGTCTCAGGGCACTGCTGGGAGGACTCCACACCCACCCCTCCTGTGTCTGGGCACTGCTGGGAGGACTCTGCACCCACCCCTCCTGTGTCAGGGCACTGCTGGGAGTGATGGGCACCCACCCCTCCTGTCTCAGGGCACTGCTGGGAGGACTCCACACCCACCACTCCTGTCTCAGGGCACTGCTGGGTGGACTCTGCACACACACCTCCGATTTCTGGATATGTGCGCTTGGCACATACACGGTGGGGTTACGCACACTGCATTAGAGGTGAGGGTACGAGTCTACTGACACTGGTGTGGTGGGGGTACGCTCCGTACGTCCGCGGGTGTGGGTACGGGTCGTACTTACACTGTTGGGCAGGGGGGTACGCTCCTTGCATTCGTGGGTGGGGGTTCGAGTCGTACTTACACTGTTGGCATGGGGGGTACGCTCCATGCATACGCGGGTGGGGGTACGGGTCGTACTTACACTGTTGGGCAGGGGGGTACGCTCCTTGCATTCGCGGGTGGGGGTACGGGTCGTACTTACACTGTTGGGCTGGGGGTACGCTCCGTACGTCCGCGGGTGGGGGTACGGGTCGTACTTACACTGTTGGGCTGGGGGTACGCTCCGTGCGTCCGCGGGTGGGGGTACGGGTCGTACTTACACTGTTGGGCTGGGGGTACGCTCCGTACGTCCGCGGGTGGGGGTACGGGTCGTACTTACACTGTTGGGCTGGGGGTACGCTCCGTGCGTCCGCGGGTGGGGGTACGGGTCGTACTTACACTGTTGGGCTGGGGGTACGCTCCGTACGTCCGCGGGTGGGGGTACGGGTCGTACTTACACTGTTGGGCTGGGGGTACGCTCCGTACGTCCGCGGGTGGGGGTACGGGTCGTACTTACACTGTTGGGCTGGGGGTACGCTCCGTACGTCCGCGGGTGGGGGTACGGGTCGTACTTGCACTGTTGGGCTGGGGGGTACGCTCCTTGCATACGGGGTGGGGGTAGGGTCCGTACATATCCGTCCCCACGCTATGTGATGTTTGTGCGGCCCGTACCCAGGCCTTTGCCACGTGGGTGCGATCCGTCCCGCCATTGTTGGGGTGACGTGTGTGGGCGTGGTCCGACTCGTACCCACGCTCTTCAGGCGTGGGTACGGGACGTACCTGTCTGGTTGTGTTGCCGGTTCGCGTGGTGACGGACTTCCGTTGTGGCGGTCGCTGGATTATCAGGACACGCCCCCACCCCCTCGTGGTGACCAGGGCATGGGAGTCAGGTATGTCCAGGCCATGTGTAGTGTGTCACTCATGTGGTTGTTTTGTGGCCTGCCCTGGTCGTGCCACCCCCACCCCACCCCACTTTCCCCCCTCCCTTAGTTATTCTGACCTTCTGCGGCGTCTGCGTCGTAACCTGTAGAGGAGGTGTACTGCTATGAGGGCAGGGATGACTCGTAGGTTCGGGTCCATGTCTGTCCGTCGCGTACTGGTACTCCTTGCTCGCGTCGTCCTGTCGCGTGCGGGTCCTCCTTGATCGCGTCGTCCTGTCGCGTACGGGTCCTCCTTGGTGGCGTCGTCCTGTGTGTCCGTCACGTACTGGTCCTCCTTGTTCGCGTCGCCGTCTGTCCGTCGCGTACTGGTGGTCCTTGTTCGCGTCGTCCTGATTTCCCGGCAGTTTTTGGCTGCCGCAAAATATTCACCGTGCGGGGTGACGTCGGTGCGAATCGTGATTCCTGGGTCGTGAATGGCTGGCTGCGTGCGTCCCGACGTCAGGTCGGCGCTTTCCCGGATCGCATTGGTAGGTGTTTTTTGTTCGGTCGGTCTTTTTTACGATTCGTACGGTAATGGTGTACCCGTGCGAATCGTAATTCCATGTTTGTATATTTTGACGACCGGGTACGCGTCGGACGGAGAATATGCTCCGTCCGACGGTTCGTACCCGGTTTTTACCGGATTGTGATCGGCACCTAAGTGTAGAATATGCCACAAACATAACTTTTGCACATCAAATAAAACTTCTAACAGCCCTAGCTTATGTACCAACCACAGATGTTGCAGAACATTACAATCTTTTATTAGTAAGTCCATTCTACAAACAAAATGAAGTAAAGTTATCTCCCCTCTTAGATTATTTTGAGGATACCTGGGTAGAGAGACTACACAGATCAGGCCATAGATGTCAGCCCAAGTTCCAAATACCTTGGTGGAATGTATATGTAAGTACACTCAACCAACAAGCCAAAACTAACAACGCCGTCGAGGGCTGGCATAATGCATTCCTAACTTCTACTGGGAGAACAACTCCAACACTACAAAAAGTACTAATTGCCATACAAAAGGAACAAAGTTTCCAAGAATTAGGAATGCAACAATCTGTCCTACAATTAAAACCAAAACAATCTAGACAAACTACTCAAATGTATAATTACCTACAACAACAGGTACAGCTATACCCATCCACAAGAGGACTTGAGTACTTAAATAAAATAGCTCAAACTCTCTTCTAAACCCTTTCCAAAATATTAACCCACAATTCTACTAAAACAACTATCACAACATAAAGAAACCACTTTATTATATCACATATTTAATTATGTGGTCTAAAATATATAAATAATTTATATCTACATATATTTAGACAACATAATTAAACAAACCAAGTACACAACAACAATATTAAATATATAAGATTTGCCCACCCACAATTAAAATATTTAAATGAACTTACCTGTGTAGTTGCTCCAATGGGATAATAACATTCCTTCCAAATAAATCCAGGTAGTTCAGAATCCATAGGTATCAAAAATGAATCCAAATAAAATGGAAAAATACAACTGTTTTTGGAAAAAAACGTCTACGCCAAAAAACGACAATCCATTAACCATAAAAATCCCGAAAAATATAAAAAAGGTAAATAACCGCTCCTGGAAACCCGAACAATAAAGGAAGTGTAAAATAAATATTAGTAAACACAACTAATACACACTTCCTTTAAAAAAAAAAAGGTGTTTGAAAGAGACGAAAATATCTTCTCCGTAAAACCTACAAAAGAGAAACAAACATTCCCACCCACACACAAACACACATAATGCACCTAAAAACATCACTACAAACATTATTCAAACACTATAAAACTTTAACACACCTAAATAACAAAACACTAACAAAGCCACAAACACGGAACACAACGTAAATTATAAATCCGTATACAAACTATTACTAACACCCTAACTTCTAAAACATCAATCCATACACACTTATTACAACATTACTACTTCCACAAAACACTTAAAACTATTTAATAATAAAGAAAATAACTCTTACCTTCTCAAACGCGAAACAGCTCCCGACCGCGACCTGGATTCTACCAAAATAACCCAAAACAACAGCGAGCGGTTACAAAATAAAAGACCCAAACAAACATAACAACTAAAAAAATACCAATAAATGCCCTAACTATTTATTTAACATTACACATTACTTTAAAAATTAGTAAAACATTACTATAAAATACTCAAAAAGAATACCTATTTTTATTATATATGTGAAAATTATTTAACTTATAAAAATAAATATAATAAAAAAAATATATTTACTAATATAACAAAACTGTATATATTACCAAAAAAAATGTATGAACATGATATAATTAATATATTGTATCTACAACATACCAAAACTAAAAATAAAAAGAAATATTCTAAAATGTAAACATTTTCAATATTAATTATCTAATATAAATATTAATAATTAAAATATATTTATCATATATTTCAAAACATACAATTTCTCATAAATTCAAATAAAGTCTAAAAATATTGAGAGTACACAATATAAATTTAAAAATATTAAACAGCTATAAAAATCAGATTTTTTTGTAAAAAATATTTTGTCTGTTCATATATTAATGTCCAAAATATACATTAAACAAATATATATCCATTATAAAAAAATTATTACAATAATACAAATGTTAAATATGAATTATTGTATTACATGTTTATTTCAATGATTTAATTATTATAATATGTGTAATAATAAACAATATTTTCTCTGTAATTAATATACATTCCAACAACTATAAAACAAATCGTATTTTCCTTTCTACTATTTTATACAAAAATTTAGAATTTGCATTCTGATATAACTTCTATCTTTTATCCAACCAAAACTAAAATCTACAGATTTATTGTAAATTAAAACAAATTAATTTAACTGTTCCTATTCAACTCTATATTTAATTATAATAATTGCTATTTACCAAACTTAATTAACATACTACTCCCACTACAGACTGAACTTAATTAATTTACTATTCTCACTCCAAAATATATTTAATTAGGGTAGGTGCTAGACACTGAACTGAATTAATTTACTATTCCCACTCCAGTCTATATTTAATTAAGATAAGTGCTGGACACTGAACTTAATTAATTTACTATTCTCACTCCAACCTATATTAAATTAGAGTAGGTGCTGGACACTGAACTTAATTAATTTACTATTCCCACTCCAGCCTATATTTAATTAAGATAAGTGCTGGACACAGAACTTAATTAATTTACTATTCTCACTCCAACCTATATTAAATTAGAGTAGGTGCTGGAGACTGAACTGAATTAATTTACTATTCCCACTCCACTCTATATTTAATTAAGATAAGTGCTGGACACTGAACTTAATTAATTTACTATTCTCACTCCAACCTATATTTAATTAGAGTATGTGCTGGACACTGAACTTAATTAATTTACTATTCCCACTCCAGTCTATATTTAATTAAGATAAGTGCTGGACACTGAACTTAATTAATTTACTATTCTCACTCCAATCTATATTTAATTAGGGTAGGTGCTGGACACTGAACTTAATTAATTTACTATTCCCACTCCAGTCTATATTTAATTAAGATAAATGCTGGACACTGAACGTAATTAATTTACTATTCTCACTCCAACCTATATTAAATTAGAGTAGGTGCTGGACACTTAACTTAATAAATGTACTATTCCCACTCCAGTCTATATTTAATTACGATAAGTGCTGGACACTGAACTTAATTAATTTACTATTCTCACTCCAAACTATATTAAATTAGGTTAGGTGCTGGACACTGAACTACATTTATTTACTATTCCCACTCCAGTCTATATTTAATTAAGATAAGTGCTGGACACTGAACTTAATTAATTTACTATTCTCACTCCAACCTATATTTAATTAGAGTATGTGCTGGACACTGAACTGAATTAATTTACTATTCCCTCTCCAGTCTATATTTAATTAAGATAAGTGCTGGACACTGAACTTAATTAATTTACTATTCTCACTCCAACCTATATTAAATTAGAGTAGCTGCTGGACACTGAACTTAATTAATTTACTATTCCCACTCCAGTCTATATTAAATTAAGATAAGTGCTGGACACTGAACTTAATAAATTTACTATTCTCACTCCAACCTATATTTAATTAGAGTATGTGCTGGACACTGAACTGAATTAATTTACTATTCCCACTCCAGTCTATATTTAATTAAGATAAGTGCTGGACACTGAACTTAATTAATTTACTATTCTCACTCCAACCTATATTAAATTAGAGTAGGTGCTGGACACTGAACTTAATTAATTTACTATTCCCACTCCAGTCTATATTTAATTAAGATAAGTGCTGAACTCTGAACATAATTAATTTACTATTCTCACTCCAACCTATATGAAATTAGAGTAGGTGCTGGGCACTGAACTTACTAAATTTACTATTCCCACTCCAGTCTATATTTAATTAAGATAAGTGCTGGACACTGAACTTAATTAATTTACTATTCTCACTCCAACCTATATTAAATTAGGGTAGGTGCTGGACACTGAACTAAATTAATTTACTATTCCCACTCCAGTCTATATTAAATTAAGATAAGTGCTGGACACTGAACTTAATAAATTTACTATTCTCACTCCAACCTATATTTAATTATAGTATGTGCTGGACACTGAACTGAATTAATTTACTATTCCCACTCCAGTCTATATTTAATTAATATAAGTGCTGGACACTGAACTTAATTTACTATCCTCACTCCAACCTATATTAAATTACAGTAGGTGCTGGACAATGAACTTAATTAATTTACTATTCCCACTCCAGTCTATATTTAATTAAGATAAGTGCTGGACACTGAACTTAATTAATTTACTATTCTCACTCAAATCTATATTTAATTATGGTAGGTGCAAAACACTAAACTTCATTAATTTAGTATTCCCACTCATAAATATATTTAATTACACTAGATCATGTATACTGATCTTAATTAATTTTATATTCCCACTCCAATATGTATTTAATTACAGTAATTGCAATACAAATATATAAATATAAATATATATAAAAAAATATGTTTTAATCATTATTAAAATTTTTACATAAAACAATACCCACACTTATCCTCTACAAATCCAACTCCCCGATCTAAAATTTATCCCAAAATATTATATTATAATATATTTTTTTTAATATAAATTACTCAATATTACTAATTTAAAATAAATTTTTAAAACACTCCCCACCCTTATCCCCTATAAGCCAACATCCCAATCCCCCCAAAAAATTTAAATTGTACAATCAAAATCAAAATTTAAACATACTTTTTATACAATATTACCAACATTTTACACATTTTTATCAAACTCCACACCCTTATCCCCATAACACAACATCCCACTCCTAAAATTAAATATAACATTCGAAATTTTATTCTAATTTTCTAAATTTTGTATACAAATTATTCCTACATAAATCAACATTTTTAAAATACTCCCCACCCTCATCCCCTATAAGCCAACATCCCACTCCTAAAAGATAATATAAAAAATATATTTTTATTCCAAATTTCAAATTAAATTTATTAAATATTCCAAATTAAAAATATTTTTTGACAACACATCCCACCCTTATCCCCTGTAACTCAACATCCCACTCCGAAAATTTAAAATAAAATTCTAAATTACATTTAAAATTATAATTTTTTTTAAAAAACATTAGAAAATATATAAACATTTTTAAAACACTTCCCACCCTTATCCCCTATAACCCAACATCCCGCTCCTAAAATTAATTTTAAATTTCTAAATTAAATTTAAAATTTCTACATTAATTTTTTTAAACATTCTAAAATATATAAACATTTTTAAAACACTTCCCACCCTTATCCCCTATAACCCAACATCCCGCTCCTACAATTATTTGTAAAATTCTAAATTATATTTAAATTTTCTAAATAAGTTTTGTTAAAATTCAAAAATATATAAACATTTTTAAAACACTTCCCACCCTAATCCCCTATAACCCAACATCCCGCTCCTAAAATTATTTGTAAAATTCTAAATTTAATTTAAAATTTCTAAATAATTATTTTTAAAAATTCAAAAATATATAAACATTTTTAAAACACTTCCCACCCTTATCTCCTATAACCCAACATCCCGCTCCTAAAATTTATTTTAAAATTCTAAATTTAATTTAAAACTTCTAAATAATTTTTTTTTTTAATTCAAAAATATATAAACATTTTTAAAACACTTCCCACCCTTATCCCCTATAACCCAACATCCTGCTCCTAAAAATAATTTTAAAATTCTAAATTTATTTTAAAATTTCTAAATAAATTTTTGTAAAAATTCAAAAATATATAAACATTTTTAAAACACTTCCCACCCTTATCCCCTGTAACCCAACATCCCGCTCCTAAAATTAAATATACATTTCAAATTTGAAATAAAATTTACTAATTAAATTTTACAATATATTAAAAAAAAAATTAACTTTTTTTAAAACACTCCCCACCCTTCACACAATGTGTGTTTGCGGGAGCAAGATGGCGGCCGCATTGATGGCCGGTTAAGCTAGTGCCCTCCGTCCTCCACCTCCCACAACGCGCACCGACTGTATGTCAGCGTTCAACTAGCCGCTCAGTTTCGGTCCGGTTCTACAACCCCTTGATGGTTACCAGACTCTTTAGCGGCTCTGCAGTGTGGGGGGAGCGGCGTGGCGTATCCCTCCAGCACCCGGTGTGGTGCTACCTTGCAGGCTTTGGCGGCAGCAGCGGGAGTAGCAGCGCTCTTAGTGCCGGCTTGGGAGAGGCCATGCCGGGCAAGAATACAGCGTCAAGATCCGGCCGCGGCAGAGGGTCCGGACATTCTGCGGCCTTGACGAGAACAAGGCAGACGGCGGGAGAGAAGCCGGCGGAGAAGGTAGCCGATAAAATAAATAAATTTAATCGGCGTGATGAAGATAACGCGCGGCAGTATATGCAGCCACCCCTGCCTTCTCAGTCTGGAATTACTGCTCCCGCGGTAGGGGAGAAGGATGTTATACACAGCACTCCAGCGATACCAGCAATGTTCAAAATGAACAAACCACGAGACGAGGGGGCCTCTACCAGTGCGCCATGCAATATTGGGGAGGGTATTGCCCAAGACTCAGCTCAGGACGGTACGCGGGCTATACAGAAAATACCGGTAAGCCAGGGTCTGATAAATTTGGAGAAGGGGATTCTGGGCGATGTAGTTTTTGGAGGTGGAGCTACCGGGCAAGCGAGTTTGGAGGATGAAACTGCTTTGGAACAACGACAGCAACAGGGGTTGAATACTGAAGGGGCTGTTGGTGGTCTGGATCGGCTCGGTCTTTCTGCTCCAGACCCTAATAATAAATGTGGAAGGGCAGAGACAACAGGAGAGGTACAAGATCTGCCGGATAAGGCCTCTATAGTGGAGGACTTTTTCTCGTTATCAGATAGGTCTTCGGTAGATAGAGTGGTGCGGGACTGGCTCGAGGGGGGCAGTATGGGGGGTGAGGTGGAACATCTTGATCACTTGGAATTGTCTACGGATGTATCGGGTCAGTGTGGTCAAGCACCTAGGGGAGGGGCAGGAGGGTGGTCAGTGACCTCTTCTGCCTGGGACGAACAGAACTCTCCTAATTATGCTGCCTCCGCCTCTGCCGTATCGGCTGGAATTACCCCACAGGATCAACCAGTGCGGAGTGCTGACTTAGCACCAGTAGTGGTACCAGCCCCAGAGGAGATCACGCTCGCCACAATTTACGACCTGATTATGACTCACAGAGCGGAGACACAGGCTGGTCTTTTACGCACCCAAAATGCATGTAAGCGACTACAGAACACTGTGAGACGCGTGGCCAAAACCTGTTCTGAGGTGGTCACAAGGATGGATGAGGCCGAAACAAGGATTTCCACACTGGAAGATGAACTATGTGCTCAGAAGGAGACTACAGGCTCACTCAAAACTTATAGGGATGAGCTTCATTGGAAAATTACCGACCTTGAAAATAGGTCAAGACGTAACAATCTAAGAGTTCTGGGTGTGCCAGAGGGGAAAGAGGGAGCAGACCCATTACGGTTTATGGTGGAGCTGCTCTCAGAGGCATTCCCGGAGCTGGGGCACTGGGAGTGGCAAAAGGAAGTCCAAAGGGCACATAGATTTCCGTTCGTGCAAAAAAGGGGCCAGAGCTCGGAATTTCCCAGGGCTATCTTGATATCACTTTGTAATTTTAGAGCGAGAGAGGAGCTCTATGATTTAGCACGGCCAAACAAAAAGCGAAGTGCTAAGGGGTGTGAGTTCTTTGTCCGCCCGGATTTCTGCCAGGAGACGGTTGGGCAGCGATGGAGGCTTAGGCAGCTTATTCCAGAGTTCCAGGCTAAGGGTGCTCAGGTATTTCTGCAGAATCCGGCTAAACTCAAGGTTGTGAAGGCTGGCCAGACCCAGTTTTTTACATCGGAGATAAAAGCGAAAGAGTATCTTCAGTCAATGTGAGTAATTGATAGGGATAGCTCTCATGGTGTATGCCATTAGGGATTGTGAGAGGTAGCTCCTTTAGGGTCACCAGTATAGCTTGGAGGCTATGTTTGAAGGGTTAGTGAGTAGAGTAGGGTAGCCGGAAAAAAGGGGGAAAAAAAAAAGTAAAATTAAAAAAAAAAAAAATGGGGATATTGAGCTCCTCTTTTTCATTTTGTACCCCTGGGCTATAGGGCTTTGGTGGCTGGTCGGACAAGGTTGTGTTGTTTTCCTGTTGAAGGTGACAGGTGGGAGGTGGTGGTTGGGCACCGAGCTTTGTCATCACTAAGGGAAGGAATTCCCAATGCTCCATATGGGTGGTGGTGGGTGGAGGGGGGATGGAGGGTGGGGGAGTGGAGGGGGAGGGGGGGGAGGGGGGGTTAACGGGTTCAGCAGCAAGTGTAAACATTATTCTGTATAGTCTTTATCAGACCGTCTCAGTTAAAATGTATAGGTTTACATATGTCAGGATTAAACACAGACTTGCTTTGTAAAAGGAGATTTGCTGTATCAAATGTATTAATTATGTTGGAAGTTGGAAGTACTAGGTATTGTATGCCATGTAGGAAAAAATCTTTTGCTTGGTGGGGCAGATTGTATAATGGTAGGGTTTTTTTTTTTTTTTTTTTTTTTTCCTGGGCATTGAAATCGATAAGGATATGAGATGAGGAAACTAATCTGCTGCTCACTTAACATCTGTGGGTTAAATGACCCTGGGAAAAGAAGGGTGTTGTCCAGAATTATATATTCAAGCTCATGGGACCTTTTATTCTTGCAGGAGACACATATAGCATGGGCAAACAGGGTATGGCTCAGCTCCTTGGGGATGGAGCTTTTGGCCTGCACCACGCAGACGGTTAATGTTAAGGGAGTTGCGGTTCTTGCTAAAAAAGGATTAATTGAAATAAAGAAGTATAAAGTTGATAATTTGGGACGTTGGGTAATGATAGAGGCGCAGGTTTCGCAGCAAGTTATTACATTATGTTCTGTATATGCTCCAAATATGGATGACCCAGACGTTTTTCAATTGATAAATACAGAATTATCTTTTTTTCCACATCCCATGATCTTATGTGGCGACTTAAATATTCATCTCCCTTCACAGGTGAATTTAAGGGTAGCCGAGGTGTATAATGGCAGGAAGCCGCGAGGATTTAAGAGTCTGCAGGCACTGGTCCAGGATCAAGGGTTATATGATGTATGGGCAGAACTCAATGCGGGTCAGGATGGTTTTACGTATTTCTCTGCCCCACATGTGAAAATGGCACGGTTAGATTATTTCTTGGTTTCTAGTGATGTTTTACAGAGGGCTTCAATTAGGATACTTCCTAAAATTATATCAGATCACAATCCGGTAGTCTTGGAGTTCGAACTTTCGGGTCTAGTGGTCAGGTCTAAAAAATGGACATTTGATAGAAAGCTCCTGTTTAGTGAGGATTACTGTATCTGGATGGCAAAATGGATTCCCGAATTTGTCCAGACGAACCTAGGGTCGGCAAGGATTGATATTGTATGGGATGCGCTGAAGGCAGGGATAAGAGGTGAGACTTTAAGATTTGCTGCAAGGAAGCGTAAGGTGGAGCGCCTAAAGGCTTTAGATGACTTAGCGACTCTTTCTCGCCTGGAGCAAAAATTGGTGCAACAGATAAAGACTGGTGGGGGGGTAAAGGAGGTTCAAGCAGAGGTGGCAGCCTGTCGGGCGAAAATCTATCAGGGCTATGCAGATGTGGCGGCTGCTAGCTATCAAATACATAGGAGAGAGCTTTATGAGTATGGGGAAAAGGTTGGTAAGGTTCTTGCCAATAGATTACGCCAAAGGGAGGTGGAATCTAGGATTGATAAGATTAAGGATCCTGAGGGAAATATGGTGGAGACTCCTTCCCTTGTCCAGGACGCTTTCAAAAAGTATTATGAAAAACTATATACATCCGACTCAGTCGCAAGTGCTGAGAGGTACTTAGCAGGACTGGCCTGTGTGGGGGTAAAGGAACAGGATAGAGGAGCACTAACGGAGGAGCTCTCTGCAGAGGAGATCGAAAAGGCAATGAGGTCATTAGCAGTAGGGAAGGCTATGGGATCAGATTCAATCCCCTTGGAGTTTTACGTAAAATTTAAGAGGGAATTAGAGAGGATAATGACTTTAGTTTTTCAATTAGCATTTGCTGGGATTCCTCCGGCCTCTTGGTCACAAACTATAATAGTAGTTTTTAAAAAAAAGGGAAAGGATCCTCAGGAGCTATCATCGTATAGACCGATTTCATTAATCAATGCTGATAATAAGATCTACTCGAAGTGTCTGGCAACGAGATTGGGAGACGTGGTTAGCCCCCTTGTCTCGTTACAACAACACGGTTTTATAGCTGGGAGGGGGACCACGGACCATGTTAGGCGACTCATTACGATATTTGACTGGGCTCAGGCAACGAATGCCTCCGTGGGGGTGGCCCTGTTGGATGCAAAACATAAAAAAAAAAAAAAATAATAATAAAACACTCCCCACCCTTATCCCCTATAACCCAACATCCCGCCCCTAAAACAATATAAATATTTCTCATATTATATACATTTTAACTATTTATACAAACAACTTCAAAATATTTACTAAACATACACTAACGATATTTTAACATGTCGATATTATTACTAACGATATTACTTACATCGACATATAATTTAAAAAAAAAACGATATTTTTCACATCGATATTATCTATTTCGATATTTTGTACTTTAGATAATTTTGACTCAATATTTATGTCCCTCGATATTAAAAAGTCGATATATAGACTGCTCACCCTACAAGCCATATATTCAGGGCGGCCTGCAACCAGTCAAACCAATTAGTAAGGCAGCCTAAAGATGGTTCTGTGCTCCCACAGGGATTGGGGAACCCCCCGCCCACAGCATATGTCTGGTGGCCCGGAAGCTTCAGGTCACCTCGCTTGCCCCAGCCTTGTCCAATGCAGCCAAACTCTCCCTCTTCAGTTCCACAGTAGGAGAAATACAGATGTCCCCCCGATATTTGTTCCAACGTCCCCACTTATGATCCCATTTCCGGGGGCATCCTCGACTTTTGTATACTGTTTTCTCCGCCACCATGGCCTGATCCATATCAGTGGCCCATGCACGCACGTGCGGCACGGTATCCACCCCCCATTTCTGGGCAATGTTCCTTTTTGCGATGGCCCACCCCAAGGCCGACCACTCTTGCTCCGCCTGAGTCAGGTCTGTAGCTTCCCAAATGTTGAGGAGGCAGAGCTGGGGAGAGGGGGTTAAGGGCTTATCTATGGACCTCGCCATCTGCTGGGTGACGTCTATCCAGTATTGCGAGGATGAACAATTTGATTCAGTAAGCGTAGGTTTGGCTTGTGGAGGAAAGAGAATGTGCTGACATATCGAGAACAGGAGAAGCTCCATGTACCAAAATTGCCTCTGCCATGCCGGAGCTATGAGAATTAGATGACATAGTTCTTTCTTCATCTTGCTAAATACTCTTGCGATGAGGGGAAACGACAAGAGTTTTTCTGAGGGAGCCTGCTGGCGAACGTTTCACACTTCCTGTTGCTTTCTGTCACAAAAAGATCGAGTTTTGGAGCCTCTCAGCTGGTTCACGTCTAACTCCCATTCGTGACATTGGGAATTGGTTCTGGTTAGAAAATCCACCTAATCATTGTCCACTCCCGGGACATGCTCTATTTGCAATGTTATGTTGTGCTGAATTAGTCACATCCAAATCTCCTGGGCCTGTTCTGATAATGCGAGAGACCTGGTACCCCCTTGTTTGGCAAGATAGAACATTGTTGTGGTATTGTCTGTTCTTACCAGAACAGAGGATCCTTTGGATTCTGGGAAGAAAAGCTTGCAGTCCCAGAAAACCGCCTTCAGCTCCAAATGATTGACGTGTAAAAACATTTCTTGAACGGACCATTTTCCGTGGATTTGCAATTCCTGGACATGCGCCCCCAACCCTCCATTGAAGCGTCCGTTGTCATAATATAACGAGGCTGTGCTGGCTAAAACGAGAGGCCTGGGGAGATATTGCTTTCTTTTTCCCACCATGAAAGAGCCTGTTTCATTGTGTGAGAGAGAGAGATGATGTCCTCGAATGAGCCGTGTGCCTGCACCCACTGCATGTCTAACTGCTCCTGGAGAGGCCTCATGTGCAGCCGGCAATTCGGAATCAATGGGATGCATGATGACAGCATCTCTAGTAAGGATATGAATACTCTCACAGAAGTGGACTCTCTTGCGCGTAGAAGGGTTGCAAAGTGCCTTATGTTGAGCTTCTGTTCTGAAGTGGGAAACACCTTCATCAACTTTGTGTTCAGTAGTGCCCCTAGAAAAATACGCTTCTGACTTGGAATCAATTGTGACTTCTCCACTTTGAGTTGTAACCCCAGAGACTTGAAGAGCCGCTGACAAGCCAGCATAGATTTTCTGGTAGAGTGAAATGTAGCTCCTTTCACCAGCCAGTCGTCCAGGTAGGGGTAAACCTGGTGTCCCTGACTTCTCAGAAAAGCCGCTACCGGCGCCATACATTTCGTGAAAACTCTGGGAGCTGAGCGGAGGCCGAATGACAAAACCTTGAACTGGAAGTGATCCCCAGCCACCTCGAACCTTAGGAATTGGCGATGCTACACATGAATGGGGATGTGAAAGTATGCGTCCAAGAGATTGAGGGACGCTAGAAAATCTCCATCATTTATTAATAAGAGAATCTCTTGAAGGGACAAGATTCTGGACAACCGCATCTTGATGTATTTGTTTAGCTGTCTGAGGTCCGTGACCTGTCTCCATTTCCTTCATTTTTTCTTTAATAGGAAGAAATTGGAATAAAAGCCCTTTCCTCGTTGTCCGAATGGCACCTTCTCTATCGCCCCTTTTTTTAGTAGAGTCGAAATATCTTGCCTTAACAAGGCCAGATGATAATGATGCATCTTTCTTGGAGGTGCAGTTCGAGGAGGCTTATGGACAAATTCTAGGGTGTGGTCATGTTGGATGATGTCCAGCACCCATTTGTCCTTCATGATGGGTTGCCATTGATTTAGAAATGGAGAGAGCTTATGGGACCGTAGAGGTTGAAAATGAGATGAGGTGTCTGGCGGAAGACAAACGTCACTGACATCTTAAAGAATTCTGCGATTTTCCTCGTCCTGCAGGCTTGCGTCTAGCTGATACTGATTGTATGACAGATTGGAGGCACAAAATTGCTGATGTTGCTGTCCTCCATATTGTGGTCTGTAACTCTGGTCACTATATGGTTGGTATCTGTATGACTGGTATGACGGTCTTTGCTGGAACTGATCACTACCTCCACGAAAGGACTGAAAATGTTTTTGTTGCAACGTGCCAAGGGAACGTGCGGTCTCAGTATCCTTTTTGATGCCCTGTAGCTCTTCTTCTACGTGCTTTCCAAAACAGATTTTCCCCATCGAAGGGCATATCCAGAACTTTCAATTGAACTTCAGGGCAGAAGTGGTCGTCCTAAGCCAGCCCTGTCTACGAAGAACTGCGGCACCTGCCATTTGCCTGACAGCAATTGAAGACAAATCCATTGCAGAATCAATCACCTCAGAAGACGCTCTAGCACCCTCCTACAGGAGGTCCTTCGCTTCTTTCTTTTTATCCTTGTGAAGGTGTTGATGAAGAGGAGTCAGATCTGACCATAGCTGACGGTCGTACCTCCCCAAAAATGCTAAGCCGTTAGAGGCCTTGATAGCAGTAGCGGCCATAGTAGCAAATAGTTTGCCGGTGCTGTCAAGGTGTTTGCCTTCCCTGTCTCGAGGCACCGAACAAGGAGTTTGTGGATTCCTAGAACGCCTTTGAGCAGCTTACATTATTACTAAATCCGGAAGAGGATGGCCAATTAAACATGCCAGAGCAGAATCAGGTGCCTTGTATTTCTTTTCCATCCTCTGTAACACAGCAGGAACGGAGGCTGGGTTCTTCATAATTTTCAAACCTTCACTCCAAATGTAATCCACAATCGGAATGGATCAAACCGATTTCCTTATTGCATCCTTAAAATGGTAAAGAAAACATTTGGTTTGTAACACAGGCAAAGGCAAATCGAATCTTCTAGAGGCTCTCTCAAGTACTTCATGGAAGCCCCCAATATCTACCGGGGGGGAAGCCGCCGGAGGAGGGGAAGGTGACGGCGAAGATGGAGCCACATAATCATCCCATTCTTGACCTAGTAGGTCAGGATACTGAGTATGCTCACCCTCCTCCGGTTGATCGTTCGCCTCATTCTCGATGTAATCATCTTGGATTGTAATGCATCGAGGAGCCTGTCTCTCAACCTGCGCAACAGGCGGCGGAGTAACTATTGGTGGAGGCGAAGCAACTTGAATATTCGGACCGCCGGGCATCAATGGAACCGAAGCGTGAGAGTCCGGAAATCTTTCATAATAGTCATTCAACATATGTCTAAGGTCTGTGACCAGGGAGACTGGAACCAGCATGGAATCTCTCAGAACCTCCTGACACTCTTCATAAGCCTCATAAGGATAGTGCTCTTGGAAAGAGTCATAATGTTGAGCCTAAGAGCGACCCGAGATTGAATAATCCCCCTCAATATATTCTGAAGTGTTCTGTCCTTGTGCTTCCTCCTCTTCATCAGTGTTCTGGCATTTAACTCTGAGCTGTGAGGGGCTGTAAGCGGGGCCAAAAAGACTTTCATCCCCTGATTCCTCCATATCAAGAAGGTGAGAGGAAAGCAATGGTGAAATCTTGGGTAAAGGTGACAATCCTGGAGATTTTGGAAGCAAATGTAGACCTTTAGTATCCTGTTTTTTATCCGTCGACGACGGTAGATGCCTGATAGTGATCGTCGTCGATACTGGCCGAGAGGGTGATTTAAACACTGTTGTTGACGGAGCGCCCGTTGACAGGGCCGTCGACGCCCTCGTCCATGGAGATCCCATCGACGAAGTTGTACACGTAATCGTCGACACAGTGTTCGTCGTCCTCGTCATCGCCGAGCCAGTCGACGATGCTGTCGATGATGAAATGGTCATCACCGTGTTCATGGACGATGCCGTCACCACAGCCGTCAACAATGCAGTCGTCACCCTAGAAGTTGGGGATTTAGTGGAAGTCCTCAACGACTGGTCCATCAACGGTGATTTTTTGGTCGACAAAGCCTGTTTGAGAGGTGTGACAGGCAGAGAAGCCTTAGAGGATTTCTTCAGGCTTGATTCCTTAGGCTTAAGGGCTGTTTTATTGGTAGTGGAGGATTTCTCAGCCTTTCATTTCTTTAATGAGGTAGATCCCATTTTTACGCTTCCTCTCAGCTGAGGATGGCCCAGGGCTCTCTTCAACATCAGATCCAGAGTCTGATTTTGATTTCTTCTTCTGGAGCCACAATAATAATCTGGGCTCTTTAGAGTTTTTGCTGAAAAGGTTCTAGAATATTTACAGTCCTTGGCTGTATGTTTAGGGTAAAGGCAATAAAGGCAGTCCATGTGTGGATCTTCAGAAAAAAACCTTGCCTTCCCACAGGATCTACAGGGCCTGAAAAGCCTCTTCTTAGAACCCTTAGGCATCTTTGAAGTAAAAACGGTAGAAAGACAATACCCTGAGGTGAATTCTAGCAGGGTCAAAAGTTCACTCACTGACAAACTGAGCAGAGCTCAGGGAGACTCCCTTACATACGACATGCGGTTAGCAATCTGAGGTATGGTGGCTCTGCAGGGGAGTTGAGGTCTAGGGCTGGTCTCTGATTGGTCAAAGTTTGGACCTACATAAAGATGCTGACGAATGTCAAAGTTTTCCTTTCCTTTTGGTGGTTTCTATATACTTCTATGGTACTTCTTTTCTAACTACCGCAAGACTCCCACCATGACGACGGGGAAGATACAAGCATGTGAATCTATGAAAGGTTCAATGCTAGAGAGTGGGGTAGAGTGTAATAGCGTATGGTGGATTAGCGTAGAATGGAGACTGGTAGAGTGGGGTGGCGTAGAGCGGAGTAGCATACAATGGAATGGAATACAGTGGAATAGCATAGATTGGAGTTGTATACAGTGGCATGGCCTAGAGTGGATTAACATATATTGGAGAAGCGTATAGCGGAGTGGCATACAGTGGAATGGTGTACACTGAGGAGGTGTAGAGTGGAGTTACATACAGTGTAATAGCATAGAGTGGAGTAATGTACAGGGTAATAACTTAGAGTGGACTGGCATAGAGCAAAGTGTTGTACAGTAGAGTGTAATAGTCTATAGTGGAGTGGCATATAATGGAGTGGTGTAGTCTGGAGTGGTATGCAGTGGGGTAGAGTGTAATAGCATACAGTGGAGTGGCGTCCAATTGAATAGTGATGAATGAAGTGGCATAATGTGGAGCTCCATACACTGGAGTGGCTTAGAGTGGAGTAGTGTACAGTGGAGTGGCATACAGTGAAACAGCGTACAATGGAGTATTATGGAATGGAGTGGCATACAGTGGAATAGACTAGAGTGGAGTGGCGCACAATACAATGTAGTACAGTGGTGTGATGTAGACTGGAGTGGCGTAGAGTGGGGGGTGTACCATGTAAGATCGTGGACTGTAGTGGCGTACAGTGGAGTTGCGTACAGTGTCTAATTCACAGAAAGAGGGACGGGGAGCTAAAAAAGGAGGTCCAGTACCCGTGCTTACAAGACCTTCCAGCGAATTCACGAAAGGGTGACTGTTCCTATAGAGGGATGCTGGCCTAATAGGCTGCGGAAAGTGTTGATAGAGGAAAACATGGAAAGTATGTGCATCTATGAATGCGGTTTGTGGATCCATGGGACCAACAATGTAAATCCCAACCCTCTCAAGGGGAACCCCCACCACAGGTAGTGGTATAAGGGGGGCCTTTGTAGTACCACCTGCCTTACCACTGGCTTGACAGGTGATACAGGAGCGACAGAACTCCTTGGTGTTTTCTGACATGTGAGGCCAATGAAAGTGAGGGACAATTCTGTCCCAAGTCTTGTTTTGGCCTAGGTGACCTGCTAATGGGATGTCATGTGCCAGTGACAATAGGAAGCCCCTAAACTTCAGAGGTATAACCAACCTCCTGGTAGCACCAGGCTTGGGGTCTCTACTCTCTGAGTATAGGAGTCCATCATCCCAGTAGATCCTATGGGACCCACTGGCACTCCCACAAGCCTCAGCAACAGCTTGCTGTCTGAGGGGTTCAAAAGAGGGGCAGCTCAGCTGCTCCTGGCTCAGATCTGCCCTGGAAGGGCCCCCTTTCCCCAAGAACTCAACCTGATCAGGCTCAAGTTCTTCTTAGACAGTTCCTTCTTCAGGACTAAGATCATCTCCCTCAAGAGACTGATGTGTATTCTGAGGCAGGGGAGAAGACACTGCCTTACCCCTACTGCTCCTTCTCTTGGAAGGCGCCTGGTCCACTTTTCCAGGATCCAGGGCCTGTTCAGTGGAAGACATTTTTGCCTGTGACCTAGTTAGAGCAAACACATCTGCAGGGATACCTAACATTTCTGCATGAGTCCTGAGTTCCACTTCAGCACAAGCTGAAGTTTCTAAATCATTGCCCAACAAGCATTCAACAGGGAGGTCTGCACTTACCACAACCTTCTTAGGGCCAGTTTCCCCCCCCCCAGGTGAAATTAACAACTGCCAAGGAATGATCTGTCCTGACATTGCTTGCATTGGTCACTTGGTACATCTCACCAAGTATGATTTGCTCAGGGGCCACAAGATGTTTTATCACCATTGTGACACTTGCACCTGTGTCCCTGAATGCCAAGGCCTCATTCCATTGATCAAAGGCTGCTGTCTGTATTTGCCCAGATTACTGAGACTCACAAATAAGAAGGCAATATCCATGCCTCTATCACAGACCAACACAGCCTGAGTTGGAACTCTGACTAGGCCAGAGTCCATCTCAGATCCCAGGGTTAACCCTACTACACCCTTATTCTGTGTACCACCACTTGGAGCTGAACTAGGGGGAACAGTTGCCTTAGGGGCAGTGGTGGCTGGAGTTGAGTCCTTGGACTTGGTACAATCACTTGTCCAATGGGTCTTCTGTTTACAGATTTGACACCATGGCTTCTTCTTGCCTTCACCTTTGTTTGATTGTGACTCCCTACCAGATGAAGATTTGTGGGGCCCTTGAGAATACTTCTGGTCTTTACCCTTCTTCCCACCCTTATCTGAGGTTTTATAATCTTGCTTCTTGGAGTTACCACCTTGGTTCTGAACTTTCTGCCTCACCCTGGTTCTGATCCATTTGTCTGCCTTCTGGCCCAATTCTTGGGGAGAGGTCAGATCAGAGTCCACCAGGTACTGATGCAACAACTGATTTTGACAATTATTAAGAATCTGCTCCCTCATAATTAAATTGTACAATCCTTTAAAATCACACACTTTACTGCCAAGTAACTAGCCTTTAAGAGCCTTAGTAGCACAATCTACAAAGTCAACCCAGTCTTGAGTCTATGCCTTTTGGGTGTCTCTGAACTTAATCCTGTATTGTTCAGTGGTCAAGCCAAACCCATCAATCAGAGCACTCTTCAAGACTTTGTAATTATCAGCATCCTCTTCTCTTACAGTGAGGAGCTTATCTCTACCTTTGTCTGCAAAAGAGAGCGACAAGATAGCTGCCCACTGCTCTTGAGGGACACTCTGTACTTTACAGGCCCTCTCTAGTGTAGTTATCCATTTGTGGATCTCATCCCCACTCTGGTAGGGAGGGACTATCTTGTTCAGGTTCCTATGGTCAAGAGTATGTTCTCTACCTCTAGGGACACTGTTGCTGCCACCATGGGGCTCTAGCCCCAACCTTCTGGAAGCTCTCTGGAGCTCTAGGGGTTCCCTACCTACGGCCAATTCTCTTTATTCTGAGCTTAGCTCTCTCAAACCCAAGCAGTTGGCACTTCTTATCATAAGAGGATTCCCTTTTATGAGAAGCACAGTGCCCTACAGAAGTACTAGAATGATTAGATTCCTGGTATACTGTTTACTCTCCCTGGTGGAATAAAGAGAGGGTCACTGGGGCCTTCTCCCCCACCTGAAGGAAGAATTGGATTGTCCAGGTTAGAATCATCTTGATCCTCCTGGTCAGCATTTGAGTCCAGGTCATAAAAGTTTTCACTTCCTGGTCTGTCCTCATCTGCTGCCCCACCCAACTTGCCTGCCTCTTCAGACCCTAGGGTCTTTCTGAGGTCATCTAAAAGCAAAGTCGCTGTGAGACGTTGAGGTCTTGCATGTCTCCCTGTCTTCAGTTTCCTAGATTTACACATATTTCTCAATTCCTGAAATGAGAGATGGTCATACTTAGTTGGCAAGGAGCCACTGGTTTCAGTCCTAGAAGACATACTAGAGTTATGTGGTGTAGGCACCTACCTAACCTAGTGGGAACTAAAACTCTCTTGAGTTGGAGAAAGGGTGTGCTAGACCCTTGACTACCCAACTCCAAGTTCAGTACAACTTACTTATTCTAGTTTCGATATATATGTACCTAATACCTTTAGTAGTTTTCAGTTTTCAGTTAATCACTCAATGAGATTTATCTGGTAAAACAATAGCAAGCTTGAATCCCAACCGCTGCACACCAATGTGAGAAGTTGGCCTGGTATATGCTGACCAGTCCAAACAACCCTTATTGATGATTAGGTTAAAGACAACCTTTATTGAAAGCTATCCTAGTGATAGCTTATGGAGAGCAGCCTTCAGGCTAAGTCTCGAAGGAATGTAAAGCAGCTTGTTTTACCAGATTGGAACCTCCTGAATGACCAAATGAAAGAAGAACCACACAAGGGATATCTAAAATATATGTATTTGTTACTAAACACTCTCTACTAACCTCTTTATGAGATTAGAGAACAAAGCACACAATATGAAATCACTAGAACTAGAACAACAGTAAATAGCACAATACACAGCAGGCTCCAGGGGGAGACCGAACCATATATAGAAAGTGGTATAACAACCACGACTTGACCAGACACAGTGCCTAGAGCATGTAGAATTGCTCGGACCCCAAGCAACCACCCAAGGTAGTGACACAGGGGACCCACGGAGTACGGGTGCAGTGTGTGAACACAGGCACAAGCTCCGTACAATCCTATGGGAAAGTCGCGGTTGGAATTTTAAAGATTAAGGACACTTCGGAGAGGACTTTGAGCAAACCCAGTTAAACATAGAAGGTTCTAAGGCCAGCACCCTTGAGAGTACTGAGATACCCATGTTACCTATCTAAGAGGAGCCGGGTGCATAGGGGTCAAGTGATGTCGGGAACCTTCGTCATTTTCAATGGCGTGTTGCAGAAAAGGGCTGCTGCCGGAAAGATGAAAAGTGTCCGGTGGAATCCTGGGATCCGAGGTGAGAAGAACCTGAAAGCAGAGGGGACAGAGTCTGTGTCACTTTACAGCGACCAGGGGCACGATAGACGAATGCCCACCGATGTTGGGTACTTCAGGTGAGAAGAGGTGAAGCTTGACTCTGCAGCCACGGGGACCAGAAGACGTCGACGACAACCAAAGTCCAGAGGTGAGCTGTCCCACGAAGGATGTCGAGTGCTGGGGGGTCAGTGTCCGGATTGAACACCAACAAGCCTTGGCAACTGCAACCCATGCGGGCAGAGGAAAGATGCTTCGATGAGGACCAGCAAGGTCCTGGGGACTCTCCGAGCTATGGAGAGTCAGGGCATGCCTGGAGCAACCAGGAAAGCCCACAGAAAGTCAAAGTTACCTTCACAGGGACCCAGAGGCCAACGGACCAGGGATCACGAAGGAACCTCATGCTGAATCACAAAATACCAGCCCACAGAACACTCGTGGAATGTAGACCGGAAATCTTCAGTGGAATTACTGCTCGGGGTCAGGACTACAAGTAGCCCAAAGCACAGCCTCAGGGATCGCCGAAAAGCATATGCTGCTGCAAAAGTACATGGTGCACAGGGGTTTGGGTTGCACAGTCTCTAAGAGGCCTTGGGAACCCACCTCCTGTGTTGCAAAAATCTTCGGAGTCCTCAGGAGCTCGGGAGATGCAAACTGGTCAGATGCGTTTAGGTGTCTGCCTTGCAGGGGAGTAACTCCTTTACTCCAAGGGAGATTCTTCAGTCCAGCGTCGTGCAGCTCATCGAAGTACTCGGGTTCTGTAGCAGAGTTTAGTCCAGGTAAAATCTAAAGTCCTGTAGTCAGGTGTTCCTACTTTATACCCAAGGAAGGGGTGGGATAAACTCTGGGGACCCACCTATGGGAGGGTCAGGACAGAGGGGTGGCTACACCCATGTCCTTTGTCCAGTTTCCTGCCAGAGCAGGAGCAAATGGCTCCTGCAACCGGTTTGAGCTGGACTATGCACAGGGGCACCAAGTGCAGACAGGAAAGTACTCAGAGTGCACACACCAAGCCCCAATACACTAAAGCCTATCTGGGAGGTGGGTACACCTCCCTGTGACAGGAAGCCTATTGTCTAATCTTCCCCTGCTCGAGCTTGGCTCAGCAGCAGGAGGGCAGACTCGTGTCTGTGGCTGGCAGCATCCATTTATGATGCCCAGGTCGAGAAAGCTGGTACCGGGTGTACCGGCGTGTCACATATGTCCCTTTAGAAGGGTGGAATCATACCTCCCCCGCCAGTTACTGGCAGGGAGGTATGATCCCAAGGTGTTTGACACCAAACACGACATGTTTCTAGGCAGCCGTTTTAAAGTTAGCATTTACCGCGAGGTTATAATGCACTTAAATATATATGGTTGGCTGCATCACAAACAACCCCGGAAAATAGGTTCCGAAGGCTGCAGAGGGGCTCTGCTCATGCAGGCGCACCCTCTAACATAAAACCCAGCACCCTGCCTTCAGGATTGATAGGTTTATATGTGCAGTGATAAGGATAGATATAGTGAACCTATATCTAAGTAAGGGGTGCATGCACCACCTAACAGAGGCTGCAGTAGCAGACCTGTGGTGTCATTTTGAATGGTCTCTCAGGGGTGGCACAATACATGCTGCAGCCCCTGGAAGGCCTCTAGGGTACCTAGGCCCTAGGTACATAGTATACCATATACTAGGGACATAAAAGGGTACCCCAGAATCCAATCTGGAGTGTACCTAAAGTACATGCAATCAATTTAGAGGAGAAAGCAGCTAGACCGGGGTCCTGGATAGCAGGATCCCAGTCATACTAAGTTGAAAACAGTGTTACATCAGCAAAAAGTGGGGTAACTATAAGAAGCAGATCCTACTCTCCTACAATGGCTACAAAAAGACTGGCTTAAAGTCACTATCATGACATTGAACAAGTTGCCAACACTGTAAGGGTAATTAAGCAAAAACCAGAAAGGCAGAGGGTATGGTAGACAGCATACAGGAATACTGGCACCTTGCTTTAGCTTCAGCAACATTTTCGTTTTTAAAGGGATGTTATTGTTGTGAGTAAAACAAGAAGGTAAAACATGATTTAGATAACATGCAAAGCTGACATAAGCATCATGTCACGGTAGAGTATATAAAACCCTTTACAGCATAGTGGCAAGTACCGTAGTTAAGGAGTGGTCGCATTGCGGATATGATTTCCTAAAGGGTGATGAAAGGGAGTCTGAGTGTGGTTAGGTTTGTGGTGGTAGTCAGGGTAGTTGAGGGACGTGCGGTGTTGATACTGTCCATTACCAGTATAGTATAGTGGCTCTCTAAGAAATGCTTGTTACTTTAACATTTAAAATATGCTGCTGAATTAAAATGAACATTTGGTCTTTTTTCTTTTGCTGCCTTAAGTTATTCCTCTATTTCTGCAACTTTGAATTGGATTCAGGGTAGTACTGACTCTAGGTCACTTGTTGCTATTTGTGAGAGTTAAAGCCAGTTGTAATCTCCTCACTGGCACCCTAAGCATGCAAACTCTGTAGCAGAATGTAGGTTTCTACACACTGACAAGAGGCTGATTTAAAGAGAACTTTAAAACAGCAAGGTAAGTGGGCTTCAAGAGACTATGAGATAAAAACAAATCAGAAATATCTCAGGAGCAGTGGGCCTTGCAGCATCACATAAGGCCAACTCCTGCCAACCATATCTGAAGGCAGCCTTGGGTAGACAAGCATTAAAAAACATACTGTTGACCAGTCTCCCTGGGGATGGCCGCCATGCATGGCTCGCAACAACTAGGCCCTGTACAGGCAGGGGGGCAGGCACGCGAAAATAACGCTTCATCATATATACATTCCAGATTCCAGAGTAATTGCAAAGTTCAATCTGTAACTGCGTGCCAGATACTTAGTCAGTCACTGGATTACAGTACTACCAACTTTTATGAAGGACACTGAGCTTGCTCGGATCAGTATGCCTGTACTTTCACCAACGTGGATCGTGGAAGCTTACTTTTAGAAGATGGCGCCCAAAGGATCTGTCATCTGAACAGTTTTTCTCTTTCTATTGCTTAACAAAGAGCAACAATTGAAAAACGTGCAGTACAGCGAGGAATGATCTCCTATCTGCCTTACGTATTCTCCTTCACCATGCTTGCACCTGGTAAGACTATGCATTGAAGTGGGAAGGCCAGGCTGATTGCATCGTAGTGCACTTCTATTTGTGAGAAAGTCAGGAATACACAGAAGCACTGTCCTCGTGTGTACACTTAGGTCTGCCTATTTACCATTCTGCCAGTGAACGCCGTGTCCTCATTAACGCCCCCTCTCTGCACCTTCAGTATGAATTCTGAACTGCTGAGTAATTAGTTCGCATTTCTTCCCGCACTCCCTGGATGGAGCAAAAGGATGATAAATGCCCGGTTCATGGCGGGAGACGTGCCTGTGTGCTGTGTGTGTGTGCGTGTGTTATGTGTGTTGTATGTGCCTCTGTGTGTGTGTGCGCGTTTGTTGTGTGTGTGCACTTGTGTGTTGTGTTTGTGTGTGCGTGCGTGTGGTACCGCTTGACTCTCCCAGGCAGGCACCGCACGTGCAAACAGGGCAGCACTGCAATTGCTCTTTAGACTCACAGACTGCTGCGCCACTATTTTTGGTTCCCAGTGCGGCTGGTTATACAGTGTTTAGTGTGGGAACCGAACCCAGGCTCTATTTGCACTCTAGTGCAGTGGGTTCATTGTGCGGTAGAGTAGGGTCTACCTATGCTGTAGTACCAGGGCCCGATGACTAACAGAGGTGCAAGGGTAGTGAGTTTGTTTCCCCTGTAGGTACACAGTTGCTAGTTGTGCTGTAGTCCGGAGGCTTGTGTCAAGTTGTACTGTAGAGTGGGGCCTTTGGATATAGCTGACGCTGTCCTCCTGTAGTGCAGCCTTATGGGGTTAGTTCTTTAGGGAATGGAGTCTAGATATTGTGTAGTGCAACTGTGCGAGTGTTGTAGAAGACCACCTGGAACCTAGCTGTCTAGTATGGGGGCCGAGTGTTAGTTGTTCTGCGGATGGTGTGGGCTGCAGGGGTCTGGTTGAGCTGCATGAGTCTGTCTGTGCATGTCCTGTGCTCTGTTGTGCTTTAGCATGTCGTTCTGCTGTGTTCTGTGCTGTCTCGTGTATGCATGCTGTGCGCAGAGCTGCACAGTGCTGTGCTCTATTAAGCGCTGCTGTTTTGCATTGAATTGCACTGTGTACAGTGCTGTACTTTAATGTGCTGTGTATTGTTGTGTTATGTTATATTCTGCTTTGATGTTCACTGCTGTAATCGTGTGCCAAGGGGTTTCCTGTATTAAATCGGATGTCCGGATTTGTGCTTTTGTCATGTGCTATGTTGCACTGGATTGCACTGTTGTATGCTATAGTTTACTGGGCTGTATTGTGCGGTAACGTTGTGCACTGTGCTTTTTATACCAGTCTTATGTTTGCTGCACAGTTCTGAGGCTTGCTGGACTGTGCTGTGCTTTGCTACACTATACTTTGTGGTGTTTTACTATACTGCGCACTATTGATGTATACAGCAATGGCCAGCAGTCTGCTTTGCTGTACAGTGTTACACCAATCAACGGCAGCTCAGCCACGGTTGAGCTCACAGCACTCTGACTCACAGACTGCTGCGCCAGTACTTGCAAACTGGATCCAAGCATACTTTGCTGTCACTGTAATTAATTAGTCTCGCATGAAGCACTGACTATGCAGTGCTAAACCTTACAGACGCTGTTATATAGCAACAGGCCTCAGTCTCCTTGTAGTAGTAAGGGGGGGAAGGTCAACATTTTTGTTTTCACAGTGCGCTTTGGGAATAAAAGGTTCAAACTATGAAAAATAAATTTAAAAAAGAAATAAAGCAAGTCACATTGTGGACAAAAGGCTTCCAAGGGGATCCTTAACTTGTTGGAATTTTAACATACGTACAGTCAACCTAATATGTAAACATAGGGAGGACCTTGAGAAGTGTTTTGACGCCATAGAAGCCAATGATGCCTTTGATTCCAAAAGTCAGACTGAAGCCCGTGGCTTTGCTAGAACACTACAAGATAAAGAGTTTCAGTTCTTTCTGTTTCTATTTCATAAAATAATGTTTTATGTCGACATAGTATACAACCAGTTACAAGCACGAGCCATAGATACTGTCTCTGTGCAAAGAGATACCAGTATGTTTGTCACCAACATGAGCGAAGTGAGAGATGGGGTTGACAATTTAGACAGTAAACTGACAGAGGATTCTACTTTTTCAAACCGCAGGAAAAACATCATCATTCTGGTCCGAATTGCAAAGGAGATATGTGACATTGTTTTTCTTTCTCTAAACATTTGGTGAGTGCCGCATTATTGCAAAGTGAACACTTTGCAAAATATGATGAATCCTTCCCTGAACAAGCTCTGAATGATGCTGTGGAAGCTTATCCTATGCTCAACAAAGAGGACCTGAAAACTGAGTTGACTGTACTGTACGGAATGAGTGTATACCGGAAGTCCACTGGTGCCATTTCTTTGCTGGCTTTAATTCAGAAACTTAATATGGAAAAGTCAGTAACAGAGACAGTGTCTTTACTAAAAATTGTCATTACCTCTCTTATGACAACAGCAGAGTCTTTCCACCTTAAACAGAATTAAGACATTCCTGAGGAACACAACGATTCAGTAAAGACTGAATGCTTTAGCAATGCTCTCATAAAGAGAGCGACCTGTTAAAAGAATCCCAGACTTTAACGTTCAAGTTATTGAAAAGTTTGCTGCTCTTAAAGACAGACGTGCTGATTTTAACTACAAAAAGTGAACATTGTTGAATGCTGCAAGTTTGCGACCTGTTTAGTGGTTTGTTAAATAAAAACAACTGTTAAGTACTCAGAAATGCATTGTATCTCTAAGTCTGTTATGAAGCTCTGTGGTTATACTGAATAAGCAGCTACCTATGTTATATGACATCTCTTTATTAATGTAATAACGGCACTTTCACAATTGCTTTATTAACCTTCCTGCTTTCTCAAATTTGCTTGAAGATGCACCATTTGTCCACTCTTTTTTCAAACTTTTCGCGGGGGGAGAACCCCCACAAACCCCCTTTAGGTTGTTCGGGCTTGCTCGATACGCTCGCTTGCCACAGTGCAGTATGAAAATCATTTTAGGCCTCACCACTTTCAAATGTCACCAGCCACCACTGAGCTGTACCAAAGGAACTAGCATGAACTGGCAAATTCTCGGAAGCTTGGAGGCTCCTGCGAGATGCCAGTCGACCAATTGGGACTGCCATATGAGAATACGGAGCTTAAACTTGGGCCAAGATTGCCTAGAATCTCATGACCAAGATTAGATTACAGGGCATTTTGCTAGCTGATTGCCAGGCTTGTTTACTTTTTATTGAACTAAAACGTGGCACTCTATAACACTGCCTGACTGGTTTCAGACAATAGGGCACTTCCCACTTTGATCACTAAGTACATTTATTGAGTGCATTGGCACCTGCACGTGGCACGTTATAGAATAGCATTAGAATCTGACCACTTGTATCCAGAATATGCTGGAAACATCCATATGCGTTTGCTACTTGTTTAAGATGCTGATTCTTTTTAATAGTAGGTTTCATTAACGCCGAAATTGCTTGTGATAACGCTTTTCGAACCTGTGTATGATATTTTAGTGGAGGACTTTCTAATATTGAGCACTTCAGCGCTTTACTTTTACAACAAATGCATGTTTATTTTAGTACATATAAGAAAAGGTTGATTAATTGCGTCTGTGAACTATTTATTGTTGAATTTGCCTATCGTTTTTCTTTTCAAATTGTTCTAGGGAATGTTGTCCGCTACATAATTTTACTCTTGCTATGTTTTTCTCTTAATGATTGTAAAAAATTTTAAGTAATCATCAAATAGAGCTTATTAATAACACAAAAGAGGCTGAGTCCTACAGTTGCCCATACTATACACAAGCACTGGCAAAGGTAATAAGTCTCCATTACAAAGGGATCCATTTCAGGGCAAAATACCTTTTCCATTGGAAACTAAATACCAATGCGCTGCTTTCAGTCACCTTGTGTCACTTTACAATGGTGCAGAAGCTTATTAAATCTGGGCAACAATGTTTTAAATTGTGTTCAGTTCCATGGATTGCTTATCTGAAATAATATAGTATTGATTTCTGTGAAACAAGAAAGAATTAAATAAGGGTAAAATAAAACCTGAACTGGATGTGGGTGGGGGGAGGGGTGGGAGCACACTGGTGCTCGTAAAGGAAAAGAGACCCCTGAGAAATAACTATATATATATGTATATATATATATATATATATATATATATATATATATATATATATATATATATATATATATATTAAAGCCAAGATCCTCCTTTCTGGTGTCCTCAATCTTTAGAGGGTGGCGCGAGACCGGCGGAGCAAAACCGGCAGTAAATATGTTCAAAAAAACGAAGTTCCACTCGCGCTCTCGGGCGGCACATGCAGAGAAACAGCGGACTCAAATCCAAGAGTAAAGGGGGTTTATTTCAAGTCATAGACCCGCCGTGACGCGTTTCGCCACTGTCGTGGCTTGTTCACACAACGTTGTACATACAAAAGACACCATTACATACTTTTTGTCTGTCATGGAAATAGAAAGAGGCTGTCACCATTGATGTTACATCGGATCAAAAACAAGGAAGCAACATAAGCGCCATCTTGACATGTACATTAGGTTTCAACATTCTCATGTTATTTTCACCTCATGTTACAAACAGTGCAATAGGGAAAATTCCCATTAAACAGAAATATTAAATAAGGTATACTCTATTTTACCAACACCATTTTATACATTTGACGAAAATTATTCGTTGTGTATTATTGTTTCAGATTTTTTGCCCCTCCGTATATGTAGACAGAAATCTATGCATTTATAAAGCAGTCATGTACATCAAATGATATATCATCATATCGCGAAAATGCATATAGGCGATTGTTCATTTATCAAATAAAGTTTTGTTCTAAGTCGCAAGGATAAAAAATGTGTGGTTACCGTGGATTAGTTTACCCAAATATATACCGTTACCATTATTATCTGATGCGAGTTTAGATGCATGTTAGAGATGACAGTCGCTTCTTTGGTGTATTATAAGCCTCCTATTACCAAAGTTTTAGTTCCCCTTGTTAGTGGGTAAAAAATCGAGTCTGTATAGATTATATAAACAGGTAACTTAATTCCTTATCTCCTGTTATCTTACAGTGGACTTTTGTTATTTCAAATTGTACCCTGATTAGTGGGTAAACATAATTTATGTTATTCTCGATTATTTATTATTTTGCTAGGTGTCATATTATACCCTTATTTCACCTTCTTGTGCTCAAACTATAAAAACCATATTGATTTATCTTACACAAAAAGACGTCGGATGATCTGATGAAGAGAAAGGGGGGGGGGGGAGATTTTGTAGATCTCAAAACTGGGTCAGCCAAAACACCCTTTCTTCTCTTCCTGTTAAGAAGATAACACATAAAAAAGAGAATATATAAGAATATACATCTCAAAACAGTCATTGATATAAAACATATTCATTCATTATACAGATGTATTGCCATTTCTTCATCAAGATTATGGCCATTAGGAAACAAAGTACACATACTTATAATGTGTTTCGATTCGCGCTGTCTCAATCTCAACAACCTGTTTCCTCCTCTCATTTTGGGTGTAATTTGTTCAATGGCATAGTATGTAAGTTTAGAACAATCAGAGAAATGATGACTTGAGAAATGACGGGCAATCGGATATTGTTTATCCTTATTTGTAATAGCCCGCATATGTTCCAGCACACGTTTTTTTGCCATATGAACGGTGCTGCCAACATATCGGAGTTTACACGGACACTCCAAAACATAGATAACAAAATTACTTGTACATGTCAAAAATTGTGAAATACTGATCATGGTATTAGTGCTGGTGTTCATGTATTCTTTGACCATTTTGCTGTTTCTGCAGGCTTTACAATGGCCACATGGAAAAAAGCCCGGTAGATCAATACCTCTCACTTCATGGTTGAAATTAAGATCACTATGTACAAGAGTGTCCGTGAAACTACGTCCCTTCCTGTATGTAATCATAGGTTGTGTTGGTAATCGTTCGATTAATTAAAATCTTTACAGTAAAACCATCTAAAATCAATGTCCACCCCCCAAGCCTCCCCCTTCTTATTGCAGGATCCTTTTTGCCTTTAAACCGAACGTTGGTTTCATGTTACACCAATATTACAATAAAACCCATTTAAATAACTGTCTGTCTTTTCTTTACCCATTGATGTTATTGCTGGTCCTTTATTGTCCGATAAACTGTCTCTGAGTTTCAGGAGTTAAGGAATAGTGCATTCATTAACTTGCTTCTAAGGCCTGTCTAATTAAGTCGATAAACTTTGCCATTCTTGCGAGGATATATGTTTTTGTTTCCGAAAGACACCAGTCTGACGCATCCTTACACTATCTGATGCCAGAGTCCCTTAGTATAGGACGAAGCAACCTTTGTCATTCATTCATCAGTTTGGGGCAGCAACTTAAAAGGTTACATAGCCGACAGGAGACTGCACCATCTTCTCGTGCCCATACTGGATTAAAATCCAAAATTCTAAGGGCCATGAGGCTCATGAAAAGAATATTCCTTCGGGCTTGGGCTTCCCCCAAAGTATAAAGATTTGTCCAGTGCCAACGTGATGGTATTATGGCGGAGTGCAGCTCGATCCATTTCTAAACGAAATAGAGCGGACTTGCCGTTTCATGATATTTGACCAGGCCTTTTGCGAGATGTCAGTTAGAGATAAACTATCAGCTTCAATATTTAGGGTCTCTAGTGCTTTTCCCAACTTGATATGCCAGGGAGAGTCCTCTTTGTTGAAGATTATTGCCAGATGATATTTCAGAGTGTTATTCGGACTTTGAGGATCCTGATGTAGTACTTAATTAGGTCCCCCTGAAGGGCCAATTCTGGTCTACAGAGCCCTAATTCCAGCTGTAGCCTAGTGTTCCTTACATACCTAGGTGCTTGTAACACCAACTTGTGGGCTTTAACCAGAGCAGCTGCTAATAATTTGTCTAAAGCACCCTGGAATGCCAAGTGGCCATAGTTAATAGCCGGAATTAATTTTGCCTTTAGCACCCTCAGCATGGAATCTGCTGTCAGGCTGGACAGGCGTTGGCTTAAGCGTCTGAATGTTAGGATTACACTGTTGGTTTTGCAAATTAGGTGTTTTGTATGTCTAGCCGGAGTAGCCCTCTCGAATAGCCAAACCCCAAGATAATTATAAGCTGCTGTTGTCCCAATTTTATGGTCTCACAGTTTCCAGGTAGCTTGTTTTTTATGGGAATATCTACCAAATATCATTATCTTCGTTTTGCTCTAGTTGACTGTCAAGCAATTTTCCTTGTTGTACGTTCCCAGCTCACTTAAAGCTCTTTGAAGACCGACCCTGGTGAGATCCAACACTACTGTATCATCAGCGTACAGGAGGATTGCCAATCTCACCTTGCCTAGTCTCAGGGGAACTAGGCTGGCCTCTTTCAGGGCACTCCCCATGTCTGCTGTATTAAGATTGAATAATAGTGGGGCAAGGACGCAACCCTGCTTCAGGCAATTGTTGGTATCAACTCTTGATGATAAGGCTGTGGGGCTTATCTTAACTTGAACCCAGGTCCCTTCATAAAGAGCTATGATTCCTTTCAAAAGCTTTGTTGGCATTCCCAAAATCTGCCCCTATCATCTCTGTCAAAGGCTGTGCTGTAATCTATGAAACAGAAAAACAGCAGTGGATGCCAGTCTTTGACAGCTTGTTTGGAGAGGTAGGCCAGGGCCATGATGTTGTCCATTGTTGAACTGTTTGCCCTAAAGCCGGTCTGATAGAATGGTAAAATGTTGTTGTCATTTGCCCAATCCTCCAACTCTTTCAGTAGTAGTTTCACATAGGTTTGGCTTCTACATCAAGCAGGGCCACTAGCCTATAATTGGCGGGGTTGGAATGATCTCCTTTTTTGTGGATGGGAAAAAGAACAGATCCTTTCCATGATTGTGGTATTGTTGCTGTTACGTAAGCATGGTTGTATAGAGGGGTAAGAATTGAGGCAAAAAAAGCTTTAGCTGATTTAAATGCCAGGGCTGGAATGCCATTGGGTCCTGGAGCCCCATCATTTCATATTCTCCTGATCACCCTTGTTATCTCTGGTTCTGAGTAGCCGTTTCCCTCAATCGTCTTTATTCCTACCTCCTGTTTGCTCTTGGAGAGGGGTTCCATGTAATTGCTTGTTTTCGAGAACTTCTTGAGAAGGACATACTTGGTAGCTGGTCTGCCTCTGGTGTATAGTCCCTTTACATACGCTTCCCACTCATGCAATATTGTTCTCCTTGCTCCCAGACTGGGAGTTCAAGCGGTTGATATATCTCCATAGTTTGGCATTGTTCTTTTCCTTTATCAGGAGAAATACTGTGAGCTATTTCTGTTCCATTTCCTTTCTTTTAAACTCGCCTACTTTTTTCCTGTGGGCTGAGCTCAATGCGGCTATGGGGACCTCGCCAAGCAATGTTACTCTTTTCTTTTTTGCTCTAAGTGCCTTCATGAGAGTGCATTTGCTATGACTCGGGCACTTCGGTGCTCGTGGCTTCTTAGAGGAGGAGTCGTTGTTGGAAGGCATTTTTTGCAGTGGTTTTTGCCCAGATTCTGCCGAAGTTCACCTCTCAGAGCTTTCCAATGACCTATTCCCGTCAGATAGGCCTCCCACAGCCTGCGAGCTTGCCACATTGATGCCCACTCCTGAATTTTATTTCCGAGTTCAGTTGACCATTTAATTATTTTCAGTGCTCTAAAGTGTTCGTCTCCTGTAGGTTTGACCATTACTTTCTGAAGTTCTGCAGATTCCACTCCCAGGTTGAATGTTGCTCATGGAGGCCTATGATCACTTTTCCCTCTGTCATCGACCGTGTAATCAATGTCACAGAATTTCACTCTGCACCTGGTCCCACACCTTGCACCTTCCCACTCACCCAACATGGCTGTCAACATTTCCCTTAATTACTCTGACTGCGCTTTCCCGGGCGCCACACTACGTGCATGATCACGTGCTCCACACTGTCCCTTCATATTCTCTGATTCGCGGGCTCTACTCACCAGCGATCCTGCTCACTCTGAACCACAAGACCTAACGGTAAGACCGCGCTCATGCCTGTCCCTGGAATACACCCCCGCAACTCGCCCTGCAATACCTCTGACTATGGTTTTCCCCTTTCTAGGCTTCCTTTGTGATTGGCAAGTGGACGTGTACCACTGAGGACGCCCTATAGGTTTACAAATCCACCGGCGCCGCAACTCACGCTCGAATCGACTAAATCCTTTCTCAGATATATGTGTTCTATCCGTCACACACATAGTTAGGTGAGTCTCTGCCCGAACGTGCTTTTTCATGGTTCACAAACATCCATATCACGGTTATAACGGTTTCCTCAAATTCTTCCAGCTTTCCCAGCAACAGCCCTTAACCCCCGGACTCCGTTTCCCCCCCACACTCGCTATCCAGGTGAGTGTACATCGCACCCATTAGATTTCCGCGGTTCCTCTGGACCCCACAGCATACCACATTTTCAACCAGCTACCCCGGAACGCCAGCACTCCTACCCGGCAAATCTTCTAGACCCCACCTCTTACCACACTATTAATTAATCACACGGAATGACAGAATCACGGCATGATTTTCATCCGCTTCACCTTATAATTCATGGTCTAATTTTAACTCACTTAGGCCAGCTCGCGGTCTATTCTATTACGAACCTCCCGCGCCCTCACTACGGTAACTATCAAATCTGGATCACTTGTCAAATAACCAGCTCTCCGCACAGGAACTCTGCTTCCTTTTCACTGATCCTTGACGAGCTCACTCTGTTCCTTTTCACAGACCTTGTACGCAATTGTACTTTCCCCTTTTTATCACTTCTCTCACTCACCAGGATAGGCTGTTTCACCTTAAATAGACATGCTTTCTGTTTTTTCTTGAATCCTTAATGCGATCGTGTTTTTAACCACACAACCTTACAGTATATTTATAACTGAGGAGACTATGTGTCAATATTCTCTCACTTCTTGTAAAGATGCTAATGTCTTGTTTCCTGCCTCCCTCCCCGTTTTTTTCAATTCCTTTCACAGGCAGTGTGTTTTCAGGCTTGTTATAACTCTCGTCCTGATAATGATCTATGTATCTTGTTATAGATCGAAACGTCGTCGACTCTTTAAACAGCATGCACATTAAACTCATGTGTTAAAGCTAGTGCACTGCAGTTTACTTCTTAAAAGCTTGCCCCTATTATTTAGATTGGCGATAAGCTCATTTGTATTGCCTGAAAAAATGTCTACAGATTGTCTTTATGTTTTGTTTGTCGAAGAATACAGGACTGTGTCCCACTCTATTACGCTCTGTTCAATTGTGATTAATCACGTTCAAAGTATTAAATCTAAATGTCCGGCTGGACATCTTTACTTAATATAGCACTGATTCTGGTCTATATTCATTGTTCGCCTACTTATATATGTTTAAATAGTAAATACCCAAGGTCCTTCCTACCTTACGGGTTCCCTTGTTTAGAATTAACACACGGCGACTTGCCCATAGCCAGGCAATTGTCATAGCTTGCAGGCCTGACACGGTTACTCTTATTCCCCCCGAAGGACGTCCAAAGATGTTGTTTGTTTTGTAGCCTTTACCCGATGTTCATGGAAGCCTGCTATGGTGGCTGATATCATTGTCCATGTTTCGTGGCATCATATAATATCCCCTTTTGCAAGGAAATCCAGTACTTCCTTATTCCCTGCATTTTTGCTTAACCCTGCGATGTTCCATGAGATGAAAGTTAGTTCTTGATGGAAGTCAATGTTAGGTGGTTGATGTTGGTCTTCTCGCAGCGCCATTTTCCTTCCTGCACTGCTCAGAGTTTGTCTTAGGCTAGGGATACTGTTGCCAGTGATTCAATCTTATAGCCTGCTTGGATTGACCCAGATTATCTCTATGAGAGATGGAGATGTTTATTGGTGTACTTGGGCATTCTAAAGCATTTTCCCCCTGTTTTCTGTAGTTTTTGTGCCCTTTAAGATTGATACGACCCCCTGCCTCTCTTTGTGAGGTATGAGGATGGAAGGACTGTATATGAGAAGTAGTTAAGAGAAGCCAAGGTGTTAATCAAAGAGGAAGCCCCAGAAATTAGGGGACAGGTGTAAAATGGTGATGGGACGGAGGGACTCTGGCTAAAATGTAGACTAAGGGAACTTAATATAAAAGAAAGAAAGGACAGCCAGTGAGAGTAGATTCTCCATGAACAGAAAGATAAATAGATTTAATTTTTCCTAATACTTACCTGGGCGTTCTGTTTTAGGAGGCACCACTTTGTGGCACCACCCTGCTGGACCTAAGCAGAAGGAAAAGGAGAACACCAAAGATTGTCAAAGACAGGAACCATACTTAACCTTGACATACAATGTCGTCCTAACCAGACAAAAGGACAAGTAGTGTTGGTTTCGTTACCCCACACACCTCTCCGTGGTCGCGAGACCTGTCATATGTGACTGTAAAGTCATCATTAAAAGCCATGATACAAAAAAACAGATAAGCCTCCTAAGCCTTATTTCTGGCCATCCCGCCACAACAATACAGAATTCACTCAACAATTTGGTGACTACCTTATATCGAACTTCCTAGATATTCAACAAATTATTCAACAAATTATCCGCACACTTAATGGTTTGATCTATAACTGAATTTGGGCTATGTGCTTTTACTGAGAGGCTCACAACAGATGTTTCAGACTGAGAGCAAATATTGAAAGAGAGCAGAAATATTGGACCTAGATGTAAGGGATTTGCATATTATCAGGGCAATCCTGTGATCCCTTACAACAATGTTCCTCAGCAGTTGCAATAACCACTTTTACCACCACATTCTATGCATCTGAAAAGACACAAAAAATGAGAGCTTCTGACTCAACATCTGGAACATTCATAACAAAATGTCAAACTGGTTTAAGGAAGACTCTCATAATTAAGGGCCCGATTTTGACAGTGGAGGACGTTTTTTACTCCATCATGACAATGAAATAAAATGCTCTATTGCCCTGACAGAGTACCCGTCCTCCTAATATAGAGATGCCCGCCAGCTCAGTGAACATCTCTTTACATTGGCAGGAACCGCCGTCACAACATTTTCTGTCAACTTTGACTAATGGCTCCATCAACAGTCTGTCAAACTTTTAACATTTGTTTTTTATTTTCAGAAACAGAATCCCAAAGCAGGATTTTGTTTATGAAAATAAAAGAAAACTAATGACCCCCGCACCATGGGTTTTGTCTCCCATGATGTGGGGTAATTTTGCAATTTCACTGCCCCTTACTGCCAGGTTTAACTTTGTGGTGACAGACAGTAAAATCTAACCATTTGACAGCTGACTCTAAATCAGGGGTCAAGTGGCAAGGGTGTTTGAAGGTGGTCAGATGTCCAATCCTGAGATGGCGCTTACTCTGTTGCGTCATTGGTGGTGTATGTCAGCGGTGGCGATAGAGTAGCCTCCGTCACTGACATACTGACGTTGCACCAAACTTTAAAGAAGGCTGACTGAACTTCAGTTTGCTAGAGAGGGTATACCATCGTCATTGCGACTGAGCGTCCTCTCCACCAAAGTCTAAACCAGGGCCTAAGTGAATGATTTTAGGGGCAATATATTCAGGAGATATTAGAAATGTGGTCATCTATGGTTCACCAAGGTCTAAATAGTGCTCAAACTTAGAAACATAGTTAAATGATACAAAGAACTCAGCCTACCTAGACCTGGGTTGCTCATTTGTTTTATTTTGGCGAAACTCCGATTCGTAAATGTTATTTAATAAATAAAATAACATGGAATATCCCAACTCTGATTAGTTCTGGAGATCACCACATTTTTGTTGAGTCCTAAAGATTCTCCCTGCTGGTGCACAATATCGAACATAGCATCTCTTTAGTGCTTCAACTCAATGGTGCTCCAGATTCTGGCCCAATAAAAGAGTGGTCTTAGCTTCACCAAAACAAAAATGTTAGGGTATATTGGGGTGCTTTATGTCGACCACAACACATATTTCAGGAAACAATTTTTTCTAGTTGCCAATCCAGATATTTTTAAGTCAAACATTTCCCACCCATATTTTGCTGCATTTTGGGCACACACCATATAAACATCTATCGCTGATGATATTGCTCGCCCACTCATTTCACTTGCAAAATGTGTGGTAGCACCAACATGTAGCACTAATGAGTTATTACTTTAACTATGATGTTTAATCAGATCACAACCTTATCCACAGGTATTTAAAATGTGTCACCATTTCTAGGGCGGAATTTAATATAATGCTGTTTAAAGTCCATACATTTAATCTCAGCAGAGACCCAATTGATCCTACTAAACTGGAAGAGATTTTTTATTAGACTTTGGAAGCCCATTGAGGATTGAGAAACTAACAATGTATAATAAGCAAATAATAAGGTCACAATCCAGAGGCCTCCTAACATTGGTGCATCCTTTGTTCAGTCATCAAGAAAGACCAACACTTGGTTAACATACAGTAAATCAATGTGGGGCCCAAGGAACATCCCTGATGAACACCCTCATTTCCTGGAAAACACGTAATCCTCATCTAACCTTTGCATAGTTGGCATCGTGTAAGCATATAAGCAGAGCTAATGGTGAAGCAAGGAATTTTCGACTAAATTTAACCCTGAAGAAGTATTGGTCAAGGGATGAAACCTGTTGGCTTTATGCAGTGCTTAATTAGTAAAATATTAAGTGCCAGGGCTCTGACGAGGAGGCCACTGCAGCTTGCCCCACCCATCGCCCCTGTCATCGCTGCCAAAACAACTACTAACCATCTCTCTCACATGTAAATGCGACAGATCAGATTATTCCAGGTCTCCAAAGATAAAGGAATGGCTGGGGGGGCAGGTATTAGTAATTTTTTAATGTGTATTGGTTTCCTAAACAACTGTTATACTGCTCATCTCTAAATTACATGAGCAGCACCACCTTGTGGAAAGCTCCGGCTCCCAATTAAGCACTGGCTTTGTGGGATTTTTATAAAAAGAAAAGAGGAGACAAATAAAGGATAATTTGATGTAAATTAGAAACAAAGCCTGTGCCTTATTTGAAAATATTCTCTGGTTGGACATTTTGTTAATGAACCAAATATATGTTGAGTGCTGAACATCTTTTTTTTTTTATTTATAAAAAAGAAAGTTACTTGCCTGTACCCTAGATCTCCTTCAGGGTACTCTACATTGAAATCATGAGTACTGAATAGCCTGCCATTGTGCGGCATCCAAGCACATTGTCATAAGAGTATTTTTTCTTTTCAACAGAAAATCTTTTTTCTTTTAGCAGTGCATGTAAAGGCTATTTTGGCCATATAACACTTACTTTCTTTAAAAAAGCAAAACAACTTAACATCTAAAAAGTCACCAGTTAAATCAGGCGACAAAAAAATGTCCCTTTCGCAAACCTTTCCTAAAGGAAAATGAAGCAAGAAACTCGGGTAGGTACGCTGTAGCAATGCAAGACCGGATCAATGTCACTACAGCTTTAAGAAACCAAATCTTTCAGAATCCTATCACATCCCATCAGAGGCAGTTGCACCTCTTCTTTTTCGATGGAGTCAAAGGATACTGATATGGGAGGTATTAAATTACTCAACCCTTCCGCCAGGGAGGAGCGTAGGTTGCTCATGATTTCAATTGAGTTTCTATAAATGTGAATGAGGATTACAGATAAGTAACTTCTCCTTTTCCTTCAGAAGATCTCCATAAATAGTCATAAGTACTGAACAGAATAGCAAGTCCATACTTAATATGGGTGGTGGAAAGAATCAAAATGTGTCTTTTACCAAAGAGATTCCCCATAGGGGTCTGGCCCACTTGGGTATCTGCCGGGAAAGTCAGGAAGGTAAATGTGAAATCAACAGATCAATTAGAGCAATTAATGCAGCCATTTAACAGCAGAAGATGTGTAACAAAGTAGGTATTGTGCATTTAAAATGTATTTATTTATGCACAATGTTTATTTAATATTAAAAGAGGTCAGTTGAAGCAAGTACACATATATGTCCAGCAGTACCTTCAATAATGACAAAAAATGCTAAGGCACACTTACTAGCTACTCTACTGTGTAAGTAAATAGACAGCACCATTCTCAGGACTGCATGCATATGGCAAAATGGCCGACTGACTTGGCTGCATTAAGTACACTCGTTCCAATTCAGTATGATGCCTTCATTGAAGATCTAATTAAATACTTTTTTGCCTGAGGCAAGTGCTCTGCAAAGCATTACAGGCAGCAGGGCAGTAGCACTAGCAGTTGACCTTGCCGTTGATGATGTTCCACAGACTTAACAGCCCACAGACATGGCAATCTCTATCCATGTCAGGAGCAACTGTACAAGACAGAGTCTTAGCATTACTCTGCTTAGCAGCACCTTCAACTAGGGATTCCGGTCGAGGGTCTGACCTAATGTCAAGAATTCCTGTCATACGAGGGGAGGAAAACGGTAACCAGCGAAAACGGACTACATCTCCCAGGATGCTTAGCGGTTGAGAGGTTATGTAAACAGGAGAGCTGTTACATAACTCAAGGGAAACACGCCCTTATGTAAACAGGAGAGCTGTTACATAACTCAAGGGAAACACGCCCTTATGTAAACAGGAGAGCTGTTACATAACTCAAGGGAAACACGCCCTTATGTAAACAGGAGAGCTGTTACATAACTCAAGGGAAACACGCCCTTATGTAAACAGGAGAGCTGTTACATAACTCAAGGAAAACACGCCCTATAAAGGGAGGAACCGGGAGGTACAAGGCTGTCGGATATTGTGTTTACACCGACGTACCTGCTTCGTGAAGAGCAGTGTTCCGGAGTGGTGCTCCAGTAAGGCAAGAACGGAGGTAGGTCGAGTCGTTACTCCCTGGGCCGTGTCTTGCCCCATCGTCACCTGTGAAGGACCCGGAAGCTCTACCGGTCAACCATTGAGCTTCGCTTTTTGACTCGGCTGAGTCCAAGCGCAGTGGCGCTTTTGCTGGTTGGAGTCGTAACTCCCAGCCCGACCAGAGACACAGGGACTGCCAGCTGTAACGCACACCAGGAGGTGTTTGCCGCGTTACAGACTCGGAAGTCCACAGGATCGATCGAGCGGCTGCTCTCGGTTCAGTCTTCTTGCTTGTGATTGGGGTATCGGTGACGCATCACCAGGAGGTGACTCCGCGTCCCGGTGCAGTCTGAGGAAGAGGTTGAGCGGCTGCTCCCTTCAGGTAGAGACCCCGGCTGGGTGTTTCCCTGACTCCTCGATTCTCCCCAACACTCTTCGTGCCCCTCACAGCCTACCGATTGGCATTGTCGGCCATTTCATTTCTGCCCTCTGTTGGCATACGCCGGGATCGGCGTATATGCAGAGGACGGTTAGGACCATCCGTGCTGTGGGCTGGTAACGTACTTAGCCTGGAGGATTCCAGTGACTATAACTTTTGTTTGTTCTTTGTATTTTATTTGCCTTCATTAAAAGAACTAACCCTTCACAAGTGGTTGCGTCCTCATTGTCGTGTCTGTTAAACGATCCTGAGACGTTCAGGGCGTTACAAAATATCCGACCTTAATAACACTAACTGTCTCCCGGTCGATAACAGACATGGCAACACTTGATGATGTGCTGGCTGCTTTAGCGGCCATGCAAGTTGAAGTGGCTGCCTCTAGGCAAGAAACAGCCGATGTAAAAGCCAGACTGGATGCTATCCAATTGGACCCGCTCACGCCCAGCACCTCCCTCACGAACCAGACCCCTGCGGTAGTAGTGGAAATGCCGGTAGCCATCCCCTTGGCAACACCAGAGAGGTACAGTGGGGATCCTAACACAGTGCAGGTATTCCTCACACAAGTGGCGCTACATTTATCGTGCAAACTAAAGGCGTTCCCCACGAGTCAGGCTCGTGTGGCTTTCCTTATATCCTATTTGGCTGGAAACGCGGCACAATGGGCCGTACCTCTGGTGAGCAGGGACGACCCCCTCTTATGTGATTGGGGTGCTTTTCGCGAGGAATTCCTGAAGGTATTCGACAGAAGGGCTGACTCGTACACGGCGGACCGTGAAATGCTTGAGTTGAGACAGGGATCCAACGACCTGGTGCAGTATCTCAACGCGTTCCGAAGGCTGGTTGCGGAAACCAAGTGGCCTGTTGCTAAACAGACGGCGCTCTTCCATCAAGGGCTGTGCGATGAGCTCAAGGACGCCGTGGCTCATATTGACCCTCAACCCAAGACATGTGAGGGCCTTATCAACCTGGTATTACGGCTGGAACATAGGCTAAGTGAAAGAAAGGGGGATCATGGGAGAAAAGGAAAATCCCTTCCATCCTATGTGACGGTGGGAAGTCCTGAAACTTCCACCGCATCCAAGGGAGAACCCATGGACATCAGCGCAATACGAGCGAGCCTCACAGCCACGGAGAAAGAGTCACGCCGTAAACAAGGATTGTGCCTATATTGTGGCAAAAAAGGCCACTACGTACGTGAATGCCCTGCCAAACCGAAGACGTCACGTTATCGGGCCAACCGGTCGGTAACAGCCGTGGTGGACATACCGGCGGAAAACTAGAGGACTCCAAGACCAGAGAAGGGGCATCTTGGAGTCACTCATCCATCCCTTCACTTTCCAACTCGGTCACTAAGGGACAACGACACCTGTTTATCACGGTGCACGTGGGAGTGCATGACCAGTGGATACCCGTTGTGGCCATGGTGGATTCAGGGGCCACTGGCATGTTTATGGACCACAACGAGGCATGCAGGCTAGGGCTAGTGCTTCTTCCCAAAGCAGTACCCGAAGACGTCTATGCGGTAGACGGAAGGCGATTGGTGACGGGGCCCATCGGACAGCACACGGGGGTCCTTCCGATGAGATATGGGAGGAACCATTTGGAACAAATCGATTTTAACATCATCCGAGCGCCCCAATATGGCGTCATATTGGGATTGCCGTGGCTACAGAAACACAACCCCTTTGTGGATTGGCCAACACATCGCATCGAAATGACGTCACCGTATTGCATCCTGCATTGTGGAATAAGAACGGAATCCCTTGACGCAGATGAGAGCGGGAGTCAGACGGTGGCTACAGCGGCAGAAAAAGATGTGGCTCTCCCCCAGGCTTATCACAGTTTTGAGGATGTATTTGATGAGGTGAAGGCGGAAGTGCTACCACCACATAGACAGTTTGACTGCCAGATCGACCTGGTGCCAGGGGCCAGCGTTCCCAGCGGCAGGCTGTATGCCCTGACGGAGCCTGAAAACGTGCATCTCCGGGGGTACCTGGATAAACTCCTCAAGCTAGGATTCATCCGCCCGTCCAAGTCTCCGGCCGCCTCGCCACTCTTCTTCATCCCGAAGGCTAATGGGGAGCTGAGAGCCTGTGTGGACTTTAGGGCATTGAATGCGATAACCATAAAAAATCGGTACCCCTTGCCTCTCATCAGTGTACTTCTGGAACAGGTCAAGAAAGCTCGTATCTACACCAAGTTGGATTTGAAAGGGGCATACCATCTGGTGCGCATGAGGGACGGAGACGAGTGGAAGACCGCCTTTAAGACCAGGTTCGGCCTTTTTGAGTACCTCGTCATGCCGTTCGGTCTGTGCAACACCCCGGCAGCCTTTCAGTACTTTTTGAATGAGGTATTCAGAGAGGAGTTGGATATCTACGTGGTCGTATATATCGACGACATCCTCATCTATTCGTCCAGTGTGGAGGAGCACGTACACCACGTCAAAGCTGTGCTCCAAAAGCTGAGGGAAAACATGCTGTTTTGTAAACTCAGCAAGTGTGACTTCCACGTCACATCCGTGGAATTCCTCGGAGTGATGCTGAGTCCAGAGGGACAGGAGATGGCAGAACGAAAGATCAAGGCGGTGAAAGAATGGCCGGTGCCCCAAAGCGTGAAGGACGTCCAAAGTTTCATAGGCTTCGCCAACTTTTACAGGCAGTTTATAGATGGATTTTCAGGAGTGGTGGCCCCAATCACACAGCTACTGAGGAAGTCCAAGGAGTTTGTCTGGTCCCCTGAAGCGAACAAAGCCTTTGAGGCCCTGAAAAGCGCCTTTGGTAAGGCGCCGGTGTTGGCTCACCCCGATCCGGATCTCCCCTACGTGGTGGAAGCGGACGCGTCGGATGTGGCGCTGGGGGCTATCTTGTCCCAACGCAACCACGACACAGGGGTGCTTCATCCCGTTGCGTACATGTCCCGCAAACTCAACGACGCCGAACGCAACTACCATATTGCGGAGAAGGAGCTTCTCGCAATCAAGGACGCCTTCACCGAATGGAGGCATTGGTTGATGGGGGCAAGACATGTGGTATCGGTGTACACGGACCATCGGAACCTACAGTTCATGACGGCCACTAGACACCTTTCTCCCAGGCAGCTGCGGTGGATGATCTTCTTTGCGGGGTTCAACTTCCGCATCACATATCGGCCGGGGACGGAAAACCGGAAGGCGGACGCCCTGTCCCGTCAATCTGCAGTTAAGGAACCATTGCCTGCAACCGAGCGTTCCATCATTTCCCCGAGGATGGTATTGGGGGTTATCCAACCGGATACTTTCCTGAGGGGAATAAAGAGAGGGATCAGGTCATTCGCATGGCGGAGGTGGCTCCTCAGTCACAGAGAATGGCAGCTGAAGGACGGGATACCCCTGAAGGGCAGGTGCCTATTGATACCCACGCCTAGGCTAAGGAAACAAAGCGGTACAAAAGGGGGTGGTGAGTGGGAAGGTATGCTCAGACGTGTGTCCCGTGCTCTCCATGCCACTGGAATCAAGCTATCCTGGCTGACGAGGGCTGAAAGCCCGAAACCGGTCCTAGGATGCTTGTTTCCAGTCCAGGGAGGGCCTGGCTTGGCAGTTCAGGCTGGACTGTTCCCATGGGGCACAGGGTCAAGACTGATTTGCATATGGCTTGGTTCAAACTGGAATGGCATGGTGAGCAAAAAAACGATGGATTTAGGCCCAGATCTCTGTACTGGGGTGAATGTATGACATTGTTCTGCATTCTGTCCATCAATTGTTGTTTTTGCATTTGTCACCCCAAGTGGGAAGGGTATGCTCAGACGTGTGTCCCGTGCTCTCCATGCCACTGGAATCAAGCTATCCTGGCTGACGAGGGCTGAAAGCCCAAAACCGGTCCTAGGATGCTTGTTTCCAGTCCAGGGAGGGCCTGGCTTGGCAGTTCAGGCTGGACTGTTCCCATGGGGCACAGGGTCAAGACTGATTTGCATATGGCTTGGTTCAAACTGGAATGGCATGGTGAGCAAAAAAACGATGGATTTAGGCCCAGATCTCTGTACTGGGGTGAATGTATGACATTGTTCTGCATTCTGTCCATCAATTGTTGTTTTTGCATTTGTCACCCCAAGTGGGAAGGGTATGCTCAGACGTGTGTCCCGTGCTCTCCATGCCACTGGAATCAAGCTATCCTGGCTGACGAGGGCTGAAAGCCCGAAACTGGTCCTAGGATGCTTGTTTCCAGTCCAGGGAGGGCCTGGCTTGGCAGTTCAGGCTGGACTGTTCCCATGGGGCACAGGGTCAAGACTGATTTGCATATGGCTTGGTTCAAACTGGAATGGCATGGTGAGCAAAAAAACGATGGATTTAGGCCCAGATCTCTGTACTGGGGTGAATGTATGACATTGTTCTGCATTCTGTCCATCAATTGTTGTTTTTGCATTTGTCACCCCAAGTGGGAAGGGTATGCTCAGACGTGTGTCCCGTGCTCTCCATGCCACTGGAATCAAGCTATCCTGGCTGACGAGGGCTGAAAGCCCGAAACCGGTCCTAGGATGCTTGTTTCCAGTCCAGGGAGGGCCTGGCTTGGCAGTTCAGGCTGGACTGTTCCCATGGGGCACAGGGTCAAGACTGATTTGCATATGGCTTGGTTCAAACTGGAATGGCATGGTGAGCAAACAAACGATGGATTTAGGCCCAGATCTCTGTACTGGGGTGAATGTATGACATTGTTCTGCATTCTGTCCATCAATTGTTGTTTTTGCATTTGTCACCCCAAGTGGGAAGGGTATGCTCAGACGTGTGTCCCGTGCTCTCCATGCCACTGGAATCAAGCTATCCTGGCTGACGAGGGCTGAAAGCCCGAAACCGGTCCTAGGATGCTTGTTTCCAGTCCAGGGAGGGCCTGGCTTGGCAGTTCAGGCTGGACTGTTCCCATGGGGCACAGGGTCAAGACTGATTTGCATATGGCTTGGTTCAAACTGGAATGGCATGGTGAGCAAAAAAACGATGGATTTAGGCCCAGATCTCTGTACTGGGGTGAATGTATGACATTGTTCTGCATTCTGTCCATCAATTGTTGTTTTTGCATTTGTCACCCCAAGTGGGAAGGGTATGCTCAGACGTGTGTCCCGTGCTCTCCATGCCACTGGAATCAAGCTATCCTGGCTGACGAGGGCTGAAAGCCCGAAACCGGTCCTAGGATGCTTGTTTCCAGTCCAGGGAGGGCCTGGCTTGGCAGTTCAGGCTGGACTGTTCCCATGGGGCACAGGGTCAAGACTGATTTGCATATGGCTTGGTTCAAACTGGAATGGCATGGTGAGCAAAAAAACGATGGATTTAGGCCCAGATCTCTGTACTGGGGTGAATGTATGACATTGTTCTGCATTCTGTCCATCAATTGTTGTTTTTGCATTTGTCACCCCAAGTGGGAAGGGTATGCTCAGACGTGTGTCCCGTGCTCTCCATGCCACTGGAATCAAGCTATCCTGGCTGACGAGGGCTGAAAGCCCGAAACCGGTCCTAGGATGCTTGTTTCCAGTCCAGGGAGGGCCTGGCTTGGCAGTTCAGGCTGGACTGTTCCCATGGGGCACAGGGTCAAGACTGATTTGCATATGGCTTGGTTCAAACTGGAATGGCATGGTGAGCAAAAAAACGATGGATTTAGGCCCAGATCTCTGTACTGGGGTGAATGTATGACATTGTTCTGCATTCTGTCCATCAATTGTTGTTTTTGCATTTGTCACCCCAAGTGGGAAGGGTATGCTCAGACGTGTGTCCCGTGCTCTCCATGCCACTGGAATCAAGCTATCCTGGCTGACGAGGGCTGAAAGCCCGAAACCGGTCCTAGGATGCTTGTTTCCAGTCCAGGGAGGGCCTGGCTTGGCAGTTCAGGCTGGACTGTTCCCATGGGGCACAGGGTCAAGACTGATTTGCATATGGCTTGGTTCAAACTGGAATGGCATGGTGAGCAAAAAAACGATGGATTTAGGCCCAGATCTCTGTACTGGGGTGAATGTATGACATTGTTCTGCATTCTGTCCATCAATTGTTGTTTTTGCATTTGTCACCCCAAGTGGGAAGGGTATGCTCAGACGTGTGTCCCGTGCTCTCCATGCCACTGGAATCAAGCTATCCTGGCTGACGAGGGCTGAAAGCCCGAAACCGGTCTTAGGATGCTTGTTTCCAGTCCAGGGAGGGCCTGGCTTGGCAGTTCAGGCTGGACTGTTCCCATGGGGCACAGGGTCAAGACTGATTTGCATATGGCTTGGTTCAAACTGGAATGGCATGGTGAGCAAAAAAACGATGGATTTAGGCCCAGATCTCTGTACTGGGGTGAATGTATGACATTGTTCTGCATTCTGTCCATCAATTGTTGTTTTTGCATTTGTCACCCCAAGTGGGAAGGGTATGCTCAGACGTGTGTCCCGTGCTCTCCATGCCACTGGAATCAAGCTATCCTGGCTGACGAGGGCTGAAAGCCCGAAACCGGTCCTAGGATGCTTGTTTCCAGTCCAGGGAGGGCCTGGCTTGGCAGTTCAGGCTGGACTGTTCCCATGGGGCACAGGGTCAAGACTGATTTGCATATGGCTTGGTTCAAACTGGAATGGCATGGTGAGCAAAAAAACGATGGATTTAGGCCCAGATCTCTGTACTGGGGTGAATGTATGACATTGTTCTGCATTCTGTCCATCAATTGTTGTTTTTGCATTTGTCACCCCAAGTGGGAAGGGTATGCTCAGACGTGTGTCCCGTGCTCTCCATGCCACTGGAATCAAGCTATCCTGGCTGACGAGGGCTGAAAGCCCGAAACCGGTCCTAGGATGCTTGTTTCCAGTCCAGGGAGGGCCTGGCTTGGCAGTTCAGGCTGGACTGTTCCCATGGGGCACAGGGTCAAGACTGATTTGCATATGGCTTGGTTCAAACTGGAATGGCATGGTGAGCAAAAAAACGATGGATTTAGGCCCAGATCTCTGTACTGGGGTGAATGTATGACATTGTTCTGCATTCTGTCCATCAATTGTTGTTTTTGCATTAGGCTAAGGAAACAAGCATTCATCTGGTGCCATGACTCTCCATGCGCAGGTCATTTGGGCTTTGAAAAAACGGTGGCTAGCATGGGACGGCATTTCTGGTGGCCAACCATGAGAGTGGATGTCAGGAGGTGGGGACAGGAGTGTCCTACATGTGCTACCATGAAGGCCGACCATGGCCGAACCCAAGGGCTCTTACATCCACTTCCGACCCCGGATAGACCATGGGATAGCATATCACTGGACTTCGTGGTGGGCCTACCGGTAGACCAGGGGATGACGGCAATACTGGTGGTGGTGGATTACTTGACGAAAATGGGGCACTTCATCCCCTGCAAGAGAGTCCCTACGGCCGGGGAATTGGCGTCACTACTCCTAAAGAATGTGGTACGACTGCATGGATTACCTGGGGTGATCGTGTCGGACCGGGGGTCGCAGTTTACTGCGCAATTCTGGAAGACTTGGTGCACTGCGCTGCATGTTAAGACCGCCCTGTCCACCAGCTACCACCCTCAAACGGACGGCCAAACCGAGCGCCTGAACCAAACGCTCAAACAGTATCTGCGATGTTTTGTGGACCAGGGCAGGGAAGAATGGGTCGACTTGCTATGGGTTGCAGAGATAGCCTATAACAACGCCACTCACAGCTCCACACAGTCATCTCCGTTCTATAGCAACTATGGCCAACATCCCAGGTTCTTGCCATTTCTACATCCGTTCAGAGAGGACAGGATTCCCGCCACAGCGGACAGGGTGGCACACATAAAAGACACGTTGATGCGCTCAAGGGCTGTCCTAATAGAGGCCAAGAGAAGATACAAGTCTGCGGCAGATAGGAAGAGAAGGCCCGGGCCACTGTACCGCACTGGAGACTACGTCTGGATATCCACAAGAAACATGAGGTTTCGAAAGAACAGTGTGTTCCATCCCAAGTACATGGGCCCCTATCGAATTACCAAGTGTATGGGTCCCGTGAACGTGAAGGTGTGCTTGCCCCAGTCATTGCGGATACACCCTGTCTTTCATGTATCATTGCTCAAACCAGCAACCTCCAAGCCGTCTGGGACACCTAGGCCGGTATGCGTGGAGTCGGAGGTGGAGTATGAAGTGTCGGGCATACGGGCGTCCAAATGGCGCAGGGGGAAGCTGTGGTACCTGGTTGCGTGGAAAGGCTATGGCCCGGAGGAGCATTCATGGGAACCGGCTGAAGGGGTTCATGCTCCGCGCTTGGTCTCCTTGTTCCATCGGCGTTTTCCTGCCAGCGCTGGACCCGTGGGGAGCCGCTGAGAGGGAGGATGTACTGTCAAGAATTCCTGTCATACGAGGGGAGGAAAACGGTAACCAGCGAAAACGGACTACATCTCCCAGGATGCTTAGCGGTTGAGAGGTTATGTAAACAGGAGAGCTGTTACATAACTCAAGGGAAACACGCCCTTATGTAAACAGGAGAGCTGTTACATAACTCAAGGGAAACACGCCCTTATGTAAACAGGAGAGCTGTTACATAACTCAAGGGAAACACGCCCTTATGTAAACAGGAGAGCTGTTACATAACTCAAGGGAAACATGCCCTTATGTAAACAGGAGAGCTGTTACATAACTCAAGGAAAACACGCCCTATAAAGGGAGGAACCGGGAGGTACAAGGCTGTCGGATATTGTGTTTACACTGACGTACCTGCTTCGTGAAGAGCAGTGTTCCGGAGTGGTGCTCCAGTAAGGCAAGAACGGAGGTAGGTCGAGTCGTTACTCCCTGGGCCGTGTCTTGCCCCATCGTCACCTGTGAAGGACCCGGAAGCTCTACCGGTCAACCATTGAGCTTCGCTTTTTGACTCGGCTGAGTCCAAGCGCAGTGGCGCTTTTGCTGGTTGGAGTCGTAACTCCCAGCCCGACCAGAGACACAGGGACTGCCAGCTGTAACGCACACCAGGAGGTGTTTGCCGCGTTACAGACTCGGAAGTCCACAGGATCGATCGAGCGGCTGCTCTCGGTTCAGTCTTCTTGCTTGTGATTGGGGTATCGGTGACGCATCACCAGGAGGTGACTCCGCGTCCCGGTGCAGTCTGAGGAAGAGGTTGAGCGGCTGCTCCCTTCAGGTAGAGACCCCGGCTGGGTGTTTCCCTGACTCCTCGATTCTCCCCAACACTCTTCGTGCCCCTCACAGCCTACCGATTGGCATTGTCGGCCATTTCATTTCTGCCCTCTGTTGGCATACGCCGGGATCGGCGTATATGCAGAGGACGGTTAGGACCATCCGTGCTGTGGGCTGGTAACGTACTTAGCCTGGAGGATTCCAGTGACTATAACTTTTGTTTGTTCTTTGTATTTTATTTGCCTTCATTAAAAGAACTAACCCTTCACAAGTGGTTGCGTCCTCATTGTCGTGTCTGTTAAACGATCCTGAGACGTTCAGGGCGTTACACCTAAGGAATATAGCATATACATTTTCTTTTAGGTGAGATGGTGGAGCGTTTTACGAAGTGCAGGAGCTGTAAATATAACTTGGCAAGTTCTAACAGACCTGGAAGCAGTGCAAGAAGTAGTCTTGATTAGAAATTCTAGAGTAATGGTTCAAAGATAACTGAGATCATCATAAAAAAGTGAAAGGCAAAGGGATCTTGAGCTTGTTCGCTCCATTGATCAGTGTTTATGTCATTAATAAAGGAGATTCTGGTTGAAGGAGAATCGGTACGCATCTCTTTCTTAAAGACAAGCTGGAAAAAGATGATGTGAGTGAGAGGCCATGAAAAATGAGGCACATGGAGCATCCTCAATGATGACTAGAGTGGTGTTTAGACCATGCTTTAAGAGTCATACTTGATATCCGAGTGGAAGTATTGGACTTCCTTGAAATATCTTTATCAGGAGTGGTACGCCTTTGACAGGAGGGAGTACCAGAGGTGACCCAGCAGTCAGAGATGTTGGAAGTAGAGAAGTTGCTCCAGCAGATATGGCTGACTAAGGAGCTTTGGGCTTGGCACATGTGAGTCTGGTATTTCCATCACTGGGCTTTCCTCCCTAGTGGGAGTGGAACATTTTGAAAATTTGGAATCAGAGGTCACAGGAAGGTTACTGGACTTGTATTTGTAGATCCATTCTGCAGACAGGTGGAGAGAGGCAGATGACTCTATATGCTTCAGACTTAAACCGTGCCTCGACATAATAGACTCCCTCTGTGTCGAATGTCTATGTCTCTTTAATGCTGATTGTGCCCTTAATGCCAGATGTGTTCTCAGCACCAAATGGCTTCCTGATTCACACCAATCACACTCCTCCAGCATCTAGGCAAGACCGGCAATAATCCTTTGTGGTTTGCCTGAGGAAACCACCTACCTCTGTACAAGGTGAATTATCTACAGTTGTTTTGGGTAAAGAATGAATATTAATGACAAACACTGTAACGCCCTTGTAGTTTCCCGAACCACTAACATGTGAAATGTTCTGTGGTTGTGCTTTTTTATTAATCATTTGAACTATGCATAACATTATCATTATTGTTTATGACACTTCCTAAAAGTTGATAGACATTTAGGGGCTGATTACGATGGTGGTGAACCCCCCACCGGCAGGCTGCCGGTGGCGGGTTCACCGCCATCGTGTGTCCATTTTCCATTGTGGTGGCGGGCAGTGTGCTGACGGGCGGAAAGCCCGACCGCCACAGGTCTGACAGTAGCAATCGTTCCGATTGCCTGTTTGACCTCCCGCATCCCTACAATGGTGGCAGTGCCTAGCAAGCACCGCCGACCTGATTAGGATGCAGTATCCCCGCCAGCCTTTCCATGGCGGTGGAACCTCCATGGAAAGGCTGGCTGGGATGGATTTGGGGGGCCCGTAGCGGGCACCTTGAACTTCCACTTGGGGGGCACCTACGGTGCTCCCCTACATTTCCCTGCACAATGTGGCAGGCACCGCAAGGTGCCTGCAATGTAGTGCAGGGAAATGTACAAGGTACATTTTTCACATTGCGGCAGGTGCTGCAGCTAGCAGCACCCGCCGCAATGTTATATATTGCAGATGCCACGCATCTTAATTCCATGTGTGGGACCGCTGCCTCATAGGCGGGCGGTCCCCATCCCCGACACGATAGCGGACGGACTTCAGTCCGCCCGCCATCGTAATGAGCCCACTAAAAGCCCTACTTTAAGAAATAGGGGTGACTAACCAACCATCTCAAGGAATAATCACAACCCTTGTCAGGGTGAATCCTCACAATCACTCAATGAATCTAAGCTCAGTGCCCTGGTATCTATGGCACAGCGCAGGCAGATTTAACTTAAGGCAATGTGTAAATTATTTATGTGGTACCAAAACAGGAATGTAGTCAAAATCCTAAACACTAAAAATTCCAAGCCTAATTGGAAAAATAGAGTAAAATAAACACATTCACACCAAAGTAACAAAAATCCAATAAGGGGAACCAGAGATATGAAGTTTTAAAGTTTTAAGTAGGAATAGTGCCAAGCAGCACAATGTGCCAATAATTGTTAATAGTTGCAGTAGAGCTGGACCTAGGCTGGGACTGAGGCTGGCAGCGATGGAGCGCGGGTCAGATTCACCAACCAGGTTCATCATGGTCAAAGATTTTACCTTCTGACTTAGTCCTGCCCTAGTGCAGAATGCATTACAATAGATAGGTGCCTCTCGGACCATGAATTAGCTCGTCTTATTAACTACGTAGGTCTAAGGTTTTTACCTCCGTATCTGTTCAACAAATGAACTGTGGTTATCTCGATTCTATTCGTGAGTCAACATGCAAGCATTTTTCAACATGATCAAAATAATTAATACAAAATATTTTAAATTTTACCAGTACGTATTTACTTCATACTTTTTTGTCTTTGTTTTGCTTGTTCTTTTTTTGTTCACACAAACATAATTTCACAATGGTACTGTTTTTTACAGATTGGTACCTCATTGTGATACTTTAAAAACTCTATATACAGTGCATATCGGGGAAAGTGCAGGAATACATAAACAAACATATTGAGAATCTAAACAGTCCTACTGCTTTGTTGTCATGTAGGGATATTGCGACCTATTTATCCTCAATACTTGTACATCGGTCGGTCCAGATAGGGTTAAGGTCAGAGAACACCTGGGTATATTTTTTGTAAGATAAGCCTCCATTAGTTGGCTAAACTTGAATGTCCATAGTGTCTTTTCAATTCAATGCGGAGATACTCATGCCCTTAGGGCATGTATGTGCGCCATATGCGCACACATGCTGATTTCAGGGGTGCATCAGGGTGTCATCATGACACCCTTGCACCTTTGAAAATATTCTCAATTTGCGATTAGCAAATAGCGATTGGCAAATTGAGAAAGACTTCCCATTCATTGCTATGGGCCTCCTGGCCCATAGGAATGAATGGGAAGGTATTTCTTAATTGCGATTTCGCAATTTGCTAATCGCAATTAAGGAATTTTAAGAATTCGCAAAATTTGTGCGAATTTTTAGATACATCTCGTTTTGCAATTCTCAAATAGCGATTCTCAAAAAATCGCTATTTGAGAATCGCAAATGGAGATGTTGATACATATGCCCCCAAGTGCCTTATTACAAGTTTGGTGGTCCGACTGCCGGAATACTGTGTCCACGGCTGCCAGTAGCCCCCAGCACTGGCGGTTTTTGGACCGCCGTATTACGAGTTTACCGTGGGGCCCACGGTATTGCTGTGGCGGTGGGCAATGGTTTTCCATATCTATCAATGCATGTGTGTAGATTTCGATTGCAAATATGTCATATGTACACATATGCATGATACATGTGGTAAAATACCACCTACCCATTGCCGTAGTCCAGCCCATATGTTGGCAGTCCAGGCAGTGGGTATATGGTACAAAAAAAACTTACCTGTTGATCGCTCCAAACAGGGTTGTATTCTTCGGGTTAAAGAGACTGCTGTGAAGGGGGGAGCAAGAGAAAGGTATCCACGTCAAACTCAGCCTGGAAGAACAAGAGAGGGGTGAGTATGCACCCCAAACCCTTTGTTTCCGCCAACTCGAAGCTGACAGTCCAATCCCGGCGATCAGTGGTTGGAAAGCCAACTCGTAACACTGACTGCAGTGAGGCTCCTCTATACTGCTCTATGACAGCTGCTTTGCTCCGAGCGCAACCCCAGTGGTCAGTAGTGTGCTGGCGGTGTCGGCGGTTCAGCCGCGGTCTCGTAATATGGCAGACAGACAGCCAAGCTCACGGCGGTCGGACCACGACTGCAGGTACGGCAGTTCATGAATCGCCAAACTCATAGGAAGGCCTAAGTGTAATGTATATGTACTTTGGGAATGTAATGCTTTTTGCAGTGGGGTTTTCTGTTTTACTTTGCAGATTTTTGTTTATGAATGTGTCCTACAGCCATTGGGTTTTATAGTTATTTGTTTTAATGGAAATCTCTTTTGATTTATAATAGACCAATATTTTTTTACTTTGTTTACCTTTTTTTCAGGTTTCCAGGGGCATTTATTTTTTTTAACAATTTTTCAAATTTTTTATGTTTCTTAGATACTTTGAAGGGACGTCTGTCAGATTGGTTTTATTTTTGCATTTTTGGGGCTTTTCCTGTTTGTGATAGATTATACTTTTTGACTACATGGATACAGAGGATGATCTACAGCTACTGAACAGTAAGTCATATATATATTTTTTTTGGGTGGGAACTGATATATTTGATTATTTAATTATTATGGGATTATTCTTTGGAAATGTGTATTTTATTTGTTCTAATTCTTTTACAAAACAGATTAAGTTTGTTCTTTGAGGTTTTTGATTGTTGAGGTTTAGACTTTTAATATCAATAATGTATATAATATTTAATTATATCAGTCTTAGTTAAGATTGGAGTTTTGTTTAATGTTTTGATGTAATTAAATATTGAGGGCCCGATTCCGATCTCGCTGGGAAAGCCCGACGACTGACTCACGCCCGTAGAGCTTTCCGTGTGACTCGGGCTTCTGGGCTCCGAGCGACAGAGTCCAATGTGCTGCAGTGCTGATGGAGTTGGGTCGCTCGGAGCCCCATTGAAGTCTATGGGAGCCTGGTGTATGTTGCGTACATAGGCTCCAATAGACCAAAAAGCACACGTCTCGGACAAGGGTGCCCCCAGCCACGGGGACGCCTCTGTCCTGCCCACACTGTGCATGCATGTGTAGGGGGGACCCTTGGGACCCCCGCAGTGATCGAGTCGTAGTGCCCCAGGTGAAGGGGGCCCGCTACGGACCCCCGAAATCTGCTTTTCTGGAGCTTTTTCGAGTCGGAGGCTTTGACTCGATCTGGCTGCTCAACGCGCGCATCGTACTTGGTCGCTCGGGAATCAGACTCATTGCGCGGTGCACGTCGATGAAATCTGAGTCGTCCGGACGGCGTCGCTGACGGATACGAGTCGGTCGGAGCGCGAGGCTACCCTCACATCGTACTTGCTCGCTCGTAAAGCCGTAGGAGTCGTCCGGACATTGCACGTATGAGATGGAGTCGCTCTGGACTGGTGCCATTAGGAGCCCCTCTGAGCGAGATCGGAATCGGGCCCTATGTGTATGATTTACATAAACATTATTTGTCATATTGTTTAAGATTATGCAATAGTTTTGGGGGGTTGTAGGTTAATACTTATTTTATAATATGCTTTTGGCTATTATTGTTAAGCCATCTACTCCTTTGTTGTTTATGAAGAGTTTGACTTTAAATTGTAGCATGTTGTACATTATTTTGGTTTGTTAAGTTTAGGTGCAATTCGGGTTACAGATTGCACAATTTGTAGTTGTTGGTAGCTTTGCTTATTTTGTAACATTTCTATAAATGTATATAGTGTAGTGTAGGTTGGGTTCTGCCTAGTGTGGATTGGACGACATTGTGCGAACCTTCCACTGTGTAGTTTGCCAAGGTGCTGTCAAAGACATTCCAGATGCAGTCTGCCAACCCAAGTATCATCGAAATAATCCATTAAGGGGCTTAGTTTGTGTTCATTTTGCTGGTAGAAAGTGCTTTCTATTAGTAATTTGTAGTGGTCAGCTACCTCTGTGACAGGGACATTGGCTAGGGCTATCTTTTTTTATGTAAAAGGCAAATTGACAGTTTGTAGCATATTCTACACTTAGGGCCCAATTACGAGTTTGGCAGTGCGGCGCTGGGTCCTCCCCGTCGCTGCACCACCAAACCTGTGGTGAGGCTGCCCACCAGATTAGGAGTTTCCTCCTGTCTGGCAGGCTTTTTTTGGGCATTCCCACGGCGGTGCCTCCAAAAAACAGGCACCGCAATGGGAACGCAAAAAACAGGAGGTGTATCGCTGGTGACTTTTTTTAGTTTGTGCAATTAAACGTTTTAATGTGGGTATGTGTGGTAGTTGGTCTGTGATGTGATCAGGGACTTTAAAGAGTATGGGGCACATGCATCAACAAGGAATTGCGATTCCTTAATAGCGATTCCTACACATTCCCTATTCTCAAATTGTGATTCGCTAATAGGGAATGCCATCACATTCATTCCTATGGGCCTTGTGGCCCAAAGGAAGAATTGGAAACCATTTGCAATTTGAGATTACCAAAAAGGTAATTGCAAACTGCACCCCCAAAATAGACATGTGTGCACATGTGTGCCTATGTGACGCACACACATGCCCCAAGGGCATGTGTGTGCGCCACATGGCACTTAGAAAAATACAACTTGAAGTTGAAGGTAATTTGCGATTCCTTAATGCAAAGTCGCATTCTGAGAATGCTTCTTGCATTGCATTTAGGGAATCGCAAATTGAGATTCCCTAACTGCAGTCGCAAAATAGGTTGTTGCAAATTTTGCGATTACCAATTTTGCGAATTGCTTTGGGCTTGATGCATCCCAAAAGGCTAATTACCAGTCGCAAAGGGGCCGATTCTGCGTATCGGCCCGTTTGCGACCGGTAATTAGCTTGATGCATGTGCCCCTATATCTTTTAAGATTTTGGTAGTGGGTTCATGGTAGCTAGTGCTTGCCTCTCTTATATCCTGCAATACCTCCCTTGCTTCTATTTCTTTCATATTTGAGGGCTGGGTGTGTTCCTCTACATTATTTACAACATTATCTTTTGTAGTGGCACTCCATAGCATGCATTAGAAAAATCTTTGGTATATTCCCAATGTACATGCTCTATCAATGTACTTTCTTGATTGTAGGTGTAGCCCATGTGACTTAGTAATTGCTTTCCTTTCTGGGATGTTAAATATCTTGCTCATTTTGTCATTGTGTTCTGAAAGTAGTGTAATAGTGTAAATAATTACAATTGTAAAATGATTATGTCTGTTATTTACATATAACATTATGAAACTACTTTTCTAATTTATACTTATAAGAGTGTTCTTCTCAGATGTTTAACACTTTTTTGCAGCTTTTCCGCTGTGGGTGTTGTAATGTGGAGCAGGTGCTTTCTTTTCTGTTGGAAGGAAAAAAGATTGTCAGTTTCATTTTTAAATGTTTATTTGTTGGTAGTTTGTATAGGTTGAGGTTGTCAGTTTTTTATTAAATTTTATAATAATTTATATATACTTACATCTGTATGCATGTTTTCTGGTTTGTGATTGGTGGTGTGTTTTGGCAGGTTAACAGTTTCTGAAGTTGTAATTTTTTTTTCAATCAGTACATGTAACGAGATAGAAGTTGGAGAGTGTTTTGTTAATTATTTGCTATTTTACATTTATAATTTTAATTACTTATAATTTTAATTACAAGTAAGGGGCCGATTACGATGTTGGTCGGAAAGGCTCTGAACAACTTTCGGATTTTCCTAATCCGTGTCGGATCCTATATTTCCGAGTGACATTTCCAACCGACCGATTACAATGGTTCTGCCCAGCGTTCGGAGACTCCGAGTCAGTGGGAGCAGAATCGTACATGTCTATGGACTGCGTTTCCGACCAACGTACTACGGTGTTGGATTCAGACAGCCTTTCCGAATCGGTCTGTCTGACATAAAAGGGCTGTCGGAAACTGACTTTGGGGGCCCATAGCAAGCCTCCTTTCAACTGGAGGCCTCCGTTGGGGCCCATGCTGGTACCCATGGGACCCCTCTTTTCAACCATGCACAGTGTGGTAGGCACCATGGGGTGCCTGCCACAGGGTGCCAGGTTTTCCGCAACCACCATTGTTTTCAATGGGAGCCTGTGTTGTCGGTCAGCACACAAGCTCCCATTGAAGTCAATGGGAGTCTGACCAAACGGTGTTCGGAAACATCTTAATCGGTCGGTCATACTCCCAAACCCGAGTCGGTCGGAAATGATTCCGACAAGAAGTCGGTCGGAATGCTATCTGCTTAAGGAGTGGAAAGATTTCTTTTTTTTTTTTTGCTTTGCAAAGGCTGCACATTCTTCAGGTTACCACTGTCTTCAACCATGGAAAGTTTTTTCTAAAACATACTTAGTTTCAACAGCATAATGGAAAGGAGTCAAGCTGAAAAATGTAAGCAGAATTTGTATCTGCACATTTTTATCTTGCACATTTTCTGTTTGAAAAAAAGGAATTGCACGGGAAAAGAAAACTGTTTTCAGCAAAGTATATCTTACGCAGAACCATTTTGTCGGTGTTAAATTGGAACATGTTAGAATCGTCGAGAAATCCCGATTTTCATGCATAAGTGGACAAGTGAAAAACGTTACAATCTTTCTCAGGTTGCCAAATGCTCCGCAGAACGTCTAAACTATTCTAGAGATAAAACTTCACCCACCTTTAATATTCTTGACCCGTCCCATTATAGCCTGGGTTAATCAATCCACTCTAATGCCTGTAGAACATTAAACGTTTTAGTATTCTAGAAGGAGAGGGGCACACAAAATGTGAAGCTGGTTATGATTTGTAGTTCGGGGTCTAGCTGCATTCTAAAATGTAGTCAGTCCCAGCTTTAGAAACATCACCTCCTAATCAAATGTTAAAAAATACTTTGACACAAAGCAAAGTAATTTTCAAAAATGCCTTATCTTGGTAATTATTTCAACATTGATTTTCGTTTTGATAAAGACTGTTTTATAGAGGCATGTATAATACAGGAAGCAAACATGTTTTGGCATTGATATTTCGTTTTGACAACATTGTAATAGAGTTACGTGAATTGTTAGCGATTTCATGATATGTAATTCTGTTATTTTCTGCCTACGTTCGAATGTGGACAGACACAACTCTGTGGATTCGTTAATTTACAAGCGGTTCTGGCTAATGCAGTTAGATTGGTTTTGCCTCTTAACCAGCACTGCCCCAAGTAATTGTTTAAGCGGTGTACCACGATGATCTTTACACACTAGTTCTGAAAAGACTGTTTTATGTTTACAAAACATCCTTCATATACACAGATGTATTTTCCAAAAACAAAACATGTTTCATTATTCTGATTACATTTTGGAAAACATCTGTTATATCAATTCAATTTAAGCTGTATTTATTAACATGCAAAGTTAATCAAAACCATTCTATGACATGGACCCTAAATGCTAACAGGTGACATTATAACATCGTGGGAGCTATACCTCGTTCCTGAACAGCACATGTGTGCCAATAACATTAAGATCTCAAGCAAAAGTGAAGGGCAGCAAGTAAGAGTGCCAATAAAGTGCAGGGAGTACTGTGCAAAGAGAACAACACATAAAGTGCTGACTTCTTGTCTGAAATTCAATATACACATTCCATTTGCTAGAAAGTAAAACTTGTAGATTATGAATAAAAAAGGAATATACTCAAAGTCATTGGTTTTCCTGCAATAAAAAAAGAGATAGATAGTAATTGGATTTACAGCCCAATTTGCTAATTATAAATAAAACTATAATATGCTCAGAAACCATAAGTTATTTCTGCAATAAATAGGTTATTATTGGATTTGCAGCCTCACGCTACAAATTGCTCAACAATTGGGTGACACTGACACAGCATAATCCGATTCAATGTGCGGCCCTAATCCCTTTCACAGAAAACATTACAAATGTGCCAAGGGCGGTGTTGAGCGCCGTGTTCGTGGGTATCGGGCACTCACTCCTGCCCACATGGCTGCGCCCCAGGATTAATAAGGGTTTCCTCCATCGACGCCTTGGTTTAAGCAGGAGTACGAGAGACATACATAGAACATGTATTGAAGTTCCCTTGGTGTCTCCACACAAGCGGCACAGTACCGGATGTGACGTTCGAAGCCAGGGTGGGAGGTCGGGGAGGCATATCTTTTATGTGCAGATATTTTAACTGCTTTTGGACTTTTTATTTGTATGGGATAGATTATTATTTAGCATTTTTGTATAGCCCATACAAGACCCAGAAGCATCACAGCACTTTACACAGCACAGGAAAGAATACAAAATATAATAGAAATAAAGAAGAAAAATACATATATATTCAGTAAGTGGATATGTACAGTATGGACAACAATGAAATTAGAGAGAAAACAAGTCAGTGCTGTTATAACAAATAATGTACAAATGAAAAAGATGGACGACCAAGGAAGGTGTGGGCGGGACTGTCGTGGGAGGTAAGCAGACCCTCTCTTGGACCTTTGCATCTGTTCAGAGTTCCAAGGACAGGCCAGTGGGAGACCAAATGAATCACCAAACCTGACGTGGGTTGTTGAGGATCAAGGCCCCACTTGCATTTATAACATGGGTTTTGTTCAAACTTTCACTCATTTAGTACACATTTTTACTCATCGTTCAATAAAAGTACTCTTGCTTCATATGTCCCAGAGATCTATTTAATGATAACTATCATGACAATGAATGCCGTTCAGATAAACCATGCTTGACAAGACAACAAATCCTCACTATATAATAATGGCAAATTCTGCCACCTCTATTTTTATATGAGGTCCCCCTCCCCAAATTTCATTTTAGGCTTTCCGCCTTACCCATCCCTTACTCCTGTGTTTTTTATGCCATTTCCACATTTTTCCATGTCCCTCTCATATTTCTCCCCCCCCTGTCTTTTGCCTTTCTGCTTTCCCATCCCCTTTTCTCTCATGCTGCCCACCCAATAAGCGTAATGTTTTGTGCGTGGGTGTGCAATGCGTGTACTCCGGACTCCAGACTGCAGTCCCCTTTCTATTTCCACTTACAGAAACAGGAAGAGGACCAACACATCACAGTCTTTTGCTGTAAATAATATTATTGCACCAGCTGAGCTGCACGTGGCTGCTGTTTCTTGGCTCTGCTGCTTCCCCCTGTTGTAATTATTTTATATTTGTGTAAAAAGTCTTGTAAACAGGACTGCTCTTTTAGAACAAGCATCGACACAGCTAATAAGTCTGGCTTGCATTTTAAGTCCTAATTAAAACCTGGAAAAACACGAAAATGAGTTTTTCTGCATACAGTCTATCTATTAAATAAAGAATTTGATGTCTGATGATTCAGTGTACTTTATGCATATTTTAAGCATTGCTAACCACAGACCCAGCATACAGGTGTGCTAGAAAGCCAGGCCTAAAAATGCAGACTTACTGTCACTATGGAATAAACATAGAGCAGCTATGTCTAACAAAATGGGTGTGGGGAATCCAGAGGAGGGGTGGATTGTTCCATTTTAGGGATATGTTATTAGGTTGTATTTTGAAACAACGACTTGCTCAACAACGGCTTCCTTAACAACGCAGTTGCTACAACAACCGCGTCTTCACCATGATTTGTTTTACCATGCATTCCTTTACCACATATTTTTGTGGTAAAGGCATGCATGGTAAACGGCCATCCGTGGCTACCCCCAACCCCCTAAAAACTAACCCAAACCCCTCCCACCCCCTAAAATCTACCCCAAACCCACCACCCCCTGAAAACAATCCTATACCCCTCCCACCCCTAAAAACGACCTCAAACCCGCCCACCCCCTAAAAACTAACCCAAATCCTTCCAACCCCCTACAAACTAACCCAAACCATTCTAACTACCTCAAACCCCCACACCCTAAAAACTATCCCATATCCCTCTCACCCCTTAAAAACTACCTCTAATGCCCCACCCCCTAAAAACTAACCTGAATCCTTCCCACCCCCTAAAAACTAACCGGAACCATTCCCACCCCATACAAACGACCCCGTACTCTCAACCCCCTAAAAACTACCCCAAACTCCCACCCCCTAAAAACCTGTCCTGTTCCTGTCCGACGCTCCTCTCTCCCGGCCATCCCGAACACTAGACCGACTTAGCCTTAACCACGCACATGCGAGGTTAGGGCTAAGTCGTTGTTCGGGCAAGTCGTTTGGCTTGCGTTACTCCGGAACTCGTTGTTCCAGATGTTTCCCATGTTATTACTGTAAAGTAGGAACACATTCTTCAAACACAGGGCAATGATTCAGAAGATTTCAGAGATTTTTAACCAATGTAATTCATGGGGTCCAGTAGGCTAGAAAGGACCACCTACAAGCATCTACTGGGGCTGGCAGGAAGAGAGTAGATAATGCCGAGATTTAAATGCCACCAAGGTAGGAGGCCCTGGCAAGTGAGTTCAGAATATGTGCCTTCCATTTTTTAAATATTTGTTTTTGGTGTGTAAAGAAAACATTAGGCCGTTCTTAGCACAGTAGCTCAATATATTCACCTCGGAATCCGAACAAGGACACGACGCACCCACAGACTACATAAATGTTATTTTCATTTGGACATCTGCTGTAATCAAAACCTCAATAGCATTTCAATGGACCAATATATCAGGCAGAGAAATCCGAGCCCATTATTTT